>NW_024871037.1:27500-625000 GCF_019054845.1 Dipodomys spectabilis
CCATCTACTCATCTATTTATCCATCCACCTACCCATCCATCCATTCACCCCTCCCTCTCTCCATTCATTTATCCACCCATGCATCCACCCACCCATCCACACATCTGTCCCTCTGTCAGGTAGCTCTAAGGTGCTGACAGCTCCATCTCTTTTGATGATCGGCCAGGCCAATCATCAGGTGTAGGGTGGGAAGCCGCCTCTCCCTGTAGGCTCAGACGAGAGAGATGGCATGTGGAAGCAATGCCTCCAATCCCTTTGTTGGAGTAGCTGAGACCTAGCAGTTTGGGGCATTTACAAACCACTGGATGGATACCCATGCCTATTTCCACTCCTGGGAACTGCAGCTAGAACTAGGAGGGCTGGTGACAATGGCCCTTTGTTCCTTGCTTGCTTTGCAATCCCAGCCTTTGAACTCAGGGCCTCTTGAAGCCCTCTACCACATGAGCCATGCCTCTAGCCTTCTTTTTCTTTTATTATTATTAATTAGAAATAAAGTTTCTATAATTTTGGCCTGGATTGGTTCTACTGTGAGCCTCCTATCTCTGCCTCCTGAGTAGAGTTGGGATTATAGGAATGAGCGACCCTGCTAGGCTCTCATGTATGTATGTATGTATGTATGTATTTGTAGTTTTGTAGTACTGGGGATTGAACTCAAACTTTCTGGGCAAGTTCTCTATCACTTGAGTCCTATTTTCTAGATGGAAACCCTTGTTCCAGGATGGATCTTACCCTTAATAGATATAGTAGAGATTCAGTTTGCTAGGGCTGAGAACAGATCAGGAATCCTGAAGAATCTCAGCACACACACACACACACACACACACACACACACACACACACCCCTCCACCTCAGGAGGTGTGTGTAGGGGTGGGGACAAAGGCTGGCTCAGCTACAAAGAAGGGCTCTTGAGGTCCTCCATGTAGAAGTGGAGTCTGAGAGAGGTGGATAGAGGCTAAGGAAGGAGTTTGATGAGAGTTGGTTGCACGGCTTGGCAGGGATTAAGTGGAGGTACAGAGTGTTGGGGTAGAGTCTTGGTGGGTTGCTATGGAGTTCATCTTCCCCCATTCCTCCTGTGCCTTGGTTTCCCTATTGTGGCTGAGCCTGAGGCCTGGTGGCGGGGCAGGGAGTGTCGTGTTGAAAACTCTGGACTGTGTCTGGGCTTCGGTCTGGGGCCAGTCGGGAGGGAAGCGACAGCTGCTTTGAAATGTGGAGAATACTAAAATGAGGAATGTCTGAACTCAGGGGAAAAAGTCACCCCGCCCACTGGGCCTCCCACCCGGCCGGGCTGGTAATAAGTACAGGGAGGCACGTTTTTGTATGTGGGGGTGTGGGATGGGGGGGGGGGGCGGAGCAAGAACGCTTCTAATGAGAAACAGGGTTCTGTGCCATCTTAACTTGACCCCTGGGGCTGTCCTTGGTCCCCCAAGAGATCCCCCAACAGGCCAGGAAGGGGAGAAGGTGGGCCTGATTCTGAGGGCCCATCTCCTCCACATTACCACATTAACGAGGAGACAACTCATGAGCATGCAAGGCTGGGTACTGGTTGGTGGCTCACTCCTGTAATCCCAGTGACTCAGGAAGCTGAGATCTGAGGATCGCTGTTCCAAGCTGGTGTTCCTGAGCTCTCTCTCTCTCTCTCTCTCTCTCTCTTTCAGTCACGCGGCTTGAACTCAGAGCCTGCATCCTGTCAAAGTGCTCAAGGGTAGCTCTCAAAGAGCCACGACACCACTTCTGGTTTTTGAGTGGTGAATTAGAGATAAGAGTCTCATAGGGACTTTTCTGCCCCAGGCTGGCTTTGAACCTCGATTCTCAGATCTCAGCCTCCTGAGTAGCTAGGATGACAGATGTGTGAGCCACCGGCGCCGGGCTCCCTGAGCTTTTTTGCTCAAGGCTGGCACTTTACCACTTGAACCCCAGCTCCACTTCTGGCTTTTTTCTTTTGGATCTAAGAGTCTGAGGAACTTTTCTGCCTGGGGCTGACTTTGAACCTCGATCCTCAGATCTCAGCCTCTGAGTAGCTAGGATGATAGGCATGAGCCACCAGCATCTACTTTGGTCTTTTGTTTTTATTTGATTATTTTTATGTTTTGGCCAGCCCTGGGGCTTGAACTCAGGGCCTGGGCACTATCCCTAAGCTTCTTTTGCTCAAGTCTAGCACTCTACCACTTGAGCCACAGCACCACTTCCAGCCTTTTTCCATGTATGTGGTACTGAGGAATGGAACCCAGGGCTTCATGCATGCTAGGCGAGTACTCTACCACTAAGCCACATTCCCAGCCCTCATTCCCCCCCCCCCCTCCCCATTTCCCTTATCTGCCTGTTGGGCTTCATCACCTACCTGTCAAGACTGCTTTTTTGAAATCCCAACCTCCCAAGAGTGGCCAGATAAAAGCCAGAGTCAGCAAAACAGGCAAATTTTCAGTGCTAGGAGTTTTGGGGGAATGGAGGTAGTCTGGGCTGTTCCTGGGTGTGTGTGTGTGTGTGTGTGTGTGAGAGAGAGAGAGAGAGAGAGAGAGAGAGAGAGAGAGAGAGAGAGAGAGAGCTGACCCTAAAGAATTCTCATCTCATCTGGAGTCTTAGGGCAAGCTTCCATATATATATATATATATATATATATATATATATATAATTGGCCCAAGAAGCAAAGTTGCTAGAAATATTCTCTCCTCCTCCTCCCCCCCTCCCACCAACATCCCTTCTCTCTCCCACCCTCCGTTTAATTAAAACCATTGTTTTTCAAGCACATGTTAATTAAAAAGCAAACATGTTTTGCTAAGTAATTTGGAAACTCTGGTTATGCAAACCATAGCCATTTCAGTTGAAAAAAAAAGGGGGGGGGAGAGGGGGAAAATCCCTTACTCAGTGTGCCCCCACTCTTGAGAGTCTGGGAACTTTTTTTCGGGGGGGGGGCAGGGGAGAGACACCCCTCATGGTCAGGCTGAGACAGATTCTCTTCCGGGTCGCAGACCTGAGTGAACCTGAGTTCCTGACAGCACTACTGGTTTGTCTGTTCCTGGGGGGGGAGCATTAGGACCCAGAATTGGGGGTGAAAGTGATGGATTCATGCTCCCTCCCTACCCCTCCCCATCCTATAGCCACAGCTCAGTTGTTGGGTGAAGAGAGGAGGATGGAGTCCACATGTACCCCAATATTAGGACAGAAGATTGTAGGTTCTCCCCCACCCACCCCAATTGTGGGCTTCAGGTGAGGACCAGCTTCGTGGATGCCAGGGGCTTGGGATGCTCAGAGACACAACCCACATTCTGGTTTCTGTGGCGGCCCCCCCCCCCCCCCCGCACCCCCCCATCCTGGCCCTAGGGACACTGATTGATTGATTGATTGGTTGATTGATAAATTATGCTAGTCCTGAGGCTTGAACTCAGGGCCCGGGCGCTGTCCCTGAGCTTTGCTGTGCAAGGCGAGTGCTCTACCACTTGAGACAGATCCACTGCCAGATATTTTTTTGGTGGTGGGGTCGTGGGTCTTGAACTCCGGGCCTGGGCGCCACCTCTGAGCTCTGGTGCTCAAGGCCAGCGCTCTACCCCTTGAGCCACAGCCTCCACTTCCCACCTTTTGTCAGTCTGTGGTTTGGTGGCTCGTTGAAAGTGAAGAGTCTCATGGACTTTCCTTCTCCAGCCTGGCTTTGAACTTGGATCCTCAGGTTTTGCTTAGGATGACGGGCGTGAGCCAGCAATGCAGGATGTGTGTGTGTGTATGTGTGTGTGTGTGCGTGTGCAGGGATCACACAGGCGAGGTGTGCAGACACATATACACACAGCCATGCAAACCCAGGAGGGGCAGATGGACAGACAGACAGACAGTCCTGGTCCTGCTCACACCCCCTCCCAGCACAGTCCAGAGGAGCTGCTGACCCCCCTTTCCCCCCCACACCCCCCCACGCCGGCCCCGGGCCCTCGGCGCGGCGCTCCCGTGTGCAGCCGCGCGGAGACCGCAGCGGGGCGGGCCGGGATGAACTCACGCCGCCGCCCCGGCCCTAACCGGCTCCAGATGCGGCGGCCGCGCGCGCGGGTGCGGGGCTGGGGCGGGGCGGGGCGCGGAGGGCGGCGGCGCGGCTGGCGGGCGCCCCCTGCGGGGCCCCCGTGGCCTGACACCGCGGAAGGCGCTGTCTGTCTGTCTGCCTGTCCATCTGTCTATATATCTGTGCATCTGTCTGTCTGTCTGTCCATCTATCTGTCATCTATCTGTCCATCTATGTACGTATGTCTGTGTCTATCCGTCTATCTGACCATGTCTGTCTGTCCATCTAACTCTCCAACTATCAGTGTATGTCTGTCCATCTATCTGCCTGTCCATCTATCTGTCATCTATCTGTCCATCTGCCTATGCATGTATGTATGTATGTCTATCAGTCTGTCTGTCCATCTGTCTCTCCAACTATTAGTGTATGTCTGTCCATCTATCTGTCATCTATCTGTCCATTTGTCTATGCATGTATGTATGTATGTATGCATGTGTCTGTCAATCCATCTATCTGACCATGTCTGTCTGTCCATCTATCTAGCTCTCCAACTATCAGTGTCTGTCTGTCCATCTATCTGTCCATCTGTCTATGCACGTATGTATGTATGTATGTGTCTGTCTGTCAATCCATCTATCTGACCATGTCTGTCTGTCCATCTATCTCTCCAACTATCAGTGTCTGTCTGTCCATCTATCTATTTATCTGTCCATCTATCTGTCCATCTGTCCACCCATCCATCCATCCTCCATCTATCTGTCTGTCTGTCCATCTACCTACCTATCTACTTAAAATTTTTATTTTTTGTGCTAGGACTGAGGCTTGAGCTCAGGGCCTGGGGTATCGTCCCTTGACAGTATTCACTTAGCCTCAAGGTTGGCTGCTCTGCCACTCAAGTAATATTTTATTGTATTTTTATATTTATGTTTATGATTTATTTAGGTGTCAATCATGAAGTTTGAACTCAGGACCTGGATACTGTCCCTGAGCATTTTTAAAAATTTATTTTGGCCGGGAGCCAGGCTCATGCCTGCCATTCTAGGAGTCTGAATTCTGAGTCAAAGCCAGCCTGGGCAGAAAAGTCCATGAGACTCTGATCTCCAATGACCCACCAATGAACCACCAGAAAACCGGAAGTGGCGCTGTGGTTCAAGTGGTAGAGAACTCTCCTTGAGCTGAAGAGCTCAGGGACAGCACCTAGGCTCAATGTTCAAGACCCACAACCCCAAAATACACACACACACACACACACACACACATACAAATGTGTGTGTTTTGCTCAAGGCTAGCCCTCTAACACTTGAGTCATATTTTATTATCTATCTATCATCTATTTATTTTTGCTCTGGTCCCAGGGCCTGGGCACTATCCTTTAGTTTTTTGTTTTTTTGCTGGTCTGGTCCTGGGGCTTGAAATCAGGGCCCAGGCCTGTCCCTGAGCCTCTTTGCGCTCAAGGTTAGCACTTTACCACTCTAGCCAGAGCACCACTTCTGGCTTTTACTGAGTAGTGTATTGGAGATAAGAGTCTCACAGACGTTCTTGCCCTTGTTGGCTTCGAACTGTGATCCTCAGATCTCAGCCTCCTGAGTAGCTAGGATGACTGGCATGAGTAACCAGAGCCTAGCCTATATTTTTATCTTTATTATTTTATTTAGATGTCAATCCTGGGATTTGAACTAAGGGCTTAGGTGCTGTCCTTAAGCATTTTCAGTCATATTTTATTATCTATTATTATTATTTATTATTATTATCCAGGGGCTTGAACTCAGAGCCTAGGCACTATACCTTAGCTTTTTAAAAAATTATTATGTAAGTGATGTACAGAGCAGTTACAGTTACATAAGTCTGGCAAAGAGTATATTTTCTTTGTGGACAATGTCACCCCTTTATCCCTTAGCTTTATTCATTTCAAAATTGGTGCTCTAACACTTGAGCTATATTTTATGTCAACTAATTAATTAATTAGGTGTTGGTCCTAGGGTTAAAAAACTCAAGACCTGGGCACTGTTCTTGAACTTTAGTTGCTCAAGATTGGTGTTCTACCACTTGAGCTATACTTTATTATTCATTTATTTATTTGAATGTTGGGCCTGGGGTTTGAACTCTGTGTTTGAGTGCTCTTAACCTTTTTTTTTTCTCTCCAGACTAGCACTGTAACACTTGAGCCATATTTGAGTTCATTAACTATTTGATTTGGGTACTGGTCCTGGGCCTTAAACTCACATTCTGGGAGCGGTCACTGAGTTCCTCTTGTTCAAGGCTAGCACTCTACCACTTGAGCTCAGCCCTTTTTCTCACAGACTTTCCTGCTCAGGCTGGCTTTGAACCTCAATCCTCAGATCTCAGCCTCCTGAGTAGCTAGGATGACAGGTGTGGGCCATGGGTGCCCAAGCAACTTGCTGCTGTTTCCTTAGGTCTGTCTAATGGAGCAGCTGGGGAGATCCGGATCCGGGTCCTAGCCTGGGCCTCTGTGGATGGGGGATCAACCTCACTTGCTGGGGTCTGGGAGTTTGGGGGTGTGCCCCCTGTGGCTTCCTGCAGTTCTGGAATAATGTAGTTTGTGCCTCCCGTCCTGGTCCCCGTGCTGGGGCCCTGCCTGTGAGCTCTTGTTCCTCTTGGAACAAAACACTCCAGCTTCTACTTCTACTGGGAAAGCAGTGGGGGCCTGACCACCGCCTGTTTTTAATAAGGAGCTGGTATTTCCCCGAAATCGCCAGCTCTGGCTGACCTCATGGGAGTGACGGCTTGGCTAGGTGCCAGGGGGAGAGTGTGGGGGGGTAGGAGGGAGAGGACCAGCTCCTGGGTGAACCCCTGATACTAGGCCTGGCAGAGACTTAAGCCAGGAGGGAGGGGAATGCTCTGGGTTCACAGTCCTAGTTACAGCCCAGTTGCTGGGGGTTCCAGAAATCTGTCCATTTCTTTGCCTACTGTGTGCACCCCTGGGCCAAGTAGCTGTGGCCTTTAGTCCAGGCTTCTGGATTCAAAGTTCTACTTTACTATCTCTTGTGGGATCTTCAGCACACTGCTACAAACACTCATCCTCACTGGAGATGGGGCCTTGGTTAAAGAGGGGGTGGCCAGGCGCTGGTGGCTCAAGCCTGTCACCCTAGCTACTCAGGAGGCTGAGATCTGAAGATTGCAGTTCAAAGCCAGCCTGGGCAGGAAAGTCCATGAGACTCTCACCTCTAATGAACCACCTGAAAACTGGAAGTGGTAGCGTACTAGACTTGAGCAAAAGAGCTCAGGGGCAGCGCCCAGGCCCTGAGTTCAAGTCCCACGATGGACAAAAAGAAAAAAAAAGAAAAAGAAACATCACAGGGCCCTCAGCAGACATTTATTCAGTTCCCATCTGATATCTCTAGTCCTGAACTGCATGCACCCAACTTGAGGGGCCCCCTGGAATGTGACCATGGGGACACCCTGGAAATGGAGGTGTCACTTTGGCTTGGCACAGGAGGCCTCTGGGTCAGCCACTCTGCTCCCACAGTTGGATGCGCTCTGGGATACAGAGGAACTTCCGTTAGTCCCAGACATGGTGCCAGGTGGGCAAGCACCGGACTTGGTACCCTGGCAGAAGCTGGCCACGGTGCCTTCTTTTCTTTCTCTCTCTCAGAGCCGTACCTAGCTGGCTGTGATCAGAGCCCAGGGGTCTCGCACTGTCCACTGCGGCTGCTCCATGGCGGGGCAGCCCATTGGAAGAAGAATATTGAGAAGGGAAGGGAGTTGGGAGGAAGGCCGAGCAGGAGACTCAGACACAGAATGGGAGTGAGGCTGGAGAGTTCCAGAGGTTCCCAGATGTCACAGAAGCAGAAGCAGCAGGAGCAAGAGGAGGAAGAGCATTGGATGAAGACAGGTAGCCAGGTTCACCACCGCTTTTACCCATTTGCTATAGAAGCCAAGATCAGTGTACACTCCCGGGTGGCCTTTCCTGGCACAGCCTATACCCCAGCTCACGATTCCCACCTGCAGCCACGTGTTATTCAACTCACAGGACATGGGGCCCCCAGAGTCACCCTAGAGAAAAAGAGGAGGAAACAAACAAATGTTAGGAAGGGGACCCGGAGGCCCCGCCCTGCCCACCCCAGGCTTCTTTGAATAGGAGAACCAGCCACAGGCCCATGGCATGGCTCATGCATGTCATCCAAGCCACTCAGGAGGCTGAGATCTGAGGATCTGAAGCCAGCCCCGGGCAGAAAAGTCTGTGAGGCTCTTATTGCCATGAAAATAACCAAAGAGAAGCTGGAAGTGGAGCTGTGGCTCAGGTGGTAGAGCAAAAAGCAGCCTAGGGACAGTGCCCAAGCCCTGAATTCAAGCCCCAGGACACACACATACACACACACACACACACACAGAGGCAAGTAGACTAAACCAACTCAGGGGAACTAGGAAGGTTTCTCCCCCAAATCATCAAGCAAGAGGTGATGGAGGAGGTAGTCACATGAGACAGAGAGAGCTCACCTGACAAGAATCCTTCATAGTTTCCAAATAGCCACAAAGCATGCCTTTCATGACTAGTGTTTTCTGAGATGACAAGGCCTTCTGCATCATCCGGTTACATTCCTCGTAATGAATCAGTTCCTGGTCCACCTCCTGGAGGACTTCTGACCGAGGTCCTGTCAATCATGCAGGAAGAGGATGAACAGGGTGGGTGGAGCTGCCCAGGTGGGCTGCAAGCTCCACCCCCAAAGCCACGCCCCTTCAAAGAAGGCCGACCAGAAAATTTGGTTTCCACTCCATACAGCTAAAATCCAAAGCCCAAAGTTGACATGGGTAAGGCAGGGTTAAGAGGCTGACAGAGGGGAAAAGGTGAAAGATAGGAAAAAGAATTATTTCCGAAGAGGGAAAGGGAGCTGGGTGACGGTGACTCAAGCCTGTATAATCCTAGCTAAGATTTGAAGATCCTGGTTCAAAGCCAGCCCAGGCAAGAAAGTCCATGAGACTCTTATCATCAGTGAAACACCAGAAAACTGGAAGTGGCGCTGTGGCTCCAAGTAGTAGAGCCCTAGCCTTGAGCAAAAGAGCTCAGGGACAGCACCCAGGCCCTGAGTTCAAGTCCCACGACTAACACACACCAAAAAGAAAACCAACCAACAGAATAACAATACCCACACCAGTCCAGGACACTTCACACAAGTGAGTCCAAAGAAGACTCATTTCTTCTTCCTGGCGGAAACAATTCCATTTCCCCCATCAACTATTTGTGCTGAAAGCAAACATTTCAACTCAGTTTTTCAGGGTGTGTGTGTGTGTGTGCGTGTGGCAAGTCAGCCAGGAATCAGGACTCTGACTGCAGCTAATTTGCTTCCTTTTCACCCACACCTGTCCAGCAATCTGTCTCCCTCCGTCCCTTCCCATTAGCTTTCCTAGCTACTCCAGGGTTCGGCTGCTTCTCCCTCAGGCAGCCCTGGAAATCTTACCACCTTCGCGGGTTTTGCCCCATCCGGTCACCCAACACCTAGTCCCAGCTTCCACCCTAAAAGCTTCTTCAGGGACACAGATCGGGTAGATGGTGGTGGTAAAGTTCACGGGGTGGAGGAGATGGAGGAGGGCCAGGTCGTTTACAACGCTTGAGGTCGTGGAGAAGTGAGGATGGATAATGATTCGGTGAATGGGAACCACCAGACTCCTTTTCGTTGGATAAATACTCCGATCTCCCATCTTGACCGTGTACTGGAACTGGCTGTAAGAAAGAGGACAACGCCCCTTCCACTCACGCCTAGGCCCTTTCCACCATTTTGGATGTTTCCCCAATGTGGTTCCAGCTTTCCTCTGCATGCTAGCTGCCCCACCTCTAACTATATATATTTGTGTGTGTGTGTGTGTGTGTGTGTGTGTGTGTGTGTGTGTGTGTGTGTGTGTGCATGTGCCATTACCAGGATTTTAACTCAGGGCTTGGGCTCTGTTCCTTTGCTTTTTTCACTCAAGACTGAAGCTCTACCATTTGAGACCCATCTCCACTTCTGGATTTTTTTTATTTTACTTTTACTGGTTAACTGGAGATAAGATGGGCTGGGAAGGTGGCTCAGTGGTAGAGTGCTTGCCTGGCATGCATGCAGCCCTGGGTTCGATTCCTCAGTACCAGAGACACAAAAAAAGCTGGAAGTGGTGCTGTGGCTCAAGGGGTAGAGTGCTAGCCTTGAGCAAAAGAAGCTCAGGGACAGTGCCCAGGTTCTGAGTTCAAGTCCCAAGACTGGCAAAAAAGAGAGAGAGAGAGAGAAAGTATCACTTACTTTCCTGCCCAGGCTGGTTTTGAACCTGCAATCCTCCAATCTCAGCCTCCTGAGCAGCTAAGGATTATAGGCACCAGCCACCTCAAAAGCCCTCCTTGATCTCTCCAAAAATGTTGCCTGTACCCCCTAAAGATTTCTAGTAACAAGATGACCAGAATCCTCTAGGTCCCTTCTCTTGTTGGTTCATTTGCCAACTTGCCAGACCAATGGTACTCTCTATCGTAAATGGAGAAGGGTGGGGCACACCTCCCCAGCCCTCCCTTGTCTACCTGCCCAGCCCTTACCTGAAAATACAGTGGGCTGCGGTGAGCACCCACTGGGCGGTGATGAGAGACCCTCCGCACACATGCGTGTTTCTGATCCGCACGCTCACCTGCCAGGGCCACTTGCCCTCTTCCGCGTCCATTCCTCCTACAATCTTTTGGAGGGGGCGGCCACATGCTGGGCCAGGACAGTAAAGAGAATCAGGTCTCAGGGGTGCCCTTGGCTCCCATCTCCAACCCTAGCTACTCAGGAGAGGCTGAGACCTAAGAATCAAGGTTGGAGGCCAGCCCCAGGGGCAGGAAATTTCCAAGAGACACTTTATCTCCAGTGATAAAGGAGGGGGGATGGGGGAGAGACAGAAATGGAGCTGTGGGGTCAAGTGGGAGAGAGCCAACCTTGAGCAAGAAAAAGAAAAGCAAAGCTAAGGGATAAGAGACAGCGACCAGTCCCTGAATTCAAGCCCCAGAACATCCACACCACACACACACGCACACACACATGCACACACACACGCACACACACATATGCCCAAATCATCAAGGCCTAAGGCTTTCTTGTGCTCCAAGGACATTCCAGAAGTTGGCCGTGTTCTCTTGAACCCCAAGCTTGACTCTGCTGTCTCTCTTGTACACACACACACTGGGAGCTGTTCCCCAGCCCCCCAGGTGGCCCCAGGTCCCCCCTGGCCGCCTCAACCCTCGCCTGACACCCCACGAGTCACCTGTGGGAAAGGACAGCTGGGGTGGTGTTTGACCAGCCCCAAACTGGGGGATCAGTGGGGAACTTGGCGCCCCTTTGGGTGGATGGTCCTCCTCGCCACTCCCTGAGGACACCTGGCTAAGTCTGGGCTGTAGGAAGAGCAGCAGCCCGGCCAGGAGGCCCAGGGAAGCGTCGCCATGGGCGGCCATGACACCTGCTTCCTCAGCCCTGGGCTTTGGCGCCACGCCGAGGTGGGCGGGACTCTGGCTCTGCGTACGCGATGGGCGGGGTTTCAGCTCCACGTGGGCAGTGAGTGGAGCTTCGGTGTAGGCGATGGGCGGGGCCAGTGTGCCACGTGGGTGACGTGGGAGGGTCTTCGGCTCCACGTGGCGGTGGGCGTGGCTTAGGCTCTACGTAGGCGATGGGTGGGACTTCAGGTCCGTGGGGGGAGCGGGCGGGAAACGGGCCGCACCTGCAGCAACAGCAGCGCCACCAGATTCCTTACCTGAGTGGACAGATGTCTTTTCTATCGTTTCCACACCCGGGGGGGAGAAGCCAGAGGAGAGAAGAAGGACCAAAAAAAGCCATCACCGGAGCGAATGGCCCCTGTCAGGTAACCATCCCCGACGGAGACCCCCGACTTCCGGTTGTCGGGCCGCACTTCCGGTGTGGTCGCCGTCGAGCCAGTCATGGCTGGGCCTCTCTGGGACTGACTTGGGGAGGCCCCCTCACTCCTCCAGAACGGGATTTCAAACAGATGAAGGCGGAGGAGGAGTTGTTTCTTCTCTGTCCAGGTCAGAAGACACAGCCATCCAAGAGCGTCTTCTTCCAGAGATGCCAGCGCTGCCCTGGGCCATGGGTTCTTCCCTGTCTTGGGGGAGTGGGACCTGCTGGAAGGCCCTCTTACAGGCGGAGTGAGCTGGGCACTGGTGGCGCACACCTACCAGGCATCCTAGCTGCTGGGGGGCTGGGATCTGAGGATCCTGGTTTGAAGCCAGCCCGGGGAAGGGAAGTCCACGATTCTTACCTCCACATTATCCACCCCAAAGCAGGAAGTGGAGCTGTGACTCAAATGATACCACACGAGCCTTGAGCGAAAGGAGCTAAAGGGACAAATGCCCAGGCCCCCTGACTCTTGAGTTTAAACCCCAGGAACTAGACGGATAGGAAGGGAGCTTAGCAAACAGGAGGCTGGAAGTTCAAAGCCTGGTAACACACACACACACACACACACACACACACACACACGGTTGAAATTTAAACCCACTGCCGGTCTTCAGATTTCCAGTACAGTATGCCATCAAATAAACCTCCTCATAGTTGTCCAGCTCACTTCTCAATAAACACAATCCACAGCAAAATTTTGTGGGAGAAATGCATACTTTTTAAGGAAAGTTATGTGGCTCAAAGTCCAAGAGATGACTTGTGAAGGTTTTGTGTTCCCGAATGAAGTCTACAGTTTTAACCAAGAATTTCTGTTTCTCACCTTTTCATCCGCTCCTGCCCCCCAAGGCTGGTTCAGCTACTCAACTAAATACTTTCTACCCAAATACAATGGAAAGCAAGCATTATTGCCTAGAAGTAGCTGAGAATTATCTCCAATGAATTAAATTATCAGGGGCTCACTTTTTCCCATGCAACCTCCTAGCATTTATGTAAGAGTTTTGATGAATCTGTTGTATATGAATATAAGATTTGAACTCAGGGCTTGGGCACTGTCTTGAGCTTTCTCTGCTCAAGGCTAGCACTCTACCACTTTGAGCCACAGCTCCAATTCCAGTTTTCTGATGGTTCGTGTAGGTAAGAGTCTCATGGACTTTCCTGTCTGGGTTGGCTTTGAACTGTGATTCTCAGATCTCAGCTTCCTGAGTAGCTACAGGTATAGACATGAACCACTGGCACCCGGCTGTTAATTCCATTTATGTTGAAATTCTGCAACCCAAAAGATCAGATAGAACATCTTTACTTCAAATTACATCAACCCTGCAGTTATAATTATGAAATTATTTCAAGGAAATTATAGATTTTTTAACCAAAGAAACTAAAATTTCAGATTGCTTTCTGTTCTTGAATTTTTTATTTATTTTTATTTGGTTTTTATTTTTGTGATGGAGCCAGAACTCAGGGCCTGGCCACTGTCCCTTATATTGTGTGTGTGTGTGTGTGTGTGTGTGTGTGTGTGTGTATGTGTGCGCTTGTTACAAGGTTTGAACTCAGGGCCTGGATGCTGTCCCTGAGCTCTTTAGCTCAAGGCTAGCACTCTACCACTTGAGCCACTGTGCTACTTCCAGTTTTCTGGTGGTTCACTGGAGATAAGAGTCTCTTTGACTCCTGTCTGGGCTGTCTTTGAATCTCGATCCTCAGATCTCAGCCTCCTGAGTAGCTAGGATTACAGGCTTGAGTTTCTGGCACCAGTTTCTTTAATGAATGATATTGGAAAACTGCATATCCACATGCAAATGAAGGAAATTAGAATTCAAGCTCCAGTACTGGAATGAAGGAAGAAAGGAAGGAAGAAAGATTGATTGGAGGTGTGGCTCAGTTGGTAGAACACCAGCCAATGAGTGAAATTGTCTGGTAGCAAGTTGGAGTCCTGATCTCTGACCTAAAACACACACACACAGATACACACCAAAAAAAAAACAAAAAAACAAAGAAAAGGAATGAGGGAGGGAGGGAGGAAGGAAGAAAGGAAGGAAGGACATTGTCAGGAGGGAGGGATGGAAGGTTAAGAGCTGGGGTAAAGCATGAGAGAAATGAGACCGACTGCTAATGGTTATAAAGTTTCTTTCTTGGGTGATGAACATGTTCTAAAAGTTATTGTGGTGATAGTTGCATAACTCTGTGAACACACCCAAACCATTGGAATGTGCCCTTGAAATGAGCGGATTGTGTGATATGTGAATTATATCCTCGTAGACCTACTTAAGAAAACACGCACACACATATACACACACACATACACACACACATTGCCCAGCATTCAAACCACAACTGTGAAGGGTACAACAAACAGTTCTCAGATGGGGGTGGAAGAAGCCAAATAGAAAATCTGAACCAAAGTATAAGTAAAATACAAGGAAGGATGGAGTTGATGCACAAAAATATTTTGTCTGTGTGTGTGCCAGTTCTGGGGCTTTGATGCTCAAGGCGAGCACTCTCGAGCTCCACTACGATCATTTTAGTGGTTAGAGATGAGATTCTCACAGACTTTCCTGCTGGGGCTGGCTTTGAACCATGATCCTCAGATCTCAGCCTCCTGAATAGCTAGCATTACAGGCGGGAGCCATCAGCTCCTGGCTTTTTCTTTTTTTAAATTAAAAACAGCGTAGTAAGAAAATTTTAAGGCAGGAAGTGTGGCTAATAAGGAGATCCTAAGTTCAAACCCTAGTGCCACTAGAAGGAGGAGGAAGAGGAGAAGGAAGGAAAGAAGAAAGGGAGGGAAGGAGGGAAGGGAGGGAGGGAAGGAAGGAAAAAAGCAAAAGGAAGGAGGGAAGGAAGGAGGACAGAAGGAATGAGGAAAGGGAGGAGAAAGAGAAGGAGGAGAGGGCTGGGAAGGTGGCTCAGTGGTAGAGCGCTTGCCTTGCATGCCCGAGGCACTGGGTTCGATTCCTCAGCACCACATAAGCAAAAAGAAAAAAGCCGGAAGTGGTGCTGTGGCTCAAGTGGTAGAGCGCTAGCCTTGAGCTGAAGAGCTGAGGGACAGCACCCAGGCCCAGAGTTCAGGCCCCACAACTGGACCCAAAAAAAAAAGGAGGAGAAAGGGAAGGAAAAGAAAGGAAAGGAAAGAAAAGAAATGGAAAGGAAGAAAATAAAATATCTAACTGAAAGGAATTATAATTCCCAAAGAAAAGGAGCTAAGGGAGGCTGGGAAGGTGGCTCAGTGGTAGAGCGCTTGCCTTGTGTGCATGAGGCCCTGGGTTCAGTTCCTCAGCACCACATAAGCAAAAAGAAACAAACGCCGGAAGTGGCGCTGTGGCTCAAGTGGTAGAGCGCTAGCCTTGAGCTGAAGAGCTGAGGGACAGCGCCCAGGCCCAGAGTTCAGACCCCACGACTGGACACCAGCCCCCCCCCAAAAAAAAAAAAAAGAAAAGAAAAGAAAAGGAGCTAAGGAAAATTCCCAAGCATTTACTAGGCATCTATTTGTTAAATATGAGAACACTCAAAGAGATAAGATTGTAAAAACACAAGATAGGAAAAGAAAAGAGAATGTCAGGCCTGTAAAGAAATAAAATTGAAGATCAAATGTTACTAAAGCTCTATAGAAACTGCAAATAACAGAATGCATTTAAAAATTTTCCAACTTATGATTTCCATCTTAAAAAGACTGAATATATAGTCAGAAGGAAAAGGAAGATTTGAGTAAGTTTGTTGCACCTAAACTAGCTAGGGGTTCATAGGGGTCTTTGGAATTGAGATATAATAAATATAAAAGGAAGTGTGTTTCAAATGCTAAATATGAGAACTTCCCAACAATGAAGAAAGAGTTTTGGTGGACACTGGTGGCTCCTGTCTGTAATCCCAACTACTTAGGAGGCTGAGATTTGAAGATCACAGTTCAAAGACAACCCAGGTGGGAAAAGTCTGTAAGACTCTTATCTCCAGGTAAGCAGAAAAAGGCTGGAAGTGAAAGAAATTTTTATGCCACATTTTCAGAAGGGATGGTACTAGGGGTTGAATTTAGGGCCTTCTTTTTTTTCTTTTGGTGGGTCATGGGGCTTGAACTCTGGGCCTGGGCACTGTCCCTCAGCTTTTTAGCTCAAGACAAAGGCTCTACCACTTGAGCCACAGCGCCACTTCTGGTTTTCTGGTGGTTCATTGGAAATAAGAGTCTCACTGCCTTTCCTGCCCAGGCTGGCTTTGAACCACGATCCTCTAGATCTCAGCCTCCTGAGTAGCTAGGATGACAAGCATGAGCCACCAGCGCCCAGCTAGGACCTTACCTCTTATATAGCCACTCTACCACTTGAACCATGCTCTCCTGTCTTTTTTGCTTTAGTTATTTTGGGGGGAAAGGTCTTGCACATTTTTTTACCCAGGATGGCTAAGGTTGTAAACTTCCTAGTTATACCTTTGGAGTAGCTGAAATTACAGGCGTACATTTTTAGCATGCCTAGCTATTGGTTAAGATGGGAGGTCTTGCTAATTTATTTATTTATTTTTGCCCAAGCTGATCTGGAACCTCAGTCCTCTTGATTTCTGCCTCCTGAATAACTGGAACTGGAGACATAATAAGCTATAACACCCAACCCTGTATGCCACATTAAAAAAACAAAAAAACAAAAAAACAAGTGTTGGTGTGGACATGAAGAAATCGGAAAGCTCTGTCTTGCTTATGGGAATGTAAAATGACACTCACTATGGAAAAGATTGCAGGCAGTTCCCGGAGAAATTAAAACATAGAATTACCAGATGATCCAATAGTTCCACTCCGAGGCATATATTCCGAAGAACTGAAAACAGGGATTCAAACTGGTAAGCCCATGTTGTGTGTATGTGTGTGTGTGTGTGTGTGTGTGTACTGGTACTGGGACTAGGGCTAGAGACTAGATCCCTTGGCTTTTTCACTCAAGGCTGGTGCTCTATCAATTGAACCATGGTTCCACTTCTGTCTTTTTGCTGGTTAATTGGAAATCAACACCATTTGGACTTTCCTGGCCGGACAGTCTTTGAATAGAGATCCTCGGATCTCAGCTTCCTGAGTAGCTAGGATGACAGGTGTGAACTATCAATGTGACTCCAATCTGCATTTTTTTTTTTTGAGAGGGTAATGGTAAAGGGTTAGATGGTAAATATTTTAGGCTTTGAGCCCTAAGAGATAAGATTGTTATGTAGTTTCTTATATACTAAGAAAAAACAAACAAATTCCTCTAAAATTTTTACTGATGAAGTCTAAACCTGTAATAGAAATTGAAAAAAAAGATCTGGCTATGTTGCTCAGACTCGTCTCCAAGAATCCTTCTATCTCAGCCTCTCAAGTACTGGACTACAGGCATACACCGTGATACCTGGCACTTTTATTCCTCCCTCCCTCTCTTGCTTGCTTTTTTGACTTCAGGCCTACTAAGGAGAAAAACAGAAATCTTTCAGGGGAATAACATCAAAGTTAGTGTCCTCTATCGTGAAACTGGTTGCAAATTTTCCATGTAAAAAAAACATACTTAGCTAAATAGACAGCAGGACCAAGTTTGATCTAGTTCCAGATGTTAACTTCTTCAGGGAGAACTTTCTGGAGATCCTTAAAAGTGTGTTCCACTGGGTACTGGTGGCTCATACCTGTCATCCTAGCTACTTAAGCAGCAGAGATCTGAGGATCATGGTTTGAAGCCAGCTGGGGCAGGAAATTCTTTGAGACTCTTATCTCCAATTAATCATCACCCCACCCCCTGCCCCCCCACCCCTGCCCCCAAAGAGGAAGGTTGTGGCTCAAGTGATAGAGTACCAGCCTTGAGTAAAAAAACTAAGGGACATCACACTGGCCCTGAGTTCAAGCCCCTGTATTACACACACACACACACAAATTTTCACTCAAGGCTGTTTACCACCTGAGCCACAGCGCCACTTCCAGTTTTCTGAGTGGTTTTATTGGTGATAGTCTCACAGACTTTCCTGCTTGGGGTGGGTTTGAACCGTGATCCTCAGATCTCAGCCTCCCGAGTAGCTAGGATGACAGGCGTGAGCCACCACACCTGGCTATTATTATTATTTTTGATGGTACTGGGGTTTGAACTCAGAGCTTCATGGTCTTCTCAGCTTGCTTGACTGGTGCCCTATCACTTGAGCCACACCTCCAATCCTATGGTGTCTTTTGATGAAAAAAAAAACAAACCCCAAAAACTTAATCATAGCCACATTGGCCACTCTTTTACGGCCCAAGGCTTCTCTTATTTTAAGAAGGAATTTTCAGGACAACCCGCAAATCCGTGCAGGGTTCCGTATTTAAAAGACACATACAGAAATCATTCTCTGCCAGGCAGGCACCCAGGGGCTCAGGCCTGGCACCGCAGCTACTCAGGAGGCTGCGATCTGGAGGATCACGGTTCAAACCCAGCCCGGGCAAGGAAAGGTCATGAGACTCTGATCTCCAATAAACCACCAGAAAACTGGAAGTGGTGCTGTGGCTCCGGTGGTAGAGCGCTGGCCTTGAGCTGAAGAGCTGAGGGACAGCGCCCAGGCCCAGAGTTCAAGCCCCAGGACTGACAGAAAGGCAAAAAGAACTCAGAGGTGGAGGTGTGGCTCAACTGGTTAGAGCGCCACCAGCCTGGCGTGTAAACCACCACCACCACCAAGAGAGAGAGTGCTGGTGGCCCTGCATCTCTCTCTCCCCCTCTCCCCCCCACTGTCTCTCTTGCTGATCCCTGACCTTCCCCCCCACACACACCTACCCATCATTCAAGGTGGGTGCTCTACCACTTGAGTCACGACTCCGCTTCCGGCTTTTTGTTTTGTGGTGGTTCCTGGAGGCTGGTTTCGAACCACGACCCTCCAGATCTCATCCAGATCTCCTGGATGAGCGGGGTTGACAGGGGAGCCCTGCGGAGGTCCAGCCCCGCAGAGCTCCTCCCCCTTCCCTCCCTCCCCCCCCCCCCCCCCCCCCCCCCCCGCGCACGCAGAGCCCGTTGCCCCTGCAGAACCCCACACGCATGCGCATGCGCACGCGGGACCCCGGCGCCCTCGCCATGGAGTCGTTGCGCGCATGCGCACACATGCTCGCACGCGGGACCCGGCGCCCTCGCCATGGAGTCGTTGCGCGCATGCGCGTGCACGCACGTGGGACGCACGTGGGGGTCTGGCGCCGTCGCCATGGCGTCGTCGTCGTCGTGGGCCCTGGCTCTCCTGGCCTGGCCGCCGCCGCTGCTGCTGCTGATGCTGCTGCTGCTGCCCGGTCCGGAGCCGGGCCACACCTCGGGGTCCCCGGGAGCCCCCCGGCCCCCCCTCGGGCACCTCCCCGGCCTCCTGGGGCCCTCGGGGCCCCCCGAGCCCCCGTGGTGGAGCCAGGCCGCCGGGGTGCCCAAGGCGCCAAGTGAGGCTTCCCGGGGGGGACGGGGGGCTACGGCCCTGCCCGTGGGGTGGGGTGAGGATGAGGGGGTGGGGAGGGGAGGGGGGGTGAGGATGAGGGGGTGGGGGAGGGGTGGGGTGAGAATGAGGATGAGGGGGTGGGGGATGGGGTGAGGATGAGGGGGGATGGGGTGGGGAGGGGGGTGAGGATGAGGGGGTGGGGGGAGGGGATGGGGTGAGGATGAGGGGGTGGGAGGATGGGGGTGGGGGGTGGGGTGAGGATGAGGGGGTGGGGTGAGGATGAGGGGGTGGGGGATGGGGTGAGGATGAGGGGGTGGGGGATGGGGATGGGGTGAGGATGAGGGGGTGGGAGGATGGGGGAGGGGGTGGGGGGGAGGATGAGGGGGTGGGGGATGGGGTGAGGATGAGGGGGTAGGGTAGGGGATGGGGTAGGGGGGTGGGGATGGGGAGGTGGAGGGGTGGGGGGATGGGGTAGGAGATGGGGTGGGAGGGTAGGGGGATGTGTAGGGGGGTGAGGATGGGGTGGGGTGAGGATGAGGGGTTGGGGTAGGGGATGGGGTGGGGGGGTGGAAGGATGGGATAGGGGATGGGGTGGGGAGGTGGAGGGGTGGGGGTGGGGGGATGGGGTGAGGATGAGGGGGTGGGGTAGGGGATGGGGTAGGGGATGGGGTGGGGAGGTGGAGGGGTGGGGGTGGGGGGTGGGGTGAGGATGAGGGGGTGGGGTAGGGGATGGGGTAGGGGGGTGGAAGGATGGGATAGGGGATGGGGTGGGAGGGTGGGGGGATGGGTAGGGGGTGGGGATGGGGTGGGGTGAGGATGAGGGGTTGGGGAGAAGGGGTAGGGGATGGGGTGGGGGGGATGGGGAGGTGGAGGAGTGGGGGTGGGGGGATGGGGTGAGGATGAGGGGGTGGGGTAGGGGGGTGGGGATGGGGTAGGGATGGGGTGGGAGGGTGGGGGATGGGTAGGGCATGGGGTGGGGGGGATGGGGAGGTGGAGGGGTAGGGGTGGGAGGATGGGGGGGTTGAGACCCACCTTGGGGGTGGGGGGGTCACCATTCTGGGGTGTGGGTTGTTGGAGGGTACTGAGGTGGACCCAGCCTACACTGTGCACGTGTGTGTGTGTGTGTGTGTGTATCAGTCCTGGAACTTTGAACTAGGCACGTGGGCACTTGAACTAGGTTCCTGAGCTCTGCCTGCCTGCCTTCCTCTCCTTCCCTCCCTCCCTCCCTCCCCTTCCTTCCTTCCTTCCTCTCTCTCTTTCTCTCTCCCTTCCTTTCTTTTGTTAGTGTCAGCCCTAGGACTTGAACTCAGAGCCTGGGGTTTGTCCCTGATCCTTTTTAAAAATGATTATTATTTTTGCCAGTCCCAGGGCTTGAACTCAGGGCCTGGGTGCTGTCCCTGAGCTTCTTTTTTGCTCAAGGCTGGGCCTCTACCACTTGAGCCACAGTACCACTTCTGGCTTTTTTCTGTGTGTGTGGTACTGAGGAATCGAACCCAGGGCTTCATGCATGCTAGGAGAGCGAGCACTCTACCACTGAGCCACCTTCCCAGCCCCTCCCCCCTTTTTTCCTCCTCAAGACTAGCACTCTGCTGCTTAAGCCACATCTCCACTTCTGGCTTTTTAGTAGTTTATTAGAAATTAAGAATGTCATGGAGGCTGGGTGCCAGTGGCTCACGCTTGTCATCCTAGCCATTCAGGAGGCTGAGATCTGAGGATCGTGGTTCAAAGCCAGCCCGGGCAAGAAAGGCCATGAGACTTTTCTCTCCAATGAACCACCAGAAAACCGGAAGTGGTACTGTGGCTCAAGTGGTAGAGCACTCACCTTGAGCTGAAGAGCTGCAGGACAGTGCCCAGGCCCAGAGTTCAAGTCCAAAGACCAACCAAAAAAAAAAGAAAAGTCACGGACTTTCCTGCCCGGGCTGGCTTTGAACCTTGATCCTCAGATCTCAGCCTCCTGAGTAGCTATGGTGACAGGCGTGAGCCACTAGCGCCTGGCATAATTTACCCTTGAGATCTGAGAGGGCACAGTTAGTCCCTAAGAACTCAGAATCCAAACCTGCCCTGGGGAGAAGGGGGGGACAGTCTGTGGGTTCTGAGGATCTGGGTGGAAAGCTGGGGTACACCTCCCCCCAGCTTTGCCTTCAGGCCCTTCCCTTCACTGACCCCCAACAGCATGCGGCCATCGAATGACCAGGATAACTGGCGGAAGGCCGGCGGCTGAGCGGAAGTGGCCGTGGCAGGTGAGCCTGCAGATCAGCGACATTCATGTCTGCGGGGGGCACGCTCATTGCCAATCGGTGGGTGCTGACGGCTGCCCACTGTATATATGGGTGAGTGTGTGGGGGTTCCAGATCTAGCACCCCCTCCCTCCCATCAAAACAGTGGGCTATCCTCTTTAAAAGTTTTCTTTTTCACTTGAAAATAAGGAGTGAAGTGACAATCCCAGGTTGTCCCCTCCCTCCCCCCAGTCGGTCGTGGGGCTTGAACTCTGGGCCTGGGCGCTGTCTCTGAGCTCTTCAGCTCAAGGCGAGCGCTCTACCACGTTGAGCCACAGCTACTTCCGGTTTTCTGGCGGTTCATTGGAGATTAGAGTCTCACAGACTTTCCTGCCCGGGCTGGCTTTGAACCACAATCCTCAGATCTCAGCCTCCTGAATGGCTAGGATGACAAGCGTGAGCCAGTGGCGCCCAGCTCATCCCTGGGTTTTTATTCAGTCTTGAGTGAGACTTGACTATTTTTGGGGGGTGGGGTGAGGCGGGGGAATAAGTGATCTAGGGACCAGACTTGGAAAGCAAATGGGCAGCTGTCTCGGAATGGGTGGGGGATGGGCGTAGGGGTTGGAGGAAAGGGTTCTGGAAGGGACATGATTTGGTGGGAGGCATATGGCTGACCGCTCGCACAAGAAGATAGAAGGCAGGCTTTGAAGCACGTGGACTTTGGAAAGGGTAATTTGTAGAACTTTTGAAGCTAAGTCTCTCCACAGCCATCTGGAATACATCGTGAAGCTGGGCGATATCGATTTGGACCACAAATCTGCCACAGCTGCTGTGATCCCAGTCCAAGATATCGTTATCCACCAGGATTATTCTCCTATGGGAACCATGTCCCACGACATCGCCCTGGCTTTGCTGGCTTTCCCCGTGAACTACTCTTCCCACATCCAGCCAGTGTGCTTGCCTGAGAGAGCCTTCTCCGTCCAGACTGGAACTCGGTGCTGGGTGACTGGATGGGGCAAACTAAAGGAATCAGGTGAGACTCCAGCCATCGGATTTATTTATTTTGCTGGTCCTGGGGCTTGAACTCAGGGCCTGGGCGCCATCCTTGAGTTTCTTTTGCTCAAGGCTAGCGCTCTACCACTTGAGCCACAGCACCACTTCTGGCTTTTTCTGTGTATGTGGTACTGAGGATTGGAACCCAGGGCTTCCTGCATGCTTGGCGAGCACTCTACCACTGAGCCACCTTCCCAGCCCAGTTTTTTTTTTTTTTTCTTTCTTACAGATGTATAAGGGAGAGAGGACAGAAGATGCTGTCAAAAGAATAATTTAGGCTGGGTACCAGTGGCTCACACCTGTCATCCTAAGCTACTCAGGAGGCTGAGGTTGATGGTTGTGGTTCAAAGCCAGCCCAGGCAAGAAAGTCTGTGAGACTCTGATCTCTTAACAAACCACCAAAAAGCTGAAAGTGGAGCTGCTCTTCACATGGTAGAGCAGAGCTTTGAGCAAAGAAAGCTCAGGGATCAGTGCCCAGGTCCTGAGTTCAAGACCCAGGACTGGTGTGTGTGTGTGTGTGTGTGTGTGTGTGTGTGTGTGTGTGTGTGTGTGTGTGTATTTGTAGGCATGTGCACACACATACACAAATAATTTAGCAACTGCTGATGAATTTCTATTGGTTTTCTGGACTTAGAGCCAGGCATGATGAATTCTCTCCAGAGTGGGTTTTTAGCTCTGGCACGATTTGCTGTATATCAATTTAAGTTGTCCCTCCTTGGTTACAACTGCCTTGGTAGATACAGGGCTTCCTATATGTGAGAAGAGTCCAGAAAAGTCTCCAGGGCAGTGGGGAGAGGGGGGATCCAGGGAGGGGGCGAGATGGCTGGGGGAAAGAGGCTGGATTTGGTACCTGTAAATCTTTTCCTGTCAGAGACCTGTGATCTAGCCCTAGATAGTAAAGACACTCTACTTCTGGACAGGCTTGTACTACTTAACTGTGAATAATAGCTAGAATAGCAAATGTTTGATTTGATTGCCTTGGTTTAGGGTTGATTATTTATTATCTATTAACTTTTGTGTGTGTGTGTGCTGGTCCTGGGGCTTGAACTCAGGGCCTGGGCACCTGTTCCACAGCTGCTTTTTTGCTCAAGGCTTCAAAGCTAGCACTCTAGCACTTGAGCCACAGCTCTTCTTGTAGTTTTTCTTTTTATTTCTTTCTTTCTGACAGACTTTTCTGCCCACGCTGGCTTTGAACTGCCGATCCTCAGATCTCAGCCTCCTGAGTAACTAGGATGACAGGTGTACGTGAGCCACAAGCACCCGGCTCCTGTGTTGGTTTAGCTTTGAACATCCCCCTACACAGATGTCGGAACTAAGCTACCTTCCCCTCTAGTGTCAAATGGGGGAAATCTAAGGGAATGCCTGTAGAGAGAAACACGCTTTACTAAGACCCAAAGGAAGTTCTGGCAACTTCCGTCTGACCTGCCCTGCTTCCACACATCACACTTACTCTGGAATGATCTCTCTGTAGACGGAGACGACTTACCAAATAAGCTCCACGAAGCCCAGCTGAACATTCTTCATTATAAGGAATGTAACGAAATACTCAAGAGAATAATGTTAAGCAGTATCAATGTGATCAGGAAAGGGACGGTCTGTGCCTACAGTTACAAAGGAAGGGACTCCTGTAAGGTCAGTTCCTGGGCCCCTTCATACTCTTTTATTTTAATTTTATTTTATTTTTTGTCGGTCGTGGGACTTGAACTCTGGGCCTGGGCGCTGTCCCTCAGCTCTTCAGCTCAAGGTGAGCGTTCTATTGCTTGAGCCCCAGCGCCACTTCTGGTTTTCGGGTGGGTCATTGGAAATAAGAGTCTCATGGCCTTCCCTGCCCGAGCTGGCGATCCTCCAGATCTCAGCCTCCTGAGTAGCTAGGATGACAGGCCCCTGGTCATCGTCCCTTGCCATTTCTTTCTTCCTCTTTTCCTCCAGGGAGATTCCGGAGGACCCCTGGTGTGTGAATTCAATGACACGTGGATACAGGTGGGCATTGTGAGCTGGGGTATCGGCTGTGGGCACAGGGGCTACCCTGGCGTCTACACAGAGGTCAGTTTCTACAAGAACTGGCTCATCAGGCAAGTGAGTCATGCTTCGTGTTGGGGCGCAGTAGCCCCCCTGCTTTTCAGCCTGTGCCTCATGCTGCACCTGGCCGTCGTGGTAGCTCCATGACCACCTGCTCCACGCGTGTTGTGCGGCTCCCACGCTCCCGCTCGGCCTTCCTCCCAACTCCCTTCCCTTCTCAATATTCTTCCAATGGGCTGCCCCGCCGTGGAGCAGCCGCAGTGGACAGCGCGAGACTCCTGGGCTCTGATCGCAGCCTGCTAGGTATGGCTCTGAGAGAGAGAGAAAGAAAAGGCGGTGCCGTGGCCAGCTTTTGCCAGGGTGCCAAGTCCGGTGCTTGCCCACCTGGCACTGTGTCTGGGACTAACGGAAGTTCCTCTGTATCCCAGAGCGCATCCAGCTGGGGGAGCAGAGTGGCTGACCCAGAGGCCTCCTGTGCCAAGCCAAGGTGGCACCTCCATTTCCAGGGTGTTCCTCAGGGTCGCATTCCAGGGGGACCCTCAAGTTGTGGGCACACAGTTGGGGACTAGAGATTTCAGATGGGAACTGAATAAATGTTTGCCCAAGTGCCCTGTGTGTTGTGAAGTCTGCTCACCCCTAGTGTCTGCTAAAGAAAATACTCTCTATGGAAAAACTAGGTCGCCATTTAGCTAAGGAAGCTGTTTATGCTTCTATTAAACCTTAGAAGAAAGGCTGGGGGGGGGGGGGGGGGGAAGGGGCGGGGGCTGGGAAGGTGGCTCAGTGGTAGAGTGCTTGCCTTGCATGCCTGAGGCCTTGGGTTTGATTCTTCAGCACCACATACAAGTAGAATGCTAGCCTTGAGCAAAAGCAGCTTAGGGACAGCGCCCAGGCCCTGAGTTCAAGCCCCAGGACTGGCAAAACAAAACAAAACAAAAAAACTCCAGCAACAACAGCAACAAACACCTTAGAAGAAAAGGTGACACTGAGCTCTGTCCTGATTCCTAAGCTTTTTTTTTTTTTTTTTTTGGTTCCAGTTGTGGGGCTTGAGCTCAGGGCCTGGGCGCTGTCCCTCAGCTCTTCAGCTCAAGGCGAATGCTCTACCACTTTGAGCCACAGCCCCACTTCCAATTTTCTGGTGGTTCATTGGAGATAAGAGTCTCATGGACTTTTCCTGCCCAGGCTGGCTTTGAACCACGATCCTCCAGATCTCAGCCTCCTGAGTAGCTAGGATGACAGGCGTGAGCCACCAGCACCTGGTTCCTGGGGCTACATTTGATGATAAAACACATCCCATACCCTGTGTGTCAGGGACAGTTGCTAATACCTGTGCAGGGAGGCTTGTCACAGATAGTTTTTGCTCTTTTTTTTAATTACTTGTTTTTGTTATTGTTGTTTTGTTCCAGTACAGGAACTTGAACACAGGGCCTGCGCATTATCCTCTAACTTTTTCCATATATTCTCAAATCACAAAGGCTTAATAAGAAACTGGGTTAACAAGATGCCCAAACCTAAGGTGGGGGCGGGGTGAGGGTAGGAGAGGAGGGAGGGCACTTGGGGGTGCTTTCATGGTCTGCCACCAGAGTGGGGGGTGTGTGGGAGGAAATCAGTGGTTTTCAAAAACCAGGCACCAGTGGGGGGAGGGGGAGGATGCTGTTGCCTGTCAATCAATCAGCGCAGGGACGTGGCCAGGACTTCCTGCACATGGCGGGCGCATGCATCAGTGAGCCATTGCCGCCGTCCAGGTGGTGCTCTTGATCTCATGGCTTCTTCTTGGTGCACCCTTGGACCCCTGGGCTTGGGAGATGTTTCTGATCTGACCTGTGCTGCTGCTATTGCTGCTGCTGCTGCTGCTCCAGCCATTACTGCCCCATCACCACCAACTTGAGCAAGGCTCGCAGCTCATGAAGCATGTTCTTAACTTCTCCTCCACTCCTGTGTGCCCCCCGCCTCCAGTCCTCTGACAGCTGATGGTCCCCTTCCCCTACCCCCCCCCCCCCCGCCACACTCCCCTTTGTTACCCCCTCCCAGAATCTGAAATCCTTGCCTACTGGGATTTCCTACCTCAGGCCACACCTGCCCTCCATTATTCCACTCGAAGGAATAACGTTAAACACTCAACTTTCTTCCCAGATCATGCCCTGTGCTGGTGGCTCACACCTGTCAGCCTAGCTACTTGGGAGACTGAGATCTGAGGATCGAGGTTCAAAGCCAGCCTGGGGCAGGAAAGTCTATGAAACTCTGATCTCCAATGAACCAGCCCAAATCCTGAAATGGAGCTGTGGCTCAGGTGGTAGAGGGCCAGCTTTGAGTGAAAAAGCTCAGGGACAGTGCCCAGGCCCTGAGTTCAAGCCCCAGGACTGGCACATTGAGTGTAGCGAATGAACAAACTAATTCCTGGTGAGCGAAGGTACCTCTTCACGGTCATCCCTCCAAAGGAACTTTTACTTTATCTCTGTCCCCTTTTCTCTGTGGTGAAGAGGACCAGACAAGGTGGGTGATGGGGCCCTTAGAACATTTCTAGAAGGATGTTCTATTTTTATGTATGTTTTATTTGTTTATTCATTTATTATCTACCTATGTATTTTGCCGATCCTGGGACTTGAACTCAGGGCCTGGGTGCTGTCCCTGAGCTTCTTTGTGCTACAGCTCTACCACTTGAACCACAGCGCCACTTCTGGCTTTTTCTGAGTGGTTTATTGAGATAAGACTCATGGACTTTTCTGTCTGGGCTGGCTTTGACCCATGATCCTCCAGATCTCAGCCTCCCAAGTAGCTAGGGCAACAGGCCTTGAGCTGCCTGGCTGTGAGTCTTTGATGATTATTTCCTGTTTGTCTCAGCCTTTCTCTCTCCTGGTGGAATGTCTCTATGAATGTCTTGATGGTTTTTGTTTATGTTTTGTTTTGTGTTTCTGCCAGTCCTGGGGCTTGAAGTCAGGGCTTCGGTGCTGATTCTTAGCTTTTATTTTGCTCAAGGCTGGTGTTCCACCACTCGATCCATTACTTCCGCTTCTGGCTTTATGCATGCATTTATGTATGTATATATGTAGTAGCATCCTTGCGAAGTGAATCTTCCTGGCAGAACGCAACAGGATGGCTGTTCTGGGGATACTTAGGGGTTCAGAAGACCTGTCAGCACTTCTCTATCTCTTTTTTTGTCTCTGTCTCCTCGTTTCTTTCTCTCTGTGTGTCTCTCTTGTCTCTTTCTCTCCACTGTCTCTTTCTTGTCTCTTGCTTCTTTTTTTTTTTTTTTTTGGTCGGTTGTGGGGCTTGAACTCTGGGTCTGGGCGCTGTCCCTCAGCTCTTCAGCTCAAGGCGCGCGCTCTACCACTTGAGCTACAGCGCCACTTCCGGTTTTCTGGTGGTTTATTGGAGATAGGAGTCTGCCCGGGCTGGCTTTGAACTGCGATCCTCAGCTCTCAGCCTCCTGTGTAGCTGGGATTACAGGCGTGAGCCACCGGCGCCCGGCTTGTCTCTTGCTTCTATCTTGCTGACACTTCTCTATCTTTGTCTCGTCTCCATCTCTTATCTCCCTGTCTTTCTCTCTGTGTATGTCTCTTTCTTGTCTCTCTCTTCTCTCTATGTGTCTTTCTGTCTTTGTATCTCTGTCTGTCCTATCTCTGTGTGACTGTTTCTTGTCTCAATGTCTCCCATCTTTATTTTTTTTTTTTGGGTCCGGTCGTGGGGCCTGAACTCTGGGCTGGGCACTGTCCCTCAGCTCTTCAGCTCAAGGCTAGCGCTCTACCACTTGAGCCACAGCGCCACTTCTGGCTTTTTTCTTTTTGCTTATGTGGTGCTGAGGAATCGAACCCAGAGCCTCGAGCATGCAAGGCAAGCACTCTACCACTGAGCCACCTTCCCAGCTCTCTCATCTTTCTTGTCTGTCTCTCTGTATATCTCTCTGTCTCTGTCTGTCTGCCTCTCTTTGTCTCTCTCTGTCTCTGTCTCTCTCTCCAGGGAGATTCCAGTGTATCCCTGACTTGGAAAGTGGAGGGAAGATGGACCTTGGCTGAGGTTTAGTCCTGGGAGAATGTGCACACCAGGTCAGAATCCAAGCCCGGACACACATGTCAGCAAATACACCAGCTCAATCAAGACACAAGTGAGCAATGGGACTCTCTCAGGGCTCTGCAGATCTACCCAGCTTCCTCTTCCTGTCCTGACTGCAGTCACCCCTGATGAGGGAGGAAGGGGGAGGGGGGTCCGTGATTTCACCTTCCTTCACCCTGCCTTGACTCTGATCCACTCACAGGAAGTCTGACCAGAGTCACACGTTCATTCCACAAGACTCCAGAGCGGACCCAGGACCCTGGGTCCTGCTGTGGCATCCAACAAGGGAAGGGGTGGGGTGGGCGATTAGGCCTATCATCTTAGCTACTCAGGAGGCTGAGATCTGAGGATCATGGTTCGAAGCCAGCCCAGGGAAGAAAAATCCCTGTGAGACCTTTCTCACCAATGAACCACTCAGAAACTGGAAGTGGAGGGCTGGGAAGGTGGCTCAGTGGTAGAGTGCTTGCCTAGCAGGCATGAGGCCCTGGGTTCGATTCCTCACCATCACATACACAGAAAAAGCCAGAAGTGGCGCTGTGGCTCAAAGTGGTAGAGTGCTAGTTTTGAGCAGAAAAAAGACCTAGAGACAGCACCCAGGCCTTGAGTTCAAGCCCAACCACTGACAAAACAAAAGAAGACTTCATGTCTCCAATGAACTTCCTCAGAGTCAGAAATGGCGCTGTGGCTCAAGTGGTAGAGTACTAACCTTGAGCAAAAGAAGGCTCAGGGACAGCGCCCAGGCCCTGAGTTCAAGCTCCAGGACTGGCACACCAAAAAATCGTGAATTCTAGAATCCTTGCACAATGTAGGTGCTCCGCCTTCTGCTCTACGTTCTACTGTTAAGGAACACAGCAGTGAGGGCTGGATTATTGAAAGGAGCAGCGAGGGTTGGACCTCTATTTGCCATGGCATGTGAACCAGGGACTTTTCAGGACTTAATCTCAGTTCCACTTTCTTCTGCCAGACTTACGAATGAGCCCTATATGGAAGGTAGGGTTTGGGGGTCATGGGCAGAGATGCTGGGTGCCTGTGTCACTTGTTTGCAGGCCTGAAGGAGGCCCTTCCTGAGTAGATGGGTCCATCTTCAATAAACTGAGGAATGAGGGTGAGCTGTGGCCTTACAGGGACCAATATAACTCATACCATTTTTGGAGAAATCTCTCCCCCACCTCCATTCCTGGGGCTTGAACTCAGGCACTGTCCCTTGAGCTCCTTTTGTTCAAGGCTAGCACTCTACCACTTGAGCCACAGTGCCACTTTTGGCTTTTTCTGTGTATGTGGCATGGAGGAATCAAACTCAGGACTTCATGCTTGCTAGGCAAGCACTCTACCACTAGGCCACATACCCAGCATCCCCCATGAGATTCTTATCTCCAGTTAATCACTAAAAAAATTGGAGGTAGAGCTGTGGTTTGATTGGCAGAACACTATCCTTGAAGAAAAGAAGCAGAAGCAGAAGAAGAAAGGAAGCTCAGAGACAGCATCTAGGCCTTGAGTTCAAGCCCCTGGATTGACACACACATAAAAGAGACTGGGAATGTGGCTTAGTGGTAGAATGCTTGCCTAGCGTATATGAAACTCTGGGTTCGATTCCTCAGTCCCACAAACACAGAAAAAGCTGGACATGGTGCTGTGGCTCAAGTGCTAGAGCGCTAGCCTTGAGCAAAAAATAAGCTCAAGGACAGTGCCCAGGCCCTGAGTTCAAGCCCCAGGACTGGCCAAAAGAACCTGATCCTTCCCCACATATGTGGGTAGTTAGAGGCCTTGGCAGTCTGTATGAGGGCTGCTCCTTGAAGTCCCCTCTGTAACTCTTCTTGGTGGCTCAGGGCCTTGGTTCCGGAGCTGTGGTCAGTCCAATGCGTCCTGTAAAGTGGTGAAGGGGAAGGTCGTCGAGGTAGGCCGGTGGCCATGGCATGTGAGTATCTTGTTCCTGGGAGCTTACATCTGCAGTGGCTCGCTCATTCATTACCAGTGGATCATCACGGCGGCACATTGCTTACAGAGGTTAGTGTTGGAGGACGCCCTCCATCCAGGGGCCCTTCGTTTTCCTGCCCAGGGGTGTGGAGTCTGGTAAACAAATCTGGAAGTTAGAGGGCCTGGCCTTGTACTGAGCTGCCCCAGGGCATGGCTCCTATCTCTCCCAGCAGGGCTCTTCACTGGGTCTCAATGCTCCAATCAGGGCTCTTCACCGGGTCTGGGTGCTCCAATCCGGGCTCTTCACCAGGGCTAGGATGCTCCAATCAGGGCTCTTCACCAGGGCTAGGATGCTCCAATCAGGGCTCTTCACTGGATCTGGGTGCTCCAATCAGGGCTCTTCACTGGATCTGGGTGCTCCAATCAGGGCTCTTCACTGGATCTTAGTGCTCCAATCAGGGCTCTTCACTGGGTCTTAGTGCTCCAATCAGAGCTCTTCACCAGGGCTAGGATGCTCCAATCAGGGCTCTTCACTGGATCTTAGTGCTCCAATCAGGGCTCTTCGCTGTTCCTGTGCTCTTTCTTCATCCTGGCTTGGCAGATCCAAGGACCCCAACCAGTACAGCGTGAATTTGGGAACCCAGGAACTCCCGGACAACAGCACCCGGCATCTGCTCATTCGAATCGTGATTCATGAGAATTTCGACAATCGCATATCTGAGGACATCGCCCTCCTGAAGCTCAGAGAGCCTATAACCTGGTCGCCTCTTATCCAGCCCGTCTGCCTCCCTGTCCAAAATTTCAAGCCAACTCTCGGCACCATGTGTTGGGCTGTTGGGTGGGGACAGAAAGGGGGTAACGGTGAGTACAGGGAAGCAGAGATACTTGTTTCTGACAACTTCTTCATGGACAGACAGACAGACAGACACACACACACACACAAGTTTTCCTTCTCTGTGCCTATTCTAGAGCTTGAACTTTGGGCCTAGCCTCTATCCCTTAGGGTTTTTACTCAAGGCTAGTGCTCTTTTATTTGAGCCACAGCTCTATTTCTGGTCTTTTGGTAGTTTATCACAGGTAAAAGTTCGATGGGCTTTTCTGCCTGGGCTGGGTTCAAACCTGGATTCTCAGATCTCAGCCTCCTGAGTAGCAAGAATGAAGGCATGAGCCACTGGCACCCGCCTCTTCTTTTTAATTTAAATTATTTGATTGTTCCTATAAAGATGATAGACAAAAGGGGTTCCATAAGTCAGGTGGAAAGCCCATTTCTTGTTGGACAATGTCCCCCCTTCCCTGGTGCTCTCCCAGGTTTTCTCTCTCATCCCTGACCTATAAGCTGTATAGTTCATTCTCCACATTGTGTCCAGTGAGGACCACTTGGGCCTTTGTGAAACTCTTCATCTTCAGTGAGTCACCAAAACGCCGGAAGTGGAGGCATGGTGCAAGTAGTAGAGTGTCAAGCCTTGAAGAGAAAAAGCTAAGGCACAGCGCCCAGGCCCTGAGTTCAAGCTTTGCTACTGACACACACACAAAATGAGCTCTCTCCCTCCCCCTTCTCCTCCCTGCTCAACCAGGTACCAAAAATGCGCCATACCATCTCCAGGAGCTGGCCATGAGAGTGGTCAGCAATGACATTTGCAATCACCGGTACCAGTTCCTGCTGTGGAAAAAACCAGAAGAAGTTTATCGGGAGTGACATGCTGTGTCTCATGCCGGAGTGGGGCCTGGACACGTGTCAGGTGTGGAGTGGGGGTCGGGGGAAGGGAGGAGGAGAGACCCCCTAGGGGGAGGTCACACCTAGCTGGCTGGGGGAAGATCTAATCAAAGTCTCCTTTCCTCTGCTTTGTGCAGAGTCATGGGAAGAATCATGACATTGTACGGGTCTTTTTTTTTTGGTCAGTCATGGGGCTTGAACTCTGGGCCTGGGTGCTGTCCCTCAGCTCTTCAACTCAAGATGAGCGCTCTACCACTGGAGCTACAGCGCCACTTCCGGTTTCCTGGTGGTTTATTGGAGATTAGAGTCTCACAGACATTCCTACCCAGGCTGGTTGTGAACTGTGATTCTCAGATTCTCCTGAGTAGCTAGGATGACAGGTGTGAGCCACTGGCAGCTGGCTTGGGTTTTATTTGATTCTGGGGCTTGAATTCAGGACTTGGCGCTATCCTTGAGCCTCTGGGTTCAAGGCTAACGCTCTACCACTTGAGCCACTTCTGGCTTTTTCTGAGTAGTTTATTGGAGGTCAGAGTCTTCTGGACTTTCCTTCCTGGGCTGGCTTTGAACTTGGATCATCAGATCTCAGCCTCCTGAATAGCAGGCATCAGCCGCCGGTGCCCAGCTAATGGCCTAATTCTCCTAGCCTTTGTGCACCAGGGAAGCTTATTAAGGGATGAAATGGTGGGGAGCAGGGGATGGGGGCTCCCACATTCTTGACCAAGTTATAGTATCCAGTCCCTGTATGCTCTTGGAAATTACTTGTCCATGTTTCTGGAACATTTGACATAACATAAATTCTCCCCGCCTTGAAGATTGTATAGACGTTCCTATGAAACCACAAGGTCACATTTTCCCTTTGAAGGGTGGTTCTTGGGCAATTCTTAAGTTGTTTTGTACATAGTTATTGGCCGAGTCAGGCTTTCTATCACCATTGCAATTTGTCTAAATGATTGGTCTTTTCTTAGAAATTATTCCTTTCATCCAGAATTTAAATGCACCAAGATGAGGAAGTTTGTAAGCTCTGCCTGGGGGTTCTGAGAAAGTATATTTATTCCCCCCTGGGCGTGGTGCTAGTTTCTATTCTTACTCAAACCACAGAGCATTTGAATTTTCCTCTGTGTGTGTGTGTGTGTGTGTGTGTCTTTGGTAAGACTCACAAACTTCTTTCTTGCTTTCCTTTCCCTCCTCTCCTCTCCACCCTTCCTCCTTCCCTCCTTCCCTTCCCTCCCACCCCTCCCTCCCTCTCTCCCTCCCTCCCTCCCTCTCTCTCTTCCTTCCTTCCTTCCTTCCTTCCTTCCTTCCTTCCTTCCTTCCTTCCTTCCTTCCTTCCTTCCTTCCTTCCCTCCCTTCCTTCTTTCTATATCAGTATTTGGGGCTTGAACTCAGGGCCTGAGCACTGTTCCTTAGTTTTTTCCACTCAAGGCTAGAGTTCTGTCACTTGAGCCACAGCTCCACTTCCAGCTTTCTGCTAGTTCATTGGAGATAAGAGTCTCACAGACTTTCCTGCCCGGGTTGGCTTTGAAGCTCGATCCTCAGATCTCAGTCTCCTGAATACCAATCTCTTCCCACCAAGCAGCAGCACAAGGATCTGAGTTCAAGCCCCACTATTGGCACATACAACACACACACACACACACCAGACACACACAAAATAAGACTGGGTGCTGGTGGCTCATGCCTGTCACCCTGACATCTGAAGAATATGGTTTGAAGCTAGCTTGGGCAGAAAAGTCCATGACACTCTTATCTCCAATAAACTGCTTAGAAAGAGCCAGAAGTGGAGCTGTGGCTTAAGTGGTAGAGCACTAAGTCTTGGGAAAAATTGCTTAAAGACAGCACCCAGGCCTTGAGTTCAAGCCCCAGGACCAGCATAATAATAATAATAATATAATAATAATAATAATAAGATAGAAGGAGGAGGAGTTACCACTGACCCACCAAGGGCTTTAGGACCGACGTGAGGCAGCAGGATCACAAGCCAGCATGGACCCCAATGTGCAGTCTGGGTGCTGTAGAGCAGGCTTGTAGTCTCGTCACATCCTTGCTGTCAGCCCAAGCCCAGCTGGACTCCAGTCTCACCAGAGGCCTCCTCCAGCTACCCCCTGAAGCCTGTCTCCCCTTTTTCTGTCCCCTGCGCAGGACACGTCTGGCAGCTCCCTCCTCTGCCAGCTGAACACCACCTGGATCCAGATGGGCGTGGCCAGCTGGAGTTTTGGGTGTGGCAAACGTCAGTTCCCAAGCGTCTACACCAGCATCTCCTTCTTCACCCCGTGGATCAAGAAGCACGTGTCCAACATGAGGTTCACCAGCCGGGCCGCCACCTCCTTCCTCAGCCCCATCCTCCTCCTCCTCGTGAGCCACGTTCTACTGGTCTCCTGGGGCTCCCTGGGGCTCCTCTGAGCCTCGTTTCCAGAACATTCCATTCCCACCAGCAACTTCTTCCCTGCTGTCTGCGTGATGTGGAGATCAGAGCTTGGGCAAGGCCCTAGCCCCTCAGGGCGAGAGTGATTTCGGGGAGGGTCTCAGGCCTGCAGTGGTTTTGTTTCCAGTTGCTCAATGAAGATGCTTTTAAATCTTGTCATCCGGGGACTTCGTTCCTAGTTTCTTTTTTGTTTTGGTCGGTCGTGGGGCTTGAACCCAGGGTCTGGGCGCTGCCCCTGAGCTTTTCTGCTCAAGACGAGCTCTACCACTTTGAGCCACAGCGCCACTTCTGGTTTGCAGATGGCTCATTAGAGAGAAGAGTCTTGCGGATTTTCCTAACCTGGCTGGTTTTGAACCATGATCCTCAGATCTCAGCCTCCTGAGTAGCTAGGATGACAGGCGTGAGCCACAGGTGCCCTGGCTCTATTTCTGCTTCTACTAGCAAATTTCAGAGCCCTACCCCTACCCTGCCCCTCAGATCTTTGCCTGAGAACTCTGTGTGTGTGTGTGTGTGCGTGTGTTTTCGCGCGTGCACGTATGTGCTCACACCAGTCTTGAGACTTGAACTCAGGGCCTAGGTACTGTCCCTTAGCTTTTTCCATTCAAAGCTGTCCCTCTACTACCTGAGCCACAGCTCCACTTCCAGCCTTTTGCTGCTCCTTACTTGGAGATAAGATTGTTTTCTGGATGTTCCTGCCCCTGGCTGGTTTTGAACTTGGATCCTCAGATCTCAGCCTCCTGAGGAGCTGGGATGACAGGTGTGAGCCTCTAGCATCTGGTTCCTGTGCTGTTTTTGTTTTGTTTTGTTTGTCAGTTGTGGGGCTTGAACTCTGGGCCTGGGCGCTGTCCCTCAGCTCTTCAGCTCAAGGCAAGCGCTCTACCACTTGAGCCACAGCACCACTTCAGGTTTTCTGTGGTTTACTGGGGATAAGAATCTCACAAACTTTGCTGCCCAGGCTGGCTTTGAACCGAGGTCCCCAGATCTCAGCCTCCTGAGTAGCTAGGATTATAGGCGTGAGCCACTGGCACCCAGCTTGTGTTGTATTCTCCACCTAGGTCGGCTAACCCCTTCAAATAGCCCCCAAAGGCTTGGTGTGTGTAACCTGAGCTGCATTTCCTCAGTGGACTCAGGGAAGAGTTCTACTGTTCAGAGGTGGGTGGGGAAACTTGCTGAAAGTAATACAGTCTTAGGCTGGGTTGTAGTTCAGTCCTGGATCTGATCCCCAGTACCAAAAAAAGTAGTAATAGTACTAGTAGTAGTAATAATAATAATATAGTCTTGCTAGGGCCAGTGGCCCCTTCCTGTAATCCAAGCTACTCAGAAGGCTGAGACTTGGATGATGGTGGTCTGAAGTCAGCCTGGGCAAAGTCTGTGAGACTCTATGTCCAATTAGCTGGCAAAATGCTGGACTGAAGGCATGACTCAAAGGGTAGGTAGAGGGCTTGGAAGGTGGCTTCGTGGTAGAGTGCTTGCCTAGCTTGCATGAAGCCCTGGCTTCAATTTCTCAGCACCACATCCACAGAAAAAGCTGGAAGTGGCACTGTGGCTCAAGTGGGAGAGCGCTCGCCTTGAGCAAAAGCAGCTCAGGGACAGCGCCCAGGCAAGGCAGGTGTAGTAAGCTAAGAATAAGCAAGAGGTTCTGAGTTTGACTCCAATACCAGAAACAGAAAAGAAAACCCAACATCCTTTAGAACAGATTCATTTGCATGATTTCAGATCCTGAGACAAAAAAGTGGGGGAGTTTGGAGATCCTAGCTGTGGGGATGGAGGGGGGTATTGGGATGTGGGAGGCTGTGGAGAAGGAGGGGGTATTGGGGTACACCAGGAGGTCCGCGTCTTCTGGAGGTGTGAGCACTTGGCCAGGCTCAGTGGAGCTAATCCAAGCAACTTCCAAGCGCAGTCAGGTGGGGGATGAGGGTTTGGAGGGGGGAGGAGTGGGGGGAGGAGGTGCAGGAGGGGAGGGATGAGGGGTGAGGGGTGGGAGGATGTGGAGTTGGAGGGGTGAGGGATGAGGGGTGGGTGGAGAGGGGTGGGGTGCAGAGGGGTGGAGAGGAGGGATGAGGGGTAGAGGGGAGGGGTGAGGGGTGAAGGGGGGGTGGAGAGGTGGGGTTGGAGGGGAGGAGTGGGGAGGGGTGAGGGGTGAGGGATGGGGAGTGGAGGGATGAGGGGCAGAGGGGTGAGGCATGGAGGGGTGAGGGATGCGGGGTGGGTGGAGAGGGGTGGAGAGGAGGGATGAGGAGGGGTGAGGGGTGAAGGGGTAGAGGGGAGGGGTGAAGGGGTGGGGAGTGGTGGGGTCCTGGGGAGGGATGAGGGGCAGAAAGGGGGAGGCAGAGGGGGGAAGGAGGGAGGCCTGGAAGGGGAGGGGGAGGCATGGAGGGGGAGGGGGAGGCCTGGAGGGGGAGGGGGAGGCCTGGAGGGGGAGGGGAAAGGTATGGAGGGGGGAGGGGGAGGCCTGGAGGGGGAGGGGGAGGGGGAGGCCTGGAGGGGGGAGGGGGTGGGGCATGGAAGGGGGAGGGGTGGGGCATGGAGGGGGGGAGGGAGAGGCATGGAGGGAGAGGGGGCATGACTGGAGTTCAGCACGCTCCCTGGCACTCGTGTCCAGACATGGCAGCCGGGTGGAGGCTCCCTGAGTAGGTGGCCGCCGGGGGCGCTGTGCGCGCGGGGACGGCGATGCAGGGGGCGGCCGCTGGGGGCGCTGTGCGCGCGGGGACGGCGATGCAGGGGACGGCGATGCGGCGGGCGGCCGCCAGGGGCGCTGTGCGCGCGGGGACGGCGATGCGGCGGGCGGCGATGCAGGGGGCGGCCGCCGGGGGCGCTGTGCGCGCGGGGACGGCGATGCAGGGGGCGGCCGCCGGGGGCGCTGTGCGCGCGGGGACGGCGATGCGGCGGGCGGCGATGCAGGGGGGCGGCCGCCGGGGGGCGCCGCGCGCAGGCGCAGTGGGCACAGTCCCGCGGTCGGTGGAGGATGGAGCCCCGGCGGCAGCGCCGGACCCCGGACCCCCCCCAGTCCGGCTCGCCAGGATTCCCCCGCGGCGCCCCACGCCCGATTCCTGCTGCTGGTGGTGGTGCTGCTCCTGCTGCGCTGGCCCCCGGGTGAGGCCTGCCCAGCCCTGCCCAGCCCTGCCCACGCGGGGGCCGCCCCGACCCCAGACCCCAGGTCCCGCCCCGACCCCAGGCCCCGCCCCGACCCCAGACCCCAGGTCCCGCCCCGACCCCAGGCCCCGCCCCGACCCCAGACCCCAGGTCCCGCCCCGACCCCAGACCCCAGGTCCCGCCCCGACCCCAGACCCCAGGTCCCGCCCCGACCCCAGGCCCCAGGTCCCGCCCCGACCCCAGGCCCCAGGCCCCGCCCCGACCCCAGGCCCCGCCCCGACCCCAGGCCCCGCCCCAACCCCAGGCCCCTCCCTGACCCCAGGCCCCACCCTGACCCCGGGCCCCTCCCTGACCCCGGGCCCCTCCCTGACCCCGGGCCCCTCCCTGACCCCAGGCCCCGCCCCGACCCCAGACCCCAGGCCCCGCCCCGACCCCAGACCCCAGGTCCCGCCCCGACCCCAGGCCCCTCCCCGACCCCGGGCCCCTCCCCGACCCCGGGCCCCTCCCCGACCCCAGGCCCCTCCCCGACCCCAGGCCCCTCCCTGACCCCAGGCCCCTCCCTGACGCCGGGACCCCGGGCCCCTCCCTGACCCCAGGCCCCTCCCCGACCCCAGGCCCCGCCCCGACCCCAGGCCCCTCCCTGACCCCAGGCCCCTCCCCGACCCCAGGCCCCGCCCCGACCCCAGGCCCCTCCCTGACCCCAGGCCCCTCCCTGACCCCAGGCCCCGCCCCGACCACGGCCCCTCCCTGACCCCAGGCCCCTCCCTGACCCCAGGTCCCTCTCTGACCCCAGGCCCCGCCCCGACCACGGGCCCCGCCCTGACCCCAGGCCCCTCCCTGACCCCAGGCCCCTCCCTGACCCCGGGCCCCTCCCTGACCCCGGGCCCCTCCCTGACCCCGGCCCCTCCCTGTCTGCTCGCAGGCGGCCTGGCCACCGTCGGAGCCCAGGGCGCGCTGCCCACGGCGGCCCCAGCCCCCCCTGCGGCCTCCTCCTGCACCCCCGACGGCCCCTGCCCCTCGGACGGGCCTCCCCATGCGCAGCAGGCCGAAGAGGAGACCTCGACGGAGGGGATGACCAGTGCCACCATCAAAGCCCACAGCGTGTTACCCTGTGAGCTGCTGCGTTCTGGGGGGGGGCGGGGGGGGGGGGAGCCTGGATGGACAGAGGGACGGAGGAGCCGGGGGTCCAGTAAACAAGTTGCAGCATGTTTCTGGAATAACTACCCACCACCACCACCACCACCCCCTCCCTTTAGCTGGTCCTGGGACTTGACCTCAGGGCCCCCAGGGTGCTCATCCCTGATGCTCTTGGGGCTCATCCCTGATGCTCTTGGGGCTCATCCCTGATGCTCTTGGGGCTCAAGGTGAGAGAGAGCTCAACCACTTGAGCCACAGCGCCACTTCCAGCTTTTTCTGCTTATGTGGTGCTGAGGAATCGAACTCAGGGCTTCATGCATGCTAGGTGAGCACTCTACCACGGAGCCACCTTCCCAGCCTGCCATTCATTTTATTTTTCATTTTGCTGGTCGTGGGGCTTGAACTCTGGGCCTGGGCACTGTCCCTGAACTCTTCAGCTCCAGGCTAGCACTCTAGCACTCAAGCCACAGCGCCAGGTCCTGTTTTCTGAGTGGTTTATTGGAGATAAGAGTCTCTCGGCCTTTCCTGTCTCGGGCTGGCTTTGAACCGTGATCCTCAGATCTCAGCCTCCTGAGTAGCTGGGATGACAGGCGGGAGCCAGCGGCGTCTGGCTCTGCAATTCATTTTTAAAGACGTTGCGGTGATCACATGAATTCTTCCTTTCCCTTTTCCTCTGGGTAAATTAGAGAAAGGGGGAGAGGGGGGATCCCCCTTTGGAGAAGGGAAGAGGGCGGAGGCAGAAGCCCAGGGCTTGAAAGGCCTGGCTGGGGTTGAGAAGGGGTACACTGGGCAGGTTGGCACATGCTGGCGGTGGGGCTCAGGGTGGAGCTGGGCGGGTGTCCCCCTCATTGAGTCCTCCATCCCGCAGCCTGCGGCTACTCCTACGAACGAGACACCACCCTGAGGGACCCGGTGGCCATGGCCAAGAGGTGGCCTTGGATGGTCAGCGTGCGGGCCAACGGCACCCACATCTGCGCGGGCACCCTCATCGCCTCCCAGTGGGTGCTGACCGGGGCTTACTGCTTGACCCAGTGAGTTGGGGCCCAGGTGGGGGATGGGTAGAGAGGGAGCTGGGGGACCCCCCTCCCCCCAGTTCTCTCCTTATGGAGCCTACAGTCTTCATCTTGGCTCTAATGAGGTGGAGGCTTGATTGGCCTGCAGGTTTCCCTCCTGGAGTGTGTGTGTGGGGGGGGGCAGTATTTGGAGTGTGCACCCACATTTGGCCCTCTCACTTGCCCTTCCATCCTGTCAAGGTCATTGGCTGGCAAAGGCAAGAAGTCCCTGTGTTTGGCTACTTCTGGAAGGAGATCCTAGGTCTTTCACTCCACCTCCTTTGCTCACTTATTGGGTCATCCTGCTGTCAATCAACCCTGGGAGGAGGGCCTAGGCCTTTAACTCCACCCCCTTTGCTCACTTATTGGGTTATCCTGCTGTCAATCAATCCTGTCTTTCAGTTATTGGGTCATCCTGCTGTCAATCAACCCTGTCTTTCATTCAATTGGGTCATCCTGCTGTCAATCAACTGTGTGTGTGTGTGTGTGTGTGTGTGTGTGTGTGTGTGTGTGTGTGTGTGTCTGTCTGTCTGTCTGTCTGTCTGTCTGTCTATGTGTGTCTGTGTGTGAGTACTGGGGCTTGAACTCAGGGCCTTGGTGCTGTCCCTGAGCATTTCCACTCAAGGCCAGCACTCTACCACTTTGAGCCACAGCTCCACTTCAGGTTTTTGGAATGGTTCATGGGAAATGAGTCTCATGGGGACATCTCTGCCCAGGGTGGCTTCGAACCCCGATCTTCCCATCTCAGCCTCCTGAGGAGCTGACAGGCGTGAGCCACCGACGCCCAGCTTCGCTCTTTCCTTTTCCTTGCCCCCCCCTCTTCCTGGCTTTTCCTAGCTCCAATGTGAACTACACCGTGAGGGTGGGAAGCCCGTGGCTTGATGAGGTCACGGAGAAGACGGCAGATGTGCAGGTGCTAAAGGTCCTCCTGCACAGGAGGTACCGATCGGAGCGGTACTGGTCCTGGGTGGGCAGATCCCACAACATCGGGCTGCTCAAGCTCCAGCACACGCTCAAGTATAGCGATCACGTGTGGCCCATCTGCCTGCCGGGCCTGGAGTTCGAGGTGGAGGATAAAGCTGTGTGCGCTGTCACGGGCTGGGGCTATCCCAGAGCCGAAGGTGAGTCTCAGCTTCCCCACAGCCAGGGAGGCCATGGGAGAGACCGAGGACTTGGGTTAGAGGCCCAGGGATGTGAATTCTTCGGGTACTGTTTTGTTGTTGTTGTTTTTTTAAATCAGTCGTGGGGCTTGAACTCAGGGCCTAGGCACTGTCCCTGAGCTCTTTTGCTCAAGGCGAGCACTCTACCACTTTGAGCCCCAGCTCTACTTCCAGTTTTCTAGTGGTTCATTGTAGCTAAGAGGCTCCCGGACCTGCCCAGGCTGGCTTTGAACTCTGATCTTCAGATCTCAGGCTCCCGAGTAGCTAGGATTGCAGTCTTCAGATATAAGATTGTGGTTTTGTGGAGGGAGGGTAGGAAGGGGCCGCCTGGAGCTGGCTGTGAACAGTGATTCTCCCATGCCTGCCTACCAAGTAGCTGAGATTATAGGTGTGCGCTACTATGCCAGTCTCAAGACTTTATCTCAGTAGCTATGCCCAGCTGTTCCCCAAGACCAGCCATAGCATGAACCACAGGGGGAGGATTCATTGGCTCCTTGCAACTTTGGTGGATAGGGGGCAGGTGATGGCTTTGCTTCGTAACTGTCATGTGGCACAGAAAGGAAGCCGTGGGGTAAGGGTGTGTGTGTGAGGGGGAAGTGGGGGGAAGATGGCAGAAAGTAATGGAGGTAAGACTTGGTCAACATCACAAGAGCCAAGGCTAAATGCAGCTTTGTCGCCCAGGCATGTGGCCGCAGTTTCGAACCATTCAGGAGAGGGAAGTGGTCATCTTGAACAGCCGGAAGTGTGAGGACTTCTACCACAGGTCGGCCAGGATCCCGTCCCTGATTCGAATCATCACCCCACAGATGATCTGTGTCTCAGACATCAACAGAGAGGACTTCTGCTACGTGAGTACCTTGGCACCCCTTCGAGCTTGGTAGTGGGATGCCACTACCAAGAGGATGGAAGGGTAGACAGGGCTTCGAAGTAAATGAGGGCTGGGCGCCATTGGCTCACGCCTGTCATCCTAGCTACTCGGGAGGCTGAGATCTGAGGATCACATTTCGAGGCCAGCCTGGGCAGGAAAGGCCACGAGACCCTTATCTCCAATGAACCACCAGAAAACTGGAAGTGGTGCTGTGGCTCAAGTGGTAGAGCGCTTGCCTTGAGCTGAAGAGCTCAGGGACAGCGCCCAGGCCCAGAGTTCAAGATCCACGACTGCCCCCCTCCTAAAAAGTAAATGAAAATGCAAAGCCGAAGTTGGGGTGGAGACAGGGAGGAAGGGGCGGGGACTGCGTGAAGATGCATTTGGAGGTGAGAGAGGAAATAGGAGACGTGGGAAGGGAAGGTAAAGGGAGGGTGTCCTTTAGCGGGGGCGGGGGGTTAAAGGGGCTCCCCCAAGGTCTGGAGCAAGAAGAACATGGGGGAGATACTGAGTCATGACCTTGACTCTATTTTCTTCCCCCCGCCCCGTTTTGTTTTGAGCAGGTCCTGGGGCTTGAACTCATAGCCTGGGCCTTGTCCCTGAGCTTGTTTTGCTCAAGGCTAGCGCTCTACCAACTTTGAGCCACAGCGCCCTTTCTGGCTCTTTCTTTCTTTTTTTGGGGGGGGAGGGGTGGTTCCTTGGAGATGATTGTTGCAGGCACTTTCCTGCCTGGGGCTGTCTTTGAACCTCCATCCTTGATCCTCACCTCTCAGCCTCCTGAGTAGCCAGGGTGATGAGGATGAACCCCCCCCCAGGCCCTTGGCCCTTGGGTAACCTGCTGCCCCCCCTCTTCAGGAGAGCACGGGCGAACCCCTGGCCTGCAATGTGGACGACACCTGGTATCTGGTAGGATTGGTGAGCTGGGGTGCGGGTTGCGAGAAGAGCGACTCCCCACCCATCTTCCTGAAAGTCTCCTCCTACCAGTCATGGATCTGGGACCGTCTAAGTGGGGAGCCCCCGGCCCTGCCGGCCCCATCCAAACCCCTGCTCCTGGCTCTCCTGCTATCCCTCGGCCCCCTAGGGGATCTGTGACCCCAGATCCATCCGGGGACTTACGCCTCTTATCCCTCCATTCTCCTCCTCCTCCTCTTCCCAACTCTGAGTGTCCCCTGTTCTCGGAGCCCAAGGCCGGGCAGGAGATGTTCCATTAAACATTTCGTTTCTCTCCATGTCTCTTCCTTTGCGGGTCTGGGGTGGGGGGTGGGGGCCTCATTTTGTGTGTGGGGGTGGGGGAAGAGACTCTGGATAGTTTATACCACAAAGTATAGATTCCCCCCCCTCCAAAAAAAGTTTGGGGGTGACGGCTCTTGCCGTATGCTGGCAGCCATGGCTACTGCACTCAGGAGGCTGAGATCTGACGATCCTGGTTCAAATTCAGCCTGGGCAGGAAGAATCTGTGAGACTCAGGTCTCTAATAAGTTGAAAAAGAAAAAAAGATGGAAGTGGAGCTGTGGCTCTGCTGGTTAGAGCACTAAGCTGGTGCACAAGAAGTTCAGGGACAGCACTCAGGCCCTGAGTTCAAGCCCAAGGACTGGCACCCCCCCCCCCCAAAAAAAAAAAAAAAAGAAAAAAAAATCCAAGGATGAATTAGGTCAGGAGACAGGTAAGCGCCTGGCGATGAGAAGACACTCTACTTTATTTGTAATCCTACAAGGTGGTTTGGGGGCTGGGAAGGTGGCTTAGTGGTAGAATGCTCACCTAGCATGCCTGAAGCCCTGGGTTCGATTCCTCAGTACCACAGATGCAGATCAAGCCGGCTGCTGGTACCACTGCCCTGATCTCCTAAAGGGCACTAGAGATCAGAACTGAACTTCCTCTCTTCTTTTCCTTTCTTTTTTGCACATCCAAGATGGAACTTGAACTCAGTACCTGATGCTTTGGCTCACTGCCTGGCACTAAACCAAGGTAGAGAAACAATCCTGGGAGCTGGGAAGGTGGCTCAGTGGTAAAGCACTCGCCTAGCATGCATGAAGCCCTGGGTTCGATTCCTCAGGACCACATCCACAGAAAAAGCTGGAAGTGGCGCTGGGGCTCAAGTGGTAGAGTGCTAGCCTTGAGCAAAAGCAGCTCAGGGACAGCGCCCAGGCCCTGAGTTCAAGCCCCAGAACTGGCAAAAAAAAAAAAAAAAAAATCTGGTACTAAGCCAGGTGCCAGTGGCTCAAACTGTCATCCTAACTACTCAGGAGGCTGAGATCTGAAATCTGTGGTTCAGAAGCAACCGGGGCAGGAAAATCTGAGACTTTTTATCTCCCAAAAGCAGAAAGTGGAGATGTAGCTCAAGCGGTAGAGCACCAACCATAAGCAAAAAAGCCAAGTGTAAAGAATATAAGGTAGCTGGATGCCAGTGGCTCACACCTGTCATCCTAGCTACTCCGGAGACTGAGATCTGAGGATCGCAGTTCAAAGCCAGCCCAGTCAGAAAAGTCCCCGTGAGACTCTGATCTCCCATGAACCACTCAAAAAACACAACTGGCGCTGTGGCTCAAGTAGTAGAGGAACAGGGACCCAAGGAACGTGCCCACGGGAAAGGAGACTAAAGGATCAGACTCTGTGTAGTGTTGTCCCTGTCCTGGTTGGGCCTTGAGGATGTGGTCAGGGCCTCAGTTTCCCCTCTGATCACAGCTTTGGTGGATGAGCTCAGAGTCCAGATGCCCGCAGGTTGTGGTGAGGGCTTCGGCTCTGGGCTGGCCAGCTGCCAGGCTGACGTCTTGGCTGCATTCATTTCTCTCCTTTCTTCTTTTTGGCTTCATTTTTCTCATCTTCTTCGACTTTGATGGCCACCGTGTCCACGCTGTCCTTCTTCTTCTTCTTCTTCTCTTCTGTAAGGAGAAAAAAAAAAAAAGAGGTCAAAACACAGTGGTGACATTGGCACCCAGGTTTTCTAAGTAGGAGGTCCTAGAACCTCTTCCATGGGGTCTTGAACTCAGGGCCTGGGCACTGTCCCTGAGCTCTTCAGCTCAAGGCGAGCGCTCTACCACTTGAGCCACAGCCCCTCTTCCAGATTTGTTTTCGTTTCAGTGATTTATTGGAGAGAAGAGTCTCGTAGGATTTTCTTGCCCGGGCTGGCTTCAAACTACGATCCTCAGATCACAGCCTCCTGAGGATCTAGGATGACCTGTGACCCACTGACACCTGGCTGGTTTCTGGTTGAAGAACAAACGCAGGGTGATCTGAACAGCTGAACTGAGAAACTGGTTGGCCCAAGGATCTTCCTCACCTCCTGGGATTTCTGTGAGCTCGTTCAGTGGTGGTACGGTCTCCAACTTGTCCGTGTACATCTTGGCTGCTTTTTTCTGGAGGTAGCGGGCCTCGATCTCTTTCCGGGTACGAGGAACTCGACAGTTGAAGATACAGCACAAAGTGATAACTATAAAGAAGACATAGCAGGCTGGGCTAGAGCTGAGCTTCAGCTCGATTCATTTTGTGTGTGTGTGTGTGTGTGTGTGTGTGTGTGTGTGTGTGTATGTGTGTGTGTGTGTGTTGGTACTGGGACTTGAACTCAGGGCCTTCACTAGCACCCTCCCACGTGAGCTTACCCCCTCTCCCCTTCATTTCAGGCTTTTTTTTTTTTTTCTTTTTGGTGGTTAATGAAGAGTCTGTTGGACTTCCCTGCCTGGACTGGCTTTGAATGGCGATCTTCAGATTTCAGCCTCCCGAGTGGCTGGGATTACAGGCGTGAGCCTCAGCGCTCGATTCTTAAGTTGGAACTAAGGATGTCCTATGTTTATTTTGCACGGGTCCCAGAACGAGTTCATCCAACCCTGGTCCTAAAGGTCTTTCTCTAGACTCTTGGATGCCAGAGGACAAAGCGGAGGAAGGGCTTACATCATGGCTCTTAAGGACTGATGCTCAGCGTTTTCAACCCACACCTCTGGGTTTGTACCTTGTCCGTGGTAGGTTTCCTGTCCAAGGCTTCTGAGAGCAAAGCCAGAGCTGTCTCAGACACCCCTGGGGACGTGGCTGTGTCCCCTCTCAGCTTCCCTGAGGACAAGCCTGGGGCCTCTCTGGCAGGGAGAAAAAACTAGACCTTGTCCTGGGGTGTCAGTCTCAGAGAGAGACTATTATTCCAGGAGTTGGTTTTCCGGTGCCTAGCAGTCACACCCACACCCAGTTGGGCTCCGGGTATGCCTGGTTCTGGGCAGGGCAGGTTCTAGCTGGGGCTGGACTGAGTTTATTTTTCTAAGGCCCCCACAGTCTGACCACCTTGGCCCATGTCCCAGGAGAGCAATGTGGAACTGTAGGCCTGGTTTCTATTATAAATCAGATGACAGACAACAACACTTCCTGGCAGAATGCTGAGGAGTTAGAAGGAGGCCCAGGCAGGAAACGCTAGGCCTATTTTGGGGTGAGGGAGGGGGATAGATCCGATCCATGTAGCGTGGTTGGAGCATCTTCTGGGATCATGGTGTGTATGTGTGTGTAAGCGCCAGTATTGGGGCTTGAACTCAGCTTTGTACTCTTCCCTTAGGTTTTTTGGCTCAAGGCTGGTGAGCTGCCACTTTGAGCCACAGCTCCACTTTTGGCTTTTTTGTTTGTTTGTTTGGTGGTTCATTGGCAATCAGAGTCTGGATTTGGATTATGATCCTCAGATCTCAGCTTCCTGAGTAGCTAGGATTACAGGTGTGAGCTACTGGTGCTCTTTTTTTTTTTTTTTTTGGCCAGTCCTGGGGCTTGAGCTCAGCTTCTTTTGCTCAAGGCTAGCACTCTACCACTTGACCCACAGCACCACTTCTGGCTTTTTCTGTATATGTGGTACTGAGGAATCGAACCCAGGGCTTCATACATACCAGGCAAGCGCTGTACCGCTAAGCCACCTTCCCAACCCCATGCTGCTAGATCTTTTTTGTTGTTGTTGGTGATGATGGTGGTGGGGCTTGAACTCTGGGCCTGGGCGCTGTCCCTCAGCTCTTCAGTTCAAGGCGAGCGCTCTACCACTTGAACCACAGCGCCGGTTTGCTGGTGGTTCATTGGAGAGAAGAGTTTCACAGATGTTCCTACCTGGGCTGGCTTTGAACCTCGATCCTCAGATCTCAGCCTCCTGAATGGCTAGGATGACAGGCATGAGCCACCAGCACCCAGCTATGGTGCTAGATCTTAAATGCAAGCTGTATGGTCTCTATGCAGGGAAGATGATCCACAGGGCTTATCTGAGGCCTCCTGTGGAAGCTGGGCTTCCTCTTGGCTGCTGGGACGCCACGCCCCTTGCTTGGAGAGCCTCCCCTCCCCCCCACCCACATACCCCCAACTCTGCCTTGGCTCTCTGTGCCCCTGCAGCCACCCCAACTCATCTGTATGTTAAACAACTCTCTCCCCCTCTTTTTCAACTTCCGACCTCCATTCCAACAGGAAGGCTGAGAGGTGTAGGCCAAGCCTTTGACTTTGCAACAAGAAACTCCCCGAAGCTGGTGGTGCAGACAAGTCATCCTAGCTACTCAGGAGGCTGAGATAAGAGGATCCTGGTTTGAAGGCAGGCTTCCCTCCAGTGAACCAGCAAAAAGCTAGGTAGGAGTGGAGGTATGGCTCAAATGGTAGTGGGCCAGCCTTGAATGGAAAAAAATAGTTAAAGGACAATACCCAGGCCCTGAGTTTGAGCCCCAGTTGTGACAAAAACAAAACAAAACAACAACAAAAAAAATGGAGAGCTGGTGGCTCAAGCCTGTCATCCTAGCTACTCAGGAGCCTGAGATCTGAGGATCGTGGTTCAAAGCCAGCTTGGGCAGAAAAAAAAATCTGTGGGACACACCAGCAAAAAAAACTAAAGGGCTGGGATGGTGGCTCAGTAGTAGAGTGCTTGCCTAGCCTGCATGAAGCCCTGGGTTCAATTCCTCATTACCACATACACAGAAAAAGCCAAAAGTGGGCGCTGTGGCTCAAGGGGTAGAGTACTAGCTTTGAGCAGAAACAGCTCAGGGACAGTGCCCAGGCCCTGAGTTCAAGCCTCAGGAAGGACTGGCTAATTAATTAATTAAAATTACAGGTATCTCCAGCCTTGGGACAAAAATAAGAAGCTAAGAAACAGTGCTCAGGCCCTGAGTTCAAGCCCTAATGTTGGCAGAGAGAGAGAGAGAGAGAGAGAGAGAGAATAACGAAATACCCAGACCCCAGCAGAGGATAGGACTCTAAGCACATGGTATGTGACAAGACAGGACTGTGCGAGTCACATCTGCTGGGCATCTGGGGCGCGCCTCTGGGGTGAGGGGGGCCTGGTGGGGGCCCCCTGGGTGTGTGGAGTTTCTGAACTGGCTCCGCTTCAAGAAAAGCTTTGGGGAGGCCAGCCAGAGGGAAAAATGACACGTCTTCGATTTTTAGCCCGGAGTCCCCTGTAATTACCATAATTGCCCTGTGGCTGCCTCTTTGGGGTCCGGTTGAAAAATGTTTCGGGTCACCACTAGACTGTCAGCCATCCACACGGGGACTTTGTGTGTGGATGAGAAAGTGCCAGAAACCAGGATGGGGGCCTCTTGTGGGCGCGCGGCCTGTTTATACTGCCCGGAATTGCTGCTCCTGAGGTCCAAGGGTGGAGTTAGTTGTAAGGGAGTTGGAGGTGGAGGTTGGAAGGGGTGGGGGTTCAGGGGAATTTAGGGGGTGCCGGGCCACGGGATTGGGTGGGGACGAGGGGGGGGGTCTGGCTACTCACTGATGGAAAGCACGAAGAGCGAAAAGATGCCTACGACGTGCCACAGCCGCATGTCCCAAAACACCACGGTCTCCTTGGTCAGTGGGGGGGGCTTGGGCTTGGGGGGGGCCGTGCTGGGCTAGTGGAGGGTCAGGAGAGAGAGAGAGAGAGAGAGTGAGCCAAGGCAGAGGCCAGACCCAGCCCAAGAGAAGCCCAAGTGTCAATAAGGCCTCAGTCTTAGACTTGCAGAACTTCCTAACATAAATGTGTTTGATTTGAGGCCATTTCCATCACCAGCACCCTAGACCTTGGATTGATTGATTTGATTTTGGGCCAGGCCTGGGGCTTGAACTCAGGGCCTGGGCGCTGTCCCTGAGTTGCTTTTTGCTCAAGGCAAACGCTCTACCACTTTGAGCCACAGCGCCACTTCTGGTTTTCAGGTGGTTCCTTGGAGATCAGTGTCTCACAGGGACTTTTCTGCCTGGGCTTGGCTTTAAACCATGATCCTCAGACCATGATCCTCAGATCTCGGCCTCTTGAGTAGCTAGGATGACTGGCATGAGCCACCAGCACCAGGCTTTCTTGGTTAGTTGGTTGGTTGGTTGGTTTTGTTTGTTTGCTCTAGGCTAGCACTCTACCTCTTGAGCCACAGCGCCACTTCCAGCTTTTTCTGTGGATGTGGTACTGAAGAATCGAACCCAGGACTTCATGCATGCTACGCAAGCACTCTACCACTAAGCCACATTTCCAACCCTCATTTTTTTTTTTAATTTGGTGACTCCAAGGTCATCTTTTCTAGTTATGAATAAAATGTTATGTTAAAAAAAAGCCAGGTGCCGGTCTATACACACACATACACACAAACAAACACACACACACACACACACACACACACACACACGTCAACCAACCACCCAAGCCGCCTCACCGCACAGAGGTAGCTGGAAGGAGGGTGTCTCAGAATCAAGACTAGAGACAAGACAAGGCCTGTGTTGCATTGGTGGATTGGTTTTTCCTCTCCCGTTTGTCTCCCTCATAGATTTTGGGGGTCCAGACTCGCATGCTCTGTTCCCCTAGCAAAGACCAGAAGGCAGCCTCATAGCTAGGCCCAAGACTTGTCCAGGGATAGTATAATCCACCAGCGACACCTAGAGGCCAAGACAGGTAAATGCAGTGGTACCCCAAATCACCTTCTACCTTTCAGCTTTGATCCTACTGTCCCAACCCACCCCGGGAACGGGGAGGGGGGGGCAGGGAGGGGAATCGGGAGTAGGGGGGCATATGTCCCCACTTGGGGAGTTTTGAAGGCCGTGATCTTGTCCTGAGGGGACATGACTCTTCTGCACTTCCTGGAGATATGACCTCATCCAGGAGATATGACCTTGTCTCAAGTGACTAGGAGACTTGACCTTGTCCTGGGTGTCTGAAGGAGACACAGCTCCCCTACCCGGAGAGCCTTAGAGGACACAGTCCAGGTGTTTTCAAGGAGACATCGACCTAATGCACGTGGTCCTATGGTATGGTATCTGAGTGACACGTGTTCCGATCAGAAGAGAATGTCTGTCACCAAACTGATCGGGAACGGTGGGGGTCAGGGTGGGCGCCGGTGGCTCACACCTGTCATCCTACCTGCTCAGGAGGCTGAGATCTGGAGGATCATAGGTTCCAAGCCAGCCTGGGCAGGAAAAAGTCTTATCTCCAATGAACCACCAAAAAGCTAGCAAACAGAGGTGGAGTTCAAGTGGTTGAGCACACCAGCATTGGGTAAGAGAGCTATAGCACAGTGCCCCAGACCCTGAGCACAAGCCCTAGTAATGGCTCAGGTGTACACACACACACACACACACACACACATTTCCTTGGAGCCTCAGTTTCTCTACCTGTATAGCTGGAGTGGGGTAATTCTAAGAATCCTGGGATTTCTCATTGTGCCCAGCTTGAGAACAGAACAAGACAAGAACTTCCCCCCCACATGGTCCCCAGGAGATAGGGGGGAAAGGGGGTGGCTGGACAGAAGGCTCAGTGGTAGAGCGCTCACCTAGCATTCATAAAGCCCTGGGTTCGAGTCCTCAGTACCACATACACAGACAAGGCTGGAAGTGGCGCTGTGGCTCAAGTGGTAGAGCGCCCGCCTTGAGCTGATAGAACTGAGGGACAGCGTCCAGGCCGAGTTCAAACCCCACGACTCGCAAAAAATACAAATACAAATAAATAAGACTGACTTGATGGTCGCTCCTCGCCCTTCCCCCAACACCCCCCCTAACCCAGCCCAGCTCCGTTTCTACACCCAGGGCTTCAGGGCAGCTAGTAAGGGGTTCAACTCTAGTCTATGAGGTTCCAGCCAGCTCAGCTCCCTTTACAGAGACACTGGAGCTGACATCAGATGCCAGTGGCCTCCTGGTCTTACCTCCCTCCACTTCCCCTGCCCCCAGCCTGGGCCAGCCACCCTGGGGTGCAGGATTCTATTCTCATGTCCCCTCAGATCTAGCTCAGAGGTTTTCCCCCATAAAGAAAAGTTTGGCTCTGTCTTATCTTGTCCTGTCCTAGAAACTACTTCCCAGAGTCTCCCTGGAAGCCTTTCTAGAATTTCTGCCTCCTTTCTTTTTTTTTTTTTGGTTGGTCGCTGAGGGACAGCGCCCAGGCCCCGAGTTCAAGCCCCACAACCGACCAAAAGAAATACACAAACAAATAAACAAATAGAGACCAGATGATTGATAGGGGTTGTATCTGCCATCCAGGACTGGGGTCCCCCGTTGGACTGAGCCCCTTAGATCTGAAGACGTATCTCCCTCTCCCAGCAGACTTAAGATTCCTCCCATCAGATCAGAGAGGAGCAAGGAAGCACTAAGGCCCACAGAGCCTGGGGGTGGGGGTGGGGGTTAGGGGGACCGGCTGTGTCAGCCCCCTAGAAAGTCAGATCTCCCCGGATCCTCTTCCCCTGTCCCCACTCTTCCCTTCACCTCCCTTCCCCCTCCCTGCCTCACCTCCACCAGCTGTGCCGCCGCCACCCCTGCCAGGCAGGCTCCCAGCATGGCGCTGCCCAGAGCCCAGAGCTGCCTGGAGTCTGGGCCTGGTCCGGCCATCTTCCCACTGTGGGTCAGGAAGGGATCAGAGGGGCGGGTGCGGCTGGAGCTGCAGGGCGGGCCCCGCTGTGGGGGCCCCTGGCAGGTGATGAGGGAAGGAGGAGTCAGTATCATTAATTCATCATGGGGGTGTTAGGTTCCTCTTCAGCATCCTGCTCCTGGTGTGGGTGTGGGGGGGGGGGGGAGACAGGGAGGGGAGGGGCTGATCAGACTCCTCCTCTCCTTGGTGATCAGACTCCAGGCTCCACCCCCTTTGAGATGGGGGGGGGAGAGAGAGAGAGAGAGAGAGACAGAGAGACGACAGGTGAAAGGTAAAACCCTTCTTCATCAACCGGTTTCCCCTTTCCAGTCTTCTTCCTCACTCCGGCCTCAGTTTCTCCTGGTGGATCCAGGGGGAGAGGATGGAATCTACTGACCTCAAAAATAAGACTGGACTTGGATGAAGGGGATGGTGGGGGGGGGGGGGGGGAAGGCGGGCCCAAGCAGGTGGTTGCTATGGTGACCAGCGCTCAGGGATGGATGTCCAGGGATTTCTGAGCTGGCTTCCTGCCCGGAGATGGCCCTGGTCACTGTGGATACCAGAGCTGGAGAGAAAGGGAACTGGTGTGCAGGGGAGGGCAGAATCCAAGCAGCCTGCCTGCAACCGGGGTCGGGGAAGGTTCTTGAAAGATCAAGAAGCGTCTGCCAATACAGTGAGGGCTGCTGGAGGGGCTGTTTTCTAATCCTACCCACTTAGCTTCTGCCCCAATCCGAGCCTTGACCTGATTTTAGTTTAAGCTTTGGCTTCCCTCCTTCCCTTTCCTCTCTCCTTCCCTCCCTCCCTTCCTCCCTCCTTCCTCTTCCTCTTTCCTTCCTTCCCTTCCCTCCCTTATTTCCTCCCTCCCTGTTTCCTTTCTTCTTCCCTCCCTCCCTTCCTTTCTCTTTTCCTTCCTTCCTTCCCTCCTTCCCTCCCTTCCTCCCTCCTTTCCTCTCTCTTTTCTTCCTTCCTCCTCCCTCCTTCCTCTCTCTTTCTAGTACTGGAGCTTGAACTCAGAACCTAGAACCTCGGCACTGTCCCTTAGCTTTTTTTTTTGTGTCACTGATGGGGCTTGAACTCAGGGCCAACCTTTTTTGCTCAAGGCTAGCGCTCTACCACATTGAGGCATAGTACCACTTCTGATTAGCCACCTAAAACTGGAAGCGGAGCTGTGGCTCAAGTGGTAGAGCACCAGCCTTGAGACAAAACAAAACAAAACAAAAACTAAGGGATGCTAGCATCAGTGGCCCAAACCTGTCATCCTAGCTACTCAGAGGCTGAGATCTGGGGATCATGGTTCAGAGCCAGCCCTGGCAGGAAAGACTTTGAAACTCTTATTTCCCATGAACCACTCAGAAAACCAGAAGTGGGGTGTAGCCTAGGCTAGCTTCAAACCATGATCTTCAGATCTCAGTCTCTTTGAGTAGCTGGGATTACAGGTGTGAGCCACCAACCCCTGGTGTGTTTCGGATTCTTATCAGGTTGTCTTAGACCCTGTCCATACCTAGCTGTGTCCATGAATCCCTAACTTAATGGGAGCGGAAGCTCTGGATTCTAGGCCAGACTTCGGCCAGATTCTCTTCCAAACAGTTTCCCCTCCCTTCCTGGTGACGGACGCTGGCCTACAAGAGACCGCTTGTCCCTCTATTTTTAGCTCCTGTGAGTTTCCTGTAGGGACCCAATTCAGTCTCCAGGGTCTTGGGGTGGGGAAAGTCACAGGCCGGGTGCTGGCAGCTCATTCCTGTCATCCTAGCCACTTGGGAGGCTGAGATGTGAGGATCATGATTCTAAGCCAGCCTAGGGAAGGACAGTCCAGGAAACTCCTATCTCCTGTGAAGCTGGGGTTCATGGCACTGTGGACTTAGCCTGGAGCAGGGGAGGGGTGTGGGGGGAGCTAGAGAGCCACTGAGACACAGTGGCTGAGGCTGAACTTGAACTTGTTGGCCATAGGCCCAGCCAGGAATAGCTCAGGGGCTAGGCCGGATCTGGGCATGCGTGAGCCGACGCTTGTGTGCCAAGATACTGATGTGTAGGGAATTGTGCTATGCTCTGCTTTCTTATTGTCTTAATGTCTCCAGAATCACAGATGCCAGCCAGGCACCGGTGGCTCACGCCTGTCATCCTAGCTACTCGGGAGATCACGGTTCAAAGCCAGCCCGGGCAGGAAAGTCCATGAGAGACTCTTTATTTCCAGTGGATCACCAGAAATCTGGAAGTAATGCTATGGCTCAAAGTGGTAGAGCGCTTGCCTTGAGCAAAAAGAGCTCAGGGACAGTGCCCAGGCCCTGAGTTCAAGCCCCAAGACCACAGTGGGGGAAAAAGTATGTCTGTGTCCAGGAAAGGTGTAGCATAGGGGACCCATCAGTTTGTTCAATAAATTGCAGTCTACGTGGTACCGGTTAGCTTACACAGGCCTACATTCTCTGACCTTGGGGTGGCTTGTGTCTGTAAGGCTTATTATACTCATTTATAAGGGACTAGGGGGTAGCTCTGGTTTGCAAAGGATCAAGAGCAGGTTGACCCAGTAAAGTCAGTTTTTTGAGCACTATCGGGAACCCTGAGGCCCTTACCTGGTCCCTAGCCAGGAAGAAAGAGAAAGGTTGGGCAGATCTTGCTCCATTCTGCAGATAATAAAACTGGTTTTCCAGCCAAGCAGCCACTGGTGGCTCCAGCCTGTCATCCTAGCTACTCAAGAGGCTGAGATCTGGAGGGTTGTGGTTTAAAAGCCATCCCGGCAGGAAAATCTGGGAGACTCTTTATTTCCAATGAACAGCTCCAAAGTCAGAAGGGGGGGAGTGAGGGTCTGTGGCTCAAATGGTAGAGCCTCAGCCTTGAGCAAAAAAGGAAATAAATTAAGAGATAGCACCAAGCCCTGAGTTCAAACCCTAGTACTGGCACAAAACAAGGAAACAAAAAAAACACCAGCTTCGCAATGTTCATAAACTTGCAAGTGGCGCTGTGACTCAAGTGGTAGAGTCTTAGCCTTGAGCAAAAGAAGCTCAGGGACAGTGTGCCCTGGCCCTGAGTTCAAGCCCTGGGACTGGAAAACACATTCCCCCCCCCCCCCCCCCCCCCATCTCAATCTGTCTTGATCAGCCCCCTGCTTCACCAGCAACTGGGTTACAGAAAGGTGTTTTTTGTTGTTGTTGTTATTTATTTTTGTTTTTGTTTTTGGTCCAGTCGTGGGGCCTGAGCTCTGGGCCTGGGTGCTGTCCCTCAGCTCTTCAGCTCAAGGCTAGCGCTCTACCACTTGAGCCACAGCACCACTTCTGGCTTTTTTCTTTTTGCTTATGTGGTGCTGAGGAATCGAACCCAGGGCCTCAGGCATGCAAGGCAAGCGCTCTACCACTGAGCCACCTTCCCAGTCCCTATTTTTGTTTTTATTTTATTTATTTTTGCCAGTCCTGGGGCTTGAACTCAGAGCCTGAGTTCTGAGTCACTGTCCCTGAGCTGCTTTTGCACCACTCCCGGCCTTTTTTGTGCATGTGGTGCTGAGGAATTGAACTGCAGCATCAATGCATGCTAGGCAAGCATGCATTCTACCACTAAGCCACCTTCCCAGCCCTACAGTAAGGTTTTATGACCATGTGTCCTCTGTATCCCCCCAAATCCTACACCTCTGACTGTCCAGGGACCCCCCCCCAATATCTATTAGTGCCCTACCACTTGAGGCAGCAACACAGAGAGCTTCTATTGAACTGTGCCCCTTTCCTCCAGCCAGCCGGGACCTTAGATCTTTCCAGCACCCCTTTTCCAAGGTGGCCCGGCTGGGTTGCAAGAAACCAATCCAGCCTCAGGCTCTGATCTCAAGGTCACACAAACAGGAGTGGGAGCCACCCAGGGGCACTCGGCTTCAGGGTTGTGGGGTGACCTCGGTTGAATCCTCTGCCTTGCAAGTGGCATAAAAAAAATCCACCTGGGGTCGAGCTGGGAGACTGATCCCAAATGGACCACCAAGATAAGATCATGGTGCAGCCTCCCCTTGTCCCCCCGCCCCCCCCCCGCACATCGGTCCCAGGGAGCTTCATGCACACCTAGGGGGGGCCGTTGCACCCCGGGCTGGGAAACCTGAGCCTGGCAACTCCATCTCAGCCTAGCACCGGCTCCCCACCGAGCTTGATGAAAACCAGGAGCACCGCGTCCCGCCTCCACCGCCTCCTCCTCCTCCCCTAGTCCAGGACTGGGCGTGGCCAGTTGATAAAGGCGTGGCCGCTCCGCAGGGGTGTGGCCCGGAGGGAACGGGTGAAGCCAATAGGAAGCGTGCGCGTACTTGGGGGAAGGGGGTGTGGCCAATTGGGCCCTTAAGTGAAACCAGTGGCGAAGGATGGGCGGAGCCAGTGGGACGGAGGAGGGGCCATCGGGAGGGGGCTAGTAGTCTACTGAATGGGGAGGGGCCAGTGCGAAGGGCGTGGCCACTCGGGGGGGGGCGGCCAATGGGGAAGGGTTTGATCTGGAAGGCTGGGACCAGCTGAACGGGGGAAGGCGGAGAGGTGGGGGGGTGGGGAGGCAGAGGGAAGGGCGTGGCCACTCGAGAAGGGCGGCCAATGGGAAGGGTGTGATCTCCTGGAGGGGCGTGGCCAGCCTGGGGTGGGCGGGGCGGACACGGAGCCGGCGCAGCGCGGGGGCCGCGCGCAGAGCGCCGCTCACGCTCAGGTAGGAGGAGTGGGCGCCGGGGGTGGGGGGGGGTGCACGGGGGGGGTACGGGGGGCGCGATCCCCAGCCCCGCGGGCTCGAGTCTGAGCACAGTCTCCGATCCCCCCCCCTCCTCCTCCCCAGTCCTTCTTCCACTCTAGAGCCCGGGCACTTGCAGGATGGCTGGGCTGGGTTTGGCGTGGGGGGTGTCGGGGGGCGGGTGTCGGGGGGGGGTACGGGCCTCACACCCGGGGGTGGGGAGCGCTGGGTCGGGCCAGGCAGCCTGGAGGAGGGGATGACCCGTGGGTTGTCAGGGCAAGAAGACCCCCCCCAAAAAAAGGTGGCGATGCTCTCCGCCCCCCCAGATTAAGAATCGTGTAGAACTCACCCCCCCCCGCACCCCCCCCAATAAAGATCCTTGGCATCTGAGACAGAAAACCCCAGTAGACTGAAGAAGGGGAGCAGGAGAGGGGGAGATGTCTGGGATCCCAGAGGGACAGGGAGTAGGTGGGACCCCCCTCCCCCCCCTTTGCAAGGCGGGGGGGAGGTGTTTTTCCACTCTCCACTGCCCATACTGGATGCTGGGGAGGCCTCCAGGGCCGCCCAGAATAAAGGATCTTTAGTGACAGTTTGACCAGGAAATTATCAGAGTTACCAAGACAGAGGTGAAGGCTGAGGGGGTGGGGGTGGGGGGCTGAGTTCCAGCCTGGGAGGGGAAGAGGAGGCCCCTCACCTCTGTATGTGTGGTTTGGGGGGGGGGTATCCCTGTCCAGGAGTAGCGTCATGTGACCAGAAGGCTCTGGAATGCAGTGATGACGGTGTAGTTGGGCACAAAGTGGGGGGGGAGGGTTTGCGGGAGACACAGTAGCTGATTCACCTGTGCAGGCCACAACCGGCCACTTCTGTCAGGGGGCCCCCGCCCCTGGCGAGCATGTCTGCCTGCCAGTAAACTATGTGCCAGGAACTTTCTGGGGTGCCTGTCGTGTGACTCACAGGGCTGCTCTGAGCGACCGGTGCTCAGCACCCAGGTTGTGTGTTCCTGAAGTCGGTATGTATCAGGGGTGAGGGTGGGTGCTGGGGCTTGAACTCGGGGCCTGGGCACTGTCCTTGAGCTTCTTTGGCTCAAGGCGAACGCTCTACCACTTGAACCACAGCACCACTTCTGGCTTTTTTTTTTAAATTTTATTTTCGGTGGTTCATTGGAGAGAAGAGGCTGGCTTTGAACCACGATCCTCACATCTCAGCCTCCTGAATAGCTGGGATGACAGGCGGGAGCCACCAGCTCCTGGTCCTGGTCCCTTCTACAGTTTTGAGAGGCCACTGGAGTAGCTGGAGAAGCTCTATTCTAGTGGAATCCTCATGTCACCAGGAGGTGATGAAATCCCAGAGACCCGAGGCGTGACAGGGCTGGGAAACCTCTCCTGTGGGCATAGCTCACAGGAGGTTCAAAGCCGTGGGAACAGACTTGCTGCTCTGTTTCTGGAATCATAAGGGTGTGTGTGTGTGTGTGTGTGTGTGTGTGTGTGTGTGTGTGTGATCCTGGACTGTTGTCCCCCATCTGTTGTCCCTCCCGAGTGGCTAAAGCCAGAGGTCCAACCATTTCCCCTTCCTGCCTCTCCCCCCACAATCTCCCCTTTCCACCCAACAGAATCTGAAGCAGGAAAGGTGGGGCAAGAATGTCTGGGGCCTGGGCTTCTGGCCAGAGTTCTGATGAAGTTTCTCCACTGTGTTCCGGACCCAAAAGTCATCAGCCCTGTCAGAGGTCTGGGACACTCGGTTGTCTCCTCTTAGAGTCAATTTGGGGAGGGCTGAGACCCTGCCCCATTCTCCCCCGCCCCTCCCATCCTGTTTGCTTTTCTGTATCTAAGCGATTTGCCCATTGGCTATTCCATGGCTGGCTCCTGCCCCTCCCTGGTTTGCTATGTTCACAACTTCTCCCTGACCAGACCAGGGAAAGACAGTCTAGAACTCTTGGAATTAAAGCAACACCAACAAATAAAACAAACCCTGGTGTATCGAGTGCTGGTGGCTCACGCCTATCATCCTAGCTCCTCAGGAGGCTGAGATCTAGAGGATTGTGGTTCAAAGCCAGCCTGGGCAGGAAAGTCTGTGAGACTCTGATCTCCAATCAACCACCAGAAAACCAGAAGTGGTGCTGTGGCTCAAAGGGGCAGGGGTCTAGCCTTGAGCTGAAGAGCTGAGGGACAGCGCCCAGGCCCAGAGTTCAGGCCCCAGGACCGGCAAAACAAAAAACAACCCTCTTCCCTCCCCTCTCCCCCAGTAAAACCCTTTCACAACTTGTCCTGAGCTTTGTGTTCAGATCATTTGGGCAGATGAGTGAGTGTGTGTGTGTGTGTGTGTGTGTGTGTGCGCGCGCGTGCACGCAACACTTTCACTTGGGGCTTTTTTGATGATTAATTGGAGATAAGAGTTCCCTCAGGGATTTTCCTTCCCAGATTGGCTTTGAACTTTGCTCCTTTTTGATTTTCGGTTCTTGCCAGTCTTAGGGCTTGAACTCCAGGCCTGGGTGCTATCCCTGAGCTTCATTTCCTCAAGGCTGGCACTCTACCCCTTGAGCCATGGCGCCATTTCTGCCTTTTTCTGTGCATGTGGTACTGAGGAATGGAACCCAGGGCTTCCTGCATGCTAGGCAAGCACTCTACCACTGAGCCACCTTCCCAGCCCCTGGCTTTGAACTTTACTCTTTTAGATCTCAGCCTCCTGAGCACCTACAATGAATGACAGGCGCGAGTCACCTAGTACCTAGCTCATTTTGCCTTAGCTTAGTATCTGTCACTGTCATCACCTTCCTGCTAATGCAGGTCTATTGAGTAACAACAGGACCCTTGAGCCATGGCTTCTTAGGCAAGGCCAGACATCTCTACCAGCACATTCCCAATTCCAAAGTCTCCTGAGCCCCTTGGGCAGAGGTAACTAGTATCCAAAGAACCTGAAATGTATGGCTGAATTTTTTTTTGGTGGGGGGAGTCAGTTGTGGGGCTTGAACTCAGGGCTTAGGCACTGTCCCTGAACTCTTTTGCTCAAGGTTAGACCTCTAACACTGTGAGCCACAGCACCACTTCCAGTATTCTGGTGGCTCATTGAAGATAAGAGTCTCACAGACTTTCCTGCCCGGGCTGGCTTTGAACCGCGATCCTCAGATCTCAGTTTCCTTTGTAGCAAAAAAAGATGTGAGCGACCAGGGTCCAGCTACTGCTGTTCGAACAAGAGAATGGCCAGGCCAAAATTGAACTTGAAGACTGAGTACCGGTGGCTCACCCCTGTCATCTTCGCCACTTAGGAGGCTGAGAGCTGAGGATTGAGATTTGAAGCCAATACGGGCCTGGTAATTCTGTGAGACTCTTTAGCTCCAGTGAACCATTGAAAAGCCTCAAATGGAGGTATGGTTCAAGTGGTAGAGTGCCAACCTTGGGTGGAAAGACCTAAGGAAACAGCACCTGGGCCCTGAGTTCAAAGCCCACCCCTACACACACACACACACACACACACACACACACACACACAAAGTTGAACTTGTCCAACATGTTCCATTGTGTGCAGTTATGGGCTCTGGGGCAGGGGTGGGGGGAGAGGGAGGTACTGATGGGCAGAATGCTCCTGTGTCTCGCTCAGTTGCTGGCTAGCCTGGTCTGTGCTCTTTGCAGGAGAAGCGGAAGCCTGGGACCATGGCTAGCTCTGAGGAGACTGCCCTGCTTCAGCTGGAGGAATTGTTTTCAGCCACTTTGGCCCGAATCGACAGCCTCATTCTCCAGCCTCTTCTCTTTGCCGGTGAGTTTGGGTATTAGAAGGCAGGGCAGGGGCAACAGGAATAACCCCCAAGGGACCAAAGTCCTACTACACAGTTTACTCAGCCACAAGAGGGATTAGGCATCATTGTATTGCTGCTTTTTTTTTTTTTTGTCAGTTGTGGGACTTGAACTCAGGGCCTGAGCGTTGTCCCTGAGCTCTTCAGCTCAAGGCAAGTGCTCTCTCGCTTGACCCACAGTGCCACTTCCAGTGGTTCATTGGAGATCAGAGTCTCACAGACGTTCCTACCCGGGCTGGCTTTGAACCCTGATCCTCAGATCTCAGCCTCCTGAGGAGCTAGGATGCCAGGCGTGAGCCACGGGTGCCCTGGCTCAAGGCTCGTATCCAACCACTTGAGGCACACCTCCACTTCTGGATTTTTTAATTTGTTTTTGGCTAGTTAATTGTAGATCAGAGTCTCGTAGACTTTTCCTGCCCAGACTGGCTTCGCGCTACGATCCTCAGATCGCAGCCTCCTGAGTAGTTAGGATGAACAAGCGTGAGTCCCTGTAGATTCTGAATCGAGAAGGCCAGAGACACACACAAGGCCGGGGTGGGGGAGGATGACCTTTGCTTGGTGAAGAACACACACACACACACACACACACACACACAGGCCCCTGACTCCCATAAGATGCTTCCCCAGTTCCATTCCTGCCTTTCCCCTGATGAGCTCTAGAGGGCGCTAGTGCCCCTCTCCCAAGCTGGACGGTGGTTCCATTGTGGTTCCTTTGGTCCTGGTCAAACCAGAGCATTTGGAGCCTCGAGGTGGGGAATGCTTGCAGCTCCTGCAGCGGCTGCACCAGTGCACCCAGCGCCTGTGGGAGGTGACAGACCAGAGCCTCTGTTCGCTGAGACACAGGCTGCAGCATCCATCCTGCAGCCTGGAGACCTTGCTGTTGCTGAGCAAGGCTGATCAAGTCCAGGAAGTCCACGTGGCGTAAGATGGGCCCATCAAGGCAGGCTGGTACTGGGGGGGGTGGCAGGGGTTGAGGGGACACCTCTCTTAGCTGTTGAGTTACCACGGTTTTCCTGAAATTCGAACTCGAAAGACGGGTGCTGGTGGGCTCATGTTCTTCATCCCAAACATGATCTGAGGATCATGGTTCAAAGCCAGCCTGGGCAGGAAAGTGAGTGGGACTCTTTTTTTTTGGTCGGTCATGGGGCTTGAACTCTGGGCCTGGGCGCTGTCCCTGGGCACTTGAACCACAACGCCACTTCTGGTTTTCTGGTGGTTCATTGGAAGTGAGAGTCTCATGGCCTATTCCTGCCCTGGCTGGCTTTGAACTGCGATCCTCAGATCTCAGCCTCCTGAGTAACTAGGATGACAGGCGTGACCCCCCCTCCCCCCATGCCCATTGGAGACTCTTATCTCCAACAAACCACCCAGATCCCAGAATCGGAGCTGTGACTCAAGGTGGTAGAATGCTAGTCTAACCCCCCAAAATTGACACACACAACAAAAAGATGGAATCTGGGGACCTTCCCCTCACCCCTGGTCCCCAGAGGCTCGAGCTAGAGTGGATGGGGAGGGGAAGGTTTAGGGGGGGTGTTGGTCAGGTCTTGCAGGATGTCTCTTTTGTCACCTGAAGGTACATCGAGTCCTATACGAACTGCATTGTCGCCACAGCCTTCCAGAGTGTGGTAAAGAGGAAGAGGTGAAGCTGGGACCAGGGGGACCCCAAATTATTATTTGGATTTGGGGGGAGGGGAGGCTGCATGTGGTCCTTCCCCCTTTTTTATTTTTACCAGTCCTGGGGATTGAACTCGGGTCCTGGGCGCTGTCCCTGAGCTTCTTTTGCTCAAGGATGGCGCTCTACCACTTGAGCCACAGCGCCACTGCCAGCTTTTTCTGTGGATGGGGTACCGAGGAATCGAACCCAGGGCTTCATGCATGCTAGGAAAGCACTCTACCACTGAGCCACCTTCCCAGCCAGGTCCTTCCTGTTCTACAGCAAGTACTGGCAAGGCCAGAGGAAGGCCTTGGGGCAGATCCTGACCGGCGGGCTGAGCCCTAAGAGCTCACTGGGAGCCATGTTGGCTCAGGCCCTCCACCAGCCCCTCACCCAGCACGTGCAACAGTACACGATTCTTCTCTTGCGCCTGAGGGACAGCCTGGAGGAGGTAAGCCAGGCCTGGGGGTGGGGGTGGGGGGCGGGCAGTGGAGGGGAGAACTTGTAGAAAACCAGGGAAGGGCTTAGGGGACCCCAGCCTATACTCAGGAGGGACCCTGCCACACTGGATCCTAATACTCTCCTGGGGTTCTGGGGGAGGGAGAAATATAACTATGCCCTGAAAAAGGAGATCTGAGGATGGGCACTGTCTAGACAGATAGATGGTCCTGATCACTTCTGGAAGCTTCCCCCCCTTCCCCACCCCGACAGAAGCAGAGCTGGCTGGCATCCTAGCTAAGTCAGGGAGGCTGAGATCGGAGGATCAAGGCTCGAAGTCAGACTCTTACCTCCAATGAAAGCCAGGAGCGGGAGGTGTGGTTCAAGTGGTAGAGCGCCAGCTTTGGGGAAGAAAAAAAAATAAGCTAAGGAACAGTCACCCAGGCCCTGAGTTCAAGTCTCAGGACTTTGAACACACACACACACACATACACACACACACACACGTCCTAAGTTCAGGCCTGCTGACCAGCTGGAGGTCAGCCCAGACATCTCAGAAGTGGGGAGAAAGCTCCAGGAAGACCCCACAAAACCCTCACCAGCTGCTCATCCGCCATTAAAGGGGCACCCCTCCCAGAAAACCGTGATGAGAGCCATCAGTCTCTTCGGGGACCTGCAGTCATTCATAAGACAGGCATTACTCCAAGCGGAGGTCACGCAAAGTCTCTGGCACAACCTGAGCAGCCATCTCAGGGTGAGTTGGGGATCAGAGGGGTAGTTCGGGGAATGCTGAGGCCAGAGCTGCTGGTTGTCCCGTCCCTGACTCAGTTTCCCTACATGTGTACGTAGGGGAGAGGCAGGGATTAACCAGGCTTTGAACTCAGGATCCCGGTGCTGTGCTTTAGCTTTTTCATTCCCCGAGCTGGTGCTTCTCCACTTGAACCACAGCTCCACTTCCTGCTTTTGGGCGGCTTCGAAGAGTCTCACAGGCTTTTCTGCTCAGCCTAGCCTCGCATTGGGATCCTCAGATCTCAGCCTCCCGAGTCGCTGGGATGACAGGCGTGAGCCACCGTTTCCTGGCTATGACATGCCTACCACGTCACCCGTGAGACTCTGATCTCCATCGAACCACTAGGAATCCAGAAGTGGCGCCGTGGTTCAAGTGGTAGAGCGCCAAGCCTTGAGCTGAAGAGCTGAGGGACAGCGCCCGGGCCCTGAGTTCAAGTACCACCACCGGCAAGAATTGCTGTGGGATCCTGAGGAAGGGGTGGCAGGAGGCCTGTGGATTGGGGTACACAGAGGACCCCGGATAGGGAAGGTCCTCTTGCTAGGAGAAGGAGGCTGGAAATGGCCTCAATCTTGGACAGGTCAGCACCTGTCACTCTCCTGGAGCTCCCCAGAGGGTTCCCCCAGCATGGCTGAGTCCGGTGCCTCTCCCGCCTTCTGCACCCCCACCCCAGGATGCGCTGTGTACCCCAACTCGCCGTCTCCTGCTGGACAGCCAGGATGTCTCCGTGGCGGTCACTCCGCTCCGCGCCGAACGTGTGTTGCTTTTTGATGACGCCCTGGTGCTGTTTCAGGTTGGGGAATGATACTGACTTGGACATTGGGGGGCCCAGGGGGGGTCCTGATTGTCAGGTGGGAAAGGACCAAGGGAACCAAGCACCCCGGGGCTCACGCCTGGCATCCTGGCTACTTAGGAGGCTGAGATCGGAGGATTGCGGTTTGAAACCAGCCTGGATAGAAGAGTCCAGGAGGCTGCTCTTATCTCTAATGAGTCACCAAAAAAGCTGGAAGTGGCGCTGTGGCTCAAGTGGTAGAGCGCCCGCCTTGAGCAAAAAGAAGCTCTGGGAGAGTGCTCACGCCCTGAGTTCAAGCCCCAGGACCAGCAAGAGAAAAAGAAAGGAAGAAGGAAAGAAAGGAAGGAAGGAAGGAGAAAGAAAGAAAGAAAGACAGAAGGAAAGAAGGAAAGAAAGAAAGAGAAAGAAAGAAGGAAAGAAGGAAAGAAAGGGAAAGAAAGGAAGGAAGAAGGAAGGAAAGAAGGAAAGAAAGAAAGGAAAGAAAAAGAAAGGAAGGAAAGAAAGAAAGGAAAAAAAGAGAAAGAAAGGAAGGAAGAAGGAAAGAAGGAAAGAAAGAAAGGAAAGAAAAAAAGAAGGAAGGAAAGAAGGAAAGAAAGAAAGGAAAAAAAGAGAAAGAAAGAAAGGAAGAGAAAGAAAGAAAGAAGGAAGGAAAGAAGGAAAGAAAGAAAGGAAAGGAAGGAAGGAAGGAAGGAAAGAAGGAAGGAAAGAAAGAGAAAGAAAGACAAAAAGCTTAGGGACAGAGCACAGGTCCTGGGTTCAAACCCCACCACCACCACCACTGATAACAACATAAAGAACAAAAGAACAAAGTAAAGAAGTTTGGGGCACACACTCAGGATGGATACAATGGAGAATTAGGTACTCATGAACGTGGTCTGTAGGGGGACTTACACAGGAAGGCTTAACAGTTGCTCTAAAGCAGCAGGAGCCTGACAGAAGCTTCCAGAAGTTTCTAGAACATTCTACCAGCCGCCTGAGGGTGTGGGAGGTGGGGGTTGGACGGACCCGTCCTGAGATGCGGTCGGGGTTGTAGACAGGGTTGAGGGGTAACCTTTTCAGAGAGCGGGTGAGGGGCGGCGGGCTCTGGGGTGCCACTGGTTGGTCTGCTTCTTGTTCCCAGGGCCACAGAATCCACACTTTTGATCTGAAGCTGGTGTGGGTTGACTCGGGGCAGGATGAGTGAGTGGTACCACCCCTCCCCTCCCCCCCCTCCCCACCTGCCTACCTCTCCCTCCACCCCTCCACCCCAGGGCTCCAGCCTGGATGGGGGGGGGGGCGGTGGTGAGGGGCCTAGTTATCATCTCCGTCTGCGTCTAGGTGTGAATGTCTCATCGCCACCCCCCGAAGACGAATTCTCCTTGTGTGCCAGGGACCCCCAGGACCAGGTAGGTGGAGACACGAATCAGGGCCTCGAGCTGGGTGCCGACGGCTCATGCCTGTGTCATCCTAGCTACTCAGGAGGCTGAGATCTGAGGATGGGGGTTCGAGGCCAGCCCCGGGGGCAGGAAAGTCCGTGAGACTCTGATCTCCCATGAACCACCAGAAAACCAGAAGTGGCGCCGTGGCTCAAGTGGTAGAGCGCCAGCCTTGAGCATAAAGAAGCTCAGGGACAGTGGCCCAGGCCCTGAGTTCAAGTCCCCCAAAATCAGTGTCTTGAGCTGTCCCATTTTGTCCCACTGGGTTAGCAAGAACCAGGTGACAAAGCTCTCAGACCTGTGTGGTGGCAGCGTGCTTCGTGAGAGCCAAGTACTCCTGAAGACCTCTTCCAAGTCTGGTCTTCTTCATCCATCCGCCATCAGGTGATCTGGAAGTGGAAGATGTTCATGGCTGTGGGTCAGGCCCTGCGGGGAAAGAAAGACTTTCCAGGGCTGGGGTCAGACTTGGAGCCGGCAGTGCCTCCTGCCCACCGCCGCGCGGCCTACACCTTCTGCCAGGAGGGCCGGCTGTGCGGGGCGAGCTATGACGGTGAATGGCACAGGGGCAGGCCACAAGGCAAGTGAGTGACCTCGGACCCGGTGGAGGGGGAAGGGGGGGGGCGGCATTGTTATTGCCTCAGGGGAATTTAGACCTGATTAAGCCCGTGGATGGATCAGCAGTTGAGCTGCTGGGGTTTGAACCCTTGAGCTTCCTGTCAGCCAAGAGAAAAAGGGAACACAGATGTGTGTGTGTGTGTGTGTGTGTGTGTGTGTGTGGTGTGTGTGTGTTGGGGAGGGGGTTCAGTCTTGTCTTTGGAGTGCAGTGAAAACCCCTCAAGGGACAACCATGCCAGGGAAGGGGGGGTGTCCAGGGAATTTGGGGACGGGGGGGTGGGTAAGGGGGAGGGGTTGAGGCCAGGTCTCGTTGGAGAGAGATTGGGGGGGGGCGGAGGGAAGGGAGTGAGGGAGGAGGGCTCTGAGGACATCTGCCACCAGCTGAGGCCGTGGTTTTCAGGGTCCAATTGTCCCCCCCCGCGCTCCCCGTCCACCCCCCCCATTCTAGGGGGGACCCTGAAATGGCCGGATGGGCGGAATCACGTGGGACATTTCCACCATGGCCTGGAACATGGGTGAGTCTGCGTACATGTGTGTGTGTGTGCATGCATGTGTGTGCATGTGTGTGCATGCATATGAGTGTGTGCATGCATGCATGTGTGTATGTGTACATGTGTGTGCATGCATATGAGTGTGTGCATGCATGTACGTGCATGTGTGTACATGTGTGTGTGCGTGCAGGTGTGTGCATGCATGTGCGTATGCACATGTGTGCTGGCATGCATGTGCATGTGTGTGCACATGCATGTGCACATATGTGTGTCCATGTGGTTGTGTGTGCATGCAGGTGTGCACGTGTGTGTCAGTGCATGCATGCACGCATGTGTGTATGCATGTGTGCGCATGCACGACTGTGTGCACGCACACGCATGCATGTGTGCACGCGTGTGCATGCACGAGTGTGTGCATGCGTGCGTGTGTGCGTACATGTGTGTATGTGTGCATGAATGTGTCTGTGCATGCATGTATGCACGTGTGCATTCATGCATGCGCATGCACGAGTGTGTGCATGCACATGCATGCATGTGTGCACATGTGTGCGTGTGTGCATGCATGAGTGTGTGCATGCATGCGTGTGTGCGCACATGTGTGTGTGCATGCATGTGTGCATGTGTGGGGGTCCCCCCCTTCCTTTGGGAGGCCCCCTCCCCAAGTGGCTGGAACAGTTCAACTTCTTCATCCCATCATCCCTTGCGGTGGTTAGCTTCGGCATCCTCCTGCTACCCGGAGCCGCAGAGGACAAATTCGACTGCTACAAATGCCACTGGAGGGAAGGCCGCAAGCACGGCTATGGCATGTGCGAGTGAGTGGACCCGGATGGATGCGGTGGGGCCAGGGAAGGGGGCGTGTCCCCCTTGGACCAATGAGCAGCCAGCCAGCTCAAGGACACTGGTTCCCTCCCAGGTACAGCACTGGTGAAACCTATAAGGGCTACTTCCAGGCTGACCTGAGGCACGGATTTGGGGTCCTGGAAAGGGCACCTCCTGCCCCCCAAGCTTTCAGGTACACGGGCCATTGGGAGAGAGGCCAGAGGAACGGCTTCGGCGTCCAGGATGACATCGACGGGTGAGTCATTGATCAAACGAGCAGCACCGTGCTCTAGATCCTCAGAGGTTAGTTTTGCTTTTATTTGTGGCGCCAGTCCCAGGATTTGAACTCAGAGCCTGGCAGTTACCTCTGAGCTTTGTTGGATTTTTGTTGTTGTTGTTGTTGTCAGTTCTGGGGCTTTGAACTCAGGGCCTGGGTGCTACCCTGAGCTCTTTCGTTCAAGGCGAGCGCTCTACCACTTGAGCCACAGCGCCACTTCCAGTTTTCTGAGTGGTTATTGGACATAAGAGTCTCACGGACTTTCCTGCCCGGGCTGGCTTTGAACCACGATCCTCAGATCTCAGCCTCCTGAGTAGCTACCAGTGCCCGGCCCCTCAACTTTCTGAACGGCTCATTGTCCCTTCAAATCTCTCAAGTATCCCCCCTCCTCCCCCAGCATGTTTCCCTTCTCCTCCTTCACCCCAAGTTCTCATCTGCCCCAAGTCTGAGCTGAGTGGATTCAGGCATTGTACCCCCAGACTGAGGTTCTGGGGGAGAAAAGCCTGATTTACCTCTTCTCCAGGGGTGAGCGGTACATTGGCTGGTGGCAGACCGACCAGCACCACGGCCCTGGGATTTTGGTCACCCAGGCCGGGGTCTGCTACCAGGGAACCTTCCAGATGGACAAGATGGCGGTATGTGGTGAGCCCTTTCCCTGTGGGGTGGACAGGGAAGGTCGCTGGGTTTCCATACCAGACCTGCTGGCAGCCAGATAGTCGGCCCTTCCCAGCCTCAGTTTCCCCAGCAACACCCCCAATCAGTCAGTGGCTCTTATGGAAGCGCTGGGGCTGAGATCCAGAGGACCGTAGTTCAAAGCCAACCGGGGGGGAGGAAAATCTGTGAGACTCTTTATCTTCAATGAACTGGCACAAAGCCAGCCATGTGGAGCTGTGGCTCGAGTAGTAGAAGTTTCCAGTAGCTTCCTGAAAAGACTGGAAGGTGCAGGGGGGGGGGGGGGAATTGGAGAAGTTGAAGGAGCCAAGGTCAAGAGCCAGTGAGAAACCCCCACCCCCCAATGAGAAACATGGGGTACAGTTCTAACAGGCCAAAGGAAGAATCTCACTTTGTTTTTGTGCTAGTCCTGAGGTTTGAACTCAGGGCCTGGTCGCTATCCTTGAGCTTTTTATTTTTGCACAAGCCTGGCACCAGAGCCACACAGCTCTGTTTCTGGCTCTGTGTGTGTGTGTGTGTGTGTGTGTGTGTGTGTATGATTCATTGGCGATCAAGAGTCTCACCGACTTTCCTGCCTAGGGTTGGCTTTGAACTGCGATCCTCCAGATCTCAACCTTCTGAGTAGCTAGGATGACAGGCGTGAGCCACCGTGCCCAGCTGAGGACCCCACTTTGACACAGTCCTGGGGGAGGAGAGTGTGTGTGTGTGTGTGTGTGTGTGTGTGTGAGAGACAGAGCTCAGGGCCCCTGTTCCCACGGTCAGGGCCCACCTCCTCTCCCCACGCCATTTCCCAGCCCTCCCCACCCCAAATGCCACTCTTGTACTCTTTCCCTGGCTTCCTCCCAAGGGCCCAGGTGTCCTCCTGTTCGAAGACGACTCCTTGCATGAAGGCACCTTCACGAGGGACCTGATGCTCAGGGGGAAGGTGAGGGCCACGGAGGCCGAGGCCACGGAGGCTGAGGCCACGGAGGCCAAGGCCACAGAGACCCAGACTACCGCTCTGTCCCCGAAGCTCCTTCTCCATCTCTGTTGGTCCTTTGCCCCCCTAAAGCAGAGGGGTGAAGGTGTCGGTGGACGGGCCTTCCTGGGCCATTCCAAATTGGGGGGCAGTTTGACATGGATCCTGGGATGTTTTGTTTTTTTTTTTTGGTCAGTCATGGGGCTTGAACTCTGGGCCTAGGTGCTGTCCCTGAGCTCTTTTGGTTAAGGCTAATGCTCTACCACTTGAGCCACAGCACCACTTCTGGTTTTTCTGGTGGTTCGTTGGAGAGAAAAGAGTCTCCTGGACTTTCCTGTCCCAGGCTGGCCTTGAACTACCATCCTCTAGATCTCAGCCTCCTGAGGAGCTGGGATGACAAATCAATTCTTAAACCCCCCATGGTCTGGTCTAGGCCTGGTTACAAGTAGATGGACAGACATGTGGATGGACAGATCTCCCTGAACTCTTTTCTCTCCTCTCAGGGTAAGGTCACCTTGCCGGATGGCTTCGTGCTGGAGGGTTGGTTTGCACGAGGGACCGGAAAAGGATTATATACACAAGGGGTACTGGACACGAGGGCCTTCTCCCCAGATCCAAGCAGCACCTCGAAGAGGTGAGAGCCGGCCTGGGCGCGGTCCTTGAGCCTTTGATTCGTCCCCTTTTTTCTTTTGGCTCAAGGCTGGTGCTCTACCACTTGAGCCACAGCTCCACCTCTGGCTTTTGGGTGGTTCGTTGCAGATACGAGTCTCATGGACTTTGCCCTGCTGTGGGGCTGGTTTCGAACCACCGTCCTGCAGATCTCAGCCTCCTTGAGTAGCCAGGATGACAGGCGTGGGCCACAGGCGCCTGGGCCCTGGCCGCTGGGTCTCTCTTGATCCAACCTGACCTTCGGCTTCTCTAGCTCCACCGTCTCCTCTTCTCCTTCCCACCCAGGATGTTTCTGGGGCCTGTCTTCTTCATGGCGGAATATGTCTCCTTCCCCCTTCCTCCTCCTCCTCTTCCTCCTCCTCCCCTTCCTCCTCCTCCCTTCTTCTTCCTCCTCCTTTTCCTTCTCCTCTTCTTCCTCCTCCTCCTCTTTCTCCTCCTTCCTTCTTCTTCCTCCTCCTCCTCTTCTTCCTTCTCCTTCTCTTCCTCCTCCTCCTCCTCTTCCCCTTCTTCTCCTCCTCCTCCTCTTCCTCCTCCTTCTCCTCCTCCTCCTCTTCCTCCTCCTTCCCTTCCTCCTCCTCCTTTTCCTTCTCCTCTTCTTCCTCCTCCTCCTCTTTCTCCTCCTTCCTTCTTCTTCCTCCTCCTCCTCTTCCTTCTCCTTCTCTTCCTCCTCCTCCTTCTCTTCCCCTTCTTCTCCTCCTCCTCCTCTTCCTCCTCCTTCTCCTCCTCCTCCTCTTCCTCCTCCTTCCCTTCCTCCTCCTTCCTACTTCTTCCTCCTCCTTTTCCTCCTCCTCCTCCTCTTCTTCCTTCTCCTTCTCTTCCTCCTCTTCCCCTTCTCCTCCTCCTCCTCCCCTTCCTCTTCTTCCTCTTTCTTCTCCTCTTCCTCCTCCTCCCTTCTTCTTCCTCCTCCCCCCTTCCTCCTTCTCCGCCTCCTTTTCTTCCTCCTCCTCCCTTCTTCCTCCTCCTCCTTTTCTTCTTCCTCTTCCTCTTCCTCCTGCTCCTCCTCTTCCTCCTCCTCCTCTTCCTCCTCCTCTTCCTCCTCCCCCCTCCTCCTCTTCCTCCTCCTCCTCTTCCTCCTCCCCCCTCCTCCTCTTCTCTGCTTCTCTTTCACCTCCAGGAGTCTTGGAGGTCGGCCCCGTGCTGTGTGCCCCACGTTCCTTACCCCCCTGCCCCCCCCCCACCTACCCCCTACCATTTCTGGGGAACCAAGCTGGTTCCCTGGCTCCAAATCCTGCCCACCCCTACCTCCATCTTTTCCCTTTCACGCCTCTCCCCACTTCTAGGCAGTTGGGGGTGGGCGCCGTGCCCACCAATGGCCACTGGCAGGGGGTCTTTGACCCCTTCTGGGCCTTCGTGCATGAGGGCTGCCCCGAGGACCTGCAGGAGGCTTTTCTGGGGTTCCACATCCAGAGAGCCAAGGAGCTGCAAAGTTCCCAGGACAATCTGTGCTGTCAGAGGTAAGCGGGGGGCTGGGGGGGGGGGAATCCCACTTTGTGCAGGCCCCACGGGGGCGGTGGGGGGGTGGGAGGGATAAGGAAAGGCTCTCATGGATGTCCCCAGAAACCACCCAGAGGACAATCGAGGCGCGATGAGAGACATCTTGGAAGATGTGCTGCGACACCGAGAGCCTGAGGCCTTGCAACCCTTCCTCAGGAAGGTGAAGAACCCCCCCAGAGCAGGTCCCCCTCCATGGCTGCCCTCAGCTCCAAGAGGAAGAAGGGCTAAGTGGGAAGGAAGCTGCTAGGTTGGGATCATGGACGGCCTTGGCATTCCCATCTGGGAAATAGGAGCAAATTGGGGGCTCACTCCAAAACCTGAGTGGTGTTTTTAGGTTTGGGGGTTTACTTGGTCTGTTGTAGGACTTGAACTCAGGGCCTGGGCGCTATCCCTCAGCTCTTCAACTCAAGGCTAAGTGCTCTGTCCCTTGAGCCCACAGCGCCACTTCTGGTTTTCTGGTGGTTCCTTGGAGAGAAGAGTCTCTTAGCCTTTTCCTGCCCGGGCTGGCTTTGAACTGCGATCTCCCAGATCTCAGCCTCCTGAGGAGCGAGGATGACAGGCGCGGGAGCCACCACCAGGGCCCGGCCTGAGTGTTTTTCCATCTGGTCTCTCCCATTGGCTCAGGCTCTGTGCAACTCCCAGCATCCTTTGGGAAAGCTGCTCTTGAAGCTCATGCTGACTTTCCAAGCAACGTTCACAGGCGTGGGGACCAATAAACACCTGCAGGACCTGGCCCAGGACCAGGTGAAGCAACATGCCCGGGGCCTCTGGGCAGCCTACAGGTAAGGCCTGTGCAGGTGAGGCCAGCCTCGAACCCATAGCAATGCAGAGGCTAAGCTCAGATGGAGCTGAGCTCAGGGAACCCATGCGTAGCTGGCTCCTGAAATCCCAGCCCTGACCCATAATGCTCCCCCAGCTGGCCTGGCCTGGCCTCGGTGGCTCCCGCCTGTCATCCTAGCTACTCAGGAGGCTGAGATCTGGAGGATCGCAGTTCAAAGCCAGCCTGGGCAGGGAAAGGCTGTGAGAGACTCTTCTCTCCAAGGAACCATCAGGAAACCGAAAGTGGCGCTGTGGCTCAAGTGATTGGGCTCTAGCCTTGAGCTGAAGAGCTCAGGGACAGCGCCCAGGCCCAGCACACACACACATACACACACACACACACACACACACACACACACTACTACTACTACTACTACTATTAATCCAAAATAAAACCCCTCTCACTCTGAAGAACCACAATCCTTCAAGCCCTCCTCTCTTATCCCAGGCCGAGCCATGAGCCCATGGAACATTCTAGACAGTTTCTTCTGCTGTCAAGAGGGCCGGTGGAACCCTTCTGCCTGGGCCCTGGGTCAGCTCTAGAAGTTAGAGCCACCCACTCTGGTGTTTTGGTGCTGGAAAAGATGGCGGCCTTGGTTCTGTGTCAGCGTGAGCTCTGGTTGGTTTGCAGGGGTCTGCTACAGGTGGCGTTGGAGAGCAAGGGTCAGACCCTGGAAGAGGAAGATGAAAAGACCAGGTGACTGACCTGTGGGACTGGGGGGCAGGGAAGGGGGTGTGCTTCTTCGGGAGGTTTGGGGGTCACACAGAAGAGAGATCCTACTGAAGTTGTATCTCTCTAGGCCTCAAGCCTATTTTCCATTTCATCATTAGGTCGTTCCCGCTTAGAGAAAGCTGGGAGGATTAAGAATTTTGTTCATCTTTTGGGTCGGTTGTGGGGCTTGAACTCAGGGCCTGGACGCTGTCACCAAAGCTCTTCCGTTCAAGGCAAGCGCTCGCGCTCTACCACTTGAGCCACAGCGCCACTTCCGGTTTTCTGGTGGTTCATTGGAGATCAGAGTCTCACAGACCTTCCTGCCCGGGCTGGTTTTGAACCGTGATCTTCAGCTCTCAGCCTCCTGAGAAGCTAGGAGGACTGGCGCCCGGCAGGATTACTTGGGGAAGAAAAAAAAAAAAATCCATGAGACTCTACCATTAACCAGCTAAAAGCTTGAAGTGGCAATGTGGCTCAAGTGGTAGAGGACCAGCATTGTGTGGAACAAAAACAACAAAAAATGCAAATGTGAGGTCCTGAGTTTAAATCCTATTTATAAGCACACAAGACAGGGGAGAGAGAGAGAGAGAGAGAGAGAGAGAGACTCTCTTGGGCACAGATACTGACAGAGAGGCATTAGGGATTTGTCTTTTTTAATGTGTGTGCCAGTCCTGGGGCTTGAACTCAAGAACTTAAGCTTTTTTACTCAAGGCTAGCGCTCTACCGTTTGAGCCATAGAGCTACTTCCTGCTTTTTGATGCTTCATTGAAGATAAGTCTCATGAACTTTCCTGCTTGGGCTGGCCTTCCTAGCACGATCCTCAGCTCTCAGCCTCCTGAGCGGCTTGGATTTCCAAAGTGAGCCAGGGGTGCCCAGCTGTGGGAGAAGCATTTAGGAAGCTCTCGACTGTGGTACTGGGAGCTAGCGCTAGGTACTCCCACCAAGCCCATGGTGAATGTCCCCTCCTCCCAACTTCCGGCTTCTCAGAAACCTGCAGGTGCACGGCGTGATGCTACCCCTCCTGCTGCCCAGCTTCTACGGGGAGCTCTTCACCCTCTACCTGCTTCTCCACAAGAAAGAAGACACCTGTTACAGCCAGAGCCTCACCAAACTGGGCCTGCTTTCTGACACCAAGCTGCTGGAATTCCTGGATGTACAGAAGTAAGCCTCTTGGGCAAGCGCTCTCTTGGAGCAGATGAAGCCCATTTTCAACACAAAAGCGGGTGTGTGTGTGTGTGTATGTGTGTGTGGGGGGGGTTGATCATCGATCACCTGCTACTAGGGCTAGGACTTCAGGTAGGGCTGGATCCAGGGGTCCCAGCCATTCAAGGCTTATACTGTTTGAACTCAGACCCTCTACCACTTGAACCACAGCTCTGAACTCAGTCCCTGCCCAATCAGATGGGCGACGCCTCTCATTCTCTCTTTCTTTTACAACTTCAGGTATCTTTGGCCCCTCAGCGACATCAAACTGACGAGCAATGAGGTGAGTGGGCAACCCCTGAGGCCCCCCCCCCGTACCCCCAAACAGGGAGGCTGAACCCCTCGTTTGCCCTGAGTGAGCACACGTGGGCATTGGAGGAGCCAGAAGGGTTGAACTCAGGGCCTGGGTGCTGTCCCTGAGCTTCTTTTGCTCAACTTCCGGTTTTCTGATGGTTCATGGGAGAGAAGAGTCTCATGGATTTTCCTGCCTGGGCTGGCTTTGAACTGCGATCCTCTAGATCTCAGCCTCCTGAGTAGCTAGGATGACGGGAGGGAGCCACCGGCGCCTGGCTAGGATCTCAGTTTCTGAGATCAATTTTGCTGGGCAAAAGCTAGCACACACCACAATCTGAAAAAAAAAAAACAAAAAACTAAAAGCGAAAGAAACGGAGGTGTTGGCCGGACTTTGTTGATTCATCCTAGCTACTCAGGAGGCTAAGATCTGATGATCACACGGTTCAAAGCCAGCCTGGGCAGAAAAAAAAAATCCATGAGACTCTAATCTCTAATTTAACCACCCTCCCCCCACAAAAAAAGCTGGAAGTGGAGCTGTGGTTCGAGTGGTAGAGCACTAGTCTTGAACACAAAAGCTCAGGGAACAGCACCCAGGTCCTGAGTTCAAGTCCCAGTACTGTCACAGACATCAGTCAATCAAGCAAGCCACCGGAGATAGGGAGAGTGCTTTAGATCACTGGGGTATCCGGGCAGAGCTCAAGTGGATGGACTTCACTCCTGGCCCCCCCATTTCTCCCACAGAGATATTCCTTTGTCAGAGAGAAATGTTTCCTGTCAGCCACGGAGCTCCTACAGAAGGTCCTGTGAGTCTCTGTCCTTGGGGGGTTGGGTGGGCATTTACCAAGGCCCAGGGTCTTGGCCTGAACCCCATTACTGTCCTTCCCCCCCCCAATAAAAACAACTGTAGCACCACCGTAGATCCCTGGGAAAAGTTGCAGGTGTTGGAAAAGACCTATAGAGAAATCGAGGCCACCGTGATGAGGGTCATGGGTCAAGAACACAGGTTGACCATGGATGAACTTCTGCCTCTTCTTATCTACGTGCTGGTGCGGGCCCGGTGAGTTCATTGGAGAAGAAGAGTCTCATGGATTTTTCCTGCCTGGGCTGGCCTCAAATGGCGATCCTCCAGGTCTCAGCCTCTCGAGTCTCTCGGATGACGGGCGTGAGCCACGGGTGCCAGGGCCTCAGGCAGGCTTCCTTCTGCAGCTGTACGGTGCCTGTTCACCATGGTACCATCCTCCTTTCCCCTCTGTCTGTCCAGGATCCTGAATCTGGGAGCTGAGCTCCACCTCATCCGGGACATGATGGATCCTAGCCACCTGGGCGGCCTCTACGATTTCCTCCTCACGACTCTGGAGGTGAGGCGTGGAGGCCGGGGCCTCTGGAACTGATCCTCCCTACTCCAGACTCCACTGGGGAGGAGGAATGCACTCACCTTTGTGTGAGGTCCTAGGAGGGGCTTCTCCCCCCCTGCCCCACCTCAAAGACCCCCTCCCCAGATTGCATCAGGAAGCATCATGAAAAACAGCAGGCTATTTTCCTGGCAGGGTTTGGGGGTCACACAGCGGGGAGCAGGCAGGCCAGCAGGCCTCAGCTCTTAACACCCCTGTACCTTTCTCTCCCAGTCTTGCTACAGACAAATCTAGAAGGAAGACATCAAATTGCACCGCCCGCCTGTGATTACTGGGATTCGGGGAAGCTCCGGCATCCCGATCACATTCCTATATAAATAAAATAAAATACATAAGAGCCGAGCCGGGTGCTAACGGCTCACGCCTGTCATCCTCAGGAGGCTGCAACCTGAGGATCACAGTTTGAGGCCAGCTTAGGCAGGAACGTCTGTGAGACTCATCTCCAACTAATCACCAGAAAACTGGAAGTGGCGCTGTGGCTCAGTGTGGTAGAATGGTGGTCTTGGTGGTGGTGGTGGGGAGGGGGGTGGGGGGAGGAAAAAAAAGCTCAGGGACCTTTTTGCTTCTTTCTAGAAGGACGTGGTGGCGTCTTTGACTCTGGGGGGTGAGGGAGAGAGGTAGCAGCTGTGGCTTTTGGAGCTGGTAATTTGCCATTGGCTACTGATCCACGCCCTGATCTTTTTTTTTTTTTTTTTAAGTTTTAAAAAATGCAACTTTATTCAAACCAATCCTTCTCCTCGTGGCTACTGATTTCACACGGGAAATGTAGGAGGTGACACTATCAAGCTAGAAATGTTGACAGACCACCCCCGAAGAGTTCCAGCCCTGGTTCCAACAACATCTCAACTCACCTAGGTCTTAGGAAACTGGAAGAGAAAGCAAGCCAGGCAATGGATGGCGTGTCCCCTTCATCCGGGCTACTCAGGAGGCTGAGATCTGAGGATCGTGGTTCAAAGCCAGCCTGGGTGCGAAATGTCCATGAGACTCTGATCTCCAATGAACCACTCAGAAAAGCCGGAAATGGAGTTGTGGCTCAAGTGGTAGAGCACCACTAGTCCTGAGCAACAAAGATCAGGGACCGTGCCTAGTTCTTGAGTTTAACACCGAGATCAACACACACACACACACCAAAAGAGGTTCACTCCTGTGGGGCAGTCTTACCTTTTGCCACACTAAACAGAGCCCCAGCTCCACGGTCCAGTGTTTTATTGGAGATAAGAGTCTCGTGGACTTTGCTGCCCAGGCTGGCTTTGAACCGTGATCCTCAGATCTCAGCCTCCTCAGTAGCTAGGATGACAGGTATGAGCCACCCACTGAGGCCTGGCTTATCTTATTTGTATATGACCTTATTTTTATTGAGCATCTAATCTTTGGTTGTATTTTATTGTTTGTATATGTGCCCGTCCTGGGGCTTGAACTCAGGGCCTTGAGCTCCTACTTGGCTATTTTTTCACTCAAGGTTTGAGCTAACTCCTTCACTTCTGGAATTTTCCCTTCTGGTTCCTTGGAGATAAAAGTCTCACAGACTTTCCCCACCCAGGGCTGGCTCTGAACCACCATCTCTGGATCTCAGCCTCCTGAGCAGCTAGGATGACAGGGGTGTGTAGTTCCTGGCTGGTGGAACCGAGTTCTTCCACTGGTCACTCATCTGCTGTTTTCAGATCCAGCCTAGACCTCTTTTTGGGGTCTGTTCAAGCACGCAATCACTAGGGTAACTGATCTGTGCAAAGAAATCCGCCTCCCGCAAGCACATCCACTTCCAGCCAGTAGGGGATGCTAGAGGGACAAGCCAGGACACAGCATCTTTCCTGAGTTCAAAGATCACCCCCTACCCCTCCACCCCAGCATAACTAGGCTTCGGTGGCTCACGCCGCTCAGGAGGAGGCCGAGATCTAGAGGATCGCAGTTCAAAGCCAGCCCGGACAGGAAGGGAAAAAAAAAAAAAAACAAAAACTGAGATTCTCCTATCTCCCAATTAACTGGCAAAAAGCAGAATGAAGAAAGGCAGGCAGGCAGGCTGGGCACTGGTGGCTCAAGCCTATAATCCTAACTACTGAGGAGGCTGAGATCTGAGGATTGTGGTTGGAAGCCATTGGGGGCAGGAAACGCCAGGAGATTCCAACTGACTACTAAAAAAGCCAAAAGTGGTGGGCTGGGAAGGTGGCTCAGTGATAGAGTGCTTGCCTAGCATGCATGAAGCCCTGGGTTCGAGTCCTCAGTACCACATCCCTAGAAGTGGCACTGTGGCTCAAGTGGTAGAGCAAAAGGAAGTTCAGGGACCATGTCCAGGCCCTAAGCTCAAGCCCCAGGCCTGGCAAAAAAGAAAGAGCTTCCTGCTTAGGAAGCGTTCAGATAAAAACTTCCTCTGTGTTTGAACCACTGACACTGTTTTATGTTGAATAACTCACGAAGCTAAGCTTGCTCTTGGCTAGGAATTCAAAATCATTCATGCCCCAGTCCCCCAGCCGCCAGTGTGAATAGTTATTCTATTGAGAATTTCTCAGCAGACTCACCCTGGTCCTGTGTTCAAACCCTTCATTCATCCTGCCAACAGATCGCCTCTGTGTCTTGGAACAGGAATGCTATTCTGGAAGCCGAGACAATCCGTGATTTCCCACCTAACCACGTAGCCAGAACCTTCTTCCTTCCACTACCCTTGCACGAATTATTCTGGTACCCAGTGAAAAACATAAACCAAAGCAAAAGGGAATGCTCATGCCGGTCAGGAGGCTTGAGGATCTGAGGATAGCGGTTCAAAGCCAGCCCGGGGGAAGAAAAGTCTGTGAGACTCTTCTCTCAATGAACCACCAGAAAACTGCAAGTGGAGCTGTGTGGTTCAAGTGGTAGAGCGCCAGCTTTGAGCAAAAGAGCTCAGGAACAGCGCCCCCAGGATAGGCCCCCAAAACAAAACACCAAAAATAAGAAAAGCCCAACAAGGTGGATTTCACAAATAGACTGTAATTGTTTGAACACAAGCCAGGCTGCCGGGAGTTTTGATATTAAATAATCAATGTCTCTTTGGGACACTTTGCAATAATAAATGGCATACTACTTGACAAAGAAATATGGTATGGGAAGATGGGCAGAAGACGGATAAGGAGGCTTCCTTTGCCAGGGACCCATCTGCAGTGCGACCAAACCACTGTGTGCCCGCCTGTAGTCAAGGTAGCAGGATGCTCTCAGCCAACATTTGCTCGATTTTCTGTCTCTTCTGGATGGTTCCCCAGTCTCAGCTTCGTTTCCAGCCTCTGTTTCCATTCTTCCCTTAGCCTTTAAAATAAAATAAACAAACAACACAATCATGGTGCATGCATTCATTTCCAGGGCTGTTGGTTTCCTGCTAGAGACTGCAGGGTATGTCTAGGTTTTAAATACATCAAAGGCTTTATGATAGATGTAAAAGTATGCTTATATGTAGGTATTCATTTATGCAAAGGTTTGTGGGTGCATAGTCATTATGCAGACAAGAGATTCATTGCAGAGAATTTGAATCCGGATCCTCAAAACTTTTTTCTTTTTGTCGGTCATGGGGTTTGAACTCTGGGCCTGGGCGCTGTCCCTCAGCTCTTCAGCTCAAGGCGAGTGCTCTACCGCTTGAGCCACAGCGCCACTTCTGATTTTCTGAGTGGTTTCTTGGAGACAAGAGTCTCATGGAGTTTCCTGCCCAGGCTGGCTTTAAACCTCGATCCTCAGATCGCAGCCTTCTGAGTGGCTAGGATGACAGGTGTGAAACACCTAGAATAAATAGCCTGGTGTGTTGGCTCACACCTGTCATCCTAGCGACTCAGAAGGCTGAGATCTGAAGACCAGGGTTCAAAGCCAGCCTGGGCAGGAAAATCCATGGAACTCTTATGAACTACCAGAAAACCAGAAGTGGAGCTGTGACTCAAAGTGGTAAAGCTCTAGCTTTACAAAAGTACAGGGACAGTGCCCAGGCCCTGAGTTCAAGCCTCAGGAGGGGCACGAAAAGAAAAGAAAGAGACAGAGAGGTGATGTACTTTCTCAGGGCGCTTTTTCCCAGACGGTTCTCCTCAGATTCCCGGTAGCATGTCTGCTTGCCGATCTCTCTTTCCCAGAAGCGTTTGAGCTCGTGACAGGTGTTTTGGCAGAATATCTCACGGCGGGTGTATTGACTGTTCATCCCCTAGAAATACAAGAATGGCTGAATGCAGACAAGAAAGTTCTTTTTTTTATTGTTTGTCATGGGGCTTGAACTCTGGTCCTGGGTGCTGTCCCTGACCTTCTTTTGCTCAAGGCGAGCGCTCTACCACTTTGAGCCACAGCACCACTTCTGGTTTTCTGGTGGTTCATTGGAGATAAGATCTCACTGGGACTTTTCTTAGTGGGCTGGCTTTGAACTGCGATCCTCCAGACCTCGGCCTGTAAGAATCTTATCTCCAATTACTACCAATAAAAGTAGTAGCCGGGTGCCGGTGGCTCATGCCTGTCATCCTAGCTACCCAGGAGGCTGAGATCTGAGGATCACAGTTCAAAGCCAGCCTGGGCAGGAAAGTCCATGAGACTCTTCTCTCCAAGAAACCACCAGAAAACTGGAAGTGGCGCTGTGTGTGGCTCAAGTGGTAGAGCGCTGGTCTTGAGCTGAAGAGTTGAGGGACAGCGCCCAGGCCTGGAGTTCAAGCCCCACAACCGACAAAAAACAAAAGTATAAGTGGTTTAAGTGATAACTTACCAGTCTTCAGTGAAGAAGCCGAGCAAGAGTATAAAGCCCTGAGCTCAAGCCCCAGTGCTATACAAAACCAAAACCAAAAAAAGAGGTCATACCACAGAACTGAAGCATGAGGCACAGACAGACAATCAGAACCCCTCCATACCTCCCCACCCCCCAAAAACAACCCCGAAGGCTTGTATTTGGTAAACTATGAATTTCATTCTTCATCTTTTTTTTGTTGTTGTTCTTTTTGTTTGCCAGTCCTGGGGTGTGAACTCAGGGCCTGGGCACTGTCCCTCAATTTCTTCCTTTATTCAAAGTGAGCTCTCTACCAGTTGAGCCACAGCGCCACTTCTGGTTTTTTCTGTGTAAGGGGTGCTAAGGAATCGAACCCAGAACTTCATGCATGCTAGGCAAGCACTCTACCACTGAGCCACCTTCCCAGCCCCACCTCCATTCTTTCGAGTCTCTTCAAGAGCACCACACAGTGGTCCTCACGCCAATGAATCACCAAAAGAGAAAGCCAGAAGTGGCGCTGTGGCTCAAGTGGTAGAGCGCTAGCCTTGAGCAAAAGAAGCTCAGGGACAGCACCCAGGCCCAGAACCAGCATTTAAAATAAAAAGAAGAATCCAAGGAGTCCATTTCATGCACCTCTGAAAATATACCACAAACTCCACCCCAGGCTCTCTGCAAAGACACCCTTCCTTACCTTGGAGATGAATCTGCGCTGTTTGGTGGGCAGTGCTGTAGAGAATTCTTGTCTGATTAGTTGGGCCACCCCGAGGGGTTCGATCGCCTGGGTCCTCAACCCTCGGCGTGTACATCTGTTTTATATGCAGGGTGGGACTGTGGCTGAAGTACCTCCGCCCATGCACGCTTCCAGACACCCGAACGGAGTGGCAGAATCACACAGCCGGCTTTCCAGAGGCGGTGGCCTCTGATTCCTGATGAAAAATTAAGTCCCTAGCTCGCAGGGCCCACCCAGAGACAGATCAGGGGTGGCACTGGTAGGCCCTGGCACAGGGGTGGGGGTCCATGACTTGGCTGAGAGATCCATTCATGTTTCCATCATGTTCTGGCTCGAAGCTGGGAACAGGTTGTCAGAGCAGCAGGTGGATGCCACCCACCCTCAGAGATAAAGTTGGGGGGGAATCCCTGCATGGGGTGACCAGCCACACTTTGGGGCCACCTGACAGGCTGACTTAAGAAAAGTATGTGGCACTTTAGGAGCCCTTAATCCATGGATTGAGCTGGGTGCTGACATTTCACGTTGCTTAGTCTTCCCCCCTGGTGATAACAGTGGACTGGCTCTGGGCAATCGGTGTTTGCCAATAAAAGACATCCAGCCAAGAAAGATGCTCAGGGCTGGGCAGGTGGCTCAGTGGTAGAGCGTTCACCTAGCATGCAGGAAACCCTGGGTTCGATTCCTCAGTACCACAGACACAGACAAAAGCCAGATAGGTGTGGGCCATTGTTGCCCAACTGGCCAGGGAGCCGGTGGCTCACGCCTGCCTGTCATCCTAGCTACTCAGGAGGCTGAGATCTGAGGATCCAAGGTTCAAAGCCAGCCTGGGCAGCAAAGTCTGGGAGACTCTTGTCACCAGTGAACCATTAAGAAATGGGAAGTGGCGCTGTGGCTCAAGTGGTAGAGCGTACACCTTGAGCTGATGAGCTGAGGGACAGCGCCCAGGCCCAGAGTTCAAGCCCCACGACCACCAGCAACAACCACAAAAAAAGCTGGCCAGGGGCTTTGGTCTGGGGACAGCGGAGTCCTATCTCCCTAGGACCCTAAGGACATGTCTGGGCAGGTGCAACTGCATTTGGCGACCTCATTCCTTTGCCCAAGAATAATCTGGAAAGTACTGCCAGAGAATCTCCCTCATTCTCATTTTTCTTCAGAGAATGACCTGGAAGATGCCAGACAAGATGCTGATAAAATCCAGGCGGCTTATGAGCTGTGTCCATCCATCCCTTCAGCCCGGCGATGATTAACAACGGGCTTGAAAAAGGTCAGGCCAAGAGACACAGTAGGCAGGGGTCAGTTTAAGATGGCAGCGCTGTGTGTGTGTGTGTGTGTGTGTGTGCGTGTGTGCATGTACATGCATGCGTGCTGGCCCTAAGGGCTTGATTTTGGGGCCTGGGAGCTTTTTCCCTCTACCACGTTGAGCCACAACTCAGTGGTTCATTTGAGAGTCTCACAGACTTCCCAGCCCAGGTTGGCTTTAAATCATGATCTTCACATCTCAGCCTCCAGAATTGCTAGGCTAACAGGCGTGAGCCCCTGCTGCCCAGCTTGGGAGACTCTTATCTCTGATTAACCACACACACAAAAAAACCAGAAGTAGAGTGCTGGGATGTAACTCAGTGGCAAAGCACTTGCCTACAATGTCTTGGGTTTGATCCCCCCCCAGTACCAAAAAAGAAAAGATTAAAAAAAAATACAGGTAGCCAGGTGTTGGTGGCTCACACCTGTCATTCTAGCAACTCAGGAGGCTGAGATCTGAGGATGGTGGTTCAAAGCCAGCCTGTGCAGGAAAGTCTATGAGACTCTGATCTCCAATGACCCACCAGAAAACCAGAAGTGGTGCTGTGGCTCAAGTGGTAGAGCGCTCACCTTGAGCTGAAGAACTCAGGGACAGCGCCCAGGCCCTGAGTTCAAACCCCATGATGGACGACAAAAAAAAAAGCCATAAGTAGTGGCTCAAGTGGTAGAACAATAACCTTGAACCCCAAAACTCAGGGACAGCACCCAGGCCCAGAGTTTAAGGCCCAGGACAGAAAAACAAACAAACAAAAAAGTACTAATATGAAGACTTAATAAGAGTTCAACATTAGACTTGGACACAAGATAAATAGAGCTGACTTTTACTGGTCATGAAACTCATAGGATATTTAGAAAACAAAAAGGAGGCAAAAGTCAATTATCGATAACTTTGCATAAGCAGGCAGAGGCCAGCTAACAGGAAAGGGGTCCACGCTGGGGGTGCTGGGTTGGGACTCTTGGAAGTCATGAAGTGATCATCCATCACACGCGCCCCTGGAAGACAGAGAAACTTGTTCAGTGGCTCCCACCTGTCATCCTAGCTACTCAGGAGGCTGAGATGTGAGGATCACGGTTCAAAGCCAGCCCAGGCAGGAATGTCAGTGAGACTCTGATCTCCAATGAACCACTCAGAAAAACTGGAAGGGGTGCTGTGGCTCAAGTGGTAGAGTGCTCACCTTGAGCTGAAGAGTTGAGGGACAGTGCCCAGGCCCAGAGTTCGAGTCCTATAACTGACAAACTAATAAATAATGGAGGAAGGAAGCCTTGCTTACCACAGTCTTGAAGGAATGGCTGGTGAAAGCAATGAACTTGGCCATGCCAGCATCGACAAAGGGAACATTTCTTGGGTAGCCAGGTACCATGTGGTAGAGCACCACAATGTCTGAGAATAAACAGATAATACAGATTGTAAATCTCACACCTGTCATCCCAGCTCCTCAGGAGGCTGAGATCTGAGGATGGCAGTTCAAAGCCAGCCTGGGCAGGAAAGTCTGTGAGACTCTTATCTCCAATGAACCACCAGAAAACTGGAAGTGGCGCTGTGGCTCCAGTGGTAGAGCGCTAAATTGGCGTGCAAAGTTTAGGGATTGCACCTTGGGCCCTGAGTTCGAGTCCAGCACCTGCACATACAGGCAAAAAAAAAAATCCTGTTTCTCCTTCCCTCCCCTGCCTGTTCATCCACCCAGCCCCAGCTCTCTCCTGCCCCATGGCTTACTGTTTGTGGACGCTGTGTTCACAGTTCCGTCCGTAGAAAGATGGGGGGCAGGCACAGAAGGACCCCAGGATGCACGTACCCCCATTGAGACAGCAGGTTTTGTTAAGTTTCTTACCTAAAATGCAAGAGGTGACACCTTGAGAAGGTAGAAGAAAATAAAAAAATCCAAGGACTATTTATTTTTTCTGTCGATCCTGGGGCCTGAACTCTGGGCCTGGGCGCTGTCCCTCAGCTCTTCAGCTCAAGACTAGCACTCTACCACTTGAGCCACAGCGCCACTTCCAGCCTTTTCTGTTTATGTGGTGCTGAGGAATCGAACCCATGGCCTCATGCATGCAAGGCAAGCGCTCTACCACTGAGCCACCTTCCCAGCCCTCTTTTGGTTGTTGTTCATTTTGGCTGGTCCTTGGGCTTGAACTCAGGGGCTGGGCACTGTCCCTGTGCTTTTGTGCTCAAGGCTAGCGCTCTACCACTTGAACACAGCTCCACTTTTGGTTTTTAGGTGGCTAATTGGAGGTTAAGTCTCTCAGATTTTGCAGCCTGGGCTGGCTTTGAACCGCGATCCTCAGATCTCAGCCTCCAACCGCGATCCTCAGATCTCAGCCTCCTATCTGGGATGACAGGCGTGAGCTACCACTGCCTGGCTTTTGAATTCCTTCTGCAACCTGTAGCTTTGAGCAGAGAAATCTCTCCTCCCCTCCCCCCTCCCCTCCCCCCCCCCCCCCCCCCCCCGCTTCTTTTGTGCCAGTCCTGGAACTTGAACCCAGGACACACACACACACACACACACACACACGATAGAATCAGGAAAGAAATGCTGGAAAGCAGGTTGGGCTTACTATCCTGAATTTCCATGGATGGTACAAGCTTAAAGGACTGAGCCGGAGCTGTGAGTCCCTCCTGGGATGGAATGTTGTCACCTCTGAAAGCCAAGTGTCTCGCAGATGCAAGTTCACCGCGGCTCAACCCTGGAGGATAAACGGATACTTGTAGTCTCTATCTCAGGCACATTAAAAAATAAACCAAAAACAAATCATTGGCTGGGAAGGTGGCTCAGTGGTAGAGTGCTCGCCTTGCATGCATAAGGCCCTGGGTTCCATTCCTCAGCTCCACATAGGCAGAAAAAGCCAGAAGTGGCGCTGTGGCTCAAGTAGTAGAGCACTAGCCTTGAGCAAAAGAAGCTCAGGGACAGCGCCCAGGCCCTGAGTTCAAGCCCCAGGACTGAGGCGGGGGTAGTGATGTGGGAAATCTATAATCCTAGCTACTTAGGAAACTGAGATCTGGAGGACTGAAGATCCAGGTTAGCCCAGACAGAAAGCTAGCTAAACTCCATCTCCAAAATACCCAGCAAAAAATTAAGACTGGAGGCGTAGCTCAAGTGGTAGAGCTCCTCCTGCCTAGCACAAGGCCCTGACTTCAACCCCATCTCTACCCTCTCCTCTCTGCCCCGACCCCATCCCTGCAAATTGCTCATTTTCATCCAAAGAATGAAGAGAATGAGAGCTGGGTTATCTCACTCAGTGCTGTGGAATTTATCTAGCAGGCATTAATGAGTTTTTTAGGTTTTTTTTGGTCAGTCGTGGGGCTTGAACTCTGGGCCTGGGCACTGTCCCTGAGCTCTTCAGCTCAAGGTGAGCGCTCTACCCCTTGAGCCACAGCACCACTTCCTGCTTTCTGGTAGTTAATTGGAGATGGGAGTCTCAAGGGGACTTTCCTGCCCAGGCTGGCTTTGAACCGTGATCCTCAGAGCTCAGCCTCCTGAGTAGTTGGGATGCCAGGCGTGAGCCACCGGCACCCGGCCATCAATGAGTTTTGATCACCAATACCACAAGAAAAAAAAAAAAGTTAGTGACCCAAAGGATAAAGTTCTCTCACCAACAATTAATCCCAGCTGAAAGGCGTTGGAAACGGTCATCATGAAAACCACTCTAGGAAAAGGAAATCAGACAACCGTGAGCAAATACCGAATAAAGCAAATAAAACAGAGTCCATCTTCTTAGAGACAAGCCCAAATTGTAAAGTGTGACCGCCCTTTTCTAAGAGGCTGGCTCAGACAACAAAGAAAAAGTGGAAAACCGGTCTTGCCTATCGATTATGTCTTAGATCTTGTCACGTGCACCTGATTCAAATGATCTAGAATGGTTCTTCCTATAAAGATTACAGTATGGCCAGACATCGGTGGCTCACGCCTGCAGTCCTAGCTACTCAGGAGGCTGAGATCTGAGGATTGCGATTCGAAGCCATTCTTGGCAGGAAAGTCTGTAAGGTTCTTATTTCCAATTAAATCAACAGAAAAAAAAAAATCTGAAAGTGGGGCTCTAGTTCAAAAGTGGTAGAGCACTAGCCTTGAGCATAGAGAGATTTCTACATATATACTCATTATCTGACTGAGGAACCAGTAATCTCTCTAAGCAACATGTTAATAATCGTAATAGCTAGGTACTGGTGGTTCATGCTTGTCATCCTAGCTCAGGAGCCTGAGATCTGAGGATCATGGTTCAAAGCCAGCCCAGGCAGTAAAGTCTACTCAGAAAAAATTGGAAGTGGAGTTGTGGTTTAAGTGGTAGAGGGCTAGCCTTGAGCACTAAGAGGCTCAGGCCCAGACCCTGAGGTCAAGCCCTAGATCAGCCAAGAGTAAGTAAATAAATACAAATAAGAAAAATGATAATAAAATGATATTCTAAAAATTAAAATATGGCTGCATGCCGTGCTAGATAATCGACGGAGCCCATTTTATTAAACTATTGCAATTAAACTTGTCTTTTTAAAGCATTTTCAGATTAAAAAACATTTTGGGGGACCATGATTCTTAAACATTTTGTAAACTCCAAGCAATCTCTAATACGTCTGACCTTTTACAAAAGCAGACTTTTTTCTTTCGGGTCGGCTGTGACTCTGATATTATTAATCCAAGAGTAGAAAAATACAGCCATAGACATGATTGAAAATAATTTGAAAAAAAAAATCAATAACCCAGGAGGATTCACAGTGAAGTTGCAAATTTCTCAGGGAAAAAAAAAAACAACAAAACACAAGAACAGAGGTAAGAGGACACACTTTTCCACACTGACCGTCACGAGGAGACGAGTTCAAGTTCAAGATCATACCTGAAAGAGAACGTCGCCATCTTCTCCAAACCCAGGGCCGCCGCTCCTTAGAAATTCAACAGAGAAGACGGGAATAAAGATTGCTCGCTGTACCTTTCATTCATAGAATCAGGGCCAAAACACCTCAAGGAAAATATTAATTTTCCTGAAGTGGGAAAAAAAAAAGCACAATATCAAAGGATGATGAATCCAGATGAGAGGAATCGTTTGGCCCCAGCAGGTTTTGGTTGAAACACAGAGACAAGAAATACAGGAAAATTAGGGGGAGGGGAGGAGCTGTGGGGGGGGGGGCAGGGAGGAGGATCTTGACCCCTAAATGAATGCTTTGACCTTGAGTGAGGGATTTGTGGAAAGGGAGGAGCTCAGTAATAATCCTGGGGTGGGGATATCCAGGTAGGCCCACAATAGCTGCCTCCCCCCAAATTGTCTTTTAGTTGGTTTAAAAAAAAAAAGACCAGATTTACTCTTTAGAGAGGAGAAAACAAATTTTTTTAAGGCCAATCAATGAACTCTATCAAGTTGGTCATTCCAACTTGGTGAAATCTTGGGTCTCTCAAACAAAGCATGGTTTGAAGCCAGCCTGGGCAGCAAAGTCCATGAGACTCTCATCTCCCATGAACCATCAAAAAGTCAGAAGGGGAGGTGTGGCTCAAGTGGTAGAGCACCAGCCTTGAGGAAAAGAAATGTGTGGACGGAGTCCAGGCACAGAGTTCAAGCCCTGGGACTGGCATGGAAGAAAGGAAGGGAGAGGAGGAGGAAAAGAAGGAAGGAAGGAAGGAAGAAGAGAGGAAGAGAGAAAGATCAAATCACACATGGGCTAGTTTTTAGCCCTATAGAATTAGGTCAATTAAATTAAGTTAATCAAAAAGCTATTCTTTATTATTATTATTATTCAGCACGATGACAGGGTATCTGGGGAAAAGCCAACTTTGATCAAAAAGCCACAAGGGCAGCTTATGTTCACCTTGAGCAAACCTCTCACCTTCAGCTGGAAAGCAGGGGGGGGGGGGCTAGGATTCTAGGCCGGCTAGTCGCACCTTCTAGCTACTTCCAGCTGTGGGCGGGCCCTCTCTAATCCCTTCCAATCCTCAATCTTGCTGGGGTTGGCTGCCCCCCCCCCAAAGACTCCATTAACAAGTTAATGGCTTTCTGTTTTCACTGCTTCCCCTTTGCCTGTGGTGTTCCAGGCGAGGTTCTGAGAAAGGTAGATTCGTGCGTAGACACACGTCTGCCGCCTCTTCGGCCAGCTCTGTGGGGGTGGCTGGACTCCAACCTTGTGCAAACTTGAGGAATTAGGCAACATTTTCCCTTCGATTACAGATAGATGATCAATGATGCCATTAGTGCTTTTTCTGTTGTTGATGGTGCTGGTGGGACTCGAACTCGAGGCCTGGGCGCTGTCCCTGAGCCGTGGGTGCTTGAGTGTGCTACCACGTTGAACCGCAGCTCTACTTCCAGTTTTCTGGTGGTTCATTGAAGATACAGAGTCTCACAGACTTTCCTGCCCAAGCTGGCTTTGAACCACCATCCTCAGGATTTCAGCCTCCTGAGTAGCTTGGGTTACAGGCGTGAGCCACCAGGGGGGTCGGCTGGTGATTGATTTTAAACCGAGACAGGAGAATGGATTTCCTGCGGCCCAGGGCCCATCCACCCCAGAGTTCACCAGCTTTGGTCCACGTTGAATGGTAAACGGCTTGTTTTCAGGATTTGGACTAACCCTGCACCTCCTGATCCTAAACCTGGTCTCATTCCAGACACCACAGGAGGTCCAGAAACCGGATCTTCCCGGAAATCTCAGCCTCTCCCCCCCCCCACTCCCCCCCCCCCCCCCCCCCCCCCCGTGTATGGCAGGGTCAGCCTGTTTTGCTGCACCAATAAATAATAAATACCACAGCTGGGCACCGCTGGCTCACATCTATCATCAGTGGCTGGCTCAGAAAGGCTGAGGTCGGAGGATCCTGGCCCAAAGCCAGCAACGGCCGGAAGCTAACCTCTTCTCTTAGGAGATACTTATCACCAATTAACTAAGAAATGCAAATCTTAAGTGTTCTGTTGTTTACACTGTAGGTGGTTGCCTAAGGCCTAAAAGCCAGTTCCCTTTCCCTGGCTAGCCAGGAAACACCTACCCAGGAATCCTTTTGTCAGTCCTGGGGCTGGAACTCTCTGGGCCCGGGTGCTGTCTGTCCCTCAGCTCTTCAGCTCAAGGCTAGCGCCACTTTTGGTTTTGGGTGGTTCATTGGACATAAGAGTCTCATGGACTTCCCTACACGGGCTGGCTTTGAACTCTGATCCTCAGATCTCAACCTCTTGAGTAGCTAGCATGACAGGCTTGAGCTGTCAGCGCCTGGTTGTGTTTTTCTGATTTAAAGCAAAGCTAACTGGTAAAGAGCGGGGCGGGGGGGGGGGGGGGGGGGGGGAGACAAACAGGATTGGTGGGTTCCAGAAAGCCACAGGGAGCCCCAACACTTATTAATAGCTTAGGGTGCCTTAGCCACCAGGCTGGGTTATCAGCGAGACATATTTTCCTAGTGAGCAAACTCTCTAAAGACAATCTCAACTCACCTATGCTATGGGAAAGAAAAGAAAAAAATAGGAAAGAAAGCTGGGAGTCAATGGAGATGTGTGTGTGTGTGTGTGTGTGTGTATACTTTATATACTTTATATTCTATTCTCTCTTTTTTTGGGGGGGGGGTCCGGTCGTGGGGCCTGAACTCTGGGCCTGGGCGCTGTCCCTCAGCTCTTCAGCTCAAGGCTAGCGCTCTACCACTTGAGCCACAGCGCCACTTCCAGCTTTTTTCTTTTTTGCTTATGTGGTACTGAGGAATCGAACCCAGGGCCTCAGGCATGCAAGGCAAGCGCTCTACCACTGAGCCACCTTCCCAGCCCTTTATATTCTATTCTGTAGGTCCTCGTATGGCTTGAACTCAGGGCCTGGGCCCTGTCCCTTAGTGTTTCCCCTCAAACCTGGTGCTCTACCAGCTTGAGCCAGCATTCCCTCTCCAGCTTTACTGAAGACAAGAATCTCCCAGACTTACCTGTCTTGACTGGCTTTGAACCCTGATCTTCAGATCTCAGCTTCCTGAGTAGCTGGGGTGACAGGGATAAGCCACTGGGGACCCTGGCTGTGAGAATTGTTTCTAATCACTCTCCTTATTGAGTTCTTCTTTTTTTTTGGTCGGCCGTGGGGCTTGAACTCTGGGCCTGGGCGCTGTCCCTCAGCTCTTCAGCTCAAGGCGAGCGCTCTACCACTTGAGCTACAGCGCCACTTCCGGTTTTCTGGTGGTTTATTGGAGATAGGAGTCTCACGGTCTCTCCTGCCCGGGCTGGCTTTGAACCGTGATCCTCAGATCTCAGCCTCCTAATTAGCTAGGATTACAGGCGTGAGCCACCAGCGCCCGGCTCCTTATTGAGTTCTTAGGCACACAGTACCGAGAACATAAGAACCCTTTCCTGTTCCTTTAGCTGACTGAGTTCAGCACTGGATCAGATTTGCAAGATGAAAGAAAGGGAGAAAGGGGGAGGAAGGAAGGAAAAAAAAAAAGAACAAAAAAAAAAAGAAAGATAAAGATGGAAGGAAGAAAAGAAAGAAGGAAGGGGAGGAAAGAAAGAAGAAAAGGCTGGGAAGGTGGCTTAGTGGTCGAGTGCTTGCCTAGCATGCATAAAGCCCTGGGTTCGATTCCTCAGTCCCACATACACAGAAAAGGCCAGAAATAGTGTTGTGGCTCAAGTGGTAGAGACCTAGCCTTAAGCAAAAGAAGCTCAGGAACAGTGCCCAGGATCTGAGTTCAAGCCCCAGGATTGGCCAAAAAAAAAAAGAAAGGGGGAGGGTGGGAAGAAAAGAAAGAATAGAAGAAAGCAAAGAAAGAAGTCAGTGACTCACACCTGTCATCCTAGCTACTCAGGAGGCTGAGCTCTGAGGATCGAGGTTCAAAGCCAGCCCAGGCAGGAAAGTCCATGAGACTCTGATCTCCAATGAACCACCAGAAAACCAGTAGTGGTGCTATGGCTCAAGTGGTAGAGCACTCACCTTGAGCTGAAGAGCTGAGGGACAGCACCCAGGCCCAGAGTTCAAACCCCATGACTGATCTCCCTCCCCCAGAAAAAAGAAGAGAATGGAATGAAGAAAAGAAAGGAGGGGAGGAAGGAAGGCAAGCAAGGAAAGAAGGAAGAATGGAAGGAAGGGAAAGAGGCCAGCTTTCCACAGCCCCATTGGGCTCCGGGGCTCCATCCTGCAGTCTGCTCCTCCCCCCAGGAAGCCGAGCTCCCTCCCTGTGATATCTGGGCTGTCCCTCGGGCCTGGCTGAGTCACATCGACTAGACAGACAGTCCATCAGCCCATGTCCTCTAGATCATGTTCTCCTTTTACAAATATAGCTCGGTGAGCACACAGGCCAGGAGCAGAGCACACGCCCCAGTGCTAGCTGAGTGTAAACAGTTTGGGAAACCACATCAACCTCCTGGCACCCCGGGATTTGCCGGAGACCACCCCAGCCAGGGCAGGTGAGGGGCTGGGGTATGGGGAGGGGGGTCTCCAAGGCCATGAGGGAGGAAGGGAGAGGCTCAGGAGGCCAGCTTGGGGGTGGGGGGCTGGCTATCAAGGAGGAATTAAAGGAGAAGTGGGAAGGGAGGGGGCGTTGCCCTGTGATGCCCTGAGCCAGAGCTATTTATTGGATCTGTCATTTTTGATCCCAGAAAGCCATGGAATTGGGAGGGGGAAGCTGTGCAGAGGCCAATGGGTCCAGTTAGGTCCAAGCTCTGATAGCCCCTGATTCCCACAAATCTGGGGCCTGAGGGGGGTGATCCGTGGGTTCCCCCAAATCGGCTTGTCCTGGCCCAGTGTGGTTATGTTGTTGTTGTTGTTGTTTTGGTTTGGTTTGGGGGTGTTTGTTTTGGTTCTGTGTTGCTCTCAGGTGCTGTCCTGAGCCAACGTGGTGATAAATCAACTTTGTTTGTGTGCTCTCCTGGCCCATGCAGAATGTGGTATAGACACCTGACAGGGGTAGGGATGGGAGACTGGCAGGGAAGGGGAAGGGGGAGGGGGCGGGGGAAAGTTCTAGAAAGTGCGGTCATACAAGCTCCCCTCCTCCCCTCAGCACTGGGTGAGGCTGGAGTGAGTGGATCGTGGAAAATGGATCTGAAAAATCATCCAGAACAGAATCATCCGGGGGTCTTAAAGCCTCCTGGCTCAGATGGGGGGAGGGGGAATGGGAGTGGGGGATGGTACCCAAGGGCTGTTTGTTTGTTTTGTTTTTGTTGTCGTTGTTCTAGGCGGAGAGGGAAAGGCCTGGATGCTTTTTGTGCTTTTGTTTGAGCTGGGAAAGTGGCTCAGTGGTGGAGCATTTGCTTAAGCATGCATGAAGCCCTGGGTTCGATTCCTCAATACCATATATACAGAAAAGGCTGGAAGTGGCGCTGTGGCTCAAGTGGTAGAGCACTGACCTTGAGCAAAAGCAGCTCAGGGACAGCGTCCAGGCCCTGAGTTCAAGCCCCAGGACTGGCAAACCAACCAAGGAACAAAAACCAATGAGCTTTCTTTGCTCCCGCCTGCTTCTAAAATGATCACGGGGTGCTGTCCCCCTCGCCCCCACCCCAACTCTGTGTCCACGTAAGAACAGAGGTGGCCACGTCCTTTGGGAGAAAGAGATGACAGGCAGAATGCCAGCTTGGGCGATCTGACTGAGATCCGGCCTCTTAATCCCATCTGTGCCCTGAGCCTCCTCAGACACGATTTTCTAAGATTAACAAATTACTATAAAAATCATCCAGCGTCCCCAGGGTCACAGATCATATTACATCCAACGTAATTTAATTTAGAACTCCACTGAGGGCCGGATGCCAGTGGCTCACACCTGCAATCCTAAAGCTACTCAGGAGGCTGCAGATCTGAGGATCACAGTTCAAAGCCAGCCTGGGCAGGAAAGTCTGTGAGACCCTTGATCTCCAAAGAACCAGCAAAAAAAATAATAAAACAAAAAGAAAGCCAGAAGTGTGGAGCTGTGGCTCAAGTGGTAGGAACATACCAGCCTTGAGCAAACCTAGCTGAACAGGCCCTGAGTTTAAGCCCTCAGTACTGGTACAAAAAACAAAAACACAAGAACATACAATAAAAATAAACTCAAAATAAGTTTTAAAAATAGAATGTGGACGAGCTACTGGGAAGAGTGAGTTCCCCTCGCTGTTTCTTTGAGAAAACGTAACTGCATTTCAACTTCAGGGAAATCTCAAGCCCTTGGTTTTGTGGGGACAGAATGGAATTTGTGAGTTATTAAAGCTGCCTTCCCTGTATTTTGATGTCCCCAGAGAGTCTCATTGGCAGGACTAATTCTCCTGGGCCCCCATGAAAGTTATTTTCTCCTCTGTGTGTATGAAGCTGACCTGCATAGTATTACTATTAATACACATACACACACATTTTTTTTTTTTGTCAGTCCTGGAGCTTGAACTCAGGGCCTGGGCACTGTGTCCCTGAGCTTCTTTTGCTCAAGGCTAGCACTCTACCATCTGAACCACAGCACCACTTCTGGCTTTTTCTGAGTATGTGGGACTGAGGAATTGAACCCAGGGCTTCATGCATGCTAAGTGAGCGCTGTACCACCAATCCACCTTCCCAGCCCTTATTATGATTATTGTTGTTGTTGTTGTTTTTAACTAGGTAATTTCATGTTCCCAAAATGGGACATAAGGTGGTCACGTTTGACATTTCTGTGGTGAGATCATTGTGGGAAACGCGGGTCAAGAAACACAAGGCATGGCAGAAGAAAGAGGCAGAAAGGCTGGAGAAAAGTGCCCTGGAAAAGTACGTGTGTTTTGTACTGTCTCTCCCAGTGTGTTTAGTTACAGAGATTGGAGCAGGCCACTGTTATGCTGAGTGTGTGTGTGTGTGTGTGTGTGTGTACACCAATAAGCGGGACTTGAACTCAAGACCTCTTGGCCAGTTGCCAGCGGCTCCCGCCTGTCATCCTAGCTACTCAGGAGGCTGAGATCTGAGGATCACGGTTCAAAGCCAGCCTGGGCAGGAAAAAATCTGTGAGACTCTTCTCTCCAACGACCCCACCAGAAAACCGGAAGTGGCGCTGTGGCTCAAGTGGTAGAGCTGAAGAGCTGAGGGACAGCGCTTAGGCCCAGAGTTCAAGCCCCATAACTGACCCAACAAACAAATAAATAAATCGTGGCCTGTTACTTCTGCTTTAGGATAAAGGAGGAGTGGAACTTCGTGGCAGAATGCAGGAAGAAAGGCATACCCCAGTCTCAGTACTGCAAGAATGGCATCGTAGACACCAGCAGGAGGCTCCTGGAGAAAATGGAGAAGAACTCACTCACGAGACAGAGGACCTTTACCAAGGCCAGAGACAAACAGAGCTGTCCATTTGTGTTTGAACTTTCGGGCGAGCACTGGAAAGTGAGTCCAGCTGTCTCTGGGGTGGCTCTGGGCATTGTTGGAGCTGCTAGATGACTGCTGCTAACCCTCACCTTGGCTTTGGCCAAGAGAGCTCTCTCAGAAGCTGAGGAGGGGCCTGTTGGTTCTCTGCGTGGAACGTGATCCTCCTGTTTCTTCTTCCAGGCAGCCCTGTGTCATCCTGGAAAGAGCCAGGGGATTCCATTTGGATCCCTCTTGAGGTGGGCGGAGCTGGGCCCCCCTTGCTGCACAAAGAAGTCAGAATGAGAGCCAGGCACCCATTGGTTCATGCCTGTCATCCTGGCTACTCAGGAGGCCAAAGATTGGAGGATCGAGGTTCAAAGCCAGCCCGGGCAGGAAAGTTCGTGAGACTTTGATCTCCAATAAATTACTCAGAAATAGCCGGAAGTGCTGTGGCTCAAGTGGTAGTGTGTGCTAGGCTTGAGCATAGAGAGGCTCAGGGACAGAGCCCAGGCCCTGAGTTCAAGCCCCAGGACTGCCAAAAATAACCAACAAAAAACCTCTGAATGCCCAGATTTTAGGCATGAGACACTTTGCCTGACAAGGAGCTGCATTTTGTTTTTGCTTTCTTATTTTTAACTTGTCTGGTTGTAAGGCTTGAACTCAGGGCCTGGGCATTGCTGTCCCTGAACGCTTTTGCTCAAGGCTAGCGTGCTACCACTTTGAGCTACAATACCGCTTTGGTGTTTGAGTGGTTCATGGGAAAGAAGAGTCTCACAGGGACTGTCTTGTCCAGGCTGGCTTTGAACCAGGATCCTCAGATCTGAAGAGCGTGGATGACAGGTGTCAGCCACTGCCCGGCTAGGAGCTGGTTTTGGTCGTCATCATCCGCTTTGTTGTAGGAGCTCCCGGATTTTTTGAAGGAGCAGACACACTTGGAAGAATGGCATATACACAGCACCCTGATTCAAGTCATTCCTACCTACATTGAACTGTTTCAGGCCATGAGAATTCTGGATCTACCAAAAAACCACATCTTGCATCTCCCAGCTGAAATCGGTATGTCATTTATCAAGAGCCTTGAGGCCTGGTTGTTTTTCTTGTTGTTGTTGTTATTGGCCATGGGTCTTGAACTCTGGGCCTGGGCACTGTCCTTCAGCTCTTCAGCTCAAGGTGAGCGCCACAGTGCCACTTCCGGTTTTCTGGTGGTTTATTGGACATAAGAATCTCGTGGACTTTCCTGCCTGGGCTGGCTTAGAACCATGATCCTCAGATCTCAGCCTCCTGAATAGCTAGGATGACAGGCATGAGCCATGGGTGCCCGGCCACTTTGAGCTTTTTTGGTGGTTCATTGGAGATAAGAGTCTCACAGACTTTCCTGCCCGGGCTGGCTTTGAACCTTGATCCTCAGATCTCAGCCTCCTGAGTAGCTAGGATGACAGGTGTGTATCACCTGAGTCCTGCGGGGCAGCTGGGCAAATGTGACTTTTGTTAACTATGGGGTTGATTTTCTCATTCGAAGGGACCAGGCCCCAGACCCCATCTTCTTCTGTTCATGGCGCCAACTCTGTGACTCACTCTCCTCTCTCTCCCTTTCCCCGTGGCTATTCGTGGCAGCCACGCATTTCTCTTCTCAGCCTTCACTGCCGGTTGAGTGTCCTTTGAAGTGTCCCCTGGCACCTACCATGGTCACAATCCAAGCCTGGTTCTCTGCAGCGGCCTCTGGCTGGGCTGTTGGCACCCGGAGGCATTGTTCCCATGCTTATCTCCATCTGGCTGACACCAATGGGGCCATGATGTGAGAGGCTTAGCAGGCCCTGGCCCTGAACAAGAGCGGGGGCCAGAAGCCAAGAGCCAGAGAGCTACAGTTACATATAATGCTCTGCGCATGTGCACATTTTACAGAGGAGGTCACTGAGGCTGAGTGAGATGCATTGATGTGTCCATGTGACACGGCCAAAAAAAAAGTGACAAAGGTGCTGGGCACTGGTGGCTCAGACCTGTCATCCTAGCTACTCAGGAGGCTGAGATCTGAGGATCGCGGTTCAACGCCAGCCTGGGCAGGAAAGTCTGTGAGTCTCCTATGTCCAATGAACCACCAGAAAACTGGAAGAGGCGCTGTGGCTCAAGTGGTAGAGTTCTTGCCTTGAGCTGAAGAGCTGAGGGACAGCGCCCAGGCCCAGAGTTCAAGCCCCAGAGTTCAAGTTATAAAAGCCTGATTGAGAGCCAGGTCTGAGTGATTAATGAAGGCTGGAGTTGTTGGGAGGGAGGAGAATGAGCTTTCTTTTTCTCTCTTGCTCTCTCTTCCCTCTCTTTGTTGGTTGTAGGACTTGAACTCCTGGCCTAGGCGCTGACCCTGAACTCTTTTGCTCAAAGCTGGTGCTCTACCATTTTGAGCCACAGCACCACTTCTGATTTTCTGGTGGTTCACTGGAAATAAGCGTCTCAGGGACTTTCCTGCTCAGGTTGGCTTTGAACCTCAATCCTCAGATCTCAGCCTCTTGAGTAGCTAGGATGACAGGTGTGAGCAACAAGGACCCTGCCCCTCCCTCCCTCCCTCCCTCCCTCCCTCCCTTCCTCCCTCCCTCCCTTCCTTCCTTCCTTCCTTCCTTCCTTCCTTCCTTCCTGTCCTGGCTTTTTGGTGGTTCATTGGAGCTAAGAGTCTTACAGACTTTCCTGCCTGGACAGGCTTCAAACCATGGTCTTGAAATCTCAGCCTCCCGAGTAGCTAGGATGACAGGTAAAAGCCACCAGTGCCTGGCTTTTGCTTTTATTCTTAAAAGGTCCTGCTCAATTGGAGTTTCCATATTTCCCCATGCCAGGTCGTCTGAAGAACCTGAAGGAACTCAATGTGAGTTTCAACCATCTGAAGAGCATTCCCCCAGAACTGGGAGATTGTGAAAAGCTGGAGAGACTGGATTGTTCTGGGAACCTGGACTTGATGGAGCTCCCCTTTGAAGTAAGAACAACACAATGAGGCACTGTGGTTTAATTCCTCCCCCCGCCCCCCCCATATTTCCTGGCAGCACTGACATTCAAATTCAAAGCCTTATACTTGCCAGGCAGGTACTCTACCGCTTGAACCACGCTTCCTTCCAACCTGTCACTTTACTGATTCATTAGCCATAGAGTTTCACCAACTTTTCTGCCTGGGTTGGTTTCAAACTGTGATCCTCACATCTCAGGTTCCTGGCTAGCTAGGATGACAGGTGTGAGCCACCAGTACTTGGCTACATCTGGTTTTGTGTAAGTTCAGAGAGATGTCTTTGAAGGGAAACCATCAATTGCAAATTTCTTTTTGGTCGGTTGTGGGTCTTGAACTCTGGGCCTGGGTGCTGTCCCTGAGCTTCTTTTGCTCAAGGCTAGCTCTCTACCACTTGCGCCACAGCACCACTCACTCTGTGTATGTGGTACTGAGGAATCGAACTCAGGGCTTCATGCATTCTAGGCAAGCACTCTACCACGAAGCCACATCCACAGCCTTCCACTCCCATGCTTAAAGAGGTAATTGGGATGTTGTGTTATTTCTTTCTAGTTGAGTAACCTGAAGCAACTTACCTTTGTGGATCTCTCAGACAACAAATTCTCTAGTGTCCCGGTGTGCGTTCTGCGCATGTCTAGTTTGCAGTGGTTGGATATTAGCAGCAACAGCCTGAGCGACCTGCCTCAAGATATAGACAGGTACTTGGGAGCTCAAGGTGAGGTCCTTAAGCCTCTTTGCTCAAGGCTAGCGCTCTACCACTTGAGCCACAGTGCCACCTGCAGCTTTTTCTGTGTATGTGGTACTGAGGAATGGAACCCAGGGCTTCTTACCCAGGCAAGCACTCTACCGCTAAGCTACCTTCCCAGCCCTTGTTTTTACTTTTTTTGTGCCAATCCTGGGGCTTGAACTTAGGGCCTTGGTGTTTTCCCTGAACTTTATTTTTTCCCCTCAAAGCTAGTGCTCTACTACTTTTTTGGGTGTGGTTCATTGGAGATCAGAGTGTCACAGACTTTCCTGCCTAGGCTGGCTTTGAACCGTGATCCTTAGATCTCAGCCTCCTGAAGAGCTAGGAGAATAGGTGTGAGTCACTGGTGCCTGACTTGGTGAATTTTTGTTGTTGTTGTTGTTTGTATATGCTGGTACAAGGACTTGAACTCAGAGCCTGGGTACTGTCCCTGAGCTTTATTTTGCTCAAGGCTGGTGCTCTACCACTTGAGCCACAGCTCCACTCTTTGCTGGTTAATTGGAGATAAGGTAGCTGGGCTGCCTTTGGACCTTGATCCAACAGATCTCAGTCTCCTGAGTCGCTAGGATTACAGGCATGAGCCACTGGTATCTGACACTAGCAGCATTTTAAAAGATGTGTATTAAATGAATATTCTCTGAAAACAACTAATTTTCCAGAATGTCTAGTTTCTGGGAAATGAAAGAATAAGACAATACACAATCTGACTCATGTATCTCCTTGCTCCTGAATTTGAATAGAACATCGCCACTGTCTAACTTTGCCTTGCTTTTTTCTCTCATAAAATGGAACCACAAAAGTAGAAAAGCTATTACTTCTACAATAGAAAATATTGTTATGTTTTAATATCAATGTGAACAATTGTATTGTGTGTGAGTGTGTGTGTGTGTGTGTGTGTGTGTGTGTGTGTGTGTATTGGTCCTAGGGTTTTGAACACAAAGCTTTGTTTCTTTTGTATTTTATTTACTTTTTACTTTTTTAAATTTTTGTCGGTCATGGGGCTTGAACTCTGGGCCTGGGTGCCCTACCACTTGAACCACAGCACCACTTCTGGCTTTTTCTGTGTATGTGGTACTGAGGAATCGAACCCAGGGCTTCATGCATGCTAGGCAAGCACTCTACCGCTAAGCCACCTTCCCAGCCTGTAAGTTTGCTTCTTATATAAATAAAAATAGGAGACATAGGTGAAGTAGATTAAACAGGACTTCCCAACGGAGTGTGATTTGTAATTCCCAGGGAGTGAAATGTCCATGTTCTGACCCTGTTCTCTTTTCCCCAGACTGGAGGAACTGCACAGCTTCTTGTTATACAAGAACAAACTCACCTACCTTCCTCACGCCTTGCTTAATCTGAAGAAGCTTGCCTTGCTGGTGGTCAGTGGGGACCATTTGGTGGAGTTCCCGACCGCCCTTTGTGATTCCTCGACACCTTTAAAGTGAGTAGAGGGGCTGGGAAGGTGGCTCAGTGGTAGAGTGCTTGCCTAGCATGCATGAAGCCCTGGGTTCGATTCCTTAGTACCACATACACAGAAAAAGCCGCAGGTGGCGCTGTGGCTCAAGTGGTAGAGTGCTAGCCTTGAGCAAAAGAGGCTTAAGGCAGTGTCCAGGCCCTAATTTCAAGCCCTGGGACTGGCTGAATAAATAAATAAATAAAGTGATTCGACTGGAGGTGAGCTAGTAATCCTGGAGCCTGAGATAAGGATCAGGGCTAAGGCCCTGAGTTCAAGTCCTAGTACTGGCATGATGCATGCACAAATTGGAAAGTGATTAAATGTAGGTATTATACTCTGAGGCTCTCTATAGCTAGATAAGTCTATATAACTCTCATTTTTTCCCCTCCCACTGCACCCCTGTTTTTTGTTTTTGTTTTTTTGGTGCTAGTCTTGGAGCTTGAACTCAGAGCCTGGGCACTGTACCTGAGCACTTTGGCTCAAGGCTACTGCTTGGTCACTTTGAACCAAAGCTCCCCATCCAGTTTTCAGGTGGTTAATTAGTGCTACTTTCCTGCCTGGGCTGGCCTTGAACTGGGATCCTCAGATCTCGGCCTTCTGAATAGCTAGGATGACAGGCGTGAGCCACCAGTGCCCACCCTCAAATTGGCTTCCTCTAGGAAGAACCATGTAGTCAAACTTACACCGTTGAAACTTACGTCCTGTAATTTCTCGAGCAGATTCATCAGCCTTATGGATAATCCGATTGATAAAACCCAATGCCAGGATGGCAGTGAAATTATGGAAAGTGAACGGGATCGCCAACACTTTGATAAGGAAGTTATGAGAGCCTATATTGAAGATCTTAGAGAAAGAGGTGAGTCGCTTGTACTTGTTTGTTTCATTGGTTGGTTACTGGTTGGTGTTGGGGCTCGAACTCAGGGCCTGGGTGCTGTCCCTGAACTTTTCAGCTCAAGGCAGGTGCTCTACCACTTTGAGCCACAGCTCCACTTCCGGCTTTCTGGTGGTTCATTGAAGATAAGAGTCTGATGGACTTTCCTGCCCAGGCTGGCTTTCAACTGTGATCCTCAGATCTCAGCCTCCTGAGTAGCTAGGATGACAGGCATGAGTCACCCTGCCTCATGAGCCACTTCAGGCTGATAAATGCTTTATTGATTAGCCAGAAATAATCTCTGTATTGGAAAGATCAAGTGGCAATCCTCAGTGTTTTACAGGTGGTGGCCGTGTAGACACATTTCATCGTAAAAGGGTGAATGGTTGCTTAAGTGTATTTTCTTTCCTTTCGTTTGCAGAATCTGTTCCTAGCTATACTACCAAAGTCTCTTTCAGCCTTCAACTTTGACATCCCTTACGACAAAGCTACAACATACCACTCAGAGTCATCTGGAGCTTGCAATCTTTGTGTGTACAGCACGTCATATAGAAACCATGACCAAAGCTAGATCACTGTCACAAGAACAAATAGGCAGGCTGGGTACCAGTGGCTCACGCCTGTCATCCTAGCTACTCAGGAGGCTGAGATCTGAGGATCGCGATTCAAAGCCAGCCCAGGCTGGAAAGTCTGTGAGATGCTTATCTTCGACAAACCACTCAGGAAACCGGAAGTAGCACTGTGGTTCAAGTGGTAGAGTGCTAGCTTTGAGCTGAAGAGCTCAGGGACAGTGCCCAGGCCCAGAGTTCAAGCCCCACGACTGACAAAAACAAAAACACCAAAATAAAGATGTTGACATCTTGAGGTTCTAGATTGGAGGCAAACCCAGACAGGAAGGTCTGTTAGGAGTCTTCTCTTCCATTAACCAGTGGGGGGAAAAAAAGCCAGGAGTGGAGCTGAGACTCAAGTGGTACAGTGCTTAGCTTGGAGCAAAAAAGCTAAGGGACAGTACACAGGCCCTGAGTTCAAGCCCTAGTACAGCCACAAAATAAATAAACATACAAACGCAATTGTTTTAAGCAGTATTTCTTTTATTGGGAATAATGATCCTTAGGTTTATATAAGCTGTTTCTATAGTTGTGAAATTATATTTCAGTAAGTTACGTTTTATTTTTTTTGCTCCATCTTTCTCTTCCTTTTTAAAAAAACATTATTTAAGTTGTTACTATAGTTGTGATTCAAGCCCGGTGCCGGTGGCTCACACCTGTCATCCTAACTACGCAGGAGGCTGAGAGCTGAGGATCACGTTCAAAGCCAGCCTGGGCAGGAAACTCTGTGAGATTCTTGTCTCCAATGAAACACCAGAAAACCAGAAGTGGTGCTGTGGCTCAAGTGGTTCGAAAGAAAGAAGGAAAGACAGACAGAAAGAAAGAAAGAAAGAAAGAAAGAAAGAAAGAAAGAAAGAAAGAAAGAAAGAAAGAAAGAAAGAAAGAAAGAAAGAAAGAAAGAAAGGAAGGAAGGAAGGAAGAAGGAAAGAAAGAAGAAAGAAAGAAAGAAGGGAGGAAGGGAGGGAGGGAGGGAAGGAAGGAAGGAGGCTAGACATTAATTTTTCATTTTTGCATTAGGTTAATTTATTTTTTTTTTGTGGCTGTATATTTTATTCTAATTTTTTAAAAGTTCTTTTTTTTTTTTTTTTTGGCTAGTTGTGGGGCTTGAACTCTGGGCCTGGGCGCTGTCCCTCAGCTCTTCAGCTCAAGGTGAGCGCTCTACCGCTTGAGCCACAGCACCACTTCTGGTTTTCTGCGTGGTTCATTGGAGATGAGAGTCTCACAGCCTTTCACTAGCTCAGGGTTGGCTTTGAACCACAAGCCTCAGATCTCAGCCTCCGAAGTTGCTTGGATGACAGGCGTGAGCCACCGGTGCTGGGTTCAGATGATGCCCACAAATTTCACCGCAACAATAATAATCACCAAGATCAGAATGAAGAAACCACACCTGCTACACAAGGCCTCATACAGACACGCTCCGCTTCGGCACAAGCATTCTCCACACCCTGAGCCTATGTCGACGCAGGTTGCTATCCCGTGGGAAGTGCTGGCTGTTGAATTCCAAGAACAGGAAGGCCTCGGGTCTTGCACGGGCTCAATGATCGGGGAGCATGGGAACTGAGTCCTTCCTAGCATTGATCTCCTATCTCCCACCTAGATGTTCTCTGGGGAAGCCATTCTCGTGGCCAGAGCAGGGATCGGTGAGTGGCTTGGTGGCAGCCTTGGAAATGTGGATGACTTTGAGATCTTGTGGCCTATGAGGTCATCCTTGCCGGGGTTAGGGATCTGGGGGTTCACCGTGGTTGCCCCTTGTGGCAGTGTTGGAGTAGTTGATTTGGTGGTGCACTGGGGCTTGGGGTCAGCCTTGGAGAAGATAGGAACTTCGGGGTTCACTGTGAATGTGAGAGATGTTAGAGCAGTTGATGGCTTTGACATATGGCTGACCTTGTGGTCAGTCTTGGGAGGGTTAGATTTGGGGTTCCCCATCAAAGTAGACAGATCATGTTGTGTGTGCGATGTTGGCTGGCTCTTGGGAGGTTTAGATTTGGGGTTCACCACCAAAGTAGGCAGAACCTGTTGTGTGTGAGATGTAGGCTGGCTCTTGGGGTCAGTCTTGGGAGGTTGAGATTTGGGGTCCACTGTCAAAGTGGACAGAACTTGTCGTGTAGGAGGTGTGTGCCGGATCTTGGGGTCAGCCTTGGGGTGGATAGGATCTTTGGGGTTCACTCTGGATGGAAGGACCTTGTCTCCTTGGGGAATGTTGATACCAGTCGCGATGACGCTGGGACCCCGGTCTCCCCGCAGGGGTGGGGTGATGATGGCCGCTGTGTGGCCAGACCCCCGTAGCTCTGGGCACAGAAGCCCTGAAGACAGGCTTCGCAATTGGTGCTGTCATGGGGGCCTTCGAGTTCCGTGTCTTTGATGACAGACACCTCCTCCATCGGCTTAAATCCTTCCTTGTAGCATTTCTGCAGGATTCGGAGCACCAGGTTGTTCAAGATCCTGGAGATATTCTCCAGGGTGAACTCGGGGACCTCAAACGGAGACGAAGGGCATTTCTTACACCTCTGGGCGAACGTCCTCATCTTCACCTGCCCTTGGTGCCTCTTCTTATTCCAACGCATGTAGAACAGGACCTGGATGTGGCCAGAGGCCCAAGTTCGAGAGCAAGAAGAGCATTGGAATCTGGGGAGACAGAGAGATGAGCGAGGTCAATGAATGACTTGGAGCCTTCACTTACAGCCAGAGAGAGCAACTGTCAGTCACTGTCACGTGACTCAGGTGGGCGGGATCAGAATAGAGGCAGAAGACATGGATCCAGCCCTGTGCCCATCTGTGCCCATAGGTATTGGCCATGAAGATGGAAAATCTGCCAGCCAGGAGCCGGTGGCTCACACCTGTCATCCTAGCTACTCAGGGAGGCTGAGATCTGAGGATGGTGGTTCAAAGCCAGCCTGGGCAGGAAAGTCTGTGAGACTCTGATCTCCAATGACCCACCAGAAAACTGGAAGTGGCGCTGTGGCTCAAGTGGTAGAGCGCTTGCCTTGAGCTGAAGAGCTGAGGGACAGCACCCAGGCCTAGAGTTCAAGACCCAGGACTGGCTAAAAAACAAACGAAATAAATAAACTGAAGTCAACAATAAAACAAAACAAAACCCATTAACATCACAAGCTGTCTGAGTTGAAAGATACAAGCTCACTTAAGAGACAAGTGTTTCCTTTTTCTTTCATTTTCTCTTTCTCCTCTCCCTTCCCCTTCCCTTTCTTTCCCTCCCTTCTCCCCTCCTCTCCTCTCCCCTTCTGGTCCCTTTCCTCCCCCTCCCCTCCCTTTCCTCCTTTCCCCTTCCTTCTCTTCCCTTCTTCCCTTCCCTCCCCTCTTCTCTCTTCTTCTTTCCTTTCCTTCCTCCACCCCTCTCATTTTTGGCCTGTACTTGGGGTTCAAACTCAGGACCAGGGCATTCTCCCCTAGTTTCTCTTCACGCAAGGCTGGCACTCTACTATTTGAGCCACAGCATCACTTCTGGCATTTTGCTGCTTCACTGGAGATCGGAGTCTCACAGACTTCCCCGGGCTGGCTTTGAACCGTGATTCTCAGATCTCAGCCTCCTGAGTAGCTAGGATGATAGGCACGAGACACCGGTGCCCAGCCTTCCTCTACCTTTGTGCGTGGAGCTCAGGGGCCTTTTGAGATGAACTAGCCAGGAGTTGCTGTAAGTGAACCATGCACAAGAGCCTGTTTAGGCCGACCTGACCTCCTTTCTCCTGTCCTGGTCTGATTGCATTTCTAGCACGCCAGCCTCGCATTTCTACGCTCTTACAAATACACAGACTTTGCTCTGGGCCGTCTGCCAGCGCCCCGCCTGGAAAAACTCTTATCTTTTCTGGTCAGACTGGAGTAAAGGAGACAGCAACTAGACTCTACCTTCTGTGCCAGTCGAGTCTCGTGAGAGGCCTTCCTGCCCAGAATTTTAGGTTTCACTTTCCCAGCCGGAGAAAGGAGGAGTTGAAAGGTTGTTTGACCTTCTGAGAGTCCTGTTTCATGTATTTATTTATTTTATTTGGGAGGGGGAAGGGGAGTACTGGTCTTGGGGCTTGAACTCAGGGCTTGGGGGCTATCCCTGGACTACTTCTTTTGTTCAAGGCTAGCGCTCTGCCACTTGAGCCACACAGCTTCACTTCTGGCTTTTTGGTAGTGAGGTTTGTGTGTGTGTGTGTGTGTGTGTGTGTGTGTGTGTTTTGTTTGTATCTTTGAGATCAGAGTTTCATGGACTTTTCTGTCCCTGGCTGGCTTTGATCTTGAAATCTGTCTCTTGAGTAGCTAGGATGACAGGCGTGAGCCACCAGTGCCCTGCTGAGAGTCTTCTTCTTCTTCTTCCTCTCCTTATTATTATTATTATTATTGTCTGAGATCAATACTGAAACTCACTATCTGACTCACTGGCCGGCAGTCTATCACCTGAGCCACAACTTCAACCTGTGAGTCCTATTTTCAGAAAGATTCTTAGGTAGGTGCTCGTGGCTCATGCCTGTTCATCCCAGCTCCTCAGGAGACTGAGATCTGAGGATCGTGGTTCAAAGCCAGCCTGGGCAGGAGAGTTCCTGAGATTCTTATCTCCAGTGAACCACCAGAAAACTGGAAGTGGTGCCGTGGCTCAAGTGGTAGAGCGCTCGCCTTGAGCTGAAGAGCTGAGGGACAGCACCCAGGCCCTGAGTTCGAGCCCTGGTACCCACACATACACAGGCAGGCACTCATACACGCATGTGCCTAAACACAAGGAGCTAAGCAGGGGTTTTCCTGGCATCCTCCCATTGCCCTCTTACCTGGCAAAGGCCTTCTGCTGCCACTTCACCCACCCGGGCTTTGGGGAGTCAGGAAGAATGTCCTTGTCCCATTCAGGGTCCATTTGTGCCATGGTTTGACTTCCTGTATCAGTTCCTGGAACACTTGTTTCCATACTTCTATGTCCTGGGTCCTGGCAGCTGACACAGTGTTGCTGGGTAGGTCGGGGTCCTCCAGGGTCCTGGCAGATCCGTAGCAGGAGGCGAGCTCATCCATTTTGGAGTAGGAAGGTGCAGGTTGGCTCTCTTTCCCTCCCCAAATCAAAGGTCAGTGTGTGTTTTGTTTCTGAGTTTGGAGAGAGGAGCTAACCATCCCTTCCGGAAAGCGTTATGAAAAGACACAGATCCAAAAAAATATATCAATATATCAATATATATCTATATGTGTCTATATATATTTATCTTTATCTATCCTATCTATCTATCTATTCTATCTATCTATCTATCTATCTGTCTGTCTGTCTGTCTGTCTGTCTGTCTGTCTGTCTGTCTGTCTCTCCAAAGAAGAGAGTTCTGGAATCAAAATTAGGGGTGAATTTTAGTCAGGTACCACCGTCTACCTTTTCTCTCTGTGTGTGTGTGTGTGTGTGTGTGTGTGTGTGTGTGTGAGAGAGAGAGAGAGAGAGCCAGCCAGTCCTGGCGTTTGAACCCAGGTCCTGGGCTCTGTCTCTAAGCTATTTTTCTTTTCCTTTTCGTCGTGGGGCTTGAACTCTGGGCCTGGGGGCTGTCCCTCAGCTCTTCAGCTCAAGGTGAGCGCTCTACCACTTGAGCCACAGCACCACTTCCGTTTTTGTGGTGGTTCATTGGAGATAAGAGTCTCACAAACTTTCCTGCCCTGGCTGGCTTTGAACCGTGATCCTCAGATCTCAGCCTCCTGAGTAGGTAGGATGACAAGCATGAGCCACCGGTGCCCAGCTAAGCTTTTTGTTTTTTTTGTTCAAGGCTAGCTCTCTATCAACTTGAATAATCAAGGTTTTTGGTTTTATTTTGGTGGTTAATTAAAGATCAGAGTTTCATGGGCTTTCTTGCCGGGGCTGGCTTTGAACCGCGATCCTCAGATCTCAGCCTCCTGAGAAGCTAGGATGACAGGCGTGAGCCTGTTTTCACCTATTTACCCTTAACTTGATGTATTTTTTATAAACCTGTCATGGTGGAAAGAGACTGCAGTTGCTTTGCATCGCTTTGCCATTTGGAAATCCTTTACCGCTGACATTGCTGGGCTGGTTCATGTACAAAAGAAGGAGAAATCCAAGCCAGGCGCTGGTGGCTCACGCCTGTCATCCTAGCTACTCAGGAGGCTGAGATCTGAGGATCGCGGTTCAAAGCCAGCCCCAGGGCAGGAAAGTCCGTGAGACTCTTATCTCCAAGGAACCACCAGAAAACCAGAAGTGGCGCTGTGGCTCAAGTGGTAGAGCGCTCACCTTGAGCTGAAGAGCTCAGGGATGGCGCCCAGGCCCTGAGTTCAAGTCCCACGACTGATCCCACCCCCCCCCCCCCCAAAAAAAAAAGAGTGTGCAATTTCTCTGGGTATAAGGAGAAGCCACCTTCTTCCCCCAAGGGGTGTGGGAAGGGGGCTGGGAGACTAAGCCCCCCACCCCCATCCCATGCTAGAGTGGGTAACACCTCCCCTCCCCAGAAAGGCAGAAAAGATTCTGGGAAATGCATACCACAAGGCCGCCATGCCGGGTCTACTTGCCACGTATCTCTTGAGTTTGTCTTTATCTGGGTGTTTCTCAAGCAGAGAATCTCACTCAAGCTCAGCCAGGAGATCAGGAAAGAGGAGGAAAAGGGGGGGGGGGGGGGCTGGTGGAAAGGAAGAGGAGGGACTTCTTCTTCCTCTTCCTGTTCCAAGCCTGGCCTGCCTTAGTTCTGGATGGCTTTCACTGGGGGCATCTTCACCAGGCTGGCGGTGGTGGTGGTGGGAGCTGGGGGGGGGGGGGGTTGATGGTAACAAGGACACTGGTGACCAGCCTGACCCCACCCCCCACCTCCCCAGTGGAGTTTCTCAATATTATTTGTTCAGTTATAAATTAACTAGATTTGGGCAAGCCGGCTCACTTAAAAATTTTTTTTTCTTTCCTTCCTTTTGGATGCTTTTTGTTTTTTGGATTGTTTGCCAGTCCTGGGGCTTGAACTCAAGACTTGAACACTTGTCCCTGAACTCTTTTTTTTTGTTTTGCTCAAGGCTGGCATTTTACCCACTTGAGAGCCACAGCTCCACTTCTGACCATTTTTTTTTTTGTTTGTTTGTTTTTAGCTGATTAATTGGAGACAAGAGTCTCACAGACTTCCCTGCCTGGGCTGGCTTTGAACTGAGATCCTCAGATCGTAGCCTCCTGAGTGGTGGAGGACCAGGCCACAGCTCCACTGGCACTCCCAGGAAGACATTTCAAGAGGCTGATCCTGGCTCGAGGTTCTGTAGCTCCCTGAGGAAAGTAGAAATGGAGGCCAAATCACGTAGGACCACAGCGTTTTTGTTTTTATTTTTGTCAGCCATGGGGCTCGAACTCAGAGCCCGGGCTCTGTCCCTGAGCTCTTCTACTTAAGGCAAGCGCTCTACCACTTGAGCCACAGCACCACTTTCGGTTTTCTGAGTAGTTCATTGGAGAGCAGATTCTCTTGGACCTTCCTGCCCAGGCTGGCTTTGAACTGCGATCCTCAGATTCAACCTCCTGAAGAGCTAGGATGACAGGCGTGAGCCACCAGCCTGAGGCTTCTGCTCTCTGATTGTGTGAGGTTCAGACCCTCGCCTTCCCCTCCCCATGCAGGATGGGGGAGGAGTGGTGTGGGTCAAGAGAGACATTGCAAGGGGAAGAGGCACTCCAGCAGTTATCTGTGTTGATCACAAGAGGGCAGTGTTGGTGCGGAAAAAATCCTGTGGTCCACACATTGTGAATTCAAACAAATGCAGGCAGAGATGTGGTTGCAGAAGGAACCCTGTTGCACTGTTGGTGGGAATGTAAACTAGTGTAACCACTCTGAACTGCAGTCCGGAGGTTCTTCAGAAAACTAAACATAGATCTTTCCTATGACCCAGCCATACCGCTCCTGAGCATCTACCCAGAACAACCCAAGCCAGGATATGGTAAAGACACTAGCACACCCATGTTCATTGCTGCACTAGTCCCAAAAGCCAAGTTGCAGAAACAGCCCAGACGCCTTACAATAGATGAGTGGATCCAAAAATAAAATATGGTACCTGTACACAATGGAATTGTACACAGGTACCATTAGATTGCAGGAAAACAGATGGACCTAGAACAAATCATGTGAGGTGAGGTAAGCCGGACTCAAAGAGACAAGCGGCACCATGCTTTCTTTTCTATGCAAAAGCTAGATCTAAAATACTCTAGGACATGATAAATTATACAGGACTCTAGGCATTTGCACACAGTAAGACCAAAGAAGGAGACTTAGGGGGGGAATCCAAAGGCACAATGATGATGTACCTATTTATATTTATATACAATTATACATACATGTGTTTATGTGTGTGTGTATACACACACACATATATAAACAAACTCCAAGATATGAAAATAAGAGGGTTTTTGTTGTTGTTGTTTGGTCATTTCGTTTTCTTTTCTTTGATATGATTTATTCACTTCTTGGTGTGTGTGTGGGGGGGAACACAAATGTAGCCATGATACTTAATAGATACTGTGTTGAAAGTGAACTATATGCTGAGCACCAGTAGCTCACGCTCCTCAGGAAGTTGAGATCTGAGGATCACGGTTCAAAGCCAGCCCAGGCAGGAAAGCCCGTGAGACTTTGATCTCCAATGAGCCACCAGAAAACCGGAAGTGGAGCTGTGGCTCAAGTGGTGGAGCGCTCTGCTTGAGCTGAAGAGCTGAGGGACAGCGCCCAGGCCCAGAGTTCAAAAGCCACGACTGAAAGAAAGAAAGTAAACTATGTGATTTGTGGGTGGGGACTGGAGGGAAAAACTGAGACAGAAAGGGATAGGATGATACTGTATGAAAGGAAATGTACTGGGGCTGGGAAGGTGGCTCAGTGGTAGAGCGCTTGCCTTGCAATGCATGAGGCCCCGGGTTCGATTCCTCAGCACCACATAAGCAAAAAGAAAAAAGCTGGAAGTGGTGCTGTGGCTCAAGTGGTAGAGCGCTCGCCTTGAGCTGAAGAGCTGAGGGACAGCGCCCAGACCCAGAGTTCAGGCTCCACGACCGGACCCAAAAAAAAAAAAGAAAGAAAGGAAATGTACTTATTACTTGACTTATATAACTGTAACCCTTCTGTACATCAGCTTTCTAATAACAATAATGTAAATTTTTTTAAAAAGCCAGGCTCTGGTGGCTCACGCCTGTCATCCTAGCTACTCAGGAGGCTGAGATCTGAGAATTGTGGTTCAAAACCAGCCCAGACAGAAAAGTCCATGAGACTCTTCTCTCTCTCTCTGTCTCTCTGTCTCTGTCTCTGTCTCTGTCTCTGTCTCTCTCTCTCTTCCTTTCTTTCTTTTTTGCCGGTCCTGGGGCTTGAACTTCAGTCCTGGACACTGTCCCTGAGTTTCTATTGCTCAAAACTTAGTGCTCTACCACTTGAGCCACAGCACCACTTCTGGCTTTTTTGAACAGTTTATTGGAAATAAGAGTCTCACAAAGTTTCCTGCTTAGGAGGGCTTCGAACCACCATCATCAGATCTCAGCCCCAGGAGTAGTTAGGATGACAGGCGTGAGCCACCAGCACCCAGCTGTGAGACTCATCTCTAATTAACCACCAGAAATCTGTATGTGGAGCTGTGGCTCCAATAGTAGAGTGCTAGCCTTGAGCAAAAGAAGCTCAGGGACAGTATCCAGGCCCTGAGTTCAAGCCCGAGGACTGGCAAAAAAAAAGAAAAAAAGAAAGAAAAGAAAAGCAAAAAAAGAAATCATATGGCACTAGTGGTTCATGCCTGTCATCCTAGCTACTTGGGAGGCTGAGATCTAAGGATCACAATTTGAAGCCAGCTCGGGAAAAGAAAAATCCATGAGACCCTTAGCTCCAGTGAACCCCCACCCCAAAAAAAAAAGGCAGAAGTGGAGCTGTGGCTCAAGTGGTAGAGCACCCAGCCCTGAGTGAACAAAGCTAAAGGACATAGCTCTGAGTTCAAGTCCTAGTACTCTGTCTCTGTCTCTCTCTCTCTGACACACACACACACACACACACACACACACAGATGGTCCTGAGAACTGGAGTAAGGGAAGAATTAGACCAGATCAGAGAAGTCCATCACCAGCGGCAGAAGAGACAATAGCACCCCTTTCTGCTCCCCCAGCCAGAACGTCTGTCTCCTTATGCATCAGTACCCATAGCCCAGCCAGAAAGGGGTGAAAGAGGAGGTCCCCCCTGGACTATTTCATGAGCCAAAGTCTCTTTACTTCCTTCTGCAGCCCTCAAGCTTAGATTTCACCGCTCACATCTGTTCCGGAAAGGTCTTCTTGTTCTTTGTCACCTGCGGCCAATGCAGAAGGGCCTGTAATGCGAAGCGTAAATATTTTCCCGGAATGTCAGGGCGCATGGTCCAGAAAGCCAGGACAAACATTTCCTTATTTGTGTGTGTTTTGTTTCCTCCCACAGAGGCGTCAAGAGAATCAACCAGGAATGACACACTGCAGTTGTGCAATTGTGAAGAAGCCTGTCCAGCCAAGTGTACCATTAGGCTGGCTAGAAACACTGGGCTTTGGAATGGTAAGACAGTATGGTTCAGCTCTCTCCAGCCATCCATATTTGTCAGTCGTGGGGCTTGAACTCTGGGCCTGGACACTGTCCCTGAGCTCTTCAGCTCAAGGCGAGCGCTCTACCCCTTGAGCCACAGCACCACTTCTGGTTTTCTGGTGCGTTCCTTGGAGATCAGAGTCTCCTGGATTCTCCTGTCCCAGCGGGCTTTGAACCACGATCCTCAGATCTCAGCCTCCTGAGTAGCTAGGCTGACAGGTGTGAGCCACCACAGCCCAGCTTTTAGCCATTTGTTTATATCATTTTTTCAGATGTGCTTTTGGCTTTGTTTTCTTTTGTTCCAGGTCTGGTCCTTGAATTCAGGGCCTAGGCTCTGTCCCTTTGTTGTTGTTGTTTTGTGTGTGTGTGTGTGTGTGTGTGTGTTCACTCAATGCTAGTGCTCCACCCTTTGAGCCACAGCTCCGCTCCCAGCTTTTTGCTGGTTCATCTGGGGAGAAGCATCTCCTGCACTTTGCTTCCCCCAGCCTGGCTTTGAACCGGGATCCTCAGATTTCAGCCCTTTGTGTAACGAGGCTAGCAGGCACTAGGCACCAGCGTTTTGATTGCGATGAGCCCTTCATGCCTCCAACCATAGCTCATAAAGGTGATCGTGTTGCTTTCCTTCCATGCATGCCTCGCGGCTCCTCTCCGAGGTCCAGAAAAGTTCTTTCTAGAACAGAGGGGGGTATTTATCCAAAAGGAAGAAGCAGGAGGAGATTCCTGAGAGACAGACAGAAAGGAGGAAGAGTTCCTCCTGACCAGTTGGCTTTGTGTTTTGAAAAGACGCCCTAAAGGATCAAATTCACTGGGACAGATGAGAGGCCCCGGGGAGGGGCTGGGTAGCTAGGTGCACACATCTGTAATCCCAGCTACCCCAGGAGGCGGACTCCTGAGGTTTGTGGTTTGAAACCAGCTTGGGCAGGAAAGTCTGTGAGACTCTTCTCTCCAATGAACCACCAAAAAAGCCAGAAGTGGAAATTGGGCTCAAGTGGTTAGAGGGTTAGCCTTGAGTGCAAATGCTCAGGGACAGCTTCCAGACCTACCTTGAGTTCAAGGCCCAGGGCTGACGAGAGAGAGAGAGAGAGAGAGAGAGAGAGAGAGAGAGACAGAGACAGAGACAGAGAGACAGAGACAGAGAGACAAAGGGGTGGAGGAGAAATCTCAGTCAGGAGCAGCCCAGGTCCTGGTTTGTGGGTTGGAGAGGACCAGGTAGACATCAGAGGCAGGAGATGCAGGAAGACTCCAGAACTCTCCAGAAGGGCCCCAGGTCACACACATAAATCATGATGGCAGAGGAAGGACTGGTTTAGAGAGATTAAGAGTGACCCCCCCCCCAGCCTCAAGTGAGGAGAAGGAAGAGGAGATCTGGGGGTGGCAGGGGGTGGGCAGAGATCTAGAAATGGAGGAGAATCATGCAAGGGAAAGATTTAGGAAGGACTGGTCAGAGAAGCAATTTGATTACTGAATTTCTTTCACACATGGAGTAACATTGGGTAACGGTATTGTTGGTTAAGAGCGGTTGCTGTCCGGACCCCTCCCTCCAACTTCCGGTTACCAGGGCTTCCCCTAAAACCCCCAAACCACGCCCCCTTTTATCAAATATTCTGAGGAAGTAACTCCAAAAATCAATCAATTAATTAGTGCCATGCATTGCTCTTGAGGGTTTTGGGTTTTTTTGTTTTTTTGCTCCAGGTGGGTGCTTTACCACTTGAACCACAGCACCACTTCCAGTTTTCTGGTGGTTTCGTAGAGATAAAGAATCTCATGGACTTTCCTGCCCGGGCTGGCTTTGAACCACCATCTTCAGATCTCAGCCTCCTGAGTAGCTAGGATGACAGGTATGAGCTACAGATGCTTGGTTTTCACTATCAGGCTTTAGTTGGTAACTTGTGTGTCCTTTTTTTTAAACCCCAGGGGGGAAACTGAGGCTTAGATACCCAGAAGGACTAGCTCAGGTCCAGAGGGATAATTAGGAAGAGTTAGTTCAGACCGACACTGGCATCCATTCCCAACTCTGGATTTCTGACTCTATCTCCCCTCTGGCATTCCTTGCCTGTTTGGGTGTCTTATGCATAAATCCTGTCCCATGAATAAATGAATGGAGGGCATGAAGAAATAATGAGAGGAGGGCTGGGAAGGTGGCTTAGTGGTAGAGCGCTTGCCTAGCATGCCTGAGGCCCTGGGTTCGATTCCTCGGTACCACATATGCAGGAAAAACCTGAAGTGGTGCTGTGGCTCAAGGGGTAGAGCGCTAGCCTTGAGCAAAAAGAAGCTCAGGGACAGCGCCCAGGCTCTGAGTTCAAGCCCCAGGACTGGCAAAAAACAAAAAATAATAAAGAGGTGATGATGCCCGAGGATGAGCCCTAGAGGCTAATCCTTCAGCTGGAGGCATTGAAGGAGCCCTGGTCTGGACTCATCCAGAGAAATGAAGGATAACCACAACTCCTTGCTTTTTAAAATGATTGGGGCGTTATTGGGGTGCAACGGACCAGCTCCGCCGGAGCACTGGGACCCGATGGGACAGGGATCTCGGGATAGGTGGGCAAGGAATTGGCCAAGTGACAAACAGACACAGACTCAAAAGAGTTGCATCTGAGTGTATCTTTATTGAGGAGAAGTAACATTTTTATACAGTGTGTGAGTGTGACATAGGTTCTTGGTTTATTTAAGTACGTAATCAATTTTTAAGAAAAGCAAAGCATTGATGGATTATATGAAAATTGATGACTATCCTAACTGTTTAAGCTAAGTGGTGCGAAACAAGTCTAGCATATAGTTGAATGCATCATCTATTCAGCCTTTTTATGTTTAATAATGAACAAACCTAAGACAGGGCTGTACTTATGTTGTACTCTTTTTATTGTTTCCATATATTTTCAAGTCCCTTTGAAACCATCCTAAAAACCACTTCCAGGTTGAGTCAAGCATTCTCCGTTTTCTATCATTTTAATCCCAATATTGGTTCGCATAAATTTCTAATTGTTATTTTAAACCATCTTGTTGTTGTTTTGATGATAAACACCATAATGGTCTAGATCTACCTAATCTGTGCATAAAATCTAATGAGTTCCAAAATACCCTGTTTCCTTTTATATTAATCCATCTATTTTCATCTTTATAAACTCCTGTATAAGGCAATGGTTCATGGGTTGGTTCAGAAAATGTGATGTCACTAACTTTATATTTTGTGGGAAACCATTCCCTATAACGTAAGCCGGACTAAACTTAATCATAACTGTTGGGGGAATCTTTCTTTTCCTTTTAGTATCGGGGTTCCTTTTTCGAAAACTCTCTGAGCTTCTGGGATAACTCCTTCTAGCTTCTAGCTTAGTTTAATTCATGAATTCTGCCTGTTGTAACATATCTGGAAATTTTAAGTTTCTGTATTGACTATGCGTGAGCCGCAAAACTGCTTGTGACGTTGTAGGAGCTTCTGGAGGTAGCATCACATCAGATGATAGATTGATTGGGGCATTGCCCACATTTAATCTTTGGTCCTAGTCTTTATTATTCAGAGAAGCCGTCTCTCTTGGGCTGGAAAGAAACAACATGCTCTGTTTGCGGATCAATAGAAAAATAGCCAAAGCGAGAATAAAAGCAACGAATGTACAGCAAAGAAGAATATAGTAAGAATAAAGGTCGAGGCTCTAAAGGTGGAGCCAAGTGTATGGGAAGCCTTGAACCAACACCCCCTTCCTGCAGGCATGCTTCCTTGAAGCTCTTTGTCTAAAGCGATCTCTCTCACAGACTCTGCAGGGGATGGCGTGGCTCTGGGGTTTTGAACTCAGGTCCTCACACGGACTAGGTGAGACACTCTACTAGAACCACCCCATCCCCAGTCCTTTTTGCTCTAGTTTGTCTTCCAGGTAGGGTCTCTTACGTGGGCCCAGGTGGGCCTCAAACTGGGATCCTTCCTATTTCTGCCTCCTGTGTAGCCGGAACTACAGGCATGCGCTACCATGCCAGGTGCTGGCTTCCTTGCGTGCCTACGCTCATCTCAGGCGGTTTCTCAGCAAAAGGCCCATTTGACCTTGTCCTTGTGGACATGAAAAGCAGGCACGGAGGCTTCTGGTTCACTGCAGGTTGAAGAATAACCTCTCTCCCTGGACACAATGCAGTCCCAAAGGAAAGAGAGAGAAAAAAATGGGTTCTGGGCTCAGGTACTTTCTTCCTGGGGTTTTCCCCAACCTAAGTCTTTTATTCCTTCTGGGAAGAAATTTTCATGTCTGGTCCTGAGCCAACCATGGACATCCTCTTGGCACCACTTTCCTTACCAGAACATTCTCCCCTAGCTCTGGCTTTCTGTACACTTATTTTTTTTTTTTTCTTTTTGTCGGTCATGGGGCTTGAACTCAGGGCCTGAGTGCTCTCCTGAGCTCTTTTGCTCAAGACTAGTGCTCTCTACCACTTGGAGCCACAGCGCCACTTCCTGTTTTCTGGTGGCTCATTGGAGGTAAGAGTCTCATGGACTTTCTAGTTGGGGCTGGCTTTGAACCACAATCTTCCAATCTTCAGCCTCCTAAGGAGCTAGGATGACAGGAGTGAGCCACCGGTGCCCAGCTATGCTTCTTGATTCTTCTAGAAGCATGAACAGGCAAAGCCTCGGGGCTCGTTCGGGCCCAAAGACACTTAGCACTCAATAAGCGTTAGTCAATTTTCGATTTCTTCACCAGTTTTTGAAATATCATCTTGCAATTATGGATGAAAGCAACTTTTAATGTGGCCATCTCATCTTTCCAAACAGAGGCCAATCTGTGGCCCCCAGAACAAGCTAGTCCTTCTGGCAACACCCACACCCCAATCTTGTGTGAGACCCCCCCTCCCGCCCCGCATCAGAGTCCATGTTTGTGCCTTGACATGAGCTGGGATTGAGATATTCAATAATGTTCTTTCTTTTTCCTTTTGTGTATGTGTGTGGGGGGGACTTGAACTCAGGGCCTTGGCCTTTTTATTTTTTAAATCAAAGCTGATGCTCTACCCCTTGAGCCACAGCTCCACTTCCGGCTTTTTGATGGCTCACGGGAGATAAAGAGTTTCATAGACTTTCCCATTGTGGGTTGGCCTTGATCTGCCATCCTCCAGATCTCAGCCTCCTGAGATGCTTGGATGACAGGCGTGAGTCCCTGACACTAAACCAAACAAGGTCCTCTTTAGAACCCAGGGTGCTACGTGGCAGGAAAAGCCAAGTCTTAGAAATCCACAAGTGAGGGCTGGGAAGGTGGCTCTGTGGTAGAGTGCTCGCCTAGCATGCATGAAGCCCTGGGTTCCATTCCTCAGTGCCCCATACACAGAAAAAGCCCGGAGTGGCGCTGTGGCTCAAGTGGTAGAGCGCCAGCCTTGAGCCTAGAGAGGCTCAGGGACAGTGCCCAGGCCCTGAGTTCAAGCCCCAGGGCTGGCAAAAAGAAAAAAGAAACCCACAAAGTAGAGACACTTTCCTCCTCTCCCTGCAGCCCCCCACCCCCCCCCCCAAACCCTACTAATCTGTATTCCCCCTTCTAGAAAACACAGAAACCACAGCCTGGCACCTGGGTCTGGTTCTATAGAACCCAAGCAGGTTTACAAGGGAGGTGCACACAGGGTTAGTTGTTTTTTTTTTTTTTTTTGGTAGTTGCTGCTGTGACCCGGTCTCCCCCTTCCCCCCACCCCCCTCACCCCTCCCTCTTGGAACCCAAGAATCAAGGAACTAGCAAACCTGCCCTCAGGCTGTGGGAAGGGCACCTGAGACCTGTTGGGTAACAGGATAGGGCCTGTCCCCTTTGAGGTCCCCAAGACTGGATAAAGGGGCTCCCAGAAAGACAGCAGGAGGCAGCTCTGTTCAGGTCTTGGACCTACCACTGCAGGCATGAGATTCCTCTTCCTTAACCTGCTGTTCCTGGGGGCCTTGGGTGAGTACAGGGGTCGGGGTAGGAAGCAGGGAGAGTCTGGGCTGCTCAGGGCTCTGCTCTGAGCCTACCTCGCTGCTATTGTGTTCTCTTGGGGGTCTCCTAAGATCTTTGAAATCCATACACTGTGTGTGTGTGTGTGTGTGTGTGTGTGTGTGTGATGGGCCTTGAACTCAGGGCCTGGGCACTGTCCCTGAGCTCTTTTTTGCTCAAGGCTGGCATTCTACCACTTGAGCCACAGCACCACTTCTGGTTTTCTGGTGGTTTGTTGGAGATAAGAGTGTCACGGATTTTCCTACCCAGGCTGGCTTTGAACCACGACCCTCAGATCTCAGCCTCCTGAGGAGGTGGGATGTCAGGCATGAGCCACCAGTGCCTGACAGCCTGATCAGATTTCTGTCTTAAGCATATGCCTGGGATTAGAAGCTTCCTCTTGGAGGATGGTAGGCAATGGTGAGAGAAAGTAGTTAACAATCAAATCAATTTCACAAACAGCCCTGATCAAATCAAAGCTAACGGACCAGGCAGCTGCCAAACCCCAACGCCTTCTCTTTGAAGAACAATCTAGAGAGATTTTAGGTTCACTCACCACTGCTGAGTCTCCTTAAAAGCCAAATTTCCACATTTGTAAGCATACATGGGGGCTGGGAACTGGTGGCTCACGCCTGTCATCCTAGCTACTCAGGAGGCTGAGATCTGAGGATCAAGGTTCAAAGCCAGTCCGGGCAGGAACATCCATGAGACCCTTATCTCCCATGAACCACCGGAAAACCAGAAGTGGCGCTGTGGCTCAAGTGGTAGAGCACTTGCCTTGAGCTGAAGAGCTGAGGGACAGCGCCCAGGGCCAGAGTTCAAGCCCCACGACCAACCAAAAAAAAAGAACAAGAAATCACAGAACTCTGGCCAAGGTTGAGGTCTGGGAGTCCAGCAAGATGTCTTCCCTGGAGCAGAATGGCTGGCCCCTTGCCAGCATATACAAAAGGATCAAGGGATCGAAGCTTCCAGAATGTGGGTCACACCTATCAGAGGAAATGCAGTTGTGGCCATTAGACAGTAGTGGAGGGTCTTGAACTCTGGGCCTGGGCGCTGTCCCTCAGCTCTTCAGCTCAAGGCGAGCGCTCTACGCCTTGAGCCACAGCACCACTTCTGGTTTTCTGGTGGTTCCTTGGAGATAAGAGTCTCATGGACTTTCCTGCCTGGGCTGGCTTTGAACCGTGATCCTCAGATCTCAGCCTCCTGAGTAGCTAGGATGACAGGTGTGAGCCACTGGTGCCCGGCTTGAACCTTTTTTGAGTTCCTCTTCCTCCTCCTCCTCTTCTTCTTCTTTCTTTCCTAGGATTGTGCTTGGCTGCACCTAGAGAGAATGTTCGATGGTGCACCATCTCCCAACCCGAGGCCACCAAATGCTCCAAGTGGCAGAAGAACATGGAAAAAATAGGAGGTCCCTCCATCAGCTGTGTCAGGAAGAAATCCACTCGTCAGTGCATGGACGCCATTGTGGTAAGCCAGAGAGGACCAGGCTCCATGGGGGAGGAGGGGAGGGAAGCAGGAGACAGGTGGATGGAATGTTCCAGAAAGTAGGCAGACCCTGGAGCCCCCTCTACTCTGCAGACCGGGCATCTGTAAATTGAGAAGAGTCTTCTTGCAGAAGAAATGATAGGCTCACGCCTGTCATCCTAGCTACTCAGGAGGCTGAGAGCTGAGGATCATGGTTCGAAGCCAGCCTGGGAAGGAAAATCCATGAGATTCTTTTTTTTGGGGGGGTAGGGAGGGGCTGGCGCTCTACCACTTGAACCATAGCTCCACTTCCAGCTTTCAGGCAGGGTCCTTGGAGATAAGAGTCTCAAAGACTTTCTTGCCTGGGCTGGCTCTGAACTACCATCCTCCAGATCTCCGTCTCCCGAGTAGCTAGGATGACAGGCCACCGTGCCCGGCTGAAAGCTGATCTTTTAAAATTCCCTTCCCACCATGGCCGGATGCTTTGCTGAAACCCTGACGGCCCATAGTTTTCTGGACTACGTAGGTTTCCTTTGGAAGTTGATCGGGCCCCTTTTCTTCCAGGCGAAGAAGGCAGATGCCATGACCCTCAATGTCAGCTTGCTGTTGGAGGCAGGGCTAGACTCTTACAAACTTCGACCCATAGCTGCAGAAGTCTATGGAACGGAAGCCCGTGAGTTCCCCCCTGGGCAAGGCCTGTGCTGGGGCGGGGGGTGGGAGGAGAAGAGGACTCAAAGTAGACGGGCATGTGGTGAACACCTGGGTAAAAAGACAAGAACCTCCTAACCAGAGCCAGCCAGGTGTGGGTGGCTCCCGCCTGTCATCTTAGCTATTCAGGAGGCTGAGATCCGAGGATCACGGTTTGAGGCCAGCTTGCCGTGGGGCTTGAACTCAGCCTAGGCGCTGTCCCTGAGCTCTTTTGCTCAAGGCAGGTAGGTGCTCTACCTCTTGAGCCACTGCACCACTCCTGGTTTTCTGAGTGGTTTATTGGAGAGAAGAGTCTCACGGACTTTTCCTGCCTGGGCTGGCTTCAAACCACGATCCTCAGATCTCAGCCTCCTGAGTAGCTAGGATGATAGGCGTGAGCCACCAGGACCTGGTCCGGACTAAGGCTTTCTCTTCTCTGTCTTCTGCTTACAGAACCTCAGACCCACGTTTACGCTGTGGCCGTGGTGAAAAGCAGCAGCTCATTACAACTGAACCAGCTGCGAGGTGCGAGGTCCTGCCACTCGGGCCTGGGCGAGGCCGCTGGCTGGACGATTCCTCTAGGTCTTCTCCGTCTATCCCTGAACTGGAAAGGCCCCCCAGAACCCCTGGAAGCAGGTAAGATGTTATGGGGGGGGGCATGGCTGAATGACACCCAGGCAAGGCTTCTTTCTTTATTTGGTTGGGGCTTGAACTCAGGTCCCTGGGTGCTGTGTCCCTGAATTCTTTGTGCTCAAGGCTGGGTACTCTACCACCTGAGCCACAGCGCCACTTCTGGTTTTCTGGTGCTTCATTGGACATAAGAGTCTCACGGGCTTTCTCTCCCTGGGGTTGGCTTTGAACTGTGATCCTCAGATCTCAGCCTCCTGAGTAGCTAGGGTGACAGGCAGGAGCCAGCAGTGTCTGGCTTATAGGCCAGGCTTTCTGGTATAGGCACAGGTATGGATGATCAGGGGGGGTACGAGGTGGGGGGGGGAGGCCCATTTTGGGGTGATCTTGTGGGCCTCTTTAGGCTTTCAGGAAAGGCCACATGTCTGGAGTTGCCAGTTTTGCTCTGGAGTAGAGAAGAAGAAATGGGGTGTGTTGGGGGGGGTCTCTCCATTTTGGGGGTGCGTGCGGTGGAGTGGTGTGGCTCATGCAGTCCAGGCCGTTCACCTCTCTGCGTATACCCACCCCACACACACCTCCGTCTCTGTGTTCAACAGCCGTAGCCAAGTTCTTCTCCAGCAGCTGTGTCCCGGGGGCCGACAGGACGCGCTTCCCCAATTTGTGTCACCTGTGTGCTGGGACAAGGACCAAAAAGTGTGCCTTCTCCTCCCAGGAGCCCTACTTTGGCAACCGAGGGGCCTTCAAGTGAGTGACCAAGTCCCTCCCTCCCAGCGGAGGCTGGGCCTCCTGGAGACGCGGGGAGAGGGCAGATTTTCCTTCCTCTTCTTCCTTCCTTCCTTCCTCCCTCTCCCTTCCCTCCTTCCTTCCTTCCCTCCTTCCCTCCTTCCTTCCTTCCTTCCTTCCCTTCTTTCATTCTTTTTCCTTCCTTTCTTCCTTGCTTCTTCCTTTTTTCCTTCCTTCCTACTTCCCTCCTTCCCTCCCATCCTTTCTGCCTTCCTCCTACCCTTCCTCTCTCCCTCCTTCTCTCCCTTCCTGCCTCCTTCCCTTCCTTCCTTCCTACCTTCCTTCTTACTTTCCTTCCCTTCTTCCTTGCGTCTTTCTTTTCTTTCTCTTTTCCTTCCTTCTTTCCTTCCTCCCTCCCTTCCTTCCTTCCTCCCTTCCTCCCTCCCTGACTCCCTTTCTTCCTTCTTTCTTTCCTTTCTTCCTTGCTTCTTTCTTTCTTACTTTTCTTCCTTGCTTCTTTCTTTCTCTTTCTCTTTCTTTCTTTCTTTCTTTTTTCCTTCCTTCTTTCTTTCCTTCCTTCTTCTTTCTTTCTCTTTTCTTTCCTTCCTTCCTTCTTTCTTTCTTTCTGACTTTCTTTTTCTTTTTCTTCCTCCCTTCATCCCTCCCTCTCTTTCTTTATTTCTTTTTCTTTTCCTTCCTTCTTTCCTTCATCCCTCCCTCCTTCCTTCCCTCCCTCCCTTCCTTCTTTCCTTTCTTTTTTCTCTTTTGATGTGGTCCTGGGCTTAAACCCAGGGCCTGGGCGCTGTCCCTGAGCTTCTTCAGCTTGAAGGTGCCCTTCTACCACATGAGCCACAAGCTGCACATGTAGATTGTATGTGTGTGTGGGGAGGGTGGTGGTGGTAGTACATTAGAGCTGAGAGTCTGATGGCCTTTCCTGCCTGGGCTGGCTTTGAACCGTGATCCTCAGCTCTCAGCCTCCTGAGTGGCTAGGCTGACCAAAACTCCTTTATTTAGAAAAAAAATTGATTTTTTTCAGTTTGCGAACTTGTTTAGGTTGGACAGGGAGTGGATCCCACCATGTTGTCTTGTGGGGTACAGATGTCCACAGGAGCTCATGTGAAGGGTTCCTGGGGAGGGAGGAACTCATACACCCTCATTTCACAGATGTCTGAGGGACGGCGCTGGAGATGTGGCTTTTATGCAGCATAGCACCCTACTTGGTAAGAACAGCTATCCTCTTCCTTTAATGCCGGTCCCAGGGCTCGAACTCAGGGCCCGAGCGCTGTCCCTGAGCTTTGTGTGCTTGAGGCTGGTGCTCTACCACTTGAGCCACAGCTCCGTTTCCAGCTTAATGCTTGCTGATTGGAGAGAAGAGTCTCATGGATTTTCTCTCTTGCCTGGACTGGCTTCGAACCACGATCTTCAGATCTCAGCCTTCTCCTTCTCTCCCTTCCCCAGAGGTGTTGACCGATGCAGCCAAGAGAGACCAGTATAAATTACTATGCCCCGACAACACTTGGAAACCTGTACACGAATATAAGCAGTGTCACCTGTCCAGGGTCCCTTCCCGCGCTGTGGTGGCCCGGAGTGAGGACGGCAGGGAAGATTCCATCTGGCAAGTTCTCCGCCAGGCCCAGGTAGCCCCACCTACGGCCCTTTCCATCCATACTCAATGTCTGGGGTGCTCAACCATTTGAACCATGCATCCAGTCCTGCTTTGTGTGTATCCTGGCGTTGGAACTTAAGGCCTGGGCTCTGTCCCTAAGCTTTTTTTTTTTTTGCTCAAGGCTAGCGCTCAACCACTTTGAGCCACAGCTCCACTTCTGGCTTTTTTTGGAGATAGACTCAGGGACTATTCCTGCCTATGGTGACCTTGAACTACTATCCTCAGATCTCAGTCTCCTGAGTCCCATGAACCACTTACTGATGCCTGGCTTTTTTTTTTTTTTTTGCCAATCCTGGGGCTTGAACTCAGGGCCTGAACACTGTCCCTGAGCCTCTTTTACACAAGGCTAGCACTCTACCACTTGAACCACAGCTCCAGCTTTTTCTGTGTCTGTGGTACTGAGGAATGGAACCCAGGGCTTCATGCATGCTAGGCAAGCACTCTACTACTAAGCCACATTCCCAGTATCCCCGCCACTCTCCCCCTCCCTCCCTCCCTCCCTCCCGCTGCCCTCCCTCTCCCTCTCTCTCTCTTTTTTTTGGGGGGGGTCTGGTCGTGGGGCCTGAACTCTGGGCCTGGGCACTGTCCTTGAGCATGCAAGGCAAGCGCTCTACCACTGAGCCACCTTCCCAGCCACCCCCCCCCTCTCTCTAACATCAGTTTTGGGGTTCCTGTTGCTATTTCAACTTAGGAAAGCTTTGGAAAACAGTCATCAGAGTTCAAGCTCTTTGGCTCCCCTGGTGGACAGAAGAATTTACTGTTCAAGGATTTCACCATTGGGTTTTTGAGGGTGCCTCCCAAGATTGACGCTAAGCTATACCTGGGATCCAGACACATCACTGCGTTCCAGAACCTGAAAGAAAGTGAGTGAACCCCATTGGGCAGGTGGCAATGTGTGGGTGAAACTTCTGAATAGTGGATCCTTTTCGAAGGACTCTTCTATCTCATGGTGACTGGCAGGTGTGTGTGTGTGTGTGTGTGTGTGTGTGTGTGTGTGTGTGTGTGCACGCTCTTACACAGACCCATAGAAACACAGACTGTGTCCAAACCCTCCTTGGCCATTTGTTGGGGTGGAGACTGAACTCTGTGTTTACAGAGACAAGGATTAGAAGTCAGAGAAACTCCTCAAAGAATTGGAAATTAGAAACATAGATTCGAAGGGCTGGGAAAGTGGCTCAGTGGTAGAGCGCTTGCCTTGCATGCATGAAGCCCTGGGTTCGATTCCTCAGTACCACATACACAGAAAAAGCCAGCAGTGGTGCTGTGGCTCAAGGGGTAGAGAGCTAGCCTTGAGCAAAAAGTTCAGGGACAGTGCCCAGGCCCTGAGTTCAAGCCCCAGGACTGGCAAAAAAAACAAAAAAGCAAAGCAAAGCAAAGAAATGAAACACAGATTTGAGAAGATGAGGAGAAGTGGGAATGGAAAACCATGGGTCTCACTTTCTTGAAAGGCAGATAGTTTTGTCCCAGTATGCCTGGCTGGTTTGTGGAGATGAGGTCATTCTTCTTTTTGATTGGTTGTGAGGCTTAAAACTCCGGGCCTGGGCGCTGTCCCTCAGCTCTTCAGCTCAAGGCGAGCGCTCTACCACTTGAGCCACAGCACCACTTCCAGTTTTCTGGTGGTTCATTGGAGATCAGAGTCAAGCGGCCTTTTCTGCCCGCGTTGGCCGTGAACCGCGATCCTCAGATCTCAGCCTCCACTGAGTAGCTAGGATGACAGGCGTGTGAGCTACTGGGTACCATCCTGCTTCACCCATTGGTTTGTCTATCTCTTCAGGTGAGGAAGAAGTAGCAGCAAGAAGTTCCCGGATTTCCTGGTGCGCTGTGGGGAGTGATGAGCTGCGCAAGTGTGAGCGCTGGAGCCACCTAAGCCAGGGCAAGGTGATCTGCACCGCGGCCTCCACCACGGAAGACTGCCTTGCCGCTATCCTGGTAGGTTGGGCAGTGGCCCCAAGATGTGTGTGTGGGGGGGGGGCGGGAGAGGTCAAGGGACCCAGGCCCAGGGGGCCTTGTGCAAAAGAGGTGGAGGGTTTAGGTCAAGAAGCAGGTGTTGTTAGGCCGGGAGTGGTAGCTCACGCCTGTAATCCCAGCTACTCAGGAGGCTGGAATCTCAAGGATTGGAGTTCCAAGGCTGCCCCGGTGGGAGAGGGGGGGGAGGAGAGGGGACTCTTCTCTTCAATTACATCAACCAAAAGACGAACCACTGGAAGTGGAGTTGTGGTTCAAGGGGTGGAGCACCAGCCTTGAGTAACAAAGCGAAAGGAACGGGGATTAGGCCCTGAGTTCAAACCCCAGGACTGGCCCCACCCCCAAAAAAAAGACTATGATGGAGGGAGAGGAAGGGGGTCCCCGTATCTTTTATTGTGACAATGATTGAGGATTATTGTAGAAAATAGGAAGATGTGGGCAAGGTTTTGATATTAACATAACACCAAACGGGGGGGGGGGGGGGGGAGAGGGGGAGAAAGAGAGGGAGAAAGAGATACTCACAGACACAATCGGCTGTATCTGTACAGAAAGCGGAGTCGGACGGCATGAGTTTGGACGGAGGCTTCATCTACACTGCCGGCAGATGTGGTTTAGTACCTGTCCTGGCTGAGAATCAAAGTAGGTGGCATGGGCCTGCCTCCCCTTCTCCAGGAGGCTGGCATAATGGGGGTGGGGTGGGGAGGGGCTAGGGACCCAGGGGAGATGTTAAGATGGATAGATCTGTTCACACAGGAGGCTCAAGGGAAGGATTAAACAAAAGGAGCCATGTTCACACACACATACACACACACACACACACACACACACACACCACACACACACACACACACACACAAGCTGAGGCGTCTCAGTAAATCTCAGTATTGAATGCCATGTTACTCTTGCTTTTGTTCTTTGCAGAATCCACAAAGAGTAATGGTTCTGATTGTGTGAACCGACCGCCTGAAGGTAAGTTAGGATCAGTTGGTTAAGAATAAGTTCTTAAAAATTGGGTGCGGTTGGCTCACACGCCTGTCATCCTAGCTACTCAGGAGGCTGAGATCTGAGGATCGTGGTTCAAAACCAGCCCAGGGCAGGAATTTCCGTGAGACTCTGATCTCCAATCAACCACTAGAAAACCAGAAGTGGCGCTGTGGCTCAAGTGGTAGAGTGCTCGCCTTGAGCAAAAGAGCTGAGGGACAGCGCCCAGGCCCTGAGTTCAAGTCCCACAACTGACCAAAAGAAAAAGAAAGAAAAAAAATAGTCAGCATTTGTAATTAGTTTGATTTCATAACCCCGGACGGTCTTCCTGTGATACAGGACAGTAGCAGCAGCTTTTTTTCCCTCCTTTGGTCTATGGTCTATATAACGTTTGAGGCCCATTATTTGGTGATGCTTCTAGAACTGTTTCGGCCTGAGTTGGACACAGCTATATTTTCCACATGCTAAATGTCTCTGAGGTTGACTTGCTCTTCTGTTGTCTGTTTCTCAAGGCTACCTGGCTGTGGCATTAGTGATGAAAGAAAATGCAGACATCACCTGGAACTCTCTAGAAGGCAAGAAGTCCTGCCATACCGCTGTGGGCAGAACTGCAGGCTGGAACATTCCCATAGGCTTGCTCTTCAACCAGACAGGCTCGTGCAAATTTGGTAAGGAGGCCTCTGGGTGTGGAGGGAGGACCATTCTGTGCTGTGGAACCTTCTGGAAGGAAGAGGGTTTGCAGGCTGCCAGGGTGGGGATGGGGGAGACAGGTGGGGTGGAGGTGGGGGTCCTCTTTAGATATAAACAAGTAGTCTCTAGAGCTGGGAAGGTGGCTCAGTGGTAGAGCACTTGCCTTGCATGCGTGAGGCCCTGGGTTCGATTCCCCAGCACCACATAAGCAAAAAGAAAAAAGCCGGAAGTGGCGCTGTGGCTCAAGTGGTAGAGTGCTAGCCTTGAGCTGAAGAGCTGAGGGACAGCGCCCAGGCCCCAAGTTCAGGCCCCACAACCGGACCCAAAAAAAACAAAAAAAAACAAGTAGTCTCTGTATTATCCTAGCCAGCTACTCAGGAGGCTGAGATCTGAGGATCACAGTTCGAAGCCCGCCTAGTCAGGAGAGTCCCCAAATCTTTTTTATTCCCCCCCCCCCTCAGTCCTGGGGTTTGAACTAGGGGCCTGGGCGCTGTCCCTGAGATCTTTGTGCTCAAGGCTAGCTAGTGTTCTACTACGTTGAGCCACAGTGTCACTTCTGGTTTCCTGGTGGTTTATTGGAAATAAGAGTCTCACAGATTTTCCTGCCTGGGCTGGCTTTGAACCATGATCCTCAGATCTCAGCCTCCTGAGTAGATGACAGGCGTGAGCCACCAACACTTGACTCCATGAGACTCTTTATCTCTAGTTATTCACCAAAATAGCTGCAAATGGACCTGTGGCTCAGATGGTAGGGCATTAGTCTTGAGCAGAAAAAAAACAAAAACAAAAACTTAGAGACAGAGCCGAGGCTCCTGAGTTGAAGGCCCAAGACTGGCACCAATAGATAGATAGGTAGATAGATAGATAGATAGATAGATAGATAGATAGATAGATAGATAGATAGATAGATAGATAGATAGACAGACAGAGAAATCAGATCCTGGAGTAGATTTGCAGTATGTTCTTCTGTAGAAGCTCAACATGGTCCTCAATTGAGCCTGTAGGACTAGGCCGAGGAGGTCAGGACTCTGACTCTGAAGTTGTACAGTTGCAACTCTCTCTAGCCTTCGCTTGCCCCATGGACGTCTAGAATCTGAACTCTTTCTGATGTCTGGTAGGTTTCAGAAGTGAAATCCATCTGCGTCACCTGCAGACACAGATGGACCTACAGGCCCCATGGCTTGGGTTAGCCAGGCCTTTATCTTCATTGTTTCCTTCCCTCCAGGTGAATTCTTTAGTCAAAGCTGTGCCCCTGGGTCTGAGCCGACATCCAGTCTCTGTGCTCTGTGTGTCGGGGATGAGATGGGCCAGCATAAATGTGCAGCTAACAGCAGTGAGAGATATTTCGGCTACACTGGGGCTTTGAGGTAAGTCGAGACCTGAAAGTTCTCAGTACAAGGCCTCGGCCTTCATCTTGAAGAATATTGGGGGTACTGTAGGGCTAAGGGATTTTTCTTTAAGGCTGTAAACCTATAAAACATAAATGTGTAATATATAGAACTCATAAACCATAAAATATATAATATATAGCACATATTATAATTATTAATTATATATATAATATATATATACATGTGTATGTGTGTATATACACGTGTATATATGCATGTTTGTGTGTGTATATGTGAGTGTGTGTGCTTGTCTACTTCTTAGCTTGGCGATATTAAATTTTTCACTACTCTGATTTGCACACACACACACAATTAAACAGACTTTGTTTCTGGTACTAGGGCTTGAGCTCAGAGCCTGGGTGCTGTCCCTTAGCTTTTTTTTTTACTAAAGGCTGATCTTCTACCACTTGAGGCACAGCTCCACTTCCAATTTTTGTTGTTAGTGGTGGTGGGTTTTTTTTTTGCCAGTCCTGGGGCTTGACCTCAGGATGTGGGCACTGTCCCTGAGATTTTGTTGTTGTTGTTCAAGTCTAGCACTCTACCACTTGAGCCACAGCGCCACCTGCAGCTTTTTCTGTGTATGTGGTGCTGAGGAATGGAATCCAGGGCTTCATGCATGCTAGGCAAGCACTCTACCACGAAGCCACCTTCCCAGCCCCTAATCTTATTATTGTGCAAGCTTTGAATTCCTGGAAAGACTTTCATCATTTCTAGGTTCACTCACACGTTACAGTTTCTGAAATGCATCTAACAAACTTTTTTTTTTTTTTAATTTTATTTGAGAACATACTGTACAGAGGGGTTACAATTACATGGGCAGGATAATGCATACATTTCTTACCAAGCATTGCAGCCTCCTCCTTTGCAAACTTTTCTTTTTTTTAACCAGAAGTCTAATAGATTCTCTTTGTCTTGTGATTTTTATTTTCCTTTTTTTTTTTGTGGATATATTTTAGGTGCCTGGTGGAGAAGTCAGGAGACGTTGCATTTGTGAAAGATTCCACCATCTTCCAGAATGCTGAGGGTAGGGGGAACTGTCAAGCTTTTTGCTCTTTTTCTTCCCAGCAGACCCTCATATTCAAAAGTCACAATAGGTCAGACTCCCATAAAATCAGATCCTTGGAATGAAAATAATTCAAAAAAATCTTCACCTCCCCAGGCAACCCCTGTAGATGCCACCATAAAAATTTCACACTTGAGCTCGCTGTCAGCTGATTATACGGTGGAAAATTCCTTCCTGGAGTTGTATATGAAACAGAATGATTTTTGCACTTAGATTAGGGTCCTGGCCCCAAGCTAGCTCAGTTAATTATGTGCATGCAAGAATTCTCAAAATCAGAAGAAGAAAAAGGAGGAGGAGGAGGAGGAGGAGGTGGAGGAAGGAGAGGAAGGAGAGGAAGAAGGAGAAGGAGAAGAAGGAGGAGGAGGAGGAGGAAGAGGAGGAGGAGAAGGAGGAGGAGGAAGAGGAGGAGGAAGAGGAGGAGGAGGAGGAGGAGGAGGAGGAGGAGGAGGAAGAGGAAGGAGGAGGAAGAGGAAGGAGGAGGAAGAGGAAGGAGAGGAAAGAGAGGAAGAAGGAGAAGGAGGAGGAGGAGGAGGAGGAGGAGGAGGAGGAGGAGGAGGAGGAGGAGGAGGAGGAGGAGGAGGAGGAGGAGGAGAAGGAGAAGGAGAAGGAGAAGGAGAAGGAGAAGGAGAAGGAGAAGAAGAAGAAGAAGAAGAAGAAGAAGAAGAAGAAGAAGAAGAAGAAGAAGAAGAATCTTAAGTCCAAAACATGGGCACTGTCTCTATGCTTTTTTGCTTAAAGGTAGTGTTCTACCATTTGAGCCATTCTGCCTTTTTGGTGGTTAATCAAAGACTGAGTCTTCTATACTTTCCTGCCTGGGTGGGCTTTGAACCATGATCCTCAGATCTCAGCCTCCTGAGTAGCTAGGATGACAGGCGTGAGCCACCAGGACCCCCAGCCTTGCCTTTACCTATTTATTTTTCTTGAATAGAGTCTCCTATCTGGGCTGGCTGGGACTGTGAGCCTCCTATTTTTACACTTCATTTACAGTTGGGATCGCAGGCATGAATGAACCACTGGGCCCCAGGTTAGAAAAAGAACTTTGGTAGCAGGTATTCACTTGGCTTTCTCCCTGAATAGCATGTTAACACGTGCCTACAACTCCAGTGTTAGGAATAGTCAGAGTCCACATAGCTCATTCAGGATAAAGGTTCATTCATTCTGTCTTCACGAAAGCCCCAATGGGACCGTTACCTGGGACTCCAGGACCAAATAGGGCCTCCGGGGTTGATGCCACCTTCCTTCTCTTTCCAGGAAAGAACACAGAGGCATGGGCTAGAGACTTAAAACTTGAGGACTATGAGCTGTTGTGTCTGGATGGCTCTCGGAAGCCGGTGACTGAGGCTCGGAGCTGTCACCTGGCTATGGCCCCAAACCACGCTGTGGTATCTCGGTCAGAGAAGGCAAAAGTCGTTGAAAAAGTGTTGCTGGAGCAACAGGTATGCAGCATCGTGATCACTGGTGTGTTGTTGTTTTATTTTATCGTTTTTTTGTCGGTCATGGGGCTTGAACTCAGGGCCTGGGCGCTGTCCCTGAGCTCTTCAGCTCAAGGCTGGTGCTCTACCACTTGAGCCACAGCGCCGCTTCCAACTTTCTGGTGGTTCATTGGAGATAAGAGTCTCACCGGGACTTTCTTGCCTGGGCTGGCCTCAAACTGCGATCCTCCAGCACACCCTCCAGTCTTCGTGGTGTTTTCCTTTATTGTCTGTTTTTCTGTCCCAGATTCTGTTTGGAAGAACTGGACAGAAGTGTCCGGGCGAGTTTTGTCTATTCCAGTCGGACACAAAAAACCTCCTATTCAATGACAACACCGAGTGTCTAGCCAGACTCCAGGGCAAAACAACCTATGTGAAGTTCCTGGGACAGCAGTACGTCACCGCCACAACTACACTGACACAATGCTCCACCTCCCGTAAGTGAAGCTTCCCTGGGTAGCAGCAGGTATGAAGGTCAGGGTAAAAGTCTAGGGGTGCGTGTGTGGGTACAGCTGCATTGTGGGAAAATCCATCACCGTCAGGAAAATATTCGATTCTAATTCCATTTATTTCTTTATCATTTTATTTTCTTCTTATATTTTGGTACTCATGGTGGGATTTGAACTCAGGACCTCATGCTGTCCCTGGGCTTTAAAAGACGCTCTACTGTTTGAGCCACGGCTCCACTTCTAGCTTTTTGTGTGTGTGGTGGTTCATTGGAGAATAAGAGTTTCATAGACTGCTCAGCCTGGGTTGGTTTATGAACCAGGATCCTCAGATCTCAGCCTCTTGAGTAGCTAGGATGACAGGCATGAGCCACCGGTGCCCAGAAGTAGGATTTTTGAGGGGGCTGGGATTGTGGTTTAGTGGGAGAGTGTTTGCCTAGCATGCATGAGGCCCTGGGTTCGATTCCTGGGTACCACAGACACAAGAGCAACAACAAAAAGTCGTTAAATAAAAATACTTTATAAAAAGAAGTCATATTTTGAAATACAAAGTCTTCTTGTGAACTTAACTTTAAAAAATGCTTAACAGGAAAAATAACCTTGTCCCTCCCTTATTTGAACTAAGGACTATATTTAACTAAGGATTCTTTTTTTATTTTATTTTTCTTTCTTTTTTTCTTCTACTAAGGATTTTTTTTTTTTTTTTTTTTGCCAGTCCCAGGGCTTGTACTCAAGGCCTAGGGGCTGTCCCTGAGCCTTTTTTATGCTCAAGACTAGTGCTCTACCACTTGAGCCACAGGGCCATTTCTGGCTTTTTCTCCATAATTTATTAGAGATAAGAGTCTCATGGACTTTTCTTACTGGGCTGGCTTCGAACCGCGATCCTCAGATCTCCTGAGTAGCTAGGAATGCAGGCATGAGCCACCAGCGCCCAACAAGGATTCTTTTAAATGAAGATGTTTTCCAAAAATCAGCCACTTAAAAAAAAATTGCTTCGACAGTTTTATGTACTGTTCATTAAAAACATACTGGATTAAAAAGAAGAAGATGATGACTTTTAGAATTGCTTTTTGAATTTTTTTTATTACATACATATTTTCTTCCAGAAGGATTTGTAATAACTTTCACTAGACAGACAAAGCTAAACAGGACCGAGCAGGGTAATACATGCCTATAATCCCAGCACTAGCAAAGGCAGAGGTAGGAAGATCCTGAGTTCCCAGCCAGCCTGGGACTGCAGCATGAGCCCTGGTCTCCAGCATCTGGCTTGCCTTCTTGATCTATTGGTTTCTCTTGATTTACCCCGACCTCCATTTCTGAACTTATTCCGCAGCACTCCTGGATGCCTGTGCTTTCCTAGAGAAGTAAAACTCAAAAAGAAGATGACCCAGACTCCCCAGGAGCCTGCATCCCGATTCCTACATGGACTAGGCTCCAGTACCCCCTGTCTGGCCTTCTCGATCTCCTGTTGTCACTTGGAAAGAAATAAAAATCAGAGAGCCATTGTTGGATGTCTGTCTTTCTTAAGGCGTCTTTTATCATCGTGTGTGTGTGTGTGTGTGTGTGTGTGTGTGTGTTTGTGTGTGTGTGCAAGTAATTGGGGCTAGGGCTTGAGCTCAGGGCCTGGGCACGCTAGCCTTTAAGCACCCTATTTCCAGGAGGATGCTCTACCTCTTGGTTCACATCCACACACAATCACACAAAACCACGCAAAGCGACCCACATGCATGGCCATCAGCCCTGCCTTTGACACAGGCTCCCTTAGACGTGAGTGCAATGGTCCTGGCGCTGTCCTGGGGATACTGAGGCAGAGGTGTTTTGGTCACGGAGCCCCAGAGAGCCATCGCCACAGCCCAGAAGCCGCCTACAGACGCGGCTCCTACACACCGCATCCAGTAGCAAGTAGAGGCTGGCACTGATGCCACAGTGGGTGATGGCGATGAGTCTGGTGATCTGGATACCAGTGTCTAGCCTGCGCCTGATCTTGCAGTCCTGCAGGGGTGTGGAGGGAGGCTGGATGGTGGAGAGGAGCAGGGCGACCTGGTACGGTGCCCACATGAGAAGGAAGACCAGCATCAGCAGGAAAACCAGCCGGGCAAGGTCATCCTGCCGGGTGCTCAAGGTCAACGTGGAACTCATCCGCACGCCACAGAATAACCACACGGCCAGAGGGATTGCCAGGAGCAGAATGTTCATTTTTAAGGTCAGGAAGTATTTCCAGGAGGGCTCGGCTGATGGTGGAAAGGGCTGCTGGCTCCAAGCACATTTCCACGTCTGACTCCGCAGGGAAGGTTGATATAAGGCCAACTCGGGCAAATTCACCCCCACAGCCAATCCCCAAGCCAGAATGCTGGTGAGGATTTTCCCAGCTGTGGTTTCCAGGCCCCGAGTCAGCCACCGCGCGTGCAAGAATGCTTGATACCTCTGCAGGATCAGCACAACCAGGAAAGCCACCTTGCTGTACACGGCCACTGAGTGGCAGCCGGTGACCACGGTACACGTGAGATCCCCCAGATTTGTCTGCTGGGAGATCGGGTGAGCCCAGAAAGGCAGGGGAAGCCAGAAGCAGAAGTTCGAGACAGCCAACTGGAGGAAATAGACGTTCCCCTGGTGTCTGAGGCCTTTGTGTTTTACCAGGAGAAACACCATCAACACACCGTCCAGGAGACCCAGCACGCAGATGATAGAGAGGAGCCAGGGCATCTGCTGGGCCGTGAGGATGCTGACCGGATACGGGTCACAAGACTCTGGCCAAACCGTCTCATTCTCCACCTCATCTTGGATGAGGACATCATACTCATCATCTGGTGTCACCGTGTAATCAGCCATCCTGGGGCCTTCCCTAGGGGGAAGTGACAAGCTGTATCATCCTGGAGGGGGAAACAAGCAGCAGGACTGGGTTGAGGGCCGGTGGCTCACGCCTGTCATCCTAGCTACTCAGGAGGCTGAGATCTGGAGGATCGTGGGTCGAACGAAGCCAGCCTGGGTGGGAAAGCCCCGAGAGACTCTGAGCTCTAATTAACTATCAAAAACAAAACAAAACAAAAAAAGGCTGGAAGGGGAATGGTAGCTCAAGTCGTAGAATGCTAGCTTTGAGCACGAAAGCTCAGGGAAAGCGAGCGCACAGGCCCTGAGTTCAAGTCCTAGGACCAGGAAAAAAGAAAAGAAACAGAATTGGATTCTCAAGGCCACATTTTCCCTCTACTGAGGCTCCATTTCATCATCATCATCGTATTATAATAGAATAATAAATAGAATAGTACATTACAGTATGTTAATCCTATATACAATTATATTCCATATTATATATAATTATATAATTGAAATTATATGCTATATATAACTACAATTATATAACTATATTAAATTATAGAGTATTTATATTAACATATTAAATATAAATAATATATTAAACATATAAATTATTATATAATTATAGAATATAATTACCTAGTTTAATTACAAAAATATATAAAATAGAATATATAGTATATTCTATTATTATATAATTATAGAATACATAATGTTAATTAATAATATATGTAATGTATATAATTAATATATCAATAATAACATAATAAATATATAATACAATGTAATAATTGTATAATATGCTATTAAATATAGATAATATAATATATAATATTATAATTATATAATAAATTATATAATATGAAATATAAAATACAATATAAATATAACTATATTATATTATATATAAACTAATGCTATATAACATATAATAATATATGCTAATATATTATTATAATTATATTAGTATAACATAATTACATACTATATGTTATATATAACACATAATATATAATATTTATATTATTATAGTTATATTAGTATAATATTATAATTATATGTTATGTATAACATAATAATATACACTACTAATAATATATTAATATAATTATATCAGTATAATTATACAATTATATTATATGTCACATATAATATAATATTAATAACAATATATAACAATTTTTATTATTACTATTATCAGTATATTTTTGTCCAGTACTGACACTTGAACTCAGGGCCTGGACTCTCTCTTGGCTTTTTCTCTCAAGTCTGGTGCTCAACCATTTGAATTAGAGCTCTACTTCTGGCTTTTTGGTGGCGAATTGGAGGTAAGAATCTCATGGATTTTTCCTATCCAGTCTGACCTGGAACTGTAATCCTCAGATCCTGGCTTCCTGAGTAGCTAGGATGACAGAGGTGAGCCACAGGTGGCCTGGCTTTATTTTTATTCCTTGGTGGTACTAAGATTAGAACCCAGGGCCTTGTGCTTGCCCAGGCCAATGCTCTGCCACTTGAGAGCCACACCCCCAACTCTGCTGATGCATAATTTTAACCAGACTAGATCTGCATCTCAGAAGCTTGAAAATAACCTCCCCTTCCCTCTTATTTATGTGTGTGTGTGTGTGTGTGTGTGTGTGTGTGTGTGTGTGTGTGTGTGTGTGTTCCTATACTGAGGCTTGAACTCAGGGCACTGCCCCTTACTTTTTTTCTCTCCAGGCTGGTGCTGGATCATTTAAGCCACACCTCCACATCTGGCTTTTTGTTCACTGATTAAACAAATAAAAGAGTCTCATAGACTTTTCCTGCCCAGGATTGCTTGGGAACTTCCATCCACAGATCTCAACCTCCCTCAGTACCTGGGATTACAGGCGTGAGCTACAGGAGGGGAGAATCCCTCCTACCCTTCCCCCAACCACACAGACACACACCCCAGGTTCGGAAAAGAACCCCAAACAGGTCTCCACTTCCCCAGAGGAGCGTGACTGTGCATGTCTCTCTGGGGACAGAGTGCCACAGGCAATTAAAGGAGGGTTGGCAATATCTCCTCCCCCCTCCCTCCCCCTGTACCCCCCCACCCCACCCCATTCTCACCAGTGGGAGCCCCGATCTAGGTAAACATTCCATCAGACAGAACTCAAAAGATCATTTCCCTTGAGTTTCACCAGCCATCGGCCGGGTCCTGCGTGGAACTGAGATCCTCTCCTCTTCAAGGTCAGTCAAGAAAAAGCTTTCTAAAGCGAAACCAACCAGGAGAGACAGACAGACCGACAGACCGACTCACCTCTGGCAAGCTGATCCCAGACTCTCGGCTTAACCATCCAGAAGGAAGGGGTGCTCATAACTATAAGGTCTGATCCTGATCTTCATACCCCACACTCTACACGCAGGGGGGACTCCCCTCACCCCTCTGCCCTCTTTAAGATTTCCCCGTGCTTCTGTTTTCCTCCTGTACAGATCTCAGCCACCAGCGCTTGAAAGAAAGATGCTGTGGAAAGTTCTTCAGAGGATCCCCTCCCCTCCCCTGCTCCTCACCCTGCCCCCTTGGAGTCTTCTTTTCCTCTTCTTCTTTCCTTTCTCTGAGACCGACAGTGAAGTGGATGGCTCCTCCCCGTGTCTCTTGGATTTCCCTTGTGGCCCTCCAGATAAGGGGGTTGCCCGGGGAATGCCGAGAGATAGCACCGGAGTGAGTGACGTCAGGTGTTGACAGACACCGCGAAGCACTGACCCCCCCTAAATTCCCCCCCCCCCACACACCTCCCCAGTTTTGGCTGCCGCTCATTTCCTGAATTAGGATAAGCCTCAGTAACCCGCAGGATGAACTGTAGGGATTGGTATAGAATGGGGTTTTAGTGTCAGTTTCTCTCTCCCTCCCTCCCTCCCTCCCTCCCTGCTTCCCCCTCCCTCCCTCCCTCCCTTCTTCCCCCTCCCTCTCCCTCCCTCCCTCTCTTTCTTTTCTTTCTTCCTTCCTTCCTTTCTTCCTTCCTTCCTTCCTTCCTTCCTTCCTTCCTTCCTTCCTTCCTTCCTTCCTTCCTTCCTTCCTTTCTTTCTTTCTTTCTTTCTTTCTTTCCTTCCTTCTCAAGGCTAGTGCTCTACCACTTGAACCACAGCTCCACTTCCAGCTTTTATTTTTTTGGTTTCTTTTTGGTGCCTTATTGGGGATCAGAGTCTCATGAGCTTTCCAGCTCCCCCCTTCCCCCCCCCCCACCCCACAAGCTTAGGAACCTTTGATCCTCAGATCTCAGCCTCCTGTAGTAGCCAGGATGACAGACTTGAACTAGCAGGGCCCAGCTTCTTGCTGGGTTTTGACCCCCCCCCCCATGTACTTTGGCTGAGAAGTGGGGTCTGGGAGTGAGTTTGGTTGGGAAGGAGGTAGGAGGGGCAGAGCAGGTACTTGTGAGAACTGTACTGTCCTGGGTTAGAGGCCTGAGCATCAGGTATTAAGTTCAAAGCCTGGTCTCACCCCGAAAAACAAAAATAAAATCCATCAGGCTCTTAATTAATCCAATTAATCAGAAAATAAAAAGAAAAGCTAAACCAGGTGCAGGTGGCTCACCTCTGTCATCCTAGCTCCTCAGGAGGCTGAGATCTGAGGATCATGGTTCAAAGCCAGCATGCAAGAAAATCTGTGAGACTCTGATCTCCAAGAAACCACCAGAAATGGGGAAGTGGTGCTGTGGCTCAAGTGGTAGAGCGCTCGCCTTGAGCTGAAATGCTGAGAAACAGTGCCCAGACCCTGAGTTCAAGCCTCACGACTGATCTTTTTTTTTTTTTTAAGCTGGAAGAGGAGGTATGGCTCAAGTGGCAGAGCGCCAGCCAGCTTTAAATGATAAATCCAGGCATGAGCATGGGACCCGGAGATCATCAAAGCCCCAGTATAGAAACAAAGATCTCAAAAAAAATATATTAACAAAAACAACACGTTAAAAAAGGGAACTCTGAAGAGAAAAGTAAACAGGCAAATATGTGATTGGGCATTCTGACAACCAGGGTAAAAAAAGAGAAATGTGTATGTGTGTGTGTGTGTGTGTGTGTGTGTGTGTGTGTGTGTGTGTGTGTGTGTGTGTGTGTATGGGGGTGGAGGTGGGGGGTGGTACTTGGGAACATGGCCTATTGCATCTTCCCAGAGCATTTCCTTTTCTGGGTGTGGGAGAGAGCCCTTTCTTGAATGGAGAAGGATCTGGGAAGTCCTGTCTGCCCGGGGGTGGTGGCCACAGCCTGGCGTGGTGGCCAGGGTCAGGGTCAAGCAGCGGCCTTTCTCCTGAGATCTCTCTGCCTCCTCCAGCTGGTGACTTGGAGTCATACCAGGACACTGTGAGTGAGCGAGAGGATGTAGTTGCACTATTGTTTAGTCCAGGCCTGGAAGAAGTAGTCGAATCAAGTCACACTGAGCATCTGGGGTTCCACACATCACAGAGTCATGTGAATGAATGGAAACTTTCCCAAAAGGGGAAAAAACAAAGACAGCAACAACAACAACAATTACAAACCATTGCTTTGTAAATTCAGGATTACCCAAAGTTCCCCTTTTCAGTATGACTTTATTTTGACTTGATTCTCAGCATTTGATCTACCCACTGGGTCCTAAATCTTGAACTCAGGGCCTGAGTGCTTGAGCTCTTTAGCTCAAGGTGAGCACTCTACCACTTGAGCCACAACGCTACCTCCAGTTTTCTGGTGGTTTATTGGTGATAAGAGTCTCACGGGCTTTCCTGCCTGGGCTGGCTTTGAACCTCGATCCTCAGATCTCAGCCTCCTGAGTAGCTCAGATAACAGGCATGAGCTACCGTTGCCGGGCTAGGTGATGATATTTACAAGTTTTGTTGTTCTTTTTAAATAGGGGTACTGGTGGCTCACACCTGTCATCCTAGCTACTCAGGAGGCTGAGATCTGAGGATCATCGTTTAAAGCCAGCTCGGGCAGGAAAGTGGGTGAGACTCTTACCTCCAGAAAACCATAAGTGGCACTGTGGTTCAAGTGGTAGAGCACTCGCCCTGAGTTGAAGAACTCAGGGACAGCACCCAGGCCCAGAATTCAAGACCCACCACCCACAACAACAACGAAAACATACAAACATATTATCTTCCAAAGCATTTGTAGCTTTCAATATACAAGTACAGCCAAGCAGGGCTGAGCAGGCTGGTAGTACACACCTATAATCACAGACCTAGGGAGGCCGAGGTAGGTTCCAGGCCAGCTTGGTCTATATCATGAGAACTTGTGTTGGGGGGGGGCAGCTCTGAACGCCTTTGGAATGCCCAAGACCTTATACTTTCCACCTTTTGGGGGGGAAAAGGGGGGAAGGCTGAGTTCCTGTCCACCCACTTCCTGCTGCTCTAGTCATTCTAGTTTCACATTCACAAAGTGAGAAAAATCACATGTGCAACCCATTCCCCCCCCCCCGCCCCCCCCCTCCCACCCAGACACACACATCTTAACCCTTCCATGACTCTCTGCTGTGTGTTTTCTTTTCTTTTGTTGTTTCCTCGGTGCTAGTCCTGGGTCTCACACGCAGGGCCTGGGCCTTTGTCACTTAAGGTCTACCACTTGAGTCGCAGCTCCACTTCTGGCTTTTTGGTGATCAACTGGACATGAGCATCTCCTGGACTTTCCTGCCTGGGCTTGGCTTCAAACCCATGATCCTCAGATCTCAGCCTCCTGGGAAGTTGGGATTACATGTGTGAGCAACCTGGCTAGTGGATTCCTTCTTCTTGGGTGTGTGTGTGTGTTTTGTTTTGTTTTGTGTTCCAGTTTGGGGCTTGAACTTTGGGCCTAGGCTCTATCTATCTTTGAGGTTTTGTACTCAGAGTTAGTGCTTTACCACTTGAGCCACAGCTCCACTTTTGGCTTTTTGTGGTTAACTGGAGATAAGAGTCTCGGAGGCTTTTCTTGCCAAGCCTGGCTTCGAGTTGTGATCCTCAGATCTCAGCCTCCTGAGTAACTAGGATTATAGGGGTGAGCCACCAGCTCCTGGCTAGATGATTATGATGATGATTATGGTTATGATTATTTGCCAGTCCTGGGGCTTGAACTCAAGGCCTGGGTACTGTCGCTGAGCTTCTTTTGCTCAAGGCGAGCGCTCTACCACTTGAGCCACAGCACCACCTCTGGCCTTTTCCTTTTATGTGGTGCTGAGGAATCGAACCCAGGGCTTCATGCATGCTAGGCAAGCGCTCTACCACTAAGCCACACTTCAGCCCCACTACCCGCCCCCCCCACCATTTTTTTTAAGAAAAAGAATCATCTCCAAACCAGCTTGCATATAAAATTTGAGTCATAGAAATGGTCGTCTCTTTGCACAACACCTTCATCATACCAAAAAATGTTATATGTTATTTTTATTATAAAGGTGATGTACAGAGAGGTTACAGTTACTTAAGTCAGGCAAAGAGTACATTTCTTTTCGGACAATGTCACCCCTTCCCTCGCTCTCTCCCAGTTTTTCCCTCCTGTCCCTACCCACAAATTGTTTTTCATTTTATTTTATTATTTATTTTTATTTTTATTTCTTTTTGGTCCGGTCGCGGGGCCTGAACTCTGGGCCTGGGCGCTGTCCCTCAGCTCTTCAGCTCAAGGCTAGCGCTCTACCACTTGAGCCACAGCACCACTTCCGGCTTTTTTCTTTTTTGCTTATGTGGTGCTGAGGAATCGAACCCAGGGCCTCATGCATGCAAGGCAAGCGCTCTACCACTGAGCCACCTTCCCAGCCCTCTACCCACAAGTTGTATAATTCACTTTCCATATAGTGTCTGGTGAGTACCCCGAGCATCTGTTCACCTTTTGTTCTTCTATTTCTATGCGCCCCCCCCTTACCATCCCAAAGACAGCTAAGTGACCAAACAAGACAAAAAAAAAGTTTTTTAAACCCTCTTATTGCCATTTTCTGGAATTCATTTCAATAAATAATATTTTATATGATCAGAGGCACAGAGACACGGCACCTTTGTGTTCCTCTCTTAAGAGTAGCCTACTTTGGGCTCACCGTGTGTACATGCCTAGAGTCCTATATAATTTAACATGTCCCCATTTATTTGAGATCTAGCAGATGAGAGAAAATATTGTGCGCCGTTTGTCTCTCTGAGCTTGGCTTGATTTGTTCTAGATCCACCCGTTTCCCTACAAATGACATAATCTTATTCTTTCTAATGGCTGTGTCAAATTCCATTGAGACAATAAAATTATTAAAATCAAATTAAAAAAAAAAAGAACAAATGGGGTGCTGGTGGCTCACACCTGTCATCCTAGCTCCTCAGGAGGCTGAGATCTGAGGATCATGATTCAAAGCCAGGCAGGAAAGTCCATGAGACTCTTATCTCCAATGAACCACCAGAAAACCAGAAGTAGCTCTGTGGCTCAAAGTGGTAGAGGGAAAGCTCCCAGGCCCCACGTTCAAGCCCCAGGACTGACAAAAACCAAACACAAAGCAAACAACTTTGACTCAAAGACACAACACAGTCACAAAAATCACAAGCCAGCCAGAATCCAGGTCATAAACCCGCGGAGATTTCCTGCTGCTCTCCAATCGATCGGGTGTAGACTGAGCTTGCATGCTCGGGAAGATCAGATCTCTGGAAGAGGGAACAGTGCTTACAGAGGTGTTTGGCAATGTGTTTTTGAAAGAACACCCAGAGGTACCTGCGGAATTTCTCCCCCACAAAGGCGTAGATGATGGGATTGATACAACAGTGCGTCATGCTCAGAGTCTCTGTTACCTGCATGGCTTGGTCCAGTCTGTTAGAGCTCTCGCAGTTATCCAGGTGAAAGAAATGGGGAAACGTATACAGGAGCAGGACGAGATTATAGGGAGCCCAGAACAAGAAATAGACGATCACGATGGCAAAAATGAGCTGCACGGCCCTGTGTCTCCTCTTCTCATTGCGACACCGGAGCAGGGTGTGCAGGATGCTGGAGTAGCAGATCACCATGACCAGCAGGGGTAAGATCAGACCGAAAATGACCATCACCAAGGTCTGGAAATACTTCCACACGTGGTACTGGGTGGAGGGGAAATGCGGGCTGCAGGTGTATCGAGCAAGCTCCTTTTGTGATCGGGAGAAGATGGTACTCGGAAGGGACAGCAGTATACTGACAACCCACGTGGCCATGCTGGTGGCCACCCCGGTGGTGACCGTCCTGGCTTTGAGGGCAAACACCACGTGGACGATAGCCAGGTACCGATCGACGGTGAGGAGGAGGATGAAGAAGATGCCGGAGAAGAAGCCGAGGGAATAGAGCCCCGTCAGCAGCTGACAGATGGCATTTCCAAAGGTCCATTGGGAAGCCACGTAATGGGCCCAAAAGGGCAGCGTGAGCAGGAAGAGGAGGTCGGAGACGGCCAAGTTGAGCAGGTAAATGTCCGTCATGCTCCGAAGCTTCTTGCAATGGATCAAGGTGAGGACCACCAGGGTGTTACCCACGAACCCGCACACGAACACCAGGGAGTAGAGTGGAGGGAGGAGCTGAGCTCCGATCTGCCTCACGTTGACTTTGTAGCAAGGTTCGGATGAGATGTAATCCAGGTAATCGTACGCCTCGGTCACGTTGGGTGTCTCCTCATCCATCTTGCCGAACCCTGGGAATAGAGAAGGAGTCATGTGTAATCTAACTGAAAGAAAGGGGGGGAGGGGAAAGTCCGTGGTCCTCCTTGAAGGAAAATTACTTTAAAAGTGTTTAGGGCTTGTATTTGGTATATAGATTTCTGTGTATCTATTGGTGTGTGTGTGTGTGTGTGTGTGTGTGTGTGTGTGTGCTGGTGTTGGGGCTGGAGCTCAGGGGCCTGAGCCTTGTCCCTGAGCTCTTCGACTCCAGGGGAGAGCGCTCTACCACTTTGAGCCACAGCGCCACTTCTGATTTTCTAGTGGTTCATTGGAGATCAGAGTCTCACGGACTTTCCTGCCTGGGCTGGCTTTGAACCGCGATCTTCAGATCTTAGGCTCCTTTGAGTAGCTAGGATGACAGACGTGAGCCACCAGCTCCTGGCTTGAACTCTCATTTTCTATAGGAATATGGAGGTAAATCAAGCGCTGGCTTGCTAATGACTGGTTCATTATCTTTACAGAAGCTACAGTCCCCTGCGGTCACCCCACAAGAGAGGAAAGTGTGGGAGAGAGCCAGCAAGAGCCCAAAAACCCCTGAATCGAATCACTCTTCTAAATTTCACACCTATTCATTCCTCAGCTCCTCCAGGTGACCTTTTAAGGTAGATGGTGTTAGTTTCTTACCATCAAGAGCTCTCAAGCACAGAGAGGGTAAGTAATTTGCCTTCAGACACCCAGCCAAGAGGTAACCAGTGTTACCTTATTGCGGTTAACTGCTATGCTCTTAGGACTCACATCTGATAACAGAACTAAGGCACAGAAACTGGGCATCGGTGGTTCACACCTGCAATCCTAGCTACTCAGGAGGCTGAGATCTGAGGATCATGGTTCAAAGCCAGCCTGGGCAGGAAAGCCAGTGAGATTCTTTAATTAATGACACCCCCACACACACACCAAAAAAAAAAAAAAAAAAAGCTGGAAGTAGAACTGTGGCTCAAAGTGATAGAGAACTAGCCTTGAGTAAAAGAGCTCAGGGACAGCACCCAGGCCCTGAGTTCAAGCCCCATGACCAACAAAAAGAAAAGAAAGAACTAAGGAATCGGATCAGCAAGCAGACTGGTGCCTTCATGCAATCAGAACGAAATGAACAGATACCCAAGTCCTCCGTCAACTTTAATGATCAAACACAAGTGCCCACATCCTGAAGTGTGTGGTTCCAATTTCCTAAGTTGGCATGCATTCAGAGCTCTCTTACAAGCAAGAAATGCCATGGGGTACGTGGTAGCTCACGCCTGTCATCCTAGTTACTCAGGAGGCTGAGATTTGAGGATCACAGTTCAAAGCCAGGCCGGGCTGGAAAGTTTATGAGATTCTTTTCTCCAACGAACCAGTTTAAAAAGGAGAAAAACAAAGCCAGAAGCAGAGGCATGGCTCAAGTGGTAGAGCACCAGCCTTGCGTGAGAAAAGCAAGCAGCCAGAGAGCCTGAGTTCAAGCCTCAGGATTAGCGACAACAACAACAAAAAAACAACTCGCTTCCAAATCAAATGGCCCCCTTCCATAGTTGATCTACCTCTATAGGTACACATCCAGAAAGTTTGGGTGGCAGTCTTTATAGCTGGCTTTATAGTTGGCTGTGACCAGTTGTCTCAGTCCCTCAGACCAAGAATTATCTATTTTAAAAGATCCTTGTAGGTCTCAAACTTCTGATCCTTTATATGAAGCAGTTTAGAGAAACACCCAGGGCTTGGGAGGGGGGGACGGGGGTGTGTGTGGGGGGAAATCTCACCTTCAAATTCTGAGCCAGAAAAACAATGATACACTAATTGCAGAACCGATCAGATGTTTGTGATATAATATAGCATCTGGATAACTTTGAGGCTTCCCATTTTGTTGGTGGGGTGTGGCAGAGAGAGAGAGAGAGAGAAAAAAAAAGAGAACCAGGCTTATTCTCAGCTTCTGGGGTACTCATGATTAGAGACACCCCTAGTGGAGATAGTTCAGCTCTCCGACACTGGAAGACAATCTCTGTTGAGATTTCGGCCAAGGTTTATCCATCTCTCTAGGACTCTTTTAGTTTTATTGTTTTGAGAGGTGAGGATTGTTTGCTTGTTTTAAAGATAATACTGTGAGCTGGGTGCTGAGAGCTGAGCATCACGGTTCAAAGCCAGCCCAGGCAGGAAAGTCCATGAGACTCTGATCTCCAATGAATCAGCCAAAAGCCAGCAGTAGAGCTATGGCTCAAATGGTAGAGTGTTAGCCTTGAGCAAAAGAAGCTCAGGAACAGCACCCAGGTCCTGGCGTTTGAGCCCCAAGGACAGACAGGCAGGCAGGCAGACAGACAGATAAAGACACAGATACAGACATTACAGACAGACAGACACACAGACACACACACACACACACACACACACATTCTGTTCTGCTGCCCATCTTTCATTTACAATCTTGGAAACTCTAAAGTCTGACCTTGCCAGGTGCTGAGGTCTTAATCCTGTTATCCTAGCTAACCCAGGAGGCTGCGATCTGAGGATTGTGGTTTGAAGTCCAGCCCCAAGGCAGGAAAGTCCCAGTGAGACTCTTACCTCCAATGATCCACTCAAAAACTGGAAGTGGCTCAAAGCACCAAGAGCCTCAGGAACAGCACCCAGGCCCTGAGTTCAAGCCCCATGACTGACAAAAAAATAATAGTAAAGTCTGACCTTCTCCTTAAATATTATATTTTCATATATATACATATATATATATATATTTTTTTTTCCTAAATGCACGTCTTGTGTTTGCATACGTTACCCCCAGGAGTTTTCTACTCAGATCTTTTCTTCATCACAGAAGCTGAGCTAATATAACCAACAGGACAGCTGAATGATGTACTTACCAGAGACAGTTTCCTGTTTGGGGAACGGATGTCTCAGCTTGTCTGACTAGCTGCGCTGTGCAAATCAAACATATTAGGCAGGATAGAGTAGGAAGCAGGGTGTCTTTAAAGAGGGGTGGAGTTTAAAGGCCCTGGAGAGGAAAAAAAAAATCCAAAAATAGTTCTTCTTTTAAAGTTACGTTTAAGATATAGCCCAGTGCTGTGGCACCTGCCTGCCTGTCATCCTAGCTACTCAGGAAGCAGAGATCTGAGGACCATAGTTCAAAGCCAGCCCAGGCAGGAAAGTTCAAAAGACTCATCTCCAATTTACCAAGAAAAAAAAAAAAAAGCCACAAGTAGAGGTAGGGCTTAAGTGGTATAGCCTTGAAGGCTAAAAAGCTCAGGGACAGTGCTCAGGCCCTAAGTTCAAGCCCTATGACCAGAACATGTACATGCACACATGCACACATGCACACACACACACACACACACACACACACACACACACACATACACACACACACATACACACACACACACACAAATAGAGGTAGAAGAAGAGTGAGTGATATCCCATCAGGAAACTACATCTGAAAGAGGGAAATTGCTGTGTAAAAGGGAAATGGTTAGTGTCAATGTTAAGGGGAAAAAAATAAGAATGTTCCAACCGTTGCTCTCTAAGTCAATTCAAAAGCTGGGTACCGGTGGCTCACGCCTGGCATCCTAGCTACTCAGGAGGCTGAGATCTGAGGATCGAGGTTCAAAGCCAGCCTGGGCAGAAAAGTCCGTGAGACTCTGATCTCCCATGAACTATTGGAAAATTAGAAGTGGCGCTGTGGCTCAAAGTGGTAGAGCATTAGCCTTGAGCAAAAGAGCTCAGGGACAGCGCCCAGGCTCTGAGTTCAAGCCCCGGGACTTGACAGACCAAAAAAAAAAAAAAAAAAATCAGCTCAAGTCAACCTTGAAACATTTTTATTATTATATCTATTATTATTATTGTTGTTGTTGTTGTTGCTATTACCTTTTGGCCTTGCGTTCTTATTTGGCATGTATGCTCAAGGCTGGTGTTCTACCACTTGAGCCACAGCTCCACTTGTAGCTTTTGGGTGGTTCGCTGGAGCTAAGACTCTCACCAACTTTCCTTCCTGGGCTGGCTTTGAACCAGGATCCTCATATCTCAGCCTCCTGAGCAGCTAGGATGACAGGCAGATGCCATCCTCATCTATCTCAAGAAAGCCCAGCTTGTAGCCCATCTCTGTCCCTCAGCCCTCCTATCTACATACAGGGCTGAATACAGGCAGAGTCCGTTGGGCAGATCGTACAGTTCCAGGTTATTGTCTTCAGGGTCTCCAGACTGTTGAATTCAAGCCCTTGGTTGCTTTCTGTGTGGATCTCTATTAGGCCCTCACACCAATGTTCTTACTTCCCGAAAAGCTCTAGAAAGGGAACTTGACATATTAGCTAGCTTCCTGCTCAGTCAGTAAGATTCTCGGTAAAGCCTAGGGGACTTTCATTTTCCAAAAGCATTTGATGCTTAGGTAGTCAAAATTTTCCTGGTGGCAAATGTTAAAACCTGGCTTAGATAACAATACCATTCTCCCACAACACCCACAGTAGCCAAACCAGCCACATCAGAGAATCATCCAGCAATCCTTTCTTAGACTTCATTTTATTGTTGCATTTTATTTTTATTTTTATTTTTTTGGGTCCGGTCGTGAGGCCTGAACTCTGGGCTTGGGCGCTGTCCCTCAGCACTTCAGCTCAAGGCCAGCGCTCAACCACTTGAGCCACAGCACCACTTCCGGCTTTTTTCTTTTTGCTTATGTGGTGCTGAGGAATCAAACCCAGGGCCTCAGGCATGCAAGGCAAGCGCTCTACCACTGAGCCACCTTCCCAGCCCCTGTTGCATTTTATTTTATTTTATTTTATTTTATTTGCTGGGCTTGGGGCTTGAACTCAGGGCCTGGGAGCTCTTCCTGAGCCTCTTTGTGCTCAAGGATAGTGCTCTTTGAGCACTTTGAGCTACTTTTGGTTTCTGAGTGGTTCGTTGGAGATGAATCTCACAGGGACTTTCCTGCCTGGGCTGGCTTCGAACCATGATCCTCTGATCTCAGCCTCCCGAGTAGCTAGGATGACAGGTGTGAGCCACTAGTACATCTTCACTACTCAAGAGGCTGAGATCTGAAGATCGTGGTTTGAAGCCAGTCTGAGCAGGAAAGTTGGTGAGTCTCTTTATCTCCAATGAAGTACCAAAAAAAAAAAAATGCCAGAGGTGGAGTTGTGGCTCAAGTGGTAGAGTGCCAGCCTTGAGCAAAAGAAGCTCAGGGACAGTGCCCAGGCCCTGAGTTCAAGCCCCAGGAGTGGGGAAAGACAGAGAGAGAGAGAGAGAGAGAGAGAGAGAGAGAGAGGCTTGCAGACTTTCCTGCCCAGTCTGACATCGAACCCATGATCTTCTGATTTCAGCCTCCTGAATAAGTAAGAATGACAGGCACAAGCCAGAGATGCTTCGCTAGATCTAGGGTTTGCTCTTTGGGGCTTTTTTGGCCTTGTGCTGCGTGACTGTCATCAGGCTCGCTGGTGATACGTGAGCACACACTCACCCCCAGAGGGCAATGTGGGGCAATGAAGGAGGCTGAGTCATTCACACCAGGGCTGGAGAGGCCACCGTTGACAAGAGGCCTCCTCTCCCCGAGTTTCCAGTTCCTCATCTGTCAAGTGATGCGGTAGATTTGGGGCATCTCTCATTATTATTACGATTATTATTACTATTATTATTATTACTATGTTGTTGTTATTATTGTATATTTTTTGGTCATTTGTGGGGCTTGAACTCTGGGCGCTGTCCCTCCGCTCTTCAGCTCAAGGCGAGTGCTCTACCACTTGAGCCACAGCGCCACTTCTGGTTTTCTAGCGGTTCATTGGAGATCAGAGTCTCACAGACTTTCCTGCCCAGGCTGGCTTTGAACCTCGATCCTCAGATCTCAGCCTCCTGAGTAGCTAGGATGACAGGCGTGAGCCACACCAGTGCCCGGCTCATCTCTCCTTTAACTCTACCTCATCACACCTGGTTTGAAAAGTACACACTGATATGAAATGAACATTCATCAACGGGAAGGAAACTCAACTGTCTGTCTGTTTTGAATTTCTGGTTCAGAGGTGTGGTCCAGGCAATTCTTAGATCATCTGAAGGATGTAAAAAGGAACTGAGAATCTCCAGAACGTTCTCCAGACATTAAGCCTTTGTTCTGGTATGAGGAGAACCCCAAAGTAGCCGTTCATCTTGCCATGATGTTGTATTTTGTTTTTTAATTTCTGTCTGTCTTTCTACATTGTACCTTCCAGTGCTTGGAGTGCTTCTCACCTGGATTGTGTTCCTACTCTTCAAAGAAATGATCCATTGAACTGGGCACTAGTGGCTCTCTCCTGTCATCCAAGATGTGAAAATTGTGGTTTAAAGTCTGTGAGTCTCTGATCTCCAATGAACCATCCCAGAAGAAAAAGCTAGCCATGAAGGTATGGCAGTAGAGCATTACCCTTTGCTAGTTTTTTAAATTTATTTTTATTGTGGGTTGTGGAAGGCCTGGGCACTGTCCCTGAGCTCTTTTGCTCAAGGCTAGAGTTCTACCATTTAGAGTGAAAAGCTCTACTTCTGGTTTTCTGGTGATTAGTTGGAGATAAAAGTCTCACAGACTTTCCTGCCCAGACTGGCTTCAAACTGTGATCCTCAGATCTCAGCCTCCTGAGTAGCTAGGATGACCGGCGTGAGTCACCAGCACCTGGCTTAGTGGTTGTACTTTAGCTCAGTTTCCAAGTCTGCCTATGTATTTTGTTTCTTTCTTTCTTTTTTTTAGGGGGGTCCGTCGTGGGTCCTGAACTCTGGGCCTGGGCGCTGTCCCTCAGCTCTTCAGCTCAAGGTTAGTGCTCTACCACTTGAGCCACAGCACCACTTCTGGCTTTTTTCTTTTGCTTATGTGATGCTGAGAAATTGAACCCAGGGCCTCATGCATGCTAGGCAAGTGCTCTTCTCAGCCCTCTTTCTTTCTTTTCTCCCTTTCTTTCTTCCTTCCTTCCTTTCTTTCTCTCCCATTCTTCTCTCCTTTCTTTCTCTTTCTTTCTTTCTTTTCTTTCTCTTTTCTTTCCCTTCCTCCCTTCTTTCCTCCCTCCTTCTCTCCCTCCCTCGTTCCCCCTCTCCTTCCTTCCTTTCTCTTTCTTTCTTTTTTTTTTTTGGGTCCGGTTGTGGGGCCTGAACTCTGGGCCTGGGCGCTGTCCCTCAGCTCTTCAGCTCAAGGCTAGCGCTCTACCACTTGAGCCACAGCGCCACTTTCTGGCTTTTTTCTTTTTTGCTTATATGGTGCTGAGGAATCGAACCCAGGGCCTCAGGCATGCAAGGCAAGCGCTCTACCACTGAGCCACCTTCCCAGCCCTTCTTTCTTTCTTTCTTTCTTTCTTTTTTCTCTCTCTCTCTTCCTTTCTTTCCTTCCTTCCTTCCTTCCCTCCTTCCTGCCTTTCTTTCTTTCTCTTCTTTCCCTCCCTCCTTCCTCCCTCCCTCCCTCCTTCCTTCCCTCCCTTCTTCCTTCCTTCCTTCCTTCCTTCCTTCCTTCCTCTCTTTTCATATATTTCTCCCAGTGCAGCTGATGCACTCAACAGAGCATGTTGGGTCACTGCCCGGCGCCTCACCCCACCCCCCAAGGCCACACACAGACCCACTGTCACCTTAAGTGGGTCACAGCTCTCTAACAGGATATTACCTAAGACTCCCCTGGGGCCCCAGATTGGTTGCCTATTGACCTAAGATCAAGGACAAAGAAGTGTTAAATCTTCTGCCTTTCGAAGGAAACCACCACACTTCGGGGTCAGACACCTCCCTTTGGAGGTGTCAGAGGTGACAGAATCCATCCTGTGTTCCACCCAGCACCTCAGCTCCTCCTGCTACAAGTCTTTCCCAGTTAAAGGTGCGTGGATGGGGAACCAATCAAGGGAGGGCTTGCCAAAACGAAGTCCCACCTCCCTGCTCCAGTAGGATTCCCACAGAGAGGGCAGGCCAGGTGTAGCATTGGAAAAGGGAGGTTGGGGGTGTGTGGGGGGGGGTGGGTGGAAGATGGCTAATGTGGTTATCACAAGAGAGCACTGGTTACAGGTGACGTGTGAGATCCTGCTGCTGGGAGGGGGTGCAAGGTGACCCCAATGTTCAGGAAATGAAAAGCTGGAAGAAATCTAGTTGAAGAGCAATGGCACAGGCTTGCAAGGTGGCCGAAAGCAGTCTCAGCAGCTCTCGGCCCCTCTGGCAGGGAGAACAACATGAAGCTCTTCCTTCTGGGGCGTCCTGATCAACACAGAGAAAGATACAGGCTCCCCTTTCCCCGCCCTCTCCTCTTCTCCCCAGTACCAGCGCATGCCCAGACATGGAGGAGACACAGAATCTCCAGGAGCGAGAACACAAAAGTCAAGGCTGGAGGCCCGAGAGTAGAGGAGGCAGACCATATTGCTCTTTGCAGCAGAACCTTCCAGAAGCCAGTGCTCTAAAAACCCCACTGAAATGAAGACAAAATAAAATCATTTCATACTGGGAATGGATTACATTGGGAAATGCACGTGTGCATGTGTGTGTATTATATACATATATGAAATGGTACAAAATAAGACTTTCTCTGGGTATATGTGGGCCCTGCAGCTTGAACTCAGGGCCTGGGCCCTGTCCCTGAGCTTTTTTACTCAAGGTTGGAGCTCTTCCACTTGAGCCACAGCGCCACTTGTGGTTTTCTGGTGGTTCATTGGAGATCAGAGTCTCACAGACTTTCCTGCCCAGGCTGGCTTTGAACCAGGATCCTCAAATCTCAGCCTCCTAACTAGTAACTAGGATGATAAGGGTGAGACCCTGTGACTGGGCTGGCAGTCTACTTTGAACTCAGGGCCGTGGCTACCGATGTCTTCTCAGCCATCGGGGTGCAGGGCTGAGGGGCGGGAACTGGGAGGGTCTGGTGGGCGGCAGCGTGGTCTCTCTGATGCCCTGCTTTGATGTGATTTGCGATCAGCTCCTGTGGGCGGGACAAGGAGCGTGATGTAGAGGCCAAGTGCACATGTCAACCTCAAGGTTAGGTGTGTGTCGTACACGGGCGGATGGTATGTGTAAAATTGTGAGTAAAACAGCCAGCCACCCTGCGGCATCACAGATCTTATTTCTAACACACGAGCTGGGACCGCAGATTATTTTCCCGATCATAGGTGTTGTAGAAACAATATTTACGTCGCCTCAAAACAAGAGTGAAGATGCTTGGAGGTGACATTCTTTCTGAGCCTCTAGCTTTTTTTTCTAGAACCTTCTGCAGCCCTAAGGACCTTCTGGGATCACCCTTCCAACTCCCAAGTCTCCTGCTCATGATTCTGGCTTTCTGTCAAATTAGAGACACCATTGTCTGTCAACCTAGCTACTTAGGAGGCTGAGATCTGAGGATCGTGGCTCAAAGCCAGCCTGGGCAGATAAATCCATGAGACGTTCATGTCCAATGAACAACCAAAAAGCCAGAAGTGGAGCTATGGTTCAAGTGGTAAAGCATTAGTCTTAAGTAGAAAAACTAAGGGACAGCGCCCATTGTGGCCCTGAATTCAAACCCCAGTATTGTACCCCCCCCCTGAAAAGAGTGTTCTTTACTAACAAAAAGTCTTGGTGTTGTTGGTGGGGCTTGAACTCAGGGCCTGGGTGCTGTCCCTGAGCTCTTCAGCTCAAGGCAAGCGCTCTACCACTTGAGCCACAGCTCCACTTCCGGTTTTCTGGTGGTTTATTGGAAATAAAAGTCTCACCGACTTTCCTGCCTGGGCTGGCTTTGAACAGAGATCCTCAGATCTCAGCCTCCTGAGTAGCTAGGATTATAGGTATGTGTTACCAGTGCTGGGCATGAGGCTTCAAAATACACATACACACACACACACACACACACACATTTCCTTTAAAAAAAGATAAGAAAATTGCTACTTTTTATTCATTTGTTTATTTATGTGTATATTGTGTGTGTGTGTGTGTGTGTGTGTGTGTGTGTGTGTGTGTGTGTGTATGTACATGCCAATCCTGGGTTTTGAACTTAGGCCTTGGGCAATGTCCCTGAGTTTGTTTGTTTTTTTTTTTCTTTTTTGCTGGTTCATTAGAGATAAGCAGTCTCCCAGACTTTCCTTCCACAGGACTGGCCTTCACCTGCAATCCTCAAATCTCGGCCTCCACGAGTAGCTGAGGATGGATAGGTGTGAGTCATCTTCATTTTTACAAACCTGCAGACACTTCCTGCTCCCCGGTAGAAGGGGTATAAGCTGAGCTGGCTCGATCGGCTGCCTCCCGGTAGAACACCGGGCACTGTTTGCAGAGACGTTTGGCAATGTGTCTCCGGAAGAAGGTGATCAGATACCTCCGGAACTTCTCCCCGACGAAGGCGTAGATGATGGGATTGATGCAACAGTGGGTCATGCCCAGCGTCTCGGTCACCTGCATGGCTTGGTCTAGGTGACTGGCCGACTTGCAGTTACTCAGGCCGAAGAATTCCTGGAAAGTGGTCAGGAGCAGGACGAGGTTATAGGGAGCCCAGAAGAGGAAGTAGACGATCATGATGACAAAAATGAGCCTCACGGCCCTGTGTCTCTTCTTCTCATTCCGACACCGGAGCAGGGTGTGCAGGATGCTGGAGTAGCAGATCACCATGACCAGCAGGGGTAAGATCAGACTCAGGATGTTCCTCAGGATGGTGTGGAAGTTCTTCCATGCTAATGGGAAATACGGGCCGCAGGTGTCACCGGTCTCTTCCTTCAGGGATTTCGTGAAGCTGATCCCAGGCAGAGAAGCCAACAAGACAAGGATCCATGTCACCGCGCTGGTGGCCACTCCAAAGGTGACCGTCCTTGCTTTTAAAGCCAACACGGCGTGGACGATGGCTAAATACCGATCGATGGTGAGGAGGAGGACGAAGAAGATGTCCCCGAAGTAACCAGCGTAGTACATCCCCGTGAGGAACTTACAGAGGACACCCCCAAAGATCCACGGGTTGGAGGCGTAGTGAGCCCAAAAAGGTAGCGTGAGGAGGAAGAGGAGGTCGGAGATGGCCAAGTTGAGCAGGTAAATGTCCGTCATGCTCCGAAGCTTCTTGCAGTAGATCAGGGTAAGGACTACCAGGGTGTTACCCACGAACCCGCACACGAACACCAGGGAGTAGAGAGGAGGGAGGAGCTGAGCCCCGATCTGCCTCACGTTGACTTTGTAGCAAGGTTCGCCATAGTCGTAGTCATACACAGTGGTGGCTTCTTGAAGGTTCTCGGTGACATTTCTTGTCAAAGGAAGCGTCTCGGAGGACATGTTGGAAGCCATGTGCTCATCCATTGTTCTTTACCTTCTCTCTTGGGCCTTCTATGGGCAGAAAGCAATAATAATAATAATGACATTACCACCCACCCCCTAAACAGCTTCCCAAAGTTTGGGGTGCTGTCCCTTCCCACCATAACATTTTCCCCTTTGATTCCCTAGTGAGGGCCAATATTAGTTATTCTACAGTTAAAAACCCACGTCTAGGGCTGGGAAGGTGGCTCACTGGTGGAATTGCTTGCCTTGCATGCATGAGGCCCTGGGTTCGATTCCTCAGCACCACCTAAGCAGAAAAAGCCAGAAGCGGCGCCGTGGCTCAAGTGGTAGAGCTCTTGCTTTGAGCTGAAGAGCTGAAGGACAGCGATCAGGCCCTGAGTTCAAGCCCCATGACTGACCCCACCCCAAAAAATGCATGTCTACCTCTTCTGCTGATTGTGTGTGGGCCTGTGACTCATTCCTAGAAAATAAAAGCACAACCTACTTGGGGGAGGTGTTTCTACAAGGTTCTTCCTGTGTAAGAGACACACACAGGAAAAATCCTGCCTTACCTCTTCTACCTTTGCAAATTATCTTTTTTTTGGGGGGTGGTGGAGGAGGAATCAGCCACAGGGCTTGAACTCAGGGCCTGGGTGCTGTCCCTGAACTCCTTTTGCTCAAGGCTAGCACTACTACTTTAAGCCACTTCTGGTTTTCTGGTGGTGAATTGAAGGTAAGAGTCTCACCGGCTTTCCTGCCTAGGTTGGCTTTGAACCGAGATCCTCAGATCTCAGCCTCCTGGGTAGCTGGGATGGCAGGTATGAGCCACTGGTGTTCAGCTACAGATTATCTTGTGTAGGGTTGGTGCTTGATCATGAATGAAAGACACAGAAAAAATTAGACAAAAGCCCTAGAAAGTCACAAACCAACCTTTGAACTTCTCCTCTTCTGGCTTATTATTTGAGAAAATGGGGTTTAAAAAAAAAAAGCTATTGTGAATCACCTCTTCTGTTAACTTGCAGCCCAAAACATTCTTAGAAGTGACCCCCCCCAAAAAACCCCACGCTTTCTTTGGCCATCCTGGATTTCTCCACGTCCAGGCTGCAGTAACGCATGGTTACAACAATATTTCAGTGTCTCAGCTTTGAGCTGATATATATATATATTCATTCTCATTGAGTGTTTGATTTCCTGCCAACTTCCTCTACTTTCAACTCTTTGGGGGTTTGCAAGAGGAAGCTCCCATCTGAAGTGCTTCTTAGAATATTCTTTTTTGGCACTTACTTCTTCCCATTGTCCAGTCCCTAAGAGGCCTCAGGCCTTGGACTCAACTTTTACCTTTTCCACCTTTTCTTTCCTTCTTTCCTTCCTTCCTTCCTTCCTTCCTTCCTTCCCTTTCTCTTTCTTTCTTTCCTTCTTTCTTCCTTCCTTTCCTCCTTCCTTCCTTCCTTTCCTTCTTTCCTTCTTTCCTCCCTGTCTATCTTTCTTTCTGTCTTCCTTCTTTCCTTGCTTTCTTACTTTTTTTGTGTGTGCCAATACTACTAGAGTTTGAACTCAGGGCCTGGGCACTGTCCCTGAGCTTCTTTTTGCTCAAGGCTAGTGCTCTACCACTTGAGCCACAGCACCACTTCTGGCTTTTTTGTAGTAGTACTACTACTACTAGTAGTAGTTAAGAAGCTCACAGACTTCGTTGCTTTGGCTGGCTTCGAACAGCAATCCTCTGATCTCAGCCTCTCGAGTAGCTAGGATTACGGGCATGAACCACAGGCGCCCTAGCCCAGCCCTTTTCTTTTCTTTCTTTCTTTTTTTAACTTCTTTATTCTTGCTTCCAAATGCTTCCAGAATTGTGTCAGGTAATCCCAGGGTTTTGCTGACAGCCCTGCCTGCCCCCGGCCAACTCAAAGCTCAGTCTACAAGATGCACCTTTCTCCTAAACCTGAGAGGAAGTTTCCCTTGTCCAGTAAATATCTCTCCAAATCCACGCCGGCAGTATTTATCGGGTACCTACTAGGATGCTGTCCTTGCTTGTGGATACTAGGGATAAAGCAGGGAACAGAATGGCTGCCATGAAGCTACCACCAGCCCAGTCCACCTCCATCTGAGCACCCCGAGAAGCTAGCTCCAGTTTGTGCAATAGCTTTCCTTGATGATCACCACTTACCGTATTGCCTACGAAGCAGAATTGGGTCTTACTCCGAAGCCCTTCCTCTTCTGGAAATCAAGAGCCACCCTAGAGGGCCAAAGGGGCCTGGGTTCAAATCCTGCCTCCAAACGTTGGAGACCCATTACTTTTTCCCAAGTATCTGCGTTGGGGTGTGTGTGTGTGTGTGTGTGTGTGTGTGTGTTTGAGTGTACGATATTCATTACGCCAGGCGCCAGTGGCTCACACTTGTCATCCTAGCTACTCAGGAAACGGAGACCTGAAGATCACAGTTTAAAATCAGCCGGGATAGAAGACGCTGATCTCCAACTAACCAACAACCACAACTCAAAAAAAGGCAGACTTAACCGCGTGGCTCAGGTGGAAGAATGCCAGTTCCAAGTAAAAAAGTTCAGCGCTCAGGCACTGAATTCAAGTTGCTATACCAACATGTAAAAAGGCAAAACAAAACAAAAAACCTACCTAGGCTGCATAATGAAAAGGAAATTGTCTAGAATAAACCACCGTTACCACCACCACCACCACCACCACAATAATAATAGTAATAATTCCATTATCTTCTTGGTGCCTTTGTTCTTTTTTTTTTTTTTGTCAGTCCTGGGGCTTGAACTCAGGGCCTGGGCACTGTCCTCAAGGCTAATACTCTACCAGTTGAGCCACAGAGCCTCCTGTGGCTTTTTCTGTGTGTGTGTGGCACTGAGGAATCGAACCCAGGGCTTCATGCATGCTAGGCGAGCGCTCTACCACTGAGCCACCCTCCCAGCCCTCCTTGGTGCCTTTCAACTGCCTATTTCTTGTCTCAGTTGCTCGTGGGTGGTGGCTGGGAGGAGGGGGCTTGCTCTTGCCTTTGCTCCTAGCGTTTCCCTCTCCACCTACTTTTTCCAAAAGTTGAAATTAAATCGGCTTTGGGGGGTGGGGAGGTGGGGGTAAAAGGACCTCAGAGATACCGGCAGGTCTGCTCACCATGGCTTTGTTTAATTCCCTTTTCTACTCTTGGTCTTCAGTGATTTCGTATACCTTTAACCACCTTCTCTCCACCCCACCCCAACTCTCCATTTCCTTCAAGCCTCAGTGATGTTCTATGTACTTGGCCCTTCATCTATAATAGCTGGTGGGCTCCTATTCATCCTGCAATACCTCCTGCTCAAATGTCCCTTCTGTAAGAAACCTGATCTGCATCCTTGTACCTAAATTCTCTGGTCTCCTAACTTCTCTTATATCTGAACCAGCAACTGGCCACGCTTGTTGCTCTGAGACCAAGTTCTGGTCATATCACCAGATCTTGGTAAATAGATCTAACACCAAAAAAAAAAAAAAATGGTACTAATTAGTAGCCAAACGCCACCAGTGGCTCACACCTGTCATCCTAGTGACTCAGGACGCTGTGATCTGAGGCTCACAGTTCAAAGTCAACCTGAGCAGGAAAGTCCGTGAGACGCGTCTGTCCAATGAACCACCAAAAAAAGCCAGAAGAGGAGCTGTGGCCAAAAGTGGTAGAGCAGACAAAGGTCAGGACAGCGCGTAGGCCCTGAGTTCAAGCCCCAGGACCAGCACAATGCATTGGTTTTCTATAGCAATCTCTGCATTTCCAGTTAGGAGAAGCTTGAAGCTTCTGATTCATAAAGTGACAGAAAACAAAACACACACACACACACACAAAATCCCCCCCAAAACCAAAACCCCACTCACCAATGGCTGCCCTCCTCCAGGTGATACCGTCCTTCAGACTTGTCATCAACTGAAGCAGCTAGATACGGAGGTAGAAACTTAGGGGTGCAGAAGTAGGAAATAAAGTTTCCTGCAAAAAGAGAAGGCGGAGATAGCAGGGCAAGTAATGGTAAAGAAGAAGAAGGAAAAAAAAAAAGAACACCAAAAAACAACAGTTTCTTCTTCTTCTTTTTTTGGGTTCTGCCAAAAACGTGTTTAGGTTAGCTACAAAAGGGGTGGTTTTGCAATCTGGATTGTGTAAATTTAAGGATGAGTCAGACGGCTCCAATTTCTTGGCTCCTGTATCTATGATTTTTTTGGGGGGGAGTAGGGGGGCGGGGTGCGGATTCTGGGGGGGGGATTCTGATGTTCTTCTATTTTCTGCCATGTGCATAACCTTAAAATCTGAATCTATAACTTCCTAGAAGAGAAAGGCTGTCAGGGTTGTTGGTGATGGGGAGGGGGGGGGAAGAAAATGCAGCAAGAGATTATTGTAATGGAGAATTCGGGATTCAGCAGCCTAGGGGTGTGTGTGTGTGTGTGTGTGTGTGTGTGTGTGTGTGTGTGCTGGTCCTAGGGGCTTGAGCTCAGGGAGAAGACATTGTCCCTGAGCTTTTCTTTCCTGCTTAGGTTGCTTTCGAACCGCCATCCTCAGATCTCAGCCTCCTGAGTAGCTAGGATGACAGGCGTGAGCCACCGGTGTCTGGTGCTCATTGTAGTGTTTGATCACACAGGCTTGCCTATCTTGGTTTGCCTGGACGCGGTTGTGAATTCTGAAGCCAGGGGGGAAATTCATATTTGCTGTCTGCAGCTTGACCTTTTCTTTCCAAGAATCGTTTGCAGTGTCGGCTTTTCTCATTCTGACTCTGCCCTGCTGTGTTATCACCGGTGTGAAAGTAGCAAGAATTACCCAGTAGCTCACACCTGTCATCCTAGCTACTCAGGAAGCTGAACTCGGATCACGATTCAAAAGCAACCCAGACAACCAGCAACCCAGAAAAGCCCGTAAGCACTCTTATTTCCAATGAGCCAGCACAAAAGCCAGAAGTAGAGTTGGACCACAATTGATTGAATACCAGACTTGAGCAAAAAAGCTAAGCAATTGCACCCCGAGACCTGAGTTCAAGCCCAAGCACTAGCGTGCACACACACACACACAAACAGAGTAGAAAAAAAAATCCTTTTTCTTCCCCAGGCTGGTCTTGAACTTGTGACCCTACTGCCTTTGGTGGTAGCAGAGATCCTTTCTGTTATTTATTTATTTGTTTGTTTGTTTGTTTATTATTTGGTTGGTTGTGGGGCTTGAACTCTGGCCTGCGGGCTGTCCTTGTGCTCTTCAGCATAAAGTGAGCACTCTACTACTTGAGCCACAACACCACTTCCGGTTTTCTGGTGGTTCATTGGAGAGAAGTCTCATAGGCTTACCTACTTGGGCTAGCTTTGAACCTCGGTCCTCAGATCGCAGCTTCCTGAGTAGCTAGGGTGACAGGTGCAAGCCACTGGCGCCCGGCTCTTTCTGTCATTTATTTATTTATTTATATTGTGAAGCCAAGACCACAGCAAGTAAGATTGCCGTTTTATGTGAGTATGATTTCATCCAGACCAAGTTGATCCAAACTTGGAGGTTTTCTAGAATCCTAGAACTCGCTGCTCTAGTTTAGTAGGCCACAGGAAGCTGATAGAAACCACAGTGAACCCAGAAGCATCTGTGAAATGGTTGGGAGGAAGAATTTTTGTTACCTGAGCAACTTCATTTCTGAAAACAGAGCCGGGGAGGGGGGGGGGGGAGGTGGAGAATTATCTTTAGGTCACTAAAAAGTCTTTCTGTCTTCTTGTCTCACGGACAATTCTTTCCACGCTGTTTCCCACCCTCCTGTCCCCCACGTTTTTAGTTGGATGAGACTTATCTTCTGCCCATAGTACACACACAGGTGCTGAGAGCAAATTGAACTTTCGGTTTGAATGATGTTAACCCTCTTCCCCTACAACAGAAGTCCAATGAATAAAATCCTCCAAAAGTCACATGTGAGAGTTTAACCTGCAGAGTTAACCATCATCCAGAGTTGATTTTTTTTTAGGGGGTGGGGTGGGGGGGTCGGTCCTGGGACTTGAACTCATTGCCTGGGCCCTGTCTCTGAGCTTTTATGCTCAAGGTGTGTGCTCTACGGCTTTGAACCACAGCACCACTTCTGGTTTTCTGGTGGTTCTTTGAAGATCAGAGTCTCATGAGCTTTCCTGCTGGGGCTGGCTTTGAACCGTGATCCTTAGATCTCAGCCTCTCAAGTAGCTAGGATTACAGACCTGAGCCACCAGTGCCCAGAATACTTTCTGATTTTATTTTACTTTGCAAATTCTGGGGCTTGAACTCGGGGCCTGGGCACTGTCCCTGAGCTTCTTTTTGCTCAAGGCTAACACTCTACCACTTGAGCCACAGGGCCACTTCCAGCTTTTTCTGTGTATGTGGTACTAAGGAATCCAACCCAGGGATTCATGCATGCTAGGCAAGCACCCTACCACAAAGCCACATTCCCAGCCCTACTTTCTGATTTTAAAACATACTGAATGTATATAGTCATCAAAACAGTATGGAACTAAAAACTATGGAATTTGTATAGACATATAAGTCAATGGAATGGAATGGCTTCAAACCACAATCCTCAGATCTCAGCTTCCTGCGTCTAGAAATAAACCTGAACATCTATTATGAGTTAATTTTCAACAAGCACGCCAAGACTTTGGAATAGGAGAAAGAATCCTTTGCAACAAATTGTGGTGAAAGTAACAGGATGTCCACAGGTTAAGAGCAATGATCATGTCACCTACAAAGATTAGCTAAACATGGATCCGTGATCCAAATATAAGAGCTGAAATTATAAAACTCTTAGAAGAAAATATGAAAGCAAAGCCAGGTACCAGTGGCTCGTGCTTATAATCCTAGATACTCAGGGAGGCTGAGATCTGAGGATTGTGGTTCAAAGCCAGCCTGGGCAGGAAACTCTGTGAGGTTCTTGTCTCTGATAAATTACCAAAAAAAAGAGACTGAAGTGGAGTCGTGGCTTAAGGGGTAGAGCGCTAGCCTTGAGCAAAAGAAGCTCAGAGACAGTATTGAGACCCTGAGTTCAAGACCCAGGACTGGCACCCCCAAAATAGAAATAAAATAAAGGCAAATCGTTATGGCTGTTATTTTTGTCAGTCAGGGGGCTTCAACTCTGGGCCTGGGCACTGTCCCTCAGCTCTTCAGCTCAAGGCTAGCGCTCTACCACTAGAGCCACTGCACCACTTCTGGCTTTTTCTGCTTATGTGGTGCTGAGGAATCGAACCCAGGGCCTCATGCAGGCAAGGCAAGCAATCTACCACTGAGCCACCTTCCCAGCCTCTCCTTATGGCTTTTGATTTGTCTATTAACTCTTAGATATGACACCAAATGCATAAGAAATCAATGGGTGGGAAAATGATAAATCATACTTTAAGTTAAAAAAAATCTTTCCTGCACAAAAAGGACATTATCAAGAAAGTGAAAAAAAATCTATAGAATGAGACAAAATATTTGCAAATTTTGCATCTGATAAAGGCATACTATCCAGAATATGTAGAGAATATTGATATCTCCACACCAAAGGCAAATAAAAATGGGCAAGGCAGGCTGGGCAGGGTAGTTCATTCCTACCATCCCAGCTATTCTGATGTAACTGGGGCAGTTCTCTTTCTCAGATCTGTTTCTCTTGTACTATTTCCCTTTTTTCCTTTAATTTGTTTTTCTTTTCTTTTTCCTTTCTTTTTGGTGCCAGTCCTGGGCTTGAACTGAGGGCCTGGACACTGTCCCTGAGCTTTTGTGCTCCAGGTTAGCACTCTATCATTTGGGCCTCAGTGCCGCTTTCAAGGTTTGGTTTTGTTTTCGGTGCTTCATGGGAGATGAAATTCTCACGGACTTTTCTACCCAGGCTGGCTTTGAACCATGATCCTCAGATCTCAGCCTCCAGAGTAGCTAGGTGAACAGGCGTGAGCCACCAGCCCCGGGCTTCATCTTTCTTGATGAGTATTTAGGGAAGAGAAGGCAGACTATGAATTTCTTTTGTAAGATGATCCAATTTCCATTCCTCTTTTTGTGTGTGTGTGTGTGTCTTTTTTTTTAAAATATAGTAACCATAGTTTTACGTTCCTCTTTTGGTTTCTTACTCTTGAACCCTGACTCTTCTAGTTCTTTCAATTCCGTCTCCTGAATTTTTAGAACAACTTGGTATCTTCCAACAGAAATGGCAAGTGTACGCTTTGCCTGGCTCTTTTAAGAGCAGTGCCTAAGAATTAAGAGCCTTTGAGGAAAGAGACAAGATAAATTCCGAAGTGCTTTTTTCCTCCTTTCAGCGTGTGTGGTGGAAGGTGTTGAGTTTTAGCTCCGGATTGAGGCTGGAGGGTTTTGTGTGTGTGTGTGTGTGTGTGTATGTGTGTATGTGTGTGTGTGTGTGTGTGTGTGTGTGTGTGTGGTGTGTGTGTGTTGTTTTGCTTTGTTTTGTTTTCCATTGTGAGGCTTGAACTCAGGCCCTGGGCGCTGTCCCTGAGCTTCTTTTGCTCAAGGCTAGTGCTCTACCACTTGAGCCACAGCACCACTGCCAGTTTTTGAATAGTTCACTGGTGATGAGTCTCAGAGAAGCCAGGTGCCAATAGCTCACACCTGTCATCCTAGCTTCTCAGGAGACTGAGATCTGAGATCATAGTTCAAAGCCAGCCAGAGCAGAAAAGTTCATGTGATTCATCTCCAATAAACTACTCAGAAAAAGCCAAAAGGGGCATGGTGGCTCAAATGGTAGGACACTAGCCTTGAGCACAAAGATAGCATGTAGGCCCTGAGTTCAAGCCCCAGGACCAGCAAAAAAAGGGGGGGGGGGACAGGAAAAGTGCTTAGTGGTAGAGTGCTTGCCTAGCATGCTTGGTTCAATCCCTCAGTATCACATGCACAGAAAAAGCTGGAAGTGGCGCTGTGATTCAAGTGGTAGAGCTCTAGCCTTGAGCAAAAGAAGCTCAGGGACAGTGCCCAGGCCCTGAGTTCAAGCCCCAGGACTGGCAAAAATAAAAAAAAGTCGCATGGACTTTCCTGCCTAGGCTGGCTTTGAACCACGATCCTCAGATCTCAGCCTCCTGAGTAGCTGGGATGACAGGCGAAAGCCACCAGTGCTTAGCAAGGCTAAAATTTTAATTTGGAAGTCATTTGGTGCCATAATTATTCCATAATGGCAAGGTTTTATCAGCCTATATTCTTATTCATTTGTTTATCTAATTTATTTTTAGTGATCTTTAAACCGTTGTATAAAGGGGTTTCAACTCAACAAAGTAATATATATATATTTAAAAATTGCATATATATATCATGCACTTAAAGAATTATGCACCTTAACCAGGTGCTGGTGGCTCAAGTTTGTCATCCTCAATACTCAGGAGGCTGAGGATTGTGGTTCAAAGCCAGCCTGGGCAGGAATGTCTGTGAAATTACCACAAAAAGCCAGAAATGGGGCTGCTGTGGCCGAATGCTAGTCTTGAGCAAAGAAGCTCAGGGACAGCACCTAGCTCCCTGAGTTCAAGCCCCAGCTTGAGCATACACACATTTGGGTGTCAGTTTGGGTTTAGCTCACTTCCTCTTTTTGACCCTTGTTAATTTGGTTTGTTGTCTGCCCTTGCGGTGCATCCCACACAGGCCCTTATGGTTGGTACCCATTTTGGGGGCTGGACTTGCAACTTCCTTTTTTTAAGTTTTTGGTTCTAGTCCTAGGAATTGAAGTCAGGGTCTGGGCGCTGTTGCTGGGCTTTTGTACTCAAGGCTAGCACTCTTACCCTTTGAGCCACAGCTCCACTTCCAGGTTTTGCTAGTTCATTGGAGACTTTCCTGCCTGGGCTGGCTTTGAACCACGATCCTCACATCTCAGCCTCCTGAGTAGCTTGGATGACAGGTGTGAGCAACCAGCACTCTGTCATTCCTTCCCTTTCTTTCTTTTTATTGTTTTGTTGTCCTGGGGCTTGATTTAGGGCCTGGGCACTGTCCCTGAACTTCTTTTGCTCATGGCTAGTGTTTTACCACTTAAAGCTTTTTGAAGAGTCTCATGGACTTCCCTGCCCAGGATGGCTTTGAATTGAGTTCCTTGTCTCCTCAGATCTCAGCCTCCTAAGTAGCTTGTAATACAAGCATGAGCTGCTAGTTCCCAGGCCTTTTTCCCTTTTTATAAATGACAACAGTTACAACTTTGAGAGATGAACCGTGCTCTGAACATAGCCTAGAACTATGTTCACCTTGGTCTTGACTAGGTGTCTCTCTGTCTAGCCCCATGTTACAAATCTGTTCACATTTCACAATGTCTCCCTGGTCCAAATGGTTTCCAACAACTTCTTCCTTCGAGAAGCTGTGGTTTTCTTGTGTTGATCTTATTTTATTTTACATCTCTTGAGTCACAGATTCCCCCCCCACCCCAGCATCATTGCACAAGAGGTGAGCTCCTTGGAACTGGGCGTTGATAATTGGCTCCTGTTGGAATACATGAGTCCCATTTCCCCAACTCTAGTTCCTCAGACCCAGCTGGTACCCTGCAGATACCCTCTGAAGTTGAAGAGAAAAATAAAATAAAATAAAAAATGGGTGCCAGTGGCTCACGTCTGTCATCCTAGCTATTCAGGAGGCTGAGATCTGAGGATCGTGGTTCAAAGCCAGCCAGGCAGAAAAGTCTGAGACTCTTATTTCCAATAAACCACTCAGAAAAAGCCAGAAGAGACACTGTGGCTCAGGTGCTAGAGTACTAGCCTTGAGCACAAAGAGGTTCAGGGACAGTGCTCAGGTCCTGAGTTCAAGCCCCAGGACCAGCAAAAAAAGAAAAAGGAAAGAAAAGAAAAAGTAATTGGTTCTCTGTAACCCTGGGAGAATCAACCTGTTGCATGTTTCTTGAATGTTCTGGATGTAGAAGGAAAGGGAAAGGAATAAGCTGGGTGCTTGTGGCTCACTCCTAGTTACTGTCATCCTAGTTACTCAGGAGGCTGAGTTCTGAGGATCATGGTTCAAAGCCAGCACTGGAGCAGGAGAATTCATGAGACTCTCATCTCCAATGAACTACTCAGAAAAGGCTAGAAGTGACCTGTTTAGGGACACCTGGTATTGAATCCATGTGCTCAGGGGTACCTCTGACAGGGACTAGATCTTTCTGACTGGCTGCCCCAAAGCCATCTTTCCTTCTTCCTTACTAGTCATTGACTGGACTCCCTTGCAGCTAGATATGGCCATTCAGTAGAGCTCTGGGTGAAGGAGATTCCAGTCCACTCAGAATCCTGTGCAACTTTTCTCTCCTCATCTTGTTGCTGCCCCTTTATTCTTCTAGAACCTTAGGGAGCCCACCTACCAGCCACACGAGCCACAGCTTCACCCCAGAAATGACAGAAACCAGATGGGAAGAAGCAGTGAGGGAAAAGTGTGTGAGTCACGAGGCTGTGGTTTGGTGGCTGCAGGCGGGGATGAACTGACTGTACTGGGTGGCTCGGTATATGGTTTGAAGTGGCATCTCTGCTGACGGTGTCATGCATTTCTCTGTTCAGCTTGGGTATCTATACATATATGGGCTGGGGGCAGGATGTGGGTCTTGGACAGGGTGGGGAGGGTGGGGGTACTGATACAAAGATTGGGAAAGGACATAATGAAGTCTTGAAGGGTGGGTCTACAAGAGACTGAGGAAGAAGTAATGAAGTCTAAGCATTGTTCTATCATACTCATTTCCTGCCATCATCTCCCAGTGTCTCCGCCTTACTCCATCGTTTTCTTGGGCCCCATTCAGGATTAGCTTGGTGGTGGAGAGTTGAGGGTTGCCAGATGAACAGAATTAAATCTGAATTACTCACTGGGAAGTTGTCACTTAACCTCCCTCCCTTCTTTCCTTCCTCCTTTCCTCCTTTCCTCCCTCCATCCCTTCCTCTCTTCCTCCTTCCATCTCTCTGTTTCTCTTTCTCTCTGTTTTCCCCCTCTCCATCTGCCTGTCTCTTTTTCTTTCTCTTCCTCTCGCTCTGCATTTCTCCAATTGCACAAGGTCACACATACCCAACGAAGCAACACTTTTGGGGGCTCCATTGAGAGAACTTATTTCCTTGAGCAAGGAGATGTTGGAGTAGCCTCCCATGGAGATTTGAGATGACAGAAGAAAGGGGAAATGTGGGTCATCTTCTGCTCCTCAGCCATTTCCATCTTGAGACTCCGATCTGGTCTCACGATGGCAATGTAGCTAAATGTCTACCAAAGGAAAAAAAAAGTGTATTGGTGCTTCAAAGGTAACCAAAAAAGGAAATACAACATACAAACGCATGGTCAGGTTTCGTGTATTTCCCAAAATGGCTACCGTTCTTCAATTAACCACACAGATATGGCTTTGTTGGTTGGTTTGTTTTTTTGACTTGGGGAGACCAGAAGGGGCGCTGTGGCTCAAGTGGTAGAGCGCTTAGCCTTGAGCAAAAGAAGCTCAGGGAAGCACCCAGGCCCCGAGTTCAAGTCTCATGACTGACAAAAATAAATAAAATAAAGTGGAGTTGGGTCTGGAGTAAAATGAAGTGAAATAAAGTAAACAAAATCAAATAAGTTTCTTTTTTTTAAAAAAAAGGCCTGTGGCCAAGTTTGCAACTCTGTCTCTGTCTCTGTCTGTCTGTCTGTCTGCCTGCCTCTCTCTCTCTCTCTCTCTCTCTCTTTCTCTCTCGGCCAGTCTTAGGACTTGGACTCAGGGCCTAGGTGCTGTCTCTTAGCTTCTTCATTCAAGGTTGACACTCTACCACTTGAGCCAGAGCTCCATTTCTAGTTTTTGCTGGTTAATTGGAGATAAGTCTTATGAGCTTTCCTACGCACAGTGGCTTTGAACCTTGATCCTCAGATTTCAGCCTCCTGGTAGCTAGGATTGCAAGCATGAGCCACTGGCATCCGGTCTTATCATCAGTTTTCCAAAATGCTCTGATTTGATCTGCCATGGACCCAGCAGTAATCCCTGCCCCCCCCCAAAAAAAATGTTCCAAACCTAATTGTTCTGTGATCTTTCTCCAGACTGGCTTTTCTGAGAGTCCTGAAATCACACACACACACACACACACACACACACACACACACACACACACACACACACACACATACACACACAGAGCTAGAAACAAAAAGGACTAGGGGATGTGGTTCAAAAGGCAGAGTTCTTGCCTAGCAAGTATAAAACCCTGAGGTTCAATCTCTAGTACCACCCAGAAAAAAAATCACTTATGTTTTCCCTCCTCACCCACCCCTACCCCAACTATCTGTACACCAGCAGCATTTGTGGTTAACAGACACCACTTCACAGGATAAGAGAGAACCCAAGACAATTTTTTAAAGCTTTTATTTTTAAACAGGGTGTTTTATTGTACATTTTGACTAAAGCACAGAGAGACAGAGGGGAGAGAGAGAGAGACAGACAGACAGACACAGAGACACAGAGAAAGATAGAAAGTGCTTTAAGGTTTCCAAGCCAGCTTGAGATTAGCGTTCTGTGTTTTGGATGTTTCAGAGTTTACATCCTAAACCCAACTTTCAGGCAGACACGATGGTGAGGAAATGGAGGGCCAGGCATAAGCAGTTGAGGATGGATGGAGTAGATGGCCCTTTGCCAAGCATTTGACTGAGAAAATATTAAAAAAAAAATGTTCTGACATCAAGGTGAGACTTTGTCTTGTGTTGGTTGCAAGTAGCTTGGAGATCTGTCCAGTTCGATCCGATGATGAGTTCCCTGCAGTAGCATTTGTAAGACGTTCAAGTTCATATCCTCAAGAGTTAGCTGAGAAGCTAGAATGTGCTTTGCAAATATTAAATGAACACATGAATGAATGAATGATGAGGGACCAGATGACCTGGCTACTCAGGAGGGTGAGATTTGAAGATTATATATCATCCAAAGTCCCTGAGATTCTTATCTCCCATGAACCATCAAAAACCAGGAAGGGAGCAGTGGTTCAAGTGGTAGAGTGCAACTAGTCTTGAATGAAAAAGCTAAGGGATAGCACCCAGGAGTGCATGCACATGCACAGGTGCACACGTGCACGCACACACACACACACACACACACACACACACACACACACAATTGTGAGCAAATAAATGAATAAGAAGTTGATGCTTGCTTATACCTTGCTGAATGACAACATACTAGGTCTTGGGCCAATGGGAAATGGTGCTATAGTGATGTCCACTGTTCTTTTCCCATTTTTTTTGTCTAGTCCCTAATATTTTAGCCAAAACAAACGCCCAAACGGTCTATTTGAGATGCAGTGAGGCTCAGAAATAACCTAATCTTTGGTTTGTTTATTTGTGCCCATCCCGGGACTTGAACTCAGTACTGTGCCTGAGCTTGTATGTTCCAAGCTGGTGCTCTACCACTTGGAGCCACAACTCTACTTCTAGCTTTTTTGATGTTCATTGAGGAATCTGTCAGACTTTTTCTACTCCTCCTGGACTGGCTTCAAATGGAGATCCTCAGATCTCAGCCTCTTGAGTAGCTAAGATGACAGGTGTGAGCCATCAACATCTAGCTATCTCATTTTTCTTTTTTTGCCAGTCTTGGGGCTTGAACTCAGCGCCTGGGCACTGTCCCCGAGCTGCTTTTGCTTAAGGCTAGTGCTCTAGCATTTGAGCCAACAACATCACTTCCGGCTTTTTTCTGTTTATTTGGTACTGAGGAATCGAACCCAGGGCTTCGTGTGTGCTAGGCAAGCACTCTACCACTGAGCCACCTTCCCAGCCCCGAACGTTTTTAAATCGGATGAGGCCAAATCATTTGTGCCATATTGAAGAATTAAACTCATAGCGGAAAGCTTCCATTATCTGGTGGCTGTCTGGATAGGCGTGAAGAATAGCTATAATAGCTTCACCTTTTGCTGATCACACATGATTCTGAATTGTGTGTGTGTGGATGTATGTGTGTGTGTGTGTGTGTGTGTGTGTAATAGGTAGCATGTTTCTGTGGCTCAGAAGCACAAAGAAATCCTTTCTTTTTGTTCTGTAGCCACCCGGGGTTGACTCTGTGCATTTATTTCCTCTTCCCAATCCATCTTTTTTTTTGTGCACCCAGGGATCTAAAACACAGCAGAGAGTTCCAACTCCCCCGTGGAAGGCGAAAGGGAACTCCTTTCCAGCTTCTCCCCGGGAAGGAAAGGCATGTAGTTCCCCACGCAGCTGAGCACGTGCCTCTGGAAGAAATGGCGTAGATATTTCCGGAACCTCTCGCCCACGAAGGCATAGATGACCGGGTTGACGCAGCAGTGGGTGTGGGCGATCACTTCGGTCACCTGCATGGCCACGTCCAGCTGCCGACTCTGCTCACAGCTGCTCTCCAACACCAGGCCTTGGAAAACCGAGAGGAGCAGCACCAGGTTGTAAGGAGCCCAGAACAGGAAAAAGACCATCATAATGATGAAAATGAGGCGGATGGCCTTGATTTTTTTCTTCCCGGGGCCTCGAAGCAGCGTCTTCACGATCCTGGAGTAGCAGATGACCATGAAGAGAAGGGGCAGGGCCAGGCCCAAGATATTCATTCTCAGCACGTGGAAATACTTCCAGCGCTCTTCTTCATCCTCTGGGTAGAGAGGGCTGCAGATCGACTCGTTCAGGTGTTCTTGGAACTCATGGAAGATGAACTCAGGGAGGGCCGCCAGCCCAGCCAGACCCCAGGTGACACCGCTGGTGATCACACCAAACATCACCGTCCGGGTTCGAAGGGCAAACACGGCATGGACGATGGCCAGGTACCTGTCGACGGTGAGCAGGATGATGAAGAAGATCTCGCTGTACAGGCCCAGGTAATAAGATCCAGAGATGAACTTGCACAGGATGCTCCCCCAAACCCACTCACCCCACGTGGCGTAGTGGATCCAGAAAGGAAGCGTGCAGAGGAAGAGCAAGTCGGAGATGGCCAAGTTGAGCAGGTAGATGTTGGCCAGAATCCTGAGCCTCTTGTATTTGATGAGAATCACCAGGACCATGGTGTTCCCCAGCAGGCCCAGGATGAACACCACAGAATACAGAGGGGGCAGGAACCGAGCCCCCTGCTCCTTGATGCTGATTTTCTCACAGGGCGAAGCCCAGTTGTAATCATAAGGTGTTGTGCCAACCACCACCCCGGTCCAAGTCTCCACTTCGGTTATAGGAGTCTCCATTCTGCTTGGCCCTGTAATCAAAGAAAACCAAAACCAAAACCAAATGCCAGGATTAATCACGATGACACACTCCAGTGGTTGATGTACTTACTCAGATGCAAAGGAGCTGAGCTGTTTAGCCTTTTTTTTTTTTCCCTCCAGTCCTGGAGCTTGAACTCTGGGCCTGAGCACGGTCTCTGAGCTTCTTTTGCCCAAGGCTAGCTCTCTACCACTTTGAGCCACAGCGCCACTTCCAGCTTCTTCTGTGGATGTGGTACTGAGGAATCGAACCCAGGGCTTCATGCATGCTAGGCAAGCACTCTACCACTGAGCCACCTTCCCAGCTGCTGTCTGTACATTTTAGAGATCCCTTAGAATATAGTTCCAAAGATGTATCAGCAACTGGAGCCAGTGATTCATGCCTATAACCATAGCTACTCAGCAGGCTGAGATCTGAGGATCAAGGTTTGAAGCCAGCCTGGCTAGGAAAGTCCATGAGACTCTTACCTCCAATGAACCAGCAAAAAGCTGGAAGTGGAGTCCTGGCTCAAGTGATAGAGCATCAACTTTGAGTTCTAGTTACACACACATACACACACACACACACACACACACACACACACACACACACTTGTTCTGTCTGTCTTTATCTATCTATATAGAGAGATATAGCTATAACTATAGATCTAGATCAATATATTTATCTATTATTATATTATCTATATATTACCTATATATTTATATATAATCTATAATCATACATATGTTTATATAGTATCTATTGATACATTTATATATCTATACCTATATGTATGTCTATATATTTATAAATCTACCTATACCTATCACCTATCTATATCTACCCATTTACGTCTATTGCTATAGATCTATAATGTATACATCTATAGAGATAGATATACAAGTATTTCTATAAAAAATATAGCTCTGGGCACCAGTAGCTCACATCTATAATCGTAGGAAGTTGAGATCTGAGGATTGTAGTTCAAAGCCAGTCCGCACAAGGAAAGTCTGTGAGACTCTTATCTCCAGTAAAACCACCAGAAAACCAGAAGTGGTGCTGTGGCTCTAAAAATGGCAAAGAAAAAGAAAGAAAACCCTCTTTGCCTAAAACAAATATCATACAAAGGGCAAATCATCCAAGGTGTTGTATCTCTAAAGCTCTTAATCCACTCTGCAAAATTTCTTTCAGCCAAGTGGGAAGGTAAATATATTCTTGACACTGTAGGAAACAGGCTCATTTCAACAGAGTCCATCAATATGGAAAAGATGTACGAGAAAAAATCTTAGTTGGCCAACGGAGATGGGTCTGGGAGACATCATTGGGGGGAATTATGTATTTCATTCCTGAGGATGATTGTCATTGACATAATTGGCCTTTCCTATTTCTGTTTCTGTTGATCACCTGTGGGGGTGAACATCCTTTGCTGAATTTATCTGCTTTTTCTTTTTTTGTCTGTTGTAGGGCTTGAACTCTAGGCCTGGGCGCTGTCCCTGAGCTCTTCAGCTCAAGGCGAGCGCTCTACCACTTGAGCCACAGCACCACTTCTGGTATTCTGGTGGTTCCTTGGAGATAAGAGTCTCATGGACTTTCCTGCCCGGGCTGGCTTTGAACTGCGAACCTCAGATCTCAGCTTCCTGAGTAGCTAGGATGACAGGCGTGAGCCACCGTCGCCCAGCTTGAATTTATCTGCTTTTGTTTATTGGGTCCTACAAAGGGTTCAAACTTCCCTTCAGAGAAACAACCCGGCTTGCGAGAGTCAATGGCCACCTTAGGAATTGAGCAGCAGGTATACCCCCAACTCCCATCATGCATACACTAGAAGATCCCCCGAGTCTAGCACATTCTCATGGAATACTCGTCAAACGATACCCTCTCCCCTCCATCCTCAGACAAAGTAAGGGTTTCCATAGGAGTTTGTAGGGGGTTCTATCTCAGGAAGCTGAGATCTGAGGATTGCAGTTCAAAGCCAGCCCAGGCAGGAAAGTCCTGGAGACATTTAATTTCAATAAACCACCAAAAAAGTCACAAATGGAGCCATAGCTCAAGGGGTAGAGTGCTAACCTTGAACAACAAAAAAAGGTCAGGGGAAGCCACCAGGTTCTGAGTTCAAGCCCCAGAACTAGCAGAAAAGTAAACAAAAACATATATTGGTACACATCTCTATTTATTGCTCACATAAAAATGTAGATCTGTATATACATATACACGAATATACATGCATACTAAAATATAAATTATATTTTCACTGAATTTCTTCCTTTTTTTTTTTTTTTTTGTCAGTCTTCGGGCTTGAACTCAGGGCCTGAGCACTGTCCCTGAGCTTCTTTTGCTCAAGGCTAGTGCTCTACCACTTGAGCCACAGCACCACTTCCGATTTTTTCTGTGTATGTGGTACTGAGGAATCAAACCCAGGGCTTCATGCATGCTAGGAAAGCACTCTACCACTAAGCCACCTTCTCAAGCCCTTCACTAAAGTTCTTAAAAATCAATATCAACAAACACAAATGACTTAGCAGTAACCTTTTTGAAGTGGTTATGATCTTAATATTTGGAGAATTTATGGAAGTTGAACAGTTTCAAAAAACCAAGTTCAATAAACAAATAAATAAGCCAAGTTCAAGCCCAGCACTAGAATCCTAGCTACTCAAGAGGCTGAGCTCTGAAGATCACATTTCAAATCCAGCCCAAGCAGAAGAATCCATGAGACTCTTATCTCCAATGTAATCGGGGAAAAGCTGGCCAGGGGAGCTGTGGCTCAAGTGGTAGAGCACCAGCCTTGAGTATAAAAAGCTAAGCAAGAGATGCGTGCAAGCCCCTGAGTTCAAGCTCTAGTACCAGAATGCACACACACACACACACACACACACACACACACACACACAGAAAAGCCAAATTCAGATGAGGGTGACAAGCAAGCATGTTCTAATGCAGGCAGGAAAAAGGAACAAGAAAATCAGAAGAAAGCAAAGAGGAAAATGGGCATCGGTAGCAACACTGATTGATTCCCTTTTTAAACAGGTAACTTCCCAGCCTACCTGGAAATAATCTTCTAACTAAACCACCTCTGCAGCCTTTTCCTCTCTCCTTTTCTGAAGGAGAAGGAAAAGAAGACAAGTAGTACCGGATCTAGAAAAGTTGATTCTGCAGTCAGTGGTAGATGAGCTCTTATCACTCGTGAAACGGAAGATAACCGTGGGTAACCATTGGTAGATAAGTTCTCACGGCTAATAATGAAGAACACAACCTAGGGAGTAAATAACACCACTTCCCATTTTACCAGGAAGTAACCAGAGACGGCTAAAAGATGTGACCTAGCAGGAGAGGGAGGAGATTGCTTCCAGGTGTGCCAGTTACCTAGGTAACACAGATACAGGGCAGAAAGTTAGGCAAGAGCTACAGAGGTGTCTACACACAGGGACTACATGGCCCGGGGCAGACCTTAACATTCCAGCCTTTTGATCACTATGAGAAAGAGCGCAGATTCCTCCTTGGATGTCAGAGGTAAAAGGTGGAGATGTGATCTCCTCTGGGAGGAAGCAGCAGGCAGCTACTGTCTCTTGGTGGACAAGGTCTGGACAGAAAATTAAAAAATTGGATGACTGGGGTAGATCGGCTAGTTCTTATAGGGTCAGGTAACAAAGACAAGAATGTAGACAAGTGAAGATGGGCAGGCTACTTAACTTCTGTTGACTTTCGGCTGATGTGACATCATCTCCTCTTACTCCTCTCCATGGTCCCTTGTTCCCCAGACTAGCTGAGTCCCAGGGATCTAGATGCTTATTGCTGGGGTGACTCATCCCAGTTGGTATTCCTGGAGTTTTGAACTCAAAGCCTGGGCATTGTCCCAGAGAACTTCTGTTCCAGGCTAGCACGTTGAGTTACAGCATCATTTCCAGTGTTTGGCAAGTTAATCAGAGATAAGCATCTCTTGATCCATGCTTCCAGACTGGCTTTTTTGCTGGTTTAGTTGGAAGATGGAGGGCTCAGGGATTTTTCTGCCCGGGGCTGGCTTTGAACTGCAATCTTGGCCCTAAAAACCCTTTATTATTTCCAAGCAACAAGGAGATCAAATAGAAGTAAGCAGAGCTTACCTGCGCCTTGTCAAGAATTAACCAACAAATATTCTGCAATGACAAAACTCGGTAGATGTGATGGGCTAAGTTTTAGCACAGATATAGTATTGATTTCTGGTGATCCTAACAATGCCTAAATCAACCAAAGTTTACAAGAAGCTCTCCTAAACTACATCTGTTTCACTAGCATAACATAACCAGCCTTTTCCAGGTCAGGCTGGGTCAGATTGCAAATCTAATACTACAAAAAGAATGTCACACCAGAGTCTTAGTGTTTGCAAATCCAAAGCAATCTTTCACCAAGAATCAGCTGCCTGTAATAGAGTCAAGCTAGAGTCTAGTCTTTTTTTTTTTTTTTTAACCATGGTGGAGGTAGTCAGAATGGTCTAGGCAGGAGTAAGACCTGTCTTCCAGATTGGAAGAGATGGACTGGATCTGGTCTACATGGAGACTGGCTGGCACAGAACTACGAATCCAAACTGAACACACTTCAGGAATCTCAGACCATTGAAGCCAAGTCACTTGATTGCAATGCCAGATAACAAGTTTACACAGACACTGACATGCATACATAGGTGCGCACGTGCGCATACACAAACTGTGCACGTTAAGTTTTACCGTGCACAAAAATGAGTAATGTGACCTCCCTTATGACCCGGTCATACCACTTCTAGACATCTATCCTGAACAACAGGAACCAATATACAAGGACACGTGCACCTCCATGTTTATTGCAGCACTGTTCACAATAGCCAGGGTATGGAAACAACCCAGATGCCCCACCACAGATGAATGGATCCAAAAATTGTGGTATCTACACACAATGGAATATTACGCAGCCATCAGAAAGGACAAAATAATGGTATTTGCCGGGAAAAATGGATGGATCTAGAAGGAATCATGTGGAGCAAGGTAAGCCATGAGCAAAGAGACAAACAGCATATGGTCTCCCTGATAAGTGGATGTTAAATCCAAAATGTTAGGTGATATCACAAAATTAACAGGACTTAAGAAACAAAGGACTTCCACTCATCTGGTCGAATCACTACTAAATAACCCCCATGCTGCTGATCACATATATGGTACATACTTGCACACCGGAGGGAAACCAGGAGGATGACACAGAACTAGAGGGAATCAGGGAAAAACATACAACAGCGGGACCCATCAGCTGCACTGGACATTGATCAAAATGAACTAAGCAACTCAATGGCAGCGATGGGAGGGAGGGAACAAGAGGGAAAGAGGAAACAGCTGATGTTATGCAAAACAAAAGAAATGTACATATCACCCAATGTGGAAGAAATAACTGTATCGCAAAGCTCATAGAACTCATAAATGTATAGACCATGATAGACAATTTGCTCCAGGAAAGTTACAATGTGTTTGTGACTTTAACTGAGCATCACTCTCCCACAATACTGTGCAATTTGGGAAATTATGTAACCACTTAATCACAATAAAAAAATTGAAAAAAAATGAGTAATGGGCCGTAGACTCAAACTTGGTGGAGCTTTACTGAGGAAGCAAGCAAGCAGACAAGCAGACAAAGAAGCGGAAAGGAAGGGGCACCCTCTAACAGATTGTGGGCGCTCTCAAGGAAAGACAGAGAGAAAGAGAGATTATAAGACAAGGAAAGTTACTTTTCTAGAAGAGAGGTCTGGGAAGTAGAGGTGAAGGACTTAGCAAGACACAGATCAGACAAAGAAAACCTGAACACATGGAAACTGATCATTTTCATCTGAGTCACTGCATCATATGTAAGGGAAACGAAATATACTAGGTTTCATGAGGTACCTGCTAGAGTAGGCCATACGCTATTCAGGCAGGAAAAGAGGTTTATTTACCAGACTTCTGCCCCCATAGTGCATGTCCTGTTTTGCTGAAACCTTTCAGTAATCCTGTAGAACGTGTGTGTGTGTGTGTGTGTGTGTGTGTGTGTGTGTGTGTGTGTGTGTGTGTGTGTGTGTGTGTGTTGTGTTTTAACCCTTATCAGAGGAACTGAGGCAAAGGGTTAAGCAAACAGCCCACAATCACAGAAGAAAACAGCAACACCCTTCCTGGACCCAAAACGTTATCAGATTCTCCTCTCCAGCCCCTCACCTAACTATGTGTTTTCTAGCCTGGGAACATCCACCTGGCCTGAGGGTTTTGGGGAATCAACTTTAAACTTCCATTACATCCTGAGAGTCCAAAACTCAGCCGCTTACTTTATTTGGCCATTAACAACGGGGCTTCAACTCAGGGCCTGCGTGCTGTCCCTTAGCTTTCTTTGATCAAGACTCATGGTCTACCAGCTTGAGCCACAGCTCCACTTGCAGCTTTTTTGGATGGTTCATTGGAGATAGGAGTCTCCCAGACTTCTCTCCCCCGGGCTGGCTTTGAACCTGGATCCTCAGATCTCAGCCTCCTGAGTAGCTAGGATGACAGGCAGGAGCCACCAGTGCCTGGCATTGTTGCCAGATGGTAAACTTCGACTCTAAAACCTCAGGGTAGATAGCTAGGAGGGGAGGGTTTAAGTCAGCCCTAGGAGATAAAAGTTATTTCCTTACTTACTGTATTCTCTGCTTTCTAAGTAGGCATTAATCTTAAGAGAAACGATGACCTTATGGACAGAGAGCAATTTAAAAATTGGAGAGAGACAGTCTCTGTTTAAGAAAACAGATCAAGAGAGTGGGGTTGGCATGCTATTCCAGGAGAAAAATGAAGCTGGCACCCCATTCTTTTGAAAACAAAGAGAGAAACTGAAAAACTAGGCTACAGGTGAGAAAGAATTCGAGAAGGTAAGGAAGACATGTTGTGGGTTTGTTGTCTCTTGGTTTTTTTCTTGGAAGGGGGCGGATGTTGTGGTTTGGTTTTGTTTTTCTGGTCCCAGGGCTTGAACTTAGGACCTGGGCGCTGTCCCTGAGCCTGTTTGTGCTCAAGGCTAACACTCTATCGCTTGAGCCACAGTACCATTTTTGGCTTTTTTGGGGGTGTAGTTTATTGAAGAGAAGCATAGCTCACGGGGACTTTTCTGCCCAGGCTGGCTTCAAACCACAATCCTTCGATCTAAGCCTCCTGCTACCAGCACCCGGCTGTTTTTGTTTCTTAAGATATTTTGAAGCTGTGTACCAGTGGCTCACACCCATAATCATCTTAGCTACTCAGGAGGCTGAGACCTGAGAATCAGAGTTCAAAGTCACCTGGGCAGGAAAGGCCATGAGATTCTTATCCCCAAGGAACCAGCCAAAAGCTAAACTCGGAGGTGTGGCTCAAGTGGTACAGCACTAACCTTGAGCACAAAAGCTCAGGAACAGCATTCTAATCAAAAGAAGTCTAAATGGACTCACCTGTGTGCTCTTTCTCTCTCTTTTGCTCTCTGTCTCTTTCTTTGTGTGTGTGTGTGCATGAGAGAGAGAGAGAGAGAGAGAGAGAGAGAGAGAGAGAGAGAGAGAGTGTGTCATGGGTCTTGAACTCAGGGCCTGGATGCTACCCTTAGCACTTTTGCTCAAGCCTAGTGCTCTACCACTTTGAGCCACAGCTCCATTTCTGGGTTTTGAGTGGTTCATTGGCAATAGAGTCTCATAGCCTTTCCTACCTGGGCTGGTTTTGAACCATGATCCTCAGATCTCAGCCCCCTGAGTAGCTAGGATGACAGGGGTGAGCCACTGGTATCTGGCTTCTCTGCCTTTCTCTATGTCTCTTTTTCTAGTTCTTTCTCTCTGTCTTTTTCTGTGCCCCTCTCTCTCTCTCTCTCTCTCACACACACACACACACACATTTACTTCAACTAGCAAGTGCTTACATGAACTATTACTTATCCATTCTCTTCAGTGCTGAGCAGAACTAAGTATTCCACACACAAAAACAAGCACTAGTAACTGTTCCTGCTGGCCAGAAGCTTAGCATCTAGTAAGACAGAAAAGATCTTGACATAGATGACCCCATACAATAAAACACTATCCATCAACTAGTCCACAAATCTAGTTGCAATCTAAGAGTTTTAAAACAGGGCATGCAGTACCATAACCCAGAGTAGATCATGAAGGGAACTTTGTCCAACACTTCCTTAAAATACTCTTCCCTCCCTTACTTAAAATCATATGGGTTTCTTGACCGTCTCTACCACCAGATAGCTCAACACCAGAAGAGTAGGAGAGCACTCTCGAATGATAAGGAACTAATGTGAGAATGAATGTCTGTTCCCCAATTCAGCAAGGTAGGTCAGGGGTGAAATGATATGGGGGAAGGGGGGAGGGCGGGTCAGTCGTGGGACTTGAACTCAGGGCCTGAGCACTGTCCCTGAGCTTTTTTGCTCAAGCCTAGCACTCTACCAATTTGAGCCACAGCACCACTTCTGGGTTTTCTGGGGGTTCATTGGACAGAAGAGTCTGATGCACTTTCCTGCCTGGGGCTGGCTTCGAACCAGGATCCTCAGATCTCAGCCTCCTGAGTAGCGTGGATGACAGGTGTGAGCCATCAGCACCTGGCTAAAATGAGGAAATCTTTTGTTCTTCTTCAACCCCCAATGACAATTGCAGCAGACAAGGAGAGAGGTACCCCCTTACCTTTATTCCCCCCAACCCCACTCCCAGTAAGGGAAAACAGACCCCTATGCGCAAAAGAAATGGAGTTTTCTTGCCCAGAACATTCATGGTCATTTGAAGTTCCTTGTGGGAGATAGGAAGTCTGCTAGAAGGCCCAGAACTCTTCTAATTGGCTGGCTGCACGCCGTGGTGGGAATTGGGACCAATTGGGACCGTGAATTCTCCAGTGCCCGGCCTTCCTGTCTCATTCAGAGCAAGGGTTACTGGGTCTGAGAGGAAACTACCCAGCAGTTCCCCGTGCAAGATGTTCCAGCTCTCCCCCCCCCGCTTTTTTTTTCTTTTTTTTAATGCTAGTTCCGAGGTTTGAATTCAGGGCCTGGGTGCTGTCCCCAAGCTTGTGTGCTCAAGGCTAGTTTTGTGTTCTACCACTTGAGCCCATTGCTCCCACTTCTGGCTTTTTGGGGACTTGTTGACATGAAGAGTCTCACAGACTTTCCTGTCCAGGCTGGCTTCGAACCATGATCCTCTGATGTTCAGCCTTCTGAGTAGGTAGAATGACAGGCATGAGTCAATGGGACCTAGTATTTCTGTATCTGTGACAGATGGAATTTGATCTCTCTCTCTCTCTCTCTCTCTCTCTCTCTCTCTCTCTCATGATCCCAGGAGCTCTGATAACTTTCCAAATCATGGCTGCTGGATATGGTATGGTACTTGTAAACTGACATGTTTATAAAATCCCTTTGTAAAACTGCTTAAAGATAATAATAATAACAATTGCAGTAGGGCATCAGTGGCTCACATTTGTAATCCTTGCTACTTAGGAAGCTGAGCTCTGAGGACTGCAGTTCAAAGCTAGCGAGGGCAGGAAAGTCCATGAGACTACTCAAAATAAATAATAATAATAATAATAATGAATAGGCTGGAACATGGCTTAGTGGTAGAGTGCTTGCTTAGCATGCATGAAGCCCTGGGTTCGATTCCTCAGTACCACATCCACAGAAAAAGCCAGAAGGGGCGCTGTGGCTCAAGTAGTAGAGTGCCAGCCCTGAGCAGAAGAAGCTCAGGGACAGTGCCCAGGCCCTGAGTTCAAGCCCCAGTGTACACACACACACACACACACACACAGAGTGATTAAGACTGGGATGCACCTGTCACTCTAGCATAGGCTTGCTGTGCAAAAAAGATCATTACAGGCTCCTCCATTCCTGCCTGCCTCCCCTCCTCAGCAACTCTGGGCGAGCTGCTCTGAGGGTTCATGGGCTCCACGGCTGTACTTTCTGACAGTGGCTAGAACAAAAGGCACAACCATAGTCAGGCAGATTTAGAACAAGGGAAAGGCAGGAAGGAGGCTTGGAGCCCACCACTGTGAGCTCTTTTGAAATTTATAGATAGGGGTTCAAATCCTGCCCCCTAGCGGCTGCTTTGTGCATCTCCCAGAAACCTGCAAAGCTCTGCCCTCCAGGGGACTCCTGACTTCCCTCGAGTGACCGAGTCCCTGTCTCCCCATCACCAATTCCCACCCAGGAGCTAAAGTAGGGAAGAGGGGTCCTGAAGAGTCTCACGGGGGCTGGGAAGGTGGCTCAGTGGTAGAGCGCTTGCCTTGCATGCCTGAGGCCCTGGGTTCGATTCCTCAGCACCACACAAGCACAAAGAAAAAAGCCGGAGGTGGTGCTGTGGCTCAAGTGGTAGAGCACTAGCCTTGAGCTGAAGAGCTGAGGGACAGCACCCAGGCCCAGAGTTCAGGCCCCACGACCGGACCCAAAAAAAAAAAAGAGTCTCACGGACTTTCCTGCCCAGGCTGGCTTTGAACCTTGATCCTCAGACCTCAGCCTCCTGAATCACTAGGATTGCAGGTTGTGAGCCACTAGCTCCTGGTTCACCATCAACTGGTTTGTTTTGTTTGTTTGTTTATTTTGCTGGTCCTGGGGCTTCCATTCAGAGCCTGGGCGCTGTCCGTGAGTCTCCTCGTGCTCAAGGGGGGCATTCTACCCCTTGAGCCACAGTGCTACTTCCCGCTTTTTCTGAGTATATTATTGGCACTAAGAGTCTCACAGGAACACTTCTTTCTGGGTTTGGCTTCAAACTGCAATCCTCAGCTCTCAGCCTCCTGAGTAGTTGGGATGACAGGTATGTGAGCCACCAGCTCCTGGCTCCCATGATCAATTCTTAACACGGTTAATTGCACACCTAGTAAGTGTAGACACAGCATGTCCAGAAGAGGGCGCTCCAGCTCTTGGGGTGCTAGGCTCCACCTCTGCCTGGCAAATCCTTTCTTCTTAGATTTCATTCTGGAACTTGAACTCGGTATCCAATGCTTTCACACTTTGGCTGTCACTCTACTGCTTGAGACACGTTTCCAACCTCTCTTTCTCTCTTTTTTTTTTTCCCTCCCTACATTACAGTTTCAATGTCCAGGCTGCACTCTCATCTAAACAAATCATAATATCTGAGGAGGAAACATTCAGGCCAGTAGCTTTCTGTTGTTGTTTGTTTTATTTTGTTTGTTTTATTTTTGTGCCGGTCCTGGGGCTTGAACTCAGGGCCTGGTGTGCTGTTTCTTAGCTTTTTTTTTTTCTCCCCTAACTCAAGGCTGGTGGTGCTCTACCACTTGGATCACAGCTCCACTTCGGGCTTTTGTGCTGGCTCATAGGGAGATGAGAGTCTCACAAACTTTCTTGTCCGGGCTGGCTTTGAACTACGATCCTCAGATCTCAGCCTCTTGTGTAGCTAGGATGACAGGCATGAGCTCAGATTTTAAGTTATTGTGGCCCAACATGGTAGAATGCTAGCTTTGAATCCTGAGCTCAGCTCAAGGACAGCACCCAGGCCCCGAGTTCAAACCCCACCACTTCCAAAAATAAAAAATGGAAGAAGAGCCAGTGAGTCCTGAGCCCATGGCTCACACTGTCATCCTAGCTACTGAGGAGGCTGAGATCTGAGGATCGCGGTTCAAAGCCAACCCTCTCAGTTAAGTCTGTGAGACTCTTCTCTCCAATGAACCACCAGAAAACCCGAAGTGGCGCTGTGGCTCAAGTGGAGCACTCGCCTTGAGCTGATGAGCTGTTGGGATAGTATCCAGGCCCAGAGTTCAGGCCCCAGGACTGAAAAAAAAAAAAAAAAATGTGTTCCTACTAATCACCAGAATTCTGCAGAATTCTGTGCCCTGCCTGCACATGACACTTACCCATGGCATTGTTCCATGAGTTATACGAACAGCTCATTGGACCTATCCTGACTCAAGTGCAACCTCATAGCATCCTGCCCAGCCCCTGAGGACAGGGTTCCTGGAGAGAAGCCAACATTGGAGCAAGAACATTGGAGGAGATCATCGGAGCAAGAGAGACACATTGATCGATCATCACAGAAGTCAAGTTGCTCTGATAGGGATCTGCGTGTGAGTGACACTCCTGCCGGTGAACTTGAACTCCAGAACCAGATCATGGGTGACTGAGTGTAGCCATTAGTAGGCAGCCGACCGTACAAAAAGAGAACTTCACCTCCTCCCACCCCGTAGGTCCCACAGTTGTTCAGAGTCCAGATTTACTTCATCTAACAGGAAGTCAATACTTCCTTCTTGCTCAGTACCTTGAATCTTGAAATTCATCAAGCCTTTTCAAAAGTCTCAGAAAACAAAGGACAGAGAATAGCCCTGAGCAGGTAAGGGGCATTTTGTCTGTTCTGTGTTGTCAGTTATCACTGCGGTGGACTAGTTCTTGCTTAAAGATTTTTATCTATAAAGCAATCGTGAGTGGAGCAATGCTAAGAACACTGGGCGATTTGTAAGGTTGGGGTGTGGGGGGGGGGGGTCAGGTATTAAATAGTTTTGTTTTCTGTTGGGTTGTTTTTGCTTCAAAGAAATGCATTCTTTGTTTTGTTTTGTTTTTGGGTCCAGTTGTGGGGCCTGAATTCTGGGCCTGGGCGCTGTCCCTCAGCTCTTCAGCTCAAGGCTAGCGCTCTACCACTTGAGCCACAGCACCACTTCCGACTTTTTTCTTTTTGTTTATGTGGTGCTGAGGAATCGAACCCAGGGCCTCAGGCATGCAAGGCAAGCGCTCTACCACTGAGCCACCTTCCCAGCCCCAGAAATGCATTCTTGAATGATTGGTTGTTGGTGACTGATTAAATGTGCCAATTGTTCAATAATAACAAGTTTAAAATGCAAAAAATAAAGTCAATCTTACAGAAGGTGTCTTCTGGAGACAGCTAATTGAACTAAAGAAATGATTTGCCAAAGTCTCCCACCCAGGCTGGGAAGGTGGCTCAGTGGGTAGAGTGCTTGCCTAGCATGCAGGAAGCCCTGGGTTCGATTCCTCAATACCACATCCTCTGAAAAAACCAGAAGGGGCGCTGTGGCTCAAGTGGTAGAGTGCTAGCCTTGAGCAAAAGAAGCTCAGGGACAGCGCCCAGGCCCTGAGTTCAAGCCCCAAGACTAGCAAAAAAATAAAGAAATGGTAATGTCGGCTGCCGGTTTCATCCTAGCTGCTCAAGGAAGCTGAGAGCTGAGGATCCCAGTTTAAAGCCAGCCTGGGCAGGAAAGTCCAGTAAACTAATAGAAAAAAGCTGGAAGTGGAGCTATGGTTCAAGTGGTAGAGTGCCAGCTTTGTATGCAAAAAGTTAAGGGACAGCTCCCAGCTGTCCTGAGTTCAAGCCCTAGCATTGAAACATACAAGAAAGTGAGCCAATTTGAAGAGACACAAGGCGCTCTTTGTGGAAAATTCATTGAAATAAAGCAATGACTTGCCAAATTTTCCCACACAAAGGAGAAAAAAAAAAGAATCAATTATGTGGTGTGAAGAAAAATGTGACAAGAGAGAAATATTTACTAGAAAAAAAAGAGCATTGCAGATGTCAAGATGATTTACAGGAATCTTTGCATGTGTGTACACACACACACACACACACACACACACTAGTACTGGGGCTTGAACTCAGGGCCTGAGTGCTGTTCCTGAGATTTTTTTGCTTTTTGTTTTTTGGGCTATTTTGTTTTTTTTTGGGGGGGGGGTCCAGTCGTGGGGCCTGAACTCTGGGCCTGGGCGCTGTCCCTCAGCTCTTCAGCTCAAGGCTAGCGCTCTACCACTTGAGCCACAGCACCACTTCCGGCTTTTTTCTTTTTGTTTATGTGGTGCTGAGGAATCGAACCCAGGGCCTCATGCGTGCAAGGCAAGCGCCTTTTTTTTTTTTTTTTTTAAGACAGGTGCTCTATCACTTGAGCCACAATTCTACTTCCAGCTGTTTTTGCTGGATAATTGGTAATAAGAGTCTTATTGACTTGACTGCTTGGGCTGGCTTTGAACCATGATTCTCAGATCTCAGCCTTCTGAGTAGCTAGGGTTATAGGCTTCATGTCTTAATGATAATTAGAAATGAGGATTCTCCAAGCCAGCGTAGATCAGATTCTATCCATCTGGTACCAAAATCTGGTCAGATGACCTTAGGGATGCATTCTATCCTAGGCACAAAACTGCAAATTAGAATTTAGCGCTACAGATCATGGGACTTGGCTGTGTGTGGCTACTTCAGTTTCTCTCTTAGGTTGGAGGGTCTTAGAAGGTTGCAGATTTCCCAGGAGAATGAAGAGCTTCCAAAAATGTTCATCGACCATCAGGCTGAGTCCTGTCTGCTGTTGATCGTGTGTGTGTGTGTGTGTGTGTGTGTGTGTGTGTGTGTGTGTGCATGCACAAGCATTCCAGTCCTGAAGTTGGAACCTCAGAGCCTGGACTCCGTTCCTGAGCTTCTTTTGCTTAAGGCTAGCGCTCTACCACTTGAACCACAGCTCCATCTCCAGCTTTTTTTGTTGTTGGTGATGTTGTTCGTGCTGGTTCATTGGAGATGAGAGTCTCTGGGATTCAGATCCCCCTAGCCCAGCTTCCCCCTTGAATAACTAGGACTAGAGGCGTCCCTGTCTTGTCTTTCTTGGCCCTTTTGTAGCAAAACTCAATTCCGGACCTCTTGTTCTTGATCCATAGGAGAAGCCAGGATGGAGATGACAATGACAACAATGGAGATGATGACCACAACGATGGAGAAGACCACGATCACCAAGGAGTATGAGACAACCACGGAATTCGACTACTCAGACACCACTCCCTGTCTGAAGGTAGCCGTGAGAGATTTTGGGGCCCAGCTGCTCCCTCCTTTGTATTCCCTGGTGTTTATCATCGGCCTGGTGGGCAATGTTCTGGTCGTCTTGGTTCTGATGCAGTACAGGAGGCTCCGGAGCATGACGAGCATCTACCTCCTCAACCTGGCCATCTCGGACCTGCTCTTCCTCTTCACGCTGCCCTTCTGGATCCATTACAAGCGGAAGGACGATTGGGTCTTTGGGGACGCCATGTGCAAACTCCTCTCCATGCTCTATTACGTGGGCCTGTACAGCGAGATCTTCTTTATCATCCTGCTCACCATCGACAGATACCTGGCCATCGTCCACGCCGTGTTTGCCTTAAGGGCCCGGACTGTCACTTTCGGCCTCATCACCAGCATGCTCACGTGGGTCGTGGCTTTCCTGGCCTCCATCCCCGGCTTGTATTTCTCCAGGACCCAACTAGAGTTCACGCATCGCACCTGCAGCCTTCACTTCCCAGCCGAGAGCCTGAGGCACTGGCGGCGATTCCAGGCTCTGAAGATGAACCTGTTCGGCCTTCTTTTGCCCCTCGTGGTGATGATCGTGTGCTACTCGGGCATCATCAGTATCCTCCTGAGGAGACCCAACGAAAGGAAAGCCAAAGCCGTGCGGCTGATCTTCGCCATCATGATCATCTTCTTCCTCTTCTGGGCCCCTTACAACCTGTGCATGTTTGTCTCGGCGTTTCAGGACTCCCTGTTCACCCAGATGTGCGAGCAGAGTCGGCAGCTGGACGTGGCCATCCAGGTGACCGAAGTGATCGCCTACAGCCACTGCTGCATTAACCCCATCATCTACGTCTTCGTGGGAGAGCGCTTCCGGAAGTACCTCCGCCAGCTGTTCCAGAGGCACGTGGCCGTGCACCTGGTTCACTGGCTGCCCTTCATCTCCGTGGACCGGCTGGACAGAGCCAGCTCGGTGTCACCGTCCACGGGAGAGCACGAGCTCTCGGCTGGGTTCTGACTCAGAGTGCCAGACGCTAACCTTTGACCTTGGCAGGTGGTGTCCCCTACTCCCAGGGCAAAGGGAGAATTCTGGGATCTCGAAGACGTGGCTGGAGAGAGAGGCAAGAAATGATGCCATCTGTGAGTGTCAGTCTTTTCCAGAAACTTCGTCCTAGGTGACTGCAAAGAGACATTTTAGAGACAAAAACCAATCAGGGCCAGGAAAGGCTCTGGACCCCTAATAGGATATTGGAACTGAGCACATTGGTATTGGCAAACCCATTCCCCACCCCCAGGAGTTTGAACTCAGGGCCAAGGCTCTGTCCCTGAGCTTGCTTTTGTTCAAGGCTGGTACTCTACCCCTTGAGCCACCCCTCCACTTCAGGCTTGGGTTTTTTTGTTGGTTTTTTTTTGGTTTCGGTCAGTCATGGGGCTTGAACTCTGGGCCTGGGCTCTGTCGCTGAGTTCTTTTGCTCAAAGCTAGCACTCTAGTGCTTTGAGCCACAGTGTCATTTCTGATTTTCTGGTGGACTCACGGGAGCTAAGAGTCTCGTGGATTTTCCTGCCAAGGCTGGCTTTGAACTGTGATCCTCGGATCTCAGCTTCCTGCCTGAGTAGTTAGGATGACAATCAAGACACCGGCACTCAGCTCTATTTCTTTTAAAGTTCTTTTCCTAAGAACAAACATTGTCTCTAATAAAAAGCCTATAGCCACCAAAGAAATAGAAAAACATTGAAATCATCTATACCCCCTCTACCCAAAGAAAACCACCGTGCTATTTTTCAATGAATTTTTATCTAGTGTCTCCACCCTCCACCTACCCCTGTATTTTTGTTTATAACAGAAAAAAATTTCCAAAGTATTGCTTTGGTATTGAGTATTCTTTTTTTTTTTTTTTTTTTTGGTCTGTCGTGGGTCTTGAACTCTGGGCCTGGGCGCTGTCCCTCAGCTCTTCAGCACAAGGCGAGCGCTCTACCACTTGAGCCACAACGCCACTTCCAGCTTTTTCTGCTTATATGGTGCTGAGGAGTCGAACCCAGGGCCTCATGCATGCGAGGCAAGCGCTCTACCACTGAGCCACCTTCCCAGCCCCTTGATTATTCTTTTTATTTTATTCCATTTTTCTTTGTGCTGGTACTGGGGCTTAAATTCAAGATCTTTCACTCTTATTTAGCTTTTTATTTTCTTTTTTTCCTGCCAGTCCTGGGGTTTGAATTCAGGGCCCCGGATCCCTGTGTTTCTTTTGCTCAAAGTTGGCTCTCTACTGCTTGAGCCACAGCACCACTTCTGGCTTTTTCTGAGTCGTTTATTGAAGAGCAGAGTCTCACCCATTTTCCTGCCCGGGCTGGCTTTGAACCATGATCCTCAGATCTCAGCCTCCTGAGTAACTCGGATGACAGGCGTGAGCTACTGGTACTCTGCTGATGGTTCTTTTTGTATACTGAAGACCCTAATGCCCGTGCACAACACGGGTAGGAGGAAATCGGCATGGGGGGGATGGGCAGGCATCTGGAGGTCAGCTGTTCCTTGTACGAGGCTCTCTTGCTACACTGTGGGGCGAAGAAGGCTTAACTGCATTAAGAAACACTTGCCTGGTACGATGGTACAAATAAAAACAATACCTGAGTCACAATGATTTCTTCATGAGGACTGTTTCTCCTTCCCTTCCTCTTCCTCCCTTTTCTAGGACGGGAGTCTGAACTCCAGCCCTTGGAGTTTGCTAAGCAAGGCAAGTGTTCTATCATTTGAGCTGTGTGTGTGTGTGTGTGTGTGTGTGTGTGTGTGTGTGTGTGTGTGTGTGTGTGTGTGTACCCTGGGGCTTGAACTCTGGGCCTGGGCGCTGTCCCTCAGCTCTTCAGCTCAAGGATGGCACTCTACCACTTGAGCCACAGTGCCACTTCTGGCTTTTTCTGCTTATGTGGTGCTGAGGAATCGAACCCAGGGCCTCATGCTTGCAAGGCAAGCGCTCTACCACTGAGCCACCTTCCCAGCCCTATTAATTTATTTTTTATTCATTTGGCTGTACAAGAACTGCAACTTCTCTTATCGCTTGCCCCTCGAGTGGATGGATTACAGGCACGCGCTACTACCTCCTGACTTCATTTCTGAAGTAAAATTTCCTCCTTCGCCCACATGATAAAGGCCATACGCGTTCAGTATAGCAAACCAAGAACAGGGCGAATACCAGAAGGTAAAATGAGACTTGGGGGGCATGGGGAGATGAGGATGGTAGGAGAAGGGGTGGATGAATGGAAAAGAGAACTTAGGACACAAAAATAGCAGGAATTTTCCACATACATATGTGGTAAAGGAAGTGGAAAATGGGAAATGGGTCTGGAAAGACAGAATAGAGAGAATGATGGCGGGCTGATCCTGAAGAGGAAGTCCCGGGCACTTAAACACATTAAACTGTAACCCCCAGCCCAGCCCAATCTCTTGAAATTCTGAAAAAGTTCATTAAAATTGAATCATAAGTAAAAAAAAAAAAAAAAATAGCCAGGTGCCGGTGGCTCACACCTGTCATCATAGCTATGCAAGAGAATGAGATCTGAGAACTGTGGTTCGAAGCCAGCCTGGGTAGGAAAGCCTGCGAGACTCTTCTCTCCAATAAACCACCAACCAACAAAGAGACAAACAAAAAAAGCCAGAAGTGGAGCTGAGATTCAAGAGGTAGAGTGCTAGGCTTGAACACAAAAGCTCAGGGACAGCACCCAGGCCCTGAGTTCAAATCCCAAGCCTAACACTAAAAAAAAAAAAAACAACAGCAACAAAAACAGTGAATGAATGAGTAGAAAGCACACCTAGGTGTAGAAAAACACGAACACATAACCCTAAGCTCTTTTGAGGTATCTTGTACAAGACCCCTAGCAAGTCAGTTTTGAGTGTGTTCTCTGTGTTTTATTTTATTTATTTATTTTTGACAGTCATTGGGGCTTGAACTCGGGGCCTGGGTGCTGTCCCTCAGCTCTTCAGCTCAAGACGAACACTCTACCAGTTGAGCCACAGCGCCACTTCTGGCTTTTTTTGCTTATGTGGTGCTGAGGAATCGAACCCAGGGCCTTGTGCATGCGAGGCAAGCGCTCTACCACTGAGCCACCTTCCCAGCCCCAGAATGCATCTGATTCCTTGGAAAGGAGTCTGCCTTTCCTCCTCCTCCTCCTCCTCCTCCTCCTCCTCCTTCAGATCCTGTTGAGTTAAAGAAACAAGGAAATGCTCCCAACAAAGACAGGGCAGAGTGGATGGTAGCTTGTTGCAGATGATATTCAAAAAGGAGGGAGGAAAGTAGGGGAGGAAGGAAGGAGGGAAAGGATCGAGGAAAGGAGGGAAGGAAGGGGAGAAGGAGGGAGGGAAGGGAAGCAATTTGGAGACCCAGCTCAGACACTGTGATAGAACTACCCTGGACCTCACAAGAGTAGCTGCGCTCTGTGTGTGTGCGTGTGCATGTGCGTGTGTGTGTGTGTGTGTGTGTGGTGTGTGTGTGTGTGTATAACGGTCCTGGGGTTTGAGCCTGGGCGCTGTCCCTGAGCTTCTTTTTTGCTCAAGGCTAACACTCTACCACTTGAGCCACAGCACCACTTCTGGCTTTTCCTGTGTAGGTGGTCCTGAGGAATGGAACCCAGGGCTTCACGTATACATGACAAGCACTCTCCCACTGAGCCACCTTCCCAGCTTGGCACTGCATTTTTGATGGCACTATTTCAATCAGAATCCTGAGGCCTGAGGTTGCAGGGTGGAGCAGGGTGGAGGGAGGGGTGTTAGGGAATAGAAGGGATGTGCCAGGCAGAAAAGCTTCACAGATGCAGATTCACAGATCTGGAAGTGATACCAGAGAACTGGACCCCTTGGTAGGAACTGAAAGTTAGCCACGAAGACGGACAGCACAGAGTGCGGATGGGGTGAGCAGGAACGAGGAGGCTCCTGTGGTTTAGTGGAGATCAGACCACAAGAAGCTAGGCAAGCTCTAGGGAAGGTTTGCATTTTCCTTGGTCAGCGAATGAGTCAAATTTGGGGAAGGGATGGGTGGAGTTGGGGCAGGGCATGTGAGCCCATCCTTAGAGGTGAAATTTAGAAGGCTCCATCTAGCTGCAGTCCGTTTGGTTTTTGAATCCGAAGAGTGTAGGGGTTGGAGGTATGGTTCCGTTTGACAGAGTGCTGGCCACTCACAGAAAGTGGCACGTAGTAGGTTCGAGTCCCGGTCTTGGATCTACCCCCCTCCCCCCCCAAAAAAAGTAATCAGAAGAGTGTAGATTCTCAGGGATTTAAAAAAAAAAATGACCGAGAAAGTGAGGATAGACCCAAATGGACAGATTAGATGAGCGTGTTGCTGGGACTAGAAACCCAGCTTGGGGTCAGGGGGGTACAATGATGAACTTGATTCTGGGCCTAGCATGTTTCAGGCATCCGTGAGCTGCTCAGCCATACCCAGAGAAATGTGTCCAGCAGACTTTCTAAATCCCATTGTCATTCTACTCAAGAGTCTGAGTAGAAAAGTCTGTTGTTCCTCTTCCTCCTCCTTCTCCTTCATTGGTCATGAAACTTGAACTCAGGGCCTGGGCACTGTTCCTGAGCTCCTTTGGCTCAAGGCTGGCACTTGACCATGTTGAGCTACAGCACCACTTCTGGTTTTCGAGTGGTTCATTGGAGTTAAGAGTCTCATGGGGACTTTTCTGCCCAGGCTAGCTTCAAACCATGATCCACTGATCTCAGCCTTCCTTGAGAAGCTAGGATTTTAGGCATTAGCCACCAGCGCCCAGCTCGGGGTGAGACTCTTATCTCCAAGGGATCATGAAAAAAAAAAAAGCAGAGCTGTGGCTCCAGTGGAAGAGCCCCAAGCAAGAAAGAAAGCTGTCACAACACACAATTCTATAAAACAAGCCATTCGTGTGTGTGTGTGTGTGTGTGTGTGTGTGTGTGTGTGTGTGTGAGAGAGAGAGAGAGAGAGAATAGAGAAAAGTTGGCTTTAAGAATTCAAAGGCAAGGGGGTTGGGAATGTGGCTTAGTGGTAGGGTGCTTGCCTAGCATGCATGAAACCCAGGGTTTGATTCCTCAGTACCACCTACACAGAAAAAAGCCAGAAGTGGTGCTGTGGCTCAAGTAGTAGAGTGTTAGCCTTGAGCAAAAAAACAAACAAACAAACTAAGGAACGGCACCCAGGCCCTGAGTTCAAGCCTCAGGATGGACACAAAAATAAAAACAAGAACAATAAAATAAAACAAAAAATGATAAAGAAAAGGCTGGGATCCTGCCCAGTGATCTGACTAGATTTCTACTCGAAATCTGGGCATCTTTCATATCCCCTGTTTGTCTAACAGCATGACAATAACTTGCTGGGGAAAAAAATCCACATGTGTGCAGCATAGACAAAGGCTCCAAACCTAACACCCTGAGTTGAGGTCAAAATGTCTACCCCGGGGCCTTTGCTTCAACCCTAGAAGAAACTTGTGATTGTCTGGCCGCCCGCAGAGGGATGAGCAACCTTTCTGTGTTGCAAACAAGGGAGGAAATATGTTGAAAGTTTGTAACCCCAGCCAAAAACTGCCACCTCAGACCCAGAGGTGACCTGTGAACGTGGGATGTTGCTTACTCAGCACCAGGAGCTAGAAACGTGGGATGTGGCTCATTCGGCACCAGGAGCTAGCACTGTGCAAACATCTCTACAGGACTTGGCTGGAAGAGGATCGCTTTTCATCTATGAAGTTCTATGTGTGGTATTATGGTCCTAGCCGAACAAAAGTACCAGCAGAGAAACCTCAAAATTTCACTTCCCCAAAGTGACACACACCCATGCTGGAGTTATATCACCAATCCCAGATCACTTGATTGTCCCTTATTCTACTCACGTTCTGGGGTTGAGTTTTGAAGATGGAAGGCCCTAACTAAATGGTTATACCCTAGCACACACACACACACACACATACAAACACAATTCCATAAACAAGCTATATGTGTGTGTGTGTATACGCATGTATGCATGTGAGCAGGTCACAGTCCTATGGCATGAACTCAAGTCTCCATATGACAGTAAAAGCAGCACCAACAACCCTTTAAGTGGCTCACGCCTTTCATCCTCGCTACTCAGGAGGCTGAGATCTGAGGACCATGTTTTTTGTTTTCTTCTGTGTCAGTAGTGGGATTTGAACTCAGGGCCTGGACATTGTCCCTGAGCCTTTTTTTTTTTTGAGCTCTACCCCTTGAGTCACAGCGCCATGTCCAGCTTTTTCTGTGTCTGTGGTCCTGAGGAATCGAACCTGGGGCTTCATGCATGCGAGGCGAGCGCTCTACCCACCGAGCCACCTTCCCAGCTCAGCACCATTTGGATAGGAAGTGTCTTCTATGGATGGGAGAACTGAATCTTAAAGACCTCCGCTCCTATCCTCCGGCTCCTGAACTGAAGAAGAGAGGTAGGAGAATCTGCCACATCAGGCCTCTTGATGAGGGAAACAAAGCCGGGGCTGCTTCGATGTAATCTGCCTTCCTCTGAGTGGAAGACACAGATAGAGATCAAGAGGTTTCTCTGAACTAAGACCACAGGCTCGGGATGTATTAACCATATAAGAACATCAATAGACAAACGGGTAGGGGGGCGTGGCTCAGTGGTAGAGTGCTTACCTAGCAGCCATAAGACCCTGGCTTCAATCCCCTGCACACACACACACACACACACACACACACACACACACACACACACACACACCATTAAAAAGAAAATAGTATGAGCCAGTTGGGCACTGATGGCTCACACCTGTCATCCTAGCTACTCAGGAGGCTGAGATCTGAGGATCGCAGTTCGAAGCCAGTCAGGAAAAGGCAAGTCCGAGAGACTCTTCTCTCCAATGAACCACCGCCAGAAAACCAGAAGTGGCGCTGTGGCTCAAGTGGTAGAGCACCTGCCTTGAGCTGAAGAGCTCAGGGACAGCGCCCAGGCCCTGAGTTCAAGCCCCCAGGCCTAACAAAATACATCGAATGAATTAATCCTTCTTATGGATGCCCCTGGGTCCCCAAGGTCATTTTTTTCCACAGGACTAGAGATAATAAAATCCAACAGGCAACGAACACATGGAACCTTCCAGATGCTCAGCAGCCAGCCCCAACGGAGGCCTCATCCTGTGTGGATTCAGAGGTGTGGTTCTCAGTCTAATGACATGGCTGCTGTTACCCCAAAAGTCCAAGCCACAACCCCCCCCCACCCCTACCACACACACACCCTTTACCCAGGAACTCAGGGTTGAGAAATAGGCCCCAAAACCCCCTTTGCCCTTTCTTGGTCTGGAGCTCCCAGGATGCAAAGCAACAAGCCAATGATGGGAAGGGTCTACTCCCTGGGCATCCTATGCGCATGCTCCTGTCCCCTGGGCTGGTGCTCTTTCCTGCAGCCCTGTCAGACTGCAACTCATGCATAGGAAACACCCCCCCCCCCTCCGCCCCCAATCTGAACCTCATGACTGGGCCCTTTCTCCCCCCCACCACTGTGGAATCATGGGAACACTTTAGAGAAGTGAGTCACTGGCTTGTCATTTCAGCTCCAACCACCTCCAGCCCCCCAACCCCCAATGGGGCAGAGCTGTGGGCTACGTGAATTCTCGATAATAAACTGAGGCCAGGTGCTGGTGGCTCACGCCTGTCACCCTGGCTATTCAGGAGGCTGAGATCTGAGGATCACGGTTCGAAGCCAGCCTGGGTTAGGAAAGAGTCTGTGAGGTTCTATATTCCAAAGAATCACTCAGAAAATCAGAAGGGGAGCTGTGGCTCAAAGTGGTAGAGTGCTCGCCTAGCATGCATGAAGCCCTGGGTTCGATTCCTCAGTACCATATCCACAGAAAAAGCTGGAAGTGGTGCTGTGGCTCAAGTGGTAGAGCACTAGCCATGAACAAAAGCAGCTCAGGGACAGCGCCCAGGCCCTGAGTTCAAGCCCCAGGACTGGCACACACACACACACACACACACACACACACACACACACACACACACACACACAGAGTGGAGGTGTGGCTCAAGTGGTAGAGCACCAGTATTAAGCAGGAGAAAAAAACACTAAACAAGAGTGGAAGGTACTGAGTTCAAGCCCTAGTACAAGCACAATATCTAGATAGATAAACAAATAAATAACACAAAGAACTGAACATGGAGGAGATGGAGGCCAGCAGTTGGCAAACCCATCTGGCTTACTAGTCTTTAATATTTTTTAATAGTCGATCGTGGGGCTTGAACTCTGGGCCTGGGCACTGTCCCTCAGCTCTTCAGCTCAAGGCAAGTGCTCTATCACTTAAGCCACAGCACCACTTCTGGTGGTTCATTGGAGATCAGAGTCTCACAGACTTTCCTGCCTGGGCTAGCTTTGAACCACGATCCTCAGATCTCAGCCTCCTGAGTAGCTAGGATGACAGGCGTGAGCCATTGGTGCCTGATTTATTAGTCTTCTTTTCCCGGCTTTTTCTCCTTCTTTCCTGGTCAGAGGTGAAATCTGCTGATAAAGCACCTTAAGATACAGACCCTGGGTTCAAACCGCAGGACTGACACTAGGGGACGTTCTTTGGCAGCCTCTTCTGCCGTCCTAGAAGCTTCCAGAACCGCCCAGTTCAGCTTTGTCTAGTGAGGTTTCAGCAGAAGTTAGGGGAGGTGAATTGGAGACCCTCTCTCCAGAAGTAGTTCAGGCTAACACACCGGGGTGTCCAGTGGCGGGGTCCCATGTGCGCTCAGCTCTCTCCCTCCTCCCTCCCCCTCCATCCTCTGCTGGGGGGGGGAGTGAGGGGGGCCAAAGGGAGGGGTGGAGAGCTTAGCTCAGCTTTGGACTTTGCTGCCAAGTTACTACCCTGGGCACATTAGAATTCAAGCCTTTAAATACAGCTATTTTATTTTCTTTTTAAGAAATTCCTTCCTTCTTTTCTTCCTTTCCTTCTCCTCCTCCTCCTCCTCCTCCTCCTCCTCCTCCTCCTCCTCCTCCTCCTCCTCCTCCTCCTCTTCTTCTTCTTCCTCCTCCTCCTTTGTCTTTCGCTGGTCCTGAGTCTTTAATTCAGGGCCTGGGCGCTGTCCCTGAGCTTTTGTGCTCAAGACTAGCGCTCTACCACTTGAGCCACAGCCCCACTTCTGGTTTTCTGGTAGTTCATTGGAGATCAGAGTCTCGTGGACTTTCCTTCCTGGGCTGGTTTCAAACCATGATCTCAGATCTCAGCCTCCTGAGGAGCTAGGATGACAGGCGTGAGCTATCAGCGCCCAGCAGTACTCATGTTCTTATCAGGACCAAGGTTCTAAGAAGTTTCCCTCCTGTGCCTGAATTAAAATCCCTTCTCCCGGTGTCCATCCATGACGGTGCCCAATCTTGTCCATTCTTCCCTGGGTGTGTGTTTGATAATGAACTCCATCCAAGCCCCATGGCTGCTCAGGGAGGGGAGCGGTGGCTAAGAACCAAGGGAACCAAAGAACTCAGGCCCAGGGCCAGGGGAGAGGAGGGAAGGATTTTCTCTTGCACCTCTCCCATCTGAGACAGCAAATGGGCATCCGCTGAATTAGTGGAAGGTGGTGTGACTGACTCTCTCTCTCTCTCTCTCTCTCTCTCTCTTCCCCCCCCCCCCCCGGGGAACCTGACCAATGGGGATTGCCTGTCAAGTAAAGGGTCAATGAGGATCATCTAGCTCCAACACAGCCAATGAGGATGGCCCACCCACTCAGAACATGACCATTGAGGACCATCCATTCAGAACATGGCCAGTGAGGATCATCTGTTTAAAATACAGCCAATCAGGATCATCCAACACAGGACTTGGCCAATGAGAATCATCCACCAGAAGACGCGGCCAATGAGGATTGCCCGCCTTGAACCTGGCCAGTGACAGCTAGGAGCAGGGCATGCCCCAGGGATCCCCAGGGGCCAGCACTGAACCCCACTACCTCTGAGACGCCCCCATCCTTGCTTCTGCCTTCTCCGCCCTCCGCGGTCCCTCACTCTCCTCTGCCTGGCAGCCTCCCCATTGCAGAGCAAGCTGGGCTGCTCTATGGAGCTTCCAGATGGACAGGGGTGGCCTGAGGGGAGGGCGGTGGGAGCCGTGGGGGAGAGCGATGGGGGACACTGTGACAGCTCCGTGTGACCGCGGGATGGCGGCAGCACAGGCCTGGCACTCAGGCATCAACCCGGGCACTCAGCCTCTGAGTCCAATGCCTGCTATCCGTCATGAAACAGCATATTCATACATTCCGTAATCAGTTATGTTTAATTATGCCTCACTTGCATATTACCCCACGTTAGTTATTTATATAATCATAGGTGTAATTATGTAATTAATATCATTATAGCCATTATTTACTTATCATTATGCACACACTATAATGATATATTACAATATATTAAGTTTAGACATCAGTATAATGTAATAAGTAATATTACACTCAATACATTGTAATGTGATATTAAATAATATATAGTCTATGACTACTAATAAATTCCTTATTAAATAATTTTTTGCATATAAGTAATTAATACATTTTAATATGACATAAATACACTAAATTAACACATGAATCAATATATTGTTGCATAACATGCGGTGGTAGCACATGATGTCATACATGACACATATTACATACGAATGCCACACAATATCTCAATTTAGGTGACGTGTGATACTTTCATGTAATCTAGCACAGCGTGCTATGGTTGCATGTAATTATTGCACAGATGAAGACACTAAGGTGACTGTGTTTGGTCTCTGACATGGGCCCAGGCGGCTCCCACCTGCCAGCCTAGTTACTCAGGAGGCTCACGCTGGGAGGGCGCCTCTGCCCAGAAGAGGAACAAGGAGGCTACAGCTCAGACCACTCCTGGCCGGGGCACTCGGGCGCCGCTCTGCATTCAGGGCAGCCTGGGCTCAGGACCCCTGTGGTGGTGAAAGGGAAGAATCGCCTTCCTTTGCTCTCCTGCCAGCCTGGGATTAGCGCGCCCTCCTGTGGCGCCATCGGGAAGCTGCACCTGCATTTGCTTCCACGGAGGCCTGGACCTAGGGCGCCCTCGTGTGGCGTAATAGTGAAGAATCACCACCTTTTGAGGATCACAGTTCAAAGCCACCCCAGGCAGGAAAACCCATGAGATTCTTATCTCCAACACACACACACACACACACACACACACACACACACACGAAGCCATGGTGGATATGATGGCCTGGGGATGGGTTGGGGCAGATTGGGGACCAGTAGTGAATGCATTTGTAGGGCAGGGGCTGGGGTTTGTCTCTTACCAGTCAGGCAGAATTCATCTCTTAGCTTTTCAGGAATCCCTCCCTCATTTTCTAGGGTGATGTCTTGCAATTCTTGCATTATTCGCCCCCTCAAGAAAAGAAAGAACAGACATACACATCCCACAAGGAAGGGGCAAAATGTCTCTATTAAAAGGCAGGGGAAAAAATAACAGAAATACAAGAAGAAACACCTGCTGGGTTACATCACTGAATATAGATTGTCTTGAAAATGTTCTGGAAAGTTCATGTGCTTTGCAGTTAACAGCGGTTGAATCATTCTCATTCCCTCCCTCCCTCCCCCAGGCCTCTTTTTAAAATAAATTAAGAAAATAAACAAACTTCAAATACAGCTCTGGTCAGATACAGAGAGCTTCTTTTACTACAGAGATAGCAACTTCATCTTTTTTGTTGTGTATTACTATTTCTTTATACTAAAATTTTCCTTTAAAACAGTTATCAAATATATTAAACAGAGAACACAGGATCTGGTCATTTTCTGCCAGTTAAATGGCAGGCGGCTGAACAGGAGAGGGAGGGAAGCCGGGTAGAATTGAGCAGAAAGGGCCCATGTCTCTTACTCTTTCCATCCAATGATTCATCTCCCTCCCTTCCTCTTTCCTTCTTCCCTTACCCCTCCTCCTCCTCATCATCATCCTTCTTCTTCCTCCTCTTCCTCCCTCCTCTTCTTCCTCCTCCTCCTTCTTTTCCTCTCTCCTTTTCCTCCCTCCTCTTTTTTTACCCTTTTATTATTGTTAATCTTACTATTTTTGTTGTTGTTTATGTGGAACGGAGGAATGGAGACCAGGACCTCATGCATGCCAGGTAAGTATTCTAGCACTAAGCCACCTTCCCAGCCTTGTATGTATTTATTTATTTATCTATCTATTTATTTACTTATTGCCAGTCCCAGGGCTGGAACTCAAGGGCCTGGGCACTGTCCCTGAGTTTATTTTTGCTCAAGGCTAGCACTCTACTACTTAAGCCACAGCTCTACTTCTGGCTTTTGTGTGTGGAGTTAAGAGTCTCACAGACTTTTCCTGCCCTGGCTGGCTTCAAAGCTTGATCTTCACTCAGATCTCAGCCTCCTGAGTAGCTAAGATTACAGGTGAGAGTCATCAGAGCCTGCTCTCTTTCTCCTCTCTCTTTCCTTCATCCCCTTCTTTCTCCTTCTCTTTCCTCCTCTCTCCCCCTCCATCTTCCTCCTCTCTGCCTCCTCCTCCTCCTCCTTTCCCTTCCTCCCACCTTCTACTCCTCCCTCCCCCACCTTGCTTCCTCACTCATTTGAAATAAGACTTACAATACAGATCTACCTTTGCAAGAATGCTGGGTGCTGTCCCTCTCCCCAGCAAAGAACCAATAGTAGCTACAGCTCACATCACACCTGATCAGTGGGCTTAGGACGTCCTCTTTGCTCTCAGGGAAGCCTGGGCTTAGGGTGCAATAGTGAAGACTCAACTTCATTTGTTCTCACAGAAGCCTGGGCTTCCGTAACAAGTTCTAAAGGGGACTAAAGGGGAACATGGGAAAATATTAATGTAAAAGGACCCAAAAAAGTGTGCCACTAGGTGCTGAGTAACTCACATCTGTCATCCCAGCTACTCAGGGGGACTGAGATTTGGGGATCAAGATTCAAAGCCAGCCCAGGCAGGAAAGTCTGATCTCCAATGAACCACCAGAAAACTGCAAGTAGAGCTGTGGCTCAAAGTGGTCGAGCTCTAGCTTTGAGCCGAAGAGCTCAGGGACAGCACCAAGCCCCATGTCCCACAACCCCCCCCCAAAAAAACTTCCCCCTTAGAAATAAAAAATATAGCCCTCAAGTAAGTCCAACAGCAACAGAAGAAACAGAGTTAAGACCAGTACTTAACTGAATCCATGGTGACATCAAATGTACCTTTCCATAGTAATTGTACACATTCCATAAAACCAAATTAACACAGGCCTGAGGATCCTAGTTCAAAGCCAGCCCAGGCAGAAGAGTCCTTGAGAAACTGCAAAAAGCCAAAGTGGAGGTATGGTTCCAGTGGTAGAGCACCAGCCATGATAGAAAAAGCCAAGTGAACCTGGGGGACCTGAGTTCAAGTCCCAGCACTAGCACAAGACAGAAGGAGGGAGAAAGGAAGGGAAGGAAGGAAGGAGGGAGAGGAAGGGTGAGGTCCACAGAAACCCTGAACACACTTCACATCTTTCTTTTTCATCAGTCGTGGGACTTGAACTCAGGGCCTGGACACTGGACATCTCCTGCTGAGGCCTGGCTTTGTGTGTTGTCTTCCCAGAATCCCTAAACATTTCCCTTGAATTTCTGAGCCTGTGGTCATGGCTGACATTTCAGTACTAGGGGGCACCCTACGCCCAGGCCTCCGGGTGAGCACAGGATGGTAAATCTTCACTTTCACCACACGAGGGCACCCGAGGCCAAGACCTCCTTGATAGCAATTGAGGGTGCAGTTTCACAACTGAACCGCACGAGGGCGCCCTAAGCCAAGGTCTCCTTGATAGCAAATGAAGGTGCAGTTTCACAACTGAACCACACGAGGGCGCCCGAGGCCAAGGCCTCCTTGATAGCAAATGAGAGTGCAGTTTCACGACTGAACCACAGGAGGGCGCCCGAAACCAAGGTCTCCATGATAGCAAATGAAGGTGCAGTTTCACGACTGAACCATACGAGGGCGCCAGAGGCCAAGGCCTCCTTGATAGCAATTGAGGGTACAGTTTCATGACTGAACCACACGAAGGCGCCCGAGGCCAAGGTCTCCTTGATAGCAAATGAAGGTGCAGTTTCATGCCTGACCCACACGAGGGCGCCCGAGGCCAAGGCCTCCTTGATAGCAAATGAAGCTGCAGTTTCATGCCTGACCCACACGAGGGCGCCCGAGGCCAAGGCCTCCTTGATAGCAATTGAGGGTGCAGTTTCACGACTGAACCACACGAGGGCGCCCGAGGCCGAGGTCTCCTTGATAGCAATTGAGAGTGCAGTTTCACGACTGAACCACACGAGGGAGCCCGAGGCCAAGGCGTCCTTGATAGCAAATGAGGGTGCAGTTTCACGACTGAACCACACGAGGGCGCCCGAGGCCAAGGTCTCCCTGATAGCAAAGGAGGGTGCAGTTTCACGACTGAACCACACGAGGGCGCCCGAGACCAAGGCCTCCTTGATAGCAAAGGAGGGTGCAGCTCCACGACTGGACCACACGAGGGCCGCCCTGATGCTCAGGCCTCCCTGGAAGCAAATGGTGATGCAACTTCACTATTACGCCACACGAGGGCGCCCTAGGTCCAGGCCTCCGTGGAAGCAAATGCAGGTGCAGCTTCCCGATGGCGCCACAGGAGGGCGCGCTAATCCCAGGCTGGCAGGAGAGCAAAGGAAGGCGATTCTTCCCTTTCACCACCACAGGGGTCCTGAGCCCAGGCTGCCCTGAGAGCGGAGCGGCGCCCGAGTGCCCCGGCCAGGAGTGGTCTGAGCTGTAGCCTCCTTGTTCCTCTTCTGGGCAGAGGCGCCCTCCCAGCGTGAGCCTCCTGAGTAACTAGGCTGGCAGGTGGGAGCCGCCTGGGCCCATGTCAGAGACCAAACACGGTTACCTTAGTGTCTTCATCTGTGCAATAATTACATGCAACCATAGCACGCTGTGCTAGATTACATGAAAGTATCACACGTCACCTAAATTGAGATATTGTGTGGCATTCGTATGTAATGTGTCATGTATGACATCATGTGCTACCACTGCATGTTATGCAACAATATATTGATTCATGTGTTAATTTAGTGTATTTATGTCATATTAAAATGTATTAATTACTTATATGTAACAAAATTATTTAATAAGGAATTTATTAGTAGTCATAGACTATATATTTAATATCACATTACAATGTATTGAGTGTAATATTACTTATTACATTATACTGATGTCTAAAATTAATATATTGTAATATATCATTATAGTGTGTGCATAACGATAAATAAATAATGGCTATAATGATATTAATTACATAATTACACCTATGATTATATAAATAACTAACGTGGGGTAATATGCAAGTGAGGCATAATTAAACATAACTGATTACGGAATGTATGAATTTGCTGTTTCATGACGGATAGCAGGCATTGGACTCAGAGGCTGAGTGCCCAGGTTGATGCCTGAGTGCCAGGCCTGTGCTGCCGCCATCCCGCGGTCACACGGAGCTGTCACAGTGTCCCCCATCGCTCTCCCCCACGGCTCCCACCGCCCTCCCCTCAGGCCACCCCTGTCCATCTGGAAGCTCCATAGAGCAGCCCAGCTTGCTCTGCAATGGGGAGGCTGCCAGGCAGAGGAGAGTGAGGGACCGCGGAGGGCGGAGAAGGCAGAAGCAAGGATGGGGGCGTCTCAGAGGTAGTGGGGTTCAGTGCTGGCCCCTGGGGATCCCTGGGGCATGCCCTGCTCCTAGCTGTCACTGGCCAGGGTCAAGGCGGGCAATCCTCATTGGCCGTGTCTTCTGGTGGATGATTCTCATTGGCCAAGTTCTGTGTTGGATGATCCTGATTGGCTGTATTTTAAACAGATGATCCTCACTGGCCATGTCCTGAATGCATGGTCCTCCTTGGTCATGTTCTGGGTGGGTGGGCCATCCTCATTGGCTGTGTTGGAGCTAGACGATCCTCATTGGCCCTTTACTTGACAGGCAATCCCCATTGGTCAGGTTCCCCGGGGGGGGGGGGGGGGGGGGGGGGGGAGAGAGAGAGAGAGTCAGTCACACCACCTTCCACTAATTCAGCGGATGCCCATTTGCTGTCTCAGATGGGAGAGGTGCAAGAGAAAATCCTTCCCTCCTCTCCCCTGGCCCTGGGCCTGAGTTCTTTGGTTCCCTTGGTTCTTAGCCACCGCTCCCCTCCCTGAGCAGCCATGGGGCTTGGATGGAGTTCATTATCAAACACACACCCAGGGAAGAATGGACAAGATTGAGCACCATCATGGACGGACACTGGGAGAAGGGATTTTAATTCAGGCACAGGAGGGAAACGTCTTAGAACCTTGGTCCTGATAAGAACATGAGTACTGCCGGGCGCTGACAGCTCCTCAGGAGGCTGAGATCTGAGGATCATGGTTTGAAACCAGCCCAGGAAAGAAAGTCCATGAAACTCTTATCTCCAATGAACCACCAAAAACCAGAAGTGGTGCTGTGGCTCAAGCGATAGAGCGCTTGCCTTGAGCTGAAGAGCTGAGGGACAGTGCTCAGGCCCAAAGTTCAGGCCCCACAACCAACAAAGAAAAAAACAAGAGTGTCATAGACTTTCCTGCCCAGGCTGGCTTTGAACCCTGATCCTCAGATCTCAGCCTCCTGAGTAGCTAGGATGACAGGCGGGAGCCAGGGGCTCCCGGCTACTCCCTTCTTTCTTATTGAGGGAGCGCAGTGTAGCACAGAGCGATTCAACCACATTTCATTTCAGGTCATCATCCCTGAACTGTTAGGTACTTCGATGCTTTCTAGGTTTTTCCCTGCAAGGAGCAAACGTTCTTCTGCCTAGAGATTTTTTTTTCTAAACCTGAAAAGAGAATTATCCTCAGGACTACAGTCATGTCATCCTAACCACTCAGGAGGCTGAGATCTGAGGATCATGGTTCAAAGCCAGCCCAGGCAGGAAAGTCTGTGCGACTCTTCTCTCCAATGAACCACCAAAAACCGCAAAGTGGAGCTGTGTTTCGAGTGGTAGAGCACTAGCCTTGAGCACAAAGAGGCTCAGGGACAGTGCTCAGGCCCTGAGTTCAAGCCCCAGGACCAGCAAGAGAGAGAGAGAAAGAGAGAGAGAAAGAAAGAAAGAAGCAACAAGAAGTGATCAGAAGCTATGTGTTTAATGACTCTGGATATACATCAGTGGTCAAATGATTATTATTATTATATACTATTATTAGTGAGTGCTGGTCCTGGGGTGTGAACTCAGGGCCTGGGCATTGTGCCTGAGCTCTTCTATTTTGAGCCACAGCTCCACTTCTGTTTTCTGTTGGTTCATTGGAGATAGACGCACGGACCTTCTTGCTTGGGCTGGCTTTGAACCCTTGATCCTCAGATCTCAGCCTCCTAAGTGTAAGGTCCGCTCCTGGATGGCTAGCAGACTCCACCCTCCTGGCAGCAAAGTCTCCACCCAGTACCTGCGTTACCTAGGCAACTGGGACACCTGGAAGAGGTCACATCTGCATCCGCTGAGGTCCCATCTGAATTTGATGTGGCCACACCTTTCCCCGCCCATACCCTAGATAAGGCCTAGCGCAGGCCCAGACGCTCTCTCTCTGCTCTTTTCTAGCTCTCTCTGCTCTCTCTCTGATCTCTGTCTGTTCTTTTCTAGCTCTTCTCTCTCTCTAACCCAGTTCTCTTTCCCAGGCCTTTCCCCACCGCGTGGAGGACCAAGATGGCCTGGTGCCAGCCGGAACGATGAATAAACCTACCCCTTACCTGAATACCACGTGCGTGGTGCTGTTCTTACTCGGCCACCTCTTTTTAAAAACCTAACACTAAGGAGCTAGAATGACAGGTGTGAGCCACCAATGCCCAAGCTCCTTGAGCTTTTTTTTTCTGACAGAGCAAAGCTGGTGAAAAAATACTGACCCTGAGCAGGTGGTGTGAAATGAGCCAGTGACTAGACGTGCTATGGAGTGGTGATGGCTTTCCAGCCTGCTGCCAGGTACACACCCACACCCCATGAATAGCACCTGCCCTGACCAATCCTCAGTCGCCACCTGCTTCCGGCCCCACCCACACTGCAAGGTGAGCAATCTGAAGCCGGGGCAGGCAGGCCTGGGCAGGAGCTTTGTCACCCACACAGCTGTAAAAACAGCCATGTTGAGACCTCTGTTGGACAGGGGGAGATAAGCAGGAAGCTTGTCGTGCAGAAAAACAAAAACCACCAGCAAACAGCAAACCAAATACCCTAGGGGGGAAAACAAGGCACCAGTAGGCTGTTATTTGTGGAAAACTAAAATAGAAGTAGAAAGCCAGATGTGCTGGTGGCTCCCGCCTGTCATCCTAGCTATTCAGGAGGCTGAGATCTGAGGATCGCAGGTTCAAAGCCAGCCCCGGGCAGGAAAGTCTGTGAGACTCTGTCTCACAAGGAACCACCAAAAAGCTGGAAGTGGTGCTGTGGCTCAAGTGGTAGAGCACTAGCCTTGAGCTGAAGAGCTGAGGGACAGCGCCCAGGCCCAGAGTTCAAGCCCCAGCCCCTGCAGCAAAAATAAAATAAAATAATATAGGGCAGGAGAAATGAGAGCAGAGACAAAGTTAATTTGATATTAGAGTAAGACACCAGATGGGAAACTGAGGCCAGCTTCTGAGATACAGGGAGGTTGGTATAAATCTCCAACAGGCCTCTTGGTTAGGAGGGTCACGTTAAGCCTTAGGAAACCTTGTCTATTTGCTTCCTACGTGAGAAGGAGGAGGAAGAAGAGGAGGAAGAAGACAAGGAGGAGGAAGAGGATATAGATTTTTATTTTTTATCTTTTGTCAGTCTTGGGGCTTGAACTCAGAGCCTGGACGCTGTCCCTGGGCTTCATTTGCTCAAGGCTGGCGCTCTACCACTTGATCCACACCTCCACTTCCATCTTTTGTTTTGGTTTTGCTTTGCTTTTAGGTAATTTATTGGAGTTTCTGGGACATGCTTGCCAGGGCTGGCTTCAAACTGCTCGGGGGCCAGGTTGAAGTCTGTGGATTTCTGACTTGATTTCTCTGTTTAACAGGAAGGACATCCCTGAAATCAAACACACACACACACACACACACAGAGCCATATTTCTTCCCCCCCCCCCCAAAAGCAGCAAAAGAATGAACAAGACAGCTAAGCGGGTGAGTAAGTGGACAGGGATCCTATCAGAGAGAGCTTTGGGCTCCAGGGAAGAGCCCCGGGGCAGCTGACTTAAGAGGACTGGTTGTTCAAGCTTAAACAAGGAGGAGAATCGGTTTTGCTTTTTCTCTTTCCACCCCCTGGCCTTGTTCATCTGATTCTTGGATGTTGCAATCTGGGAAAAGGTGAAGAAGCAGCAGAAATCACTTTGTATGATCTCATTCAATGTTCTCTACCAGCTAACTGAGTCACAGATTGAATTCTCTCTCTCTCTCTCTCTCTCTCTCTGTCTCCTTTCTTCAATCCTGGGACTTGAACTCAGGGCCTGGGCGCTGTCCCTGAGCTTTTTTGCTCAAGGCTAGCACTCTACCACTTGAGCCCACAGTGCCACTTCTGGCTTTTTCTGTGTATGTGGTAGTGAGGACTCGAACCCAGGGCTTCATGCATGCTAGGCGAGCACTCTACCACTGAGCCACCTTCCCAGCCCACTTCTGGATTTTGAGTGGTCTATTGGAGTCCCAGGGACTTTTCTGCCCAGGCTGGCTTTGAACCGCAATCCTCAGATCTCAGCCTCCTGACAGATATGAGCCGTATACCTCTGGCCTCCTGCACGGCCGAGATGACAGGTACGCATCGCTCCACCCTACTTTATTGCTTGAGATGGAGGATATTTTCCACTCCGGTTTTTGGCCCAGCCTGCTTTGAACCACAGTCCTCCAGATCTCTACCTCTAGAATGAAGCCCTGTGAAGCAAACTGAAAGTCCTCCAGCAGTCTTTGGTCTGAGCTATTTTTCTGCTACTTTCTCTTAGGTTCCAGGAAAAAGCATCATGATAACCACCTTACGTAGAAGGCAGACAACTCTTCAGAAGGGCAAGGCCTTCTTCCTCTTATCTTAAAGGGAACAACCAGCCAGCCAGGCACCAATGGCTCCCGCCTGTCACCCCAGCTACTCAGAAGGCTGAGATCTGAGGATCGTGGTTCAAAGCCAGCCGGGGCAGGAAAGCCCGTGAGACTCCTATCTCCCATGAACCACCAGAAAAGCTGGGAATGGAGCTGTGGCTCAAGTAGTAGAGCACTCGCCTTGAGCAAAAGAGCTCAGGGTCGGCGCCCAGGCCCTGAGTTCAAGTCCCACCACCACCACCACCACCTCCCAACAAAAAAAATAGTCTCCTGGACAGGCTGGCTTCAAACCTGGACGCTCAGATCTCAGCTTTCCAAGGAGCTAGTTGGACAGCAGTGAGCTTCCAGGCTTAACTCCCTGGTCTGCCCGGGGTTGGCAGAGGGAGAGGCAGGCAGAGATGAGGGTTTTCCCCGGGGAGCATGGCCTAGCAAGAAGGACCTTCAACCTCAGAAGGGAAGAGACAAAGCTCAACCTGGGCAGCGGGAGTGGCGACCGAGGCAGGAAGGGGAGGAGGAGCAGGAGGAAGAGGCCAGAGCTGCTGGGCGGAGTCTGGGCCTGAAATCACCTGCGTGCTGGTGAGCAAGGCTGGGCAGGGCCCGGCCAGGCGGGGCTGGGGCTCAGCGGGGCGCCAGCCTGGGTGGTGCCCACGGCTCCCCAGCTCCCAGCCAAACTGCCAGGGATTGACCGCCCCCCCCTGAAGCCAAGACACCCCCGGAGCCATGGCTGGCTTTCACCACAGGGTCCCGATCGCATTGTTGGGGGCCCTGCTCCTGGCTGGGGCTCTCAGGACAGGTAAGTTGGGGTGGAAGGGTGGGGGGAGAGGCCTTCCCCCCCCAGCCCTCCCCAGAGAGGGGTGTTCTGGAAGTGTTGGGGGTGGTGAAGGGGGGAAGGGGGGCAGAGGGAGGGAGCTGGCAGGTCCTGAGATTGGGGAGGGGGTGTCCCAAGACCCACAGCCCCTCTCTCTTCCAACTCCTCCAAAGTGCAGTATGGGGGGGGGGGGTTGATGGCTTAGGGCGTCTCTCAAACCCACTGGCCCCAGGCTGGACACGTGGACGGGGCCCACTATTGACTCTGGACTGGGAAAGGTTGAGCTCAGCCCTGGAGGAGGGAGAGAGGGAGGAGGGGGAGGAGGAGGAGGAAGAGGAGGAGGAGGAGGAGGAGGAGGAGGAAAAGAAGAAGAAGGAGCTACTTCATGGTACCTGCTACCCATCCAAGAAAGGGATTTCAGTGGGATTTGGGGAGGAGGGGTGCGGGGAGACATCCAAAGGCAGCGGGGAATTGAATTTCCTCCCCTCTGCCTAGATTAATGTAGTGAGCTACTGCGGTGGTCAGGTGGGGAAGTTTTTGCCTCTCGCCCCCCATGATCCCCACCCACAGGCTCCGTTTCCTTCCCCCCTCCCCTCTTCTCTCTCTCCGTTTAAGATCATTGATTCAAAATGGTAGAAAAGGAGGTTGATAGCTCCCCTGTGCCCCGCTTGCTTTATGAGTCAGGCTGCACCTCTGGGGGCTGTGGGTTTTGACTGGAGGGTGGCGGGGAGATGTTTGTTGCTGGGATTGTGAATTTCCAGGAGTTCTGGTTGGAAAGAAATGGACCTCTGTGTCCCTGAAAGTCGGAACATGTGTTAAAAAAACTAGTAAAGAATCTGCTTTCTGGGCTGGTAATGTGGCTTAGTGGTAGAGTGCTTGCCTAGCATGCATGAAGCCCTGGGTTCGATTCCTCAGGGCCGCAGAAACCGAAAAATCCATCGGTGGCGCTGTGGCTCAAGTGGTAGAGCACTAGCCTTGAGCAAAAGCAGCTCAGGGGGACAGTGCCCAGGCCCTGAGTTCAAGCCCCAGGACTGGCCAAAAAACAATCCGCTCTCTTTGTGTGAGAATTTTGATACGAGACGTCTACACAGACTAGCAGAGATTTCTCATGTTTGCTTGTTTTGATTATTGTGCTGGTATTGGGGCTTGAACTCAGGGCCTGATATCTTACTCAAGGCTGGTGCTGTATCACTTGAACCATACAGATCTACTTCATGGACTTCTCTACTCAGGCTAGCTTTGAACCACGATCCTCAGACTTGGGTCTCCTGAGCAGTTAGGATGACAGGCATGAGCTATTAGCGTCTGGCTCATGTTTGTTGTATATTTTTTTAAATAGAATTATCTAGGAAATGATTTGGGTCTTTGACCCAAAATCACCCAAAGGGGGATTTGTGTTTGACAGTTCCATAAATTAGGGTGGATGGAGGGAAAGAAGGAAAAGTAGCTAGAGTAGGTGTTAAAAACAAACAAAAGACAGGATTGTTTCCGGGTTCCTTTCTGCCACATCTAGCAGATGCTACACAGAAAATGTTGCTAAGTAAAGAATATTGAGGGGAGGGGCTGGGAAGGTGGCTCAGTGGTAGGGAGCTTGCCTTGCACGCCTGAGGCCCTGGGTTCGATTCCTCAGCACCACATAAGCAAAAAGAAAAAAGCCGGAAGTGGCGCTGTGGCTCAAGTGGTAGAGCGCTAGCCTTGAGCTGAAGAGCTGAGGGACAGCGCCCAGGCCCAGAGTTCAGGCCCCACGACCGGACCGCCCCCCCCCAAAAAAAAAAAAGAATATTGAGAGTTTATTTGAAATGTTAGGGGCATATTTGACTGTATTTTTTTTGGGGGGGGGGCCTTGAACTCAGAACCTGGACACTGTCCCTGAGCTTTTATTTTTTTCTTTTTTTTCCTCAAGGCTAGTACTGCTTCTGGAATTTTTGGTAACTAATTGGAGATAAGAGTCTCATGGGCTTTTCTGCCCAGTCTGACTTCGAACCAAGATCCTCAGATCTCAGCATCCAGAGTATCTGGGATTACAGGCGTGAGCCACCAGCACCCAGCTGACTGTATTTTCTTCTTTCCTTCCTTCCTTCTTTCCTTCCTTCCTTCCTTCCTTCCTTCCTTCCTTCCTTCCTTCCTTCCTTTCTTCCTCCCTCCCTCCCTTTCTTCCTTCTTTCCTTCCTTCCTCCTATCCTTCCCTCCTTCCCTTTTTTCTTTCTTTCTTTCTTTCTTCCTTTCTTTCTTTCTTTTTTTCCTTCCCTTCCCATCCTGCCTTGAACTCAAGGCCCAGGTACCATCCTTGAGCTCTTCCTCTTGAGCCACAGCTCCACTTCCAACGTTTTGGAGGCTTACTGGAGATAAAAGTCTCATGGACTTTGCTGTCTTGGGCTGGCTTTGAACCGTGATCCTCAGATCCAGCCTGCTGAGTAGCTGGGATGACAGGCGTGAGCCACTGCACTGGTGCCCTGCTCATTTTCTTAATGAGATCTCAAAAATGGGCCTATAACCTCACATGATAGGACACAATTGAGTGTTTGTGGTTGGAAAGAACTTGGGAGAGTGTCTAGTTCGCCTGAAGTTCTGGGTAATCCTTCTGAGTGAGGAAGGCTTTCGAGAAGTTTCTAGTTTAGGACAGACCGAGCACAGGCTAGCAGAGTGGAGATGAAATTAGAAGCACTCAGAGGGCTGGGAAGGTGGCTCAGTGGTAGAGCACTTGCTTTGCATGCATGAGGCCCTGGGTTCGATTCCCCAGCACCACATAAGCAAAAAAAGCCGGAAGTGGCGCTGTGGCTCAAGTGGTAGAGCGCTAGCCTTGAGCTGAATTGCTGAGGGACAGCGCCCAGGCCCAGAGTTCAGGCCCATGACCGGACCCAAAATAAATAAATAAATAAATAGAATAGAATAGAATAGAAGCACTCAGAGTGGCAAGTAAAGGAATTTGCCTTTTCTTTTTATGTTTCATTTTGTGCCGATCTTGGGGCTTGAACTCAGGGCCTGGGCATACGGCCCTGAGCTTTTGTGCTTAAGGCTCTACTACTTGAGCCACAGCTCCACCTCAGGCTTTTTGGTAGATCATTGGAGGGAAGAGTCTCATCAACTTTCCTGCCCACGCTGGCTTCGAACCCTGATCCTTAGATCTCAGCTTCCTGTGTAGCTGGGATTATAAGCGGGAAACCACTGGTGCCCAGCAGGGAATGTACTTTTTAATGGGGTGTGTAGAAGACCCCTTATTTTCAAGAATGCGACACTAGTCAGATCAAGTCATAACTTGGTTAAAATCTCAAGTTGAAGTGGCTTACACCTGTCATCCCAAGAGGCTGAGATCTGAAGATCATGGTTCAAAGCCAGCCCGGGCAGGAAAGTCTGTGAGACTCTGATCTCTAATGAACCACCAGAAAACCGGAAGTGGCGCTGAGGCTCAAGCGGTAGAGCGCTCACCTTGAGCTGAAGAGCTGAGGGACAGCGCCCAGGCCCAGAGTTCAAGCCCCACGACTGACATAAAAAGAATTCAAGCAGGTTTGGCTTTCCATGAGTCACCGATAGGGCGTGAGGTCGGAGCAGGGGGCTGGGGGGGGAGAAAATCAATGACCCCATTCTTGCTGTCTTCTGTTTCTGCCTCTTTTAACAGTGTGAGTAGACAGAAAAAAATGAGGTGTGTGTGTGTCAGAGAGAGAGAGCTCAGATTCCAGCTGCCTGCCGTTTTCTGGAATGCATACTTAGCACCTGGCACCTGGGGGGGGGGGGGGTAGGGGGATTGTGAGTCCAGCAGATGAGTCCCACCTTCCCCCACACCCCAACAACCCACACATTGGCCTGAGCTGAGTCACGCAGCCCTCTCTCCCTGCCCTTCACTGAGCTGTGCTCCAGGCTTAGCTGTCAGCCCTGGGATGTGTGTTCACCCCAGATGCTGCCAGGCTGGATGAGATGGCACCCCACCCACAGACCTGCTCTTTTGGGGGGGAGGGCAAGGGGGTTCTCATGTCTTAGCAATGTAGAGGAAGCTCAAAACAATCGTGAAGCGAGAGCTGAGCGTTAGTGGCTCACGCCTGTCATGCTAGCTCCTCAGGAGGCTGAGGTCGGAGGATCGCAGTTCAAGGCCAGCCTGGACAGGAAAGTCCGTGAGACTTTTTGTTGTTGTTGTTCCAGTCCTGGAGCTTGAACTCAGGGCCTGGGCGCTGTCCCTGAGCCTTTTTACTTCGAGGCAAGAGCTCTACCACTTGAGCCACAGCACCACTTCTGGTTTTCCGGTGGTTCATTGGAGATCAGAGTCTCACAGACTTTTCCTGCCTGTGCTGGCTTTGAACAGCAATCCTCCAGATCTCAGCCTCCTGAGGAGCTAGGATAACAGGCGTGAGCCAGCAGCACCCAGCTTTATTTGTATTTTTGCCTAGCATTGCTAACAGGGCTGTTGAGAGACGAGAGTTGTTTTGTTTTGTGTTTTGCAGGCTGAGGTAGAGACGTGGAGATTGGAGTTTGCCTGTTAGAGGAATTCCATGATTGAGGGTCAGGATAGATGGAGACCCCCAGAGGTGCACAGCCTCCCTGGTTAACAAAGGGTCAGCACCTTTAATTACCCTTCAGAATTATAAAAAAATTATCCTGCAATCAAACCATTTCAAACTACTTAACCAAGCCTTGTAATTAGCCCATCAGACTCTCCCAGACAGCCAACAACCGTCTAGACACGCAGGGCCACCTTTTATTATTTGGTGGTGGTGGTGGTGGTGTGTGTGTGTGTGTGTGTGTGTGTTTGAACCCAGCATACGGGCGCTGTCCCTTAGCATTTTTCCTGCTCAAGGCTGGCGTTCTACCACTTGAGCCACGCTTTGGCTTCCAACTTTTCTCTGGCTCATTGAAGGTAAGAGTCGTATGCACTTTTCTGCCCTCTCTGGCTTCAAACTGAGATTCTGGGAAAGTTGGTGAGACTCTTTTTTTTTTTTCCAGCGGTCCTGAGACTTGAACTCAGAGCCTGGATATTGTCCCTGGGCCTCTTTGTGCTCAAGGCTAGCGCTCTACCGCTTGGAGGCACGGAGGCAATTCTGGCCATTTCTGAGTAGTTTATTGGAGATAAGAATCTCACAGCCATTCCGCCAGGTGTGGCTACAAACTGTGATTCTTAGATCTCAACCTCCTGAGTAGCGAGGGTGACAAGCATGAGCCATAGGTACCTGGTTTGTGAGACTCTTAATACACGACACCTCCAAAAAAAGAGCTGGAAGTGGAGCTGTGGCTCAAATGGTGGCTGAAGTTTATCATCCTAGCTCCTCAGGAGGCTGAGATTTGAGGATCATGGCTCAAAGCCAACCCAGATAGGAAAGTCAAGTGAAACACTTATCTCCAGTGAACCACCAAACAAGCCAGAAGTGGAGCTGTGGTTCAAGTGGTAGAGCACCAGCCTTGAGCAAAAAGAAGCTCAGGGATTGCTGGGAAGGTGGCTTAGTGGTAGAGTGCTTGCCTAGCATGCATGAATCCCTGGGGTCGATTCCTCAGTACCACATACACAGAAAAAGTTGGGAGTGGTACTGTGGCTCAGGTGGTAGAGTGCTAGCCTTGAGCAAAAGAAGCTCAGGGACAGTGCCTAGGCCCTGAGTTCAAGCCCTAGGATTGGCAAAAAAAAAGAAAGAAAGAAAGAAAGAAAAACCTCAGGGATAATGTCCCAGGCCCTGAATTCAAGCCCAAGGACCAACACACACACACACACACACACACACACACACACACACACACACACACACACACATGCACACACATTTCCTTGTAGCCAAAGAACCCATCAGACAGGTTTGAAGCCGCTTAAATGTTGTTTTCAATTAGATGAAAGATGTAGGCAGGGATACCCAGCATGCTTTGAGAACTGCTGCTCTCCTTGGAACCCTGAGCCTGAATTCTAAGTCCAAAGCTGGACCAGGCTAACTGGGCGAAACCAGAGCTAATGCTGGAGCTGAGCCCGGCTGGGCTCCAGCTGTTAATCCTTGATGAACGGAACTGGCCTAGAAGATGTTGGAGATCTTAGACACTTGAGCCGTGGGTTCAGTCTGGCTGGCCACTTCTTATCTGTTCAGAACACAAATGACACCTGACACTCTGGCTCACGCCTGCCTGTAATCCTAGTTACATTGGGGGATCAGGGGAGGGGCTGAGTTCTGAGGACCGTGGGTTGAAGTCAGCCTGGGTTTTTGAGAGTTCATCTCCATGAAAAGAGAGAGAGAGAGAGAGGAAAGCAAGAGAAAGGAAGGAAGGAAGGAAGGAAGGAAGGAAGGAAGGAAGGAAGGAAGGAAGGAAGGAAGGAAGGAAGAAAGGAAGGAAGGAAGGAAGGAAGGAAAACCATAGAGCCCATCTCTAACCAGCAAAAAGTCAGGCTGGAGGCCTGACTTTTTCAAGTGGTAGAGCACCAGCCAAACAAACAGCCAAGCCTTACCTCCTAGACGTGGTCTTAAAAAGTTCACGAGGGAACAGCAGTGACCAAACATTTCAAATTCCAGGCATCTTTTGATTTTAAGCTATACTCCCAGATGCGTTTGAAATGAAGCAAGATGTACAGATTTCCACCAAAGCACCTTGTCCCAGCCCCGATTCTCTACCCCCATTGGACCATTTTAAACAAGGTTTTGGGGGGGGGGGGGTGTTTTGTTTGTATACACACACACACATACATATATCCCGGAGATATTCTGGCTGGCAAGCAGATTGGAAATTTTTTTTTAAATTCTATCTTGATTTACCTTGTGGATGAGAACACACCATTTTCAATGGGGAAAAAAAAAGTGTTTGTGGTTGCTCCTGGAATTCCTGGGCAGGATTAGATCTGCTTTTCATTCCTTACTTATCAAGCCCTGGGGCTTACAGAGTAGATCTGACTCTGTCTCTTCATTATGACTGGACAGGTTTTGGACAGGGTGTGTGTGTGTGTGTGTGTGTGTGTGTGTGTGTGTGTGTGTGTGTGTGTGTGTGTGTGTGGTGGAATTCCTTTTGCTTTTGTTTCCTACGCTATGATTTGGAGTGTGTGTGTGTGTGTGTGTGTGTGTGTGTGTGTGTGTGTTGGGATTCCTTTTGCTTCTGCTTTTGTTTCCTATGCTATGATTTGGAGTTGCCCAGAAATAAGGTCACAGAGACAGGAACTACCAGAGGAAGCAGACAGGCCTGTGATAGGGTGAATAAGAATGAACATGAGGTTAAAACCATTGGGAATTCCCACTGGAAGCCGGATGAATGAATACGGAGAGACGGAATCCAGGCAGGGCGAACTAGAGAGTTTGGTGACCCAGAAATCCAGCCTGGCTTAGTCCTGGGAATCCACAGAGTGTACTACTCCCAAGAAGGCTCCTTTGAGTTTCCCTCAGCTTGGAGGACCCCCCAAAAAAATATCACATCAAAATTCAGATCAGTGACAGGGCTGGGTACCGGTGGCTCACGCCTGTCATCCTAGCTACTTTGGAAGCTGAGATCTGAGGATCATGGTTCAAAGCCAGCCCGGGCAGGAAAGTCCTATGAGACTCTAGTCTCCAGTGAACCACCAAAAAAGTAGAACGTAGAGCTGTGGCTCCAAGTGGTAGAACGTTAGTCTGGAGCTAAAGAGCTCAAGGACATAGCACCCAGGCCCTGAGAGTTCAAACCCCAGAACCCCCTTCTTCCCCCCACCCCACTTCAAACAAGAGACAGGCATCCTTGCCTGGCCGGTTCTATCCTCGCTCATGATCACTGGGAAGCTCAGAGGTGTCGATCTGTATACTCTGCCCATTCTCAGACCAGGAGGGGAAGAGACAATGGTATTAGGAACACCAGATGTGGAAAACACAGCTGGAATGCTCACATCATGTCCCCTCCCTCCCTCCCTCCCTCCCTTCCTTCCTTCCTTCCTTCTTTCCTTCTTTCTCTCCCTCCCTTCCTTCCCTCCCTCCTCCCCTCCCTCCTCTCTCCCTCCTCCTCTTTCCCCTCCCTCCTATCCATCCATCCTTCCTCTCTCTTTCCCTTACTCCCTTCCTGCCTGCCTTCCCTCTGCTTCCTCTTCCTTCTTCCATCTTTCCTTTCCTTTCCCCCCCCCCTCTTTTTACCTCTCTCCTTCAGAGGCTTCTGAGATCATGGTCCCGCCGGGGAGTGGCATGACCATTCTCATAAAGCAGGGGACCCCAGCTGCGGCCGGGAGACCCTGCTACATCATCGTGGCTCGTAGGCAGGTGACCATGTTGCTCGTCAAACCTGGAGAAAAAGTCTCGATCGTCTTTAGCTGCCCGGATCCAGAGAGGTACTTTGTCCTGGAGATCCAGAAAAACATCGGTGAGTTCCTGCCGAGAAACTTGCACAGGATCTGTTCTAAACCCCTCTCCCTGTTCTTGGGTTACCATCCCAATGTTGGGCATGAATTCATTTGTTTAAGCTTGAAGAGAGCCTTGTGCACCTGTCATCCTAGCTACTCAGCAGGCTGAGATCTGAGGATCACGGTTCAAAGCCAGCTTGGGCAGGAAAGTCCATGAGACTCTTTTCTCCAAGGAATCACCAAAAGCCAGAAGTGGAGCTGTGGCTCAAATATAGAGCGTTAGCCCTGAGTTTAAAAAATAAATAAACAAGAGTTCAGGGACAACACCCAGACCCCGAGTTCAAGCTTTAGAACTGATATGAAAATTAAAATGTTAACCAGGCACCGGTGGCTCACGCCTGTCATCCCAGCTTACTCAGGAGGCTGAGATCTGAGGCTCGTGGTTCAAAGCCAACCCAGGCAGGAGAGTCTGTGAGACTCTTCTCTCCAATGAATCACCCGAAAACCAGAAGTGGTGCTGTGGCTCAAAGTGGTAGAGCGCTGGCCTTGGGAGAAAATGCTCAGGGCTAGAGTCTAGGGTGTGAGTTCAAGTCCTGCAACTGACAATAAAATAAAAGTAAAATGCCTTTTGTGGCTGCTTTGCAGATTGCATGTCAGGCCTGTGTCCTTTGGGGGAGGTTCGACTTCAGCCCCCGACGTCAGAATTACCCAGACTCAACAGAACTTTCATCTGGGATGTGAAAGCCCATAAGAGCGTGGGCCTGGAGCTGCAGTTTCCCCTGCCCCGACTGAGGCAGATTGCGCCGGGCGAGAAGTGTCCAGATGGGGCCGCTTACTCCATCAGCGGCCGCATTGATGCCACCGTGGTCCAAATCGGAACCTTCTGTCGTAACGGCACCGTGTCCCGGATCAAGACGCAAGAGGGTGTGAAAGTGGCCTTACACCTGCCTTGGTTCCTCTCCAGAAACACCTCTGGTTTCAACATCACCAATCGATCATCGTCTATAAAACGTGAGCACACTCTCCCCTCCCCTCCCCTCTTCTCCCCTCCTCTCTGCGGAATGAAGCTTTCGCAGCTTCAGATCATCAGGATTCTTGGGCTGGGATGATAATAATGTCAAAACTCTGACTGGGCACTGGTGGCTCACGCCTGTCATCCTAGCTACTCAGGAGGCTGAGATCTGAGGATCCAGGTTCTAAGCCAACCCCGGGCAGGAAAGTCCATGAGACTCTTATCTCCAGTGAAGCACCAGAAAACCAGAAGTGGAGCTGTGGCTCAGTGGTAGAGCGATCACCTTGAGCAAAAAGAGCTCAGGGGAAAAAACAAGACTCTATTTGAAACATAACCAGAACAACAACAACAACAAAAACGGGCTAAAAGCATGGCTCAAGCATTAGTGTCCCTGCCTAGCAACCATGAAGCCCTGAGATCAAATCCCAGGACTGGCTCTCCCCAAAGAACATTACATAAACTTGCAATGAAGCAGACTATGAGGGAAACAAAGGCAGCAAACACGGAAAGTTCATCTCTTCTTTCCTATTTTACTGCATTTTACTATCTTGAGGGTTTCGTGTGTGTGTGTGTGTGTGTGTGTGTGTGTGTGTGTGCGTGCGTGTGTGTGTGTGTGTGTGCGTGTGTGTGTGTGTGTGTGTGTGCGTGCGTGTGTGTGTGTGTGTGCGTGTGTGTGTGTGTGTGTGTGTGTGTGTGTGTGTGTGTGCACGTGCTGGTCCCAGGGCTTGAACTCAAGGCCTGGGCACTGTCTCTGAGCTGTCTTGTGTTCTAGGCTAGCACTTGAGCAATAGCTCCACTTCCAACTTCTTTTTTTCTTTTTTGGGGGTAGAGGGATGAGTCATTGGAGATAAGAGTCTCATGGACTTTATCTCCTCAGCCTGGCTTTGAACTGTGATCCTCAAGATTTCAGCCTCCTGAGTAGCTAGGATGATAGGTGTGGAGCCATTGGTACCCAATTTGAAATCTTCCTTCCTTCCTTCCTTCCTTCCTTCCTTCCTTCCTTCCTTCCTTCCTCTCTCTCTCTTTCTTTCTTTACTTCTTTTTCTTTCTTTCTTTCTTCCTGTCCCGGGGCTTGAACTCAGGGCCTGGGCACTGTCCCTGCGCCTCTCTGTGCTCAAGGCGAGCACTGTACCAAGTTGAGCCACAGCACCACTTCCGGTTTTCTGGTGGTTCATTGGAGATCAGAGTCTCACCGGACTTTTCTGCCCGGGGTTGGCTTTGAACCGTGATCCTTCAGATCTCAGCCTCTTGAGTAGCCAGGATGACAAGGGTGAGCCACTGGCACCCCATCTTTTTTTTTTTTTCCTAACATACCAACCCCTCAGCCACAGATAACCAAGAATCATCATTTCTTCTCCCCCCGCCCTTTTCTTTCTCTTTTCTGGTCTGGGTTCCATCTCCGCAGGCCTGTGCATCATCGAATCTGTGTTTGAGGGTGAGGGCTCAGCTACCTTGATGTCTGCCAATTACCCGGAAGCCTTTCCTGAGGACGAGCTGATGACCTGGCAGTTTGTCATCCCTGCGCACCTGCGGGCCAGCGTCTCTTTCCTCAACTTCAGCGTCTCCAACTGCGAGCGGAAGGAGGAGCGTGTGGAATACTATATTCCCGGATCCACCACCAACCCGGAGGTGTTCAAGCTGGGGGATAAACAGCCTGGGAACATGGCAGGAAACTTCAATCTCTCCCTCCAGGGTTGTGATCAAGATGCCCAAAGCCCTGGCATCCTCAGACTGCAGTTTCAAGTTTTGGTCCAACATCCACAGAATGAAAGCAGTAAGTGAGCCCTGCTTGTCTATCCCCCCCACCCCCCCCCACCCCTCTCTGGTGTCCATCCTAGGACTTGAACTCAGGGCCTGGACACTGTCCCTGAACTCTTTTACTCAAGAGTAGAGCTCAATCACTTTGAGCCACAGCTCCACTTCAGGTTTTTCTGGGGGTTCATTGGAGATATAAGAGTCTCAAGGATTTTCCTTGCCCAGGCTGGCTTTGAACCACGGTTCCCAGATTTCAGGCTCCTGAGGTAGACAGGATTATAGGCAGGAGCTACCTGGCTCGGGCACTCCTCCATTCTTCTCCCCTTCCCCTCCTTACTTCCTTCTCTGCTTCCCAGCTAGTTTGCCTGGGGGAGGTACCTGTTTCTTACCTGTGATCGCCTGAGCATTTAGACTTTGGACACTGAACACAATCTCAGGAAGTAGGTTGCTAGGCAGTGAAGACAGGCTTAGTGGTGAACACCTGGCATACAATTGTTGGGTGGTTTGTTTTTTTTTTTTAGTACAATAAGAAAATATATAGCTGGAGGCCAGGCTCACGCCTATCATCCTAGCTACTCAGAAGGCTGAGATCTGGAGGATTTGGGTTCATAAGGCAGCCCCAGGCAGAGAAATCCATGCAGATTCTTTACCTCCCATTGGTGAGCCCCAAAATAGAACTGGAGAGATGATCCAAGCCGTTGCATGCCAGCCTCCAGCAAGGAAAAAAGATAGCTAAAGAACCACACCTTGAGCAATAAAGCAAAGTGAGAACGTAAGGACCTGAGTTCAAGGCTGAGTACTGGCGTGCGCACACACACACACACACACACACACACACACACACACACACACACACACACACTCATAAAAGCCACTGCAAGATGGGCCTAGAATGAAAACTGTATGGGGCAAGGACTAGGGTGAGGTCATATCACCCCCGGGGTACAATCTTTAGGGTGGCACTCCCTTGGAGGTACCTTCACCTGGTTATGTAAGAACTGGGTCATCCTGTAACTCTGCCCACCAGGTTCTTCACCCTAAGGGAGTAGTGTGGAGGTGGGCGTGACTTCCGGAACCTGAAGTCTATGAAGGATGAAGGATGGAATCTAACCAATGCCCTTGAATGAGGGCTCTTATGAGGCTCTGTCCAGAAGACACTCTCTCTCTCTCTCTCTCTGTCTGTCTGCCTCTCTCATTTATTTCCGTGCTGAGACTTGCTGAGCTCTTTTACTCCAATGTCACTTTGAGCCACAGCGCCACTTCCTGTTTTCTGGTGGTTCATTGGAGATCAGAGTCTCACAGACTTTCCTGCCCCGGGCTGGCTTTGAACTGTGATCCTCAGATCTCAGCCTCCTGAGTAGCTAGGATGACAGATGTGAGCCACTAAGTACCTGGAGTCCTTAATTTTTTCCAGTTTTCTTTCTTCCTCTTCTTTTTGGTTGTGTTTTGTTTTGTTGGTTGGTTTGTTGTCAGTCCTGGAGTTAGAACTCGAAGCCTTTCAAGAGTGCTACCACTTGAGCAACACCTCCAGCCCTTTTTCGCTTTATTTTCCAGTTAGGGACTTTTGCTTTTGCCTAGATTGAACTCAAATCACCAGCCTCCTATCTCTGCCTTCCTAGTAGCTAGAATGACTGGTTTGTGTCACTATGCCCAGCCTTTTAAGTATGTTAGTTCTTTTTCTTTTTCTTTTTTCTTTTGGTTGGTTGTGGGGCTTGAACTCTGGGCCTGGGCACTGCCCCTAAGCTCTTCAGCTCAAGGCGAGCGCTCTACCAGTTGAGCCACAGCGCCACTTCCTGTTTCCTGGTGGTTCATTGGAGATAAGAGTCCCATGGACTTTCCTGCCCAGGCTGGCTTTGATCCATGATCTGCAGATCTCAGCGTCTTTAGTCAGCTAGGATGATAGCCACCAGCCCCCCGAATATTTGTCTTTATTATTTCAAGTCAACACGTCAGTTTGTGGCTACATCTCATCTTGACTCATATCTGTTTTGTGGTTTCAGATAAAACCTACGTGATTGACCTGAGCCAAGAACGAAGCATGTCACTCACCATTGAGCCCCGACACCTCAAACATGGCCGCAAGTTTGTCCCTGGCTGTTTTGTGTGTCTAGAATCTCGGACTTGCAGTACCAACGTCACCCTGACAGCCGGCTCCAAACACACCATATCTTTCCTTTGTGATGACCTGACTCGTTTGTGGGTGAACGCAGAGAAAACTATAAGTATGTCCAACCCCAGTGCTCGGGTCTCTTCCCTCTGCCCCTGACTCTTTTTCTTGGGGTGTCATAGGTAGATTATAAATCATCTGATGTGAGCTGGGGCATCAGTGGTTCATGCCTGTCACCCTAGCTACTCAGGAGGCTGAGATCTGAGGATCGTGATTCAGGGCCATCCCAGGCAGGAAAGTCTGTGAAACTCTTTATCTACAATGAACCACCTGAAAACTGGAAGTGGAGTTGTGGCTCAAAGTGGTAGAGTGCTGACCTTGAGTGAAATGCTCAGAGACAGCGCCCAGGCTCTGAGTTCAAACCCCATGACTGACAAAAAAAATAAATGAAGTCAATCATCTGATCTGCAATGCCCATCCAGGGCCGAAAAGCAAGATCAACAAGAGAGCAGCAGAGAAGATATCAATGTGTTTATTTCCTTAGGTTCAGCCTCAATTGGAATAATACAGTCCAGAGATTACTATTTAGGAGGCTGAGATCAGATGATCAACTCCAGGCTAGTGCTCTACCACTTGAGCCACAGCGCTCCTTCTGTTTTTCTGGTGGTTTATTGGAGATAAGGGTCTCACAGACGTTCCTGCCGAGGCTGGCTTTGAAACACGATCCTCGGATCTCAGCCTCCAGAGTAGCTACAAATCTTTTCATATCTCAAAGCATGCTTCTTTTCCTGAGAAGAGCCAAGCAATCAGGCCAAAGCAGGAACATTCCTCCCCTCCCCCCCGCCCCCAATCCTGGGGCTTGAACTCAGGGCCTGGGCACACTGTCCCTGAGCTTCTTTTGCTCAAGGCTAGCTATATACCACTTCAGCCACAATGCCACTTCTTGTTCTGAGGAATCAAACCTAGGGCTTCATGCATGCTAGACAAGCACTCTGCCACTGAGCCACCTGCCCAGACAGCAGAAACTTTTAAGCAATACACTGATAGAAAAGACAGTTTTTCTCCTAATCCCTTGGCTTTTTCTCTCAATGCTGGTGCTCTTCCACTTGAACCACACCTCTACTTCTGGTTTCTTTTGGGTAGTGTAGTAGAGATAAGAGTCTCCCAGACTTTCTCACCCTGGTTGACTTTGAACTACAATCCTCATATCTCAGAGTCCTGAGTAGCCTGGATTACAGGTGTGACCTACAGCACCTGGTTCAACCAAAGCCTATTTCTCTCCTTGCTGCTTGAAGAACAAGAAAGTTCCAGCAGGAGAGAAAAACACTAATTCAGGAAGATGCCAGAAGGGGGAGAAAGGGGAACAAAATGCAAAGAAGGGCAGCCTGAGGCTGACTTGAGAGAGTAGGGGTGGGGTGGGCTGAAGTTGCTCCGATCTCTTCTGCATTTGGGTCCCACACACCTTCTGTTCCAGGCTGCCTGGAGCCCCGATATTGCTACAAGAGATCCTATCCTCTGCGGGTACCTGGCCACATCCTTCAACTGCCAGTAGAGCTCCGTGACTTCTCGTGGAAGCTGCTGGTACCCAAGGACCAGCTCAGCCTGGTACTAGTGCCAGCCCAGAAGCTACAGCAACACACACAAGAGAGAGTCTGCAACACAAGTTACAGCTACCTTGTGGGCAGTAGCACGGGCGGCCATGACTTTGGTTACTTCTGTCCTGGAGGTTCCATTGAGCGGATCCTGGTGAAGGAGAACAGTTCTGTGACCCTTCGTACATTCGCCTCTAGCTTCCTGCAAGATGTCTCCAGACAGAGCCTCACTGTGTCCTTCATCCCAAACTTGAAAGGTAAGAGAGGGCTTCCTCCACCTCCCTCTTCCCCACCTCCACCCGCTCCCATCCCCACCGTGGCCTTCCTCCTTTGAGCAAGGGGCTACATCTTAGGAGCCCCTTAATTAAGTGGTGAATTTGGACAGGAGGATCGCACAAGAGATTAGTTTCCTTCCTTCCCTTCCTTCCTTCCTTCCTTCCTTCCTTCCTTCCTTCCTTCCTTCCTTCCTTCCTGCTCCCCCCCCCTCTTTTTATTTTGTCCATTGTGGGGCTTGAACTCAGGGCCTGGGAACTGTCCCTGAGCTCTTTCTACTCAAGACTAGCACTCTACCACCTTGAGCTACAGCGCCACTTCTGGTTTTCTGGTGGTTCATTGGAGAGATGAGTCTTCTGGATTTTGCTGCCTGGGCTGGCTTTGAACCACAATCCTCAGATCTCAGTCTCCTGAGTAGCTAGGATGACAGGCATGAGCCACCAGTACCCAGCTTTTTTTTTTTTCCTTTTTAGTGTAAATATTATACAACATATACAATATATTATATTAAATATAATATATAATACAGCATAATACAGAATCTATTATAATGTACATTACACATAATTTATTATTATATCATATATAGCATATATAATATATAATAACATGTAATAACGTACAATGTATAATAATAAAATATATATGCACACCTATATGTGTACATATGAATATGTATACATATATACACACACATATGTCTACATCTATATATGTATTGTTCTAAAGGTGATATACAGAGAGTTTACAGTTTCATAAGTCAGAAAATGAGTACTTTTCTTTTCTTTTTTCAGTCCTGGGGCTTGAACTCAGGGCCTGGACACTGTCCCTGAGCTCTTTTGCTCCAGGCTAGCGCTCTACCACTTGAGCCACAGCACCACTTCTAGTTTTGGAGTGGTTGATCGGAGATCAGAGTCTCATGGGGACTTTTCTGCCCGTGCTGGCTTTGAACTATGATCCTCAGCTCCTCCTGCGTAGCTAGGATGATAGGCAGAACCATTGACACCCAATGAGTACATTTCTCTTTTGGACAGTGTCACCCCTTCCATCACTCCGTCTTTCCTTCTTTTTCTACAGAAGAAGGCATTTTCACGGTGACCCCAGATACTACAAGTAAAGTGTACCTGCGGACTCCTAACTGGGATCGGGGCATGCCAGCTCTCTCCTCGGTATCGTGGAACATCAGTGTGCCTCGTGAACAGGAAGCCTATCTGACCTTCTACCGGGAGCGGTCAGGTGTGGTGTGCCAGTCTGGCCGTGCATACATGATCATCCAAGAGCAGCAGAGCCAGGCCGAGGAAATCTTCAGCTTGGAAGATGATATCCTCCCCAAACCTAGATGCTACCATCACAGCTTTTGGGTCAATATCTCTAACTGTAGCCCTGCGAGCAGCAAGCAGCTCAATCTCCTCTTCTGGGTGACTCTTACCCCCAGGTCTCTAGGTAAGGAGCGTTAGGATCTTTCAGAGATGACAAAGGAGAGAAAAATTGGCATCGGAAGCCCTAGAGGTAGAGCTCAAGTGGTAGAGCATCAGCCTTGAGCAAAACAAGAAGAAAGAAAGAAAAAGAAAAAGCTAAGGAAGAGGGCTGGGAAGGTGGCTCAGTGGTAGAGCGCTTGCCTTGCATGCCTGAGGCCCTGGGTTCGATTCCTCAGCACCACATAAGCAAAAAGAAAAAAGCTGGTAGTGGAGCTGTGGCTCAAGTGGTAGAGCACTAGCCTTGAGCTGAAGAGCTGAGGGACAGCGCCCAGGCCCAGAGTTCAGGCCCCACTACCGGACCAAAAAAAAAAAAAAAAAGCTAAGGAAGAGTAAGAGACCCTGAGTTCAAGCCCCAGTACTGGCAAAAATGAATAAATAAAATAAGCCATCGAAACCCTCCCCCCCCCCCCAAAAAAAAAGAGATAGAATGATAGATTGAGTGGTAGAGCATCTAACTAGCCAGTGTGATGTCCAGAGTTCAATTTCTGACTTAAAAAAGAAAAGAAGTAACAGAAGAAAAGGCACCGGTGGCTCACGCCTGTCATCCTAGCTCCTCAGGAGGCTGAGATCTGAGGATGGTGGTTTGAAGCCAACCTGGGCAGGAAAATCCATGAGACTCTTATCTCCAATGAGCCACCAAGAAACCAGAAATGGGGCTGTGGCTTAAAGTGGTAGAGCGCTAGCCTTGAACACAAAAGCTCAGGAACAGTGTCCAGGCCCTGAGTTCAAGCCCCAACACCTGCCAAAACAAAAACAAAAACAAACAGAAGATTTAAAGAAAGTCAGTCAGACAAGACACTGCATGGAGTTTTTCACGTCTACCCTCAAATATCTAAAGTACTAGCCAGGTGCTTCCCATAGCTTATTGGATGACAAGACAGTTCATCCCTCTCCCTGCAGGGAGAGGCTTCCTTACAATATGGCCGTCCTAGAAGCATTAAGATATCTTGCAGGTTGACACCAGTGGTGTACATCTGTCATTCTAGCTACTCAGCAAGCTGAGATCTGAGGATTGCAGTTTGAAGCCAGTGTGTGTGTGTGTGTGTGTGTGTGTGTGTGTGTGTGTGTGTGTGTGTGTGTGTGTGTGTGTGTGTGTGTGTGTGTGTGTGTGTGTGTGTGTGTGTGTGTGTGTGTGTAGAGGGGAAATGGCTGGCGGTGGCCATCTTGGAGAGTCCTGGAGTTTCAGCCTGGTGCTAACCCTCGCTCATTTCCTCATTGCTGTCTTCATGTCTCTGCTCATAGACCTGCCAGTGATCGTCATCGCCGTGGTCGGAGGTGGAGTTGTGTTGCTCACTGTCCTTCTACTCATTATTTGCTTGTTGAAGAAAAAGTAAGTGGACTGTCTTCTCTCACTGGCTATGGCTGGTTCGATCATACAGACCAGATAGGTTGTTAATTACTCACTTTTCCTCTCTAGCTTCTGCATCCCCTGCTCCCCAACCCGCCATGCCCCCCCACCAAAGATTTTGTTGTTGGTGGTGGTGGTCGTGGGACTTGAACTCTGGGCCTGGGGGCTGTCCCTCAGCTCTTCAGCTTAAGGCCAGCGCTCTACCACTTGAGCCACAGCGCCACTTCCTGTTTTCTGGTGGTTCATTGGAGATAAGAGTCTCATAGATTTTCCTGCCCTGGCTGCCTTCAAACCACAGTCTTCAGATCTCAGCCTCCTGAGTAGCTAGGATGACAGGTGTGAACCACCAGCGTCCAGCCCAGAGATGAATGTTTCAGATTGCCAGAAGTGAACCCTGGTGCTTGTGACTCATACCTGTCATCCTGGCAGGTTCAGGGCAGCAAGAAGGGAGCTTTAGTGGGGACACACAAGACACTGTGGGAGCAAAATTAGATACTAGGGAGTGTCCATGACAGGCTTCAAGCAGGAACCTTGGGAACTGGTCATTGTGGCCAGAAAGTCTGAATTTATAAGCAACAGTACCATTATTTGTATCTCATTCTCCCAAAAAATACCAGGAATCCAGTGAAGTACCAGCCTGTATCACACGGTCCATTCTGCTAATTTGGATAATGGTCTCCACTCTCGATTGTCATTATTGCCCTCCGTTGGGATCAGAGAACACAAAGCTTGGTTGTCCAAGACAAGAGAACGCTATGCCCAGTCATCTATGAGTGCAGACAACAGTACCCAGCCAGAATTAATACAGTCAATTAATACAGTTATTAAACAACTCTGGCAGCATAGCCTGAGGTTTTGTTCTGTTTTGTTTTGTGGTGGGTTTTTTTGATTGTGGGGCTTGAACTCAGGACCTAAACACTGTCCCTGAGCTCTTCAGCTCAAGGCTAGCACTCTACCACTTAGAGCCACAGCGCCACTTCCTGTTTTCTGGGGGGTTCATTGGAGATGAGAGTCTCATGGACTTTCCTGCCCAGGCTGGCTTTGAACTGCAATCCTCAGATCTCAGCCTCCTGTGTCACTAGGATGACAGGGGTGAACCATGCAGGGCCCCAGCATATCCTGAATTTTGTCATCATGCTGCGTCTTTCCTATGTTGGTAGTTTCTGCTAATGAGGAGTTTCATGGTGTCCAACTCAAGCAGGGAATGAACTGATCTCTTCTCTCCTTAGTGGAGTCTCATTGAGAATCTAGGCAGTCATTTTTGTGTGTGCTCACCCTGGGGTTTGAATGCAGGGCCTGGGTGCTGTCCCTGAGCTTTTGTGCTCAAGGTTGGTGCTCTACCACTTGTGCCACAGCTCTGCTTTTAACTTTTTGTTGCTGGTTCATTAGATATAAACATCTCATGGACTTTCCTGCCCTGGCTGGCTTTGAACTACGATCCTCAGACCTCAGCCTCCTGAGTAGCTAGGATGACAGGCGTGAGCCATAAGCATCTGACCCAAAAGCTTTTTTAAAGTGTTTTTTCAAGTGTTCCCAGGGCCATAGTTTCAGGTTCTAAACAATTTCAGGAACTGAAAGGTAACACAGACAGGAAAGCCTAAGTTCCCTCGGGTCTCTATAGAAATGGCCTACCTCGGGGCTGGGAAGGTAGCTCAGTGGTAGAGTGTTTGCCTTGCATGCATGAGACCCTGGGTTCAATTCCCCAGCACCACATACACAGAAAAAAGCCAGAAGTGGCACTGTGGCTCAAGTGGTAGAGAACTAGCCTTGAGCACAGAGAGGCTCAGGGACAGTGCCCAGGACCTGTGTTCAAGCTCCAGGACTGGCTCCCAAACAAACAAACAAAAGAAATGGCACACCTCTAAGCTTCTTGCCTCTTTTTGTTGTAGTTCTTTTGCCAGTCCTGGGGCTTGAACTCAGGGCCTGGGTGCTGACCCTGAGCTTCTTTTGCCCAAGGCTAACGCTCTACCCCTTGAGCCACAGCGCCACTTCTGGCTTTTTTTTTCTGTTGACATAGTCCTGAGGAATAGAACCCAGGGCTTCCTGCATGTTAGGCACCTATCCTACCACAAAGCCCCCTTCCCAGCCCCTCTCATCTTTCTTGTATCCTTTGTGACACACAGGAAAAAGCAGCTCAACAAAGGTCCGGTGGTGGGAATCTACAATGGCCACATCAACACCCAGATGCCCAGGCAGCCGAGAAAGTTCCCGAAAGGTCGGGCAGACAATGACTCCCACGTGTACGCCGTCATCGATGACTGCATGGTGTACGGGCATTTGCTACAGGAAGGATCGAATGGGTCCTTTCTCCGACCGGAGGTGGACACCTACCGTCCTTTCCAGGGCCCAATGGGGGACTGCCCCCCATCTCCACCTCCCATAGGCTCCAGGGCCCCAACTACAAAGTTGAGCAGCGATGAAGTTCCTCCTTGTACCCCTCCAGAGTCGGAGAGTGAACCTTATACCTTTTCACATCCTCATCCACATGAGGGAAGCCAAAGAGACACAGATATACCTTTGCTAGAGACCCAACAGCCTGAAAAACCAGCAGCAGAATAACTTCAGTATCCTTCTAGAGACTTCGCGGAGATAAACACTGAGGCAGCACCAAGAGATCCCCTTAACCAGAACCTCCTCCAAGAAAAGGGATTGAATAGGGGAAGAGGGAAGAAAGGATCCTGGATGCCACGAACTTCCAATTATCTAGTGGACTTGCTCTGGTCACGAAGCAGAAGTGATGGATTTTGGCTGGGGTTAGTGTCTGGCCATGAGGGTTCATGGCTGTGTGAATTCTAACCCTGGCTCATGTTGCGGAGTAGATGTGTTGACAGGAGAGAGATTTGCACGGGCTAGCACCGGGCAGCCCTAAGCCCTGGGTTCAGATCATTTGTCACCTTGAAGTGACAATTTGTGCATGTGTTTGTGTGTGCGCATGCATCCTGGGGCTTGAACTCGGGGCCCAGATACTGTCCCTGAGCTTTTTCGTTTTCTTTTTTTTTTTTGCACAAGGCTAGCATTCTACCACTTGAGCCACTGCGCCATTTCCGGTTTTCTGAGTGGCTTATTGGAGATAAGAATTGTCATGGACTTTCCTGCCCGGGCCGGCTTTGAACTGTGATCCTCAGATCTCAGCCTCCTGAGTAGCTAGGATGACAGGCGGGAGCCACCAGCATCTGTGTTCATTGGCTTAAATTTAAGCCAGTCCAGCTCAGCGTGATTCATCTCTGATGCTGTTGCCAGTGCTCAGAGGGGGACAGTCAACCGAGATCCTAAATCTATCAGTCCATCTTAGAGAATCGGTTCCTATGGATCACCAATACTTAGCTGGAAATAATTTATTGAATGTACATATTTTTAGCTAGCCTTTTGTTTGTTTCCTATGCTTTTTTAAATAAACAGATTTACAAATCAACTGTGGATTGGATTATTTGAATGCTCTTCTGGTTTGCTGTTCACTCGGTTTGCTGGTCTCGGTTCTATGGCCATTATTCTTTTTCTTCTTTATTATTTTTTTTTGTCAGCTGTGGGGCTTGAACTCAGGGCTGTCCTGAGTTTGTTTGTTTTTGCTCAAGGCGAGTACTCTACCACTTTGAGCCACAGCACCACTTGCAGATTTCTGGTGTTTCATTGAAGGTAAGAGTCACACCAGGACTTTTCTTGCTCAGGCTGACTTCGAACCCTGATCCTCAGATCTCAGCCTCCTGAGTAGCTAGGATGACTGGAGTGAGCCACCAGTGCCTGGCTTTCTCTGGCCATTTCTTATGACATGCTCCCCACGGGAGATGTTTGTTGCTGTATTATTCACCCTTTCCTTGGCTTATCCTACAGAAAGCTGCACTTGGACTCAAACTTCTCGATTCATTTGCTACCACCCAGTGTAGAAGCCAGTTTTTGTTTTGTTGTGTGTGGGCAGGGTGTGCTGGGACTTGAATTCATATTTTCATTTGGCGTGTGTGTGTGTGTGTGTGTGTGTGTGTGTGTGTGCGTGTGCGTGTGCTTGAACTCAGCCTAGATGCTGTTCTTGAGCCTTTTTTTTCTTTTCTTTTCTTGCTCAAGGCTAGCACCTTACTATTTCGGCCACAGCTCCACTTCTGGCTTTTTGGTGATTCATTGGAGATAAGAGTCTCATGGACTTTCCTGCCTAGGCTGGCTTTGAACTGTGATCCTCAGATCTGAGGCTCATGGTTCAAAGCCAGCCCAGTCAAGAAAGTCCAAAAGACTTATCTCCGACAAACCACAAAGAGCTAGAAGTGGAGTTGTGGCTCAAAGCGGTAGAATGCTATAATCTTGAATACAAAAGCTCAGAGACAGCGCTCAAGCCCTGAGTTCAAGCTCCGGGAATGGCAAAAAGAAAAAAAGGTGGGAGTTGGCCACAGATCTCAAATCTAAGTGGGGGCAAGCATTAGTGGCTGATAAAAGATGGGAATGATTTTTCTTTCCCATATCGCCACCTGCTGCCGGAAGCAGGTAATGCCTGTCTTCAGGCTGTCCAAGTGGCTGCTTTTCTACCCTTGCTCACATAAAGAGCCTTGGGTATTCTCAGGAGCGTAGCCATTCACACTTTTAGAATGTCCCCCACTCCTATCCCAGGCACCTCTGTCCTTCTAGAAGGCTGAGGGGGAGTTGGAAGGGTCCAGAACTGAGCTAGAAGACATGGATTTGAACGAGGAATTCTATGGATTGGCTTCCTGTGAGAATAGACCAGCATGAAGTATGCCCATGGCTTACAAACTGCCTGCCCCAGCCAATCAAACTGCTGTCAATGATACCTCACTAAAGCCAAGATACAATGAAAAGCAGCCAATGCCCGTGGCTCACACCTTGTCATCCTAGCTACTCAGGAGGCTGAGATCTGAGGATCCAAGTTCAAAGACAGCCCAGGCAGGAAAGTCTGTAAGATTCTTATTTCCAATTAACTACCCCAAAAAGAAAGCTGAAAGTGGAGCTGTGGCTCAAATGGTAGAGTACTAGCCTTGTCAGTCATGGGGCTTGAACTCTGGGCCTGAGCACTGTCCCTCAGCTCTTCAGCTCAAGGCTAGTTTTCTACCACTGGAGCCACAATGCCACTTCCGGTTTTCTAGTGGTTTATTGGAGATAAGAGTTTCACAGCTTTTCCTGCCTGGGCTGGCTTTGAACCATGATCCTCAGATCTCAGCCTCCTGAGTAGCCTGGATGACAGGCGTGAGCCACTGGCACCCAGCTCCTTGAGACTCTTATCTCCAGTGAACCACCAGAAAACCAGAAGTAGTGCTGTGGTTCAAAGTGGTAGAGCACTAGCCTTGAGCAAAAGAGCTCAGGAATCAAGCCCAGGCCCAAAGTTCAAGCCCCATGACCGATTAAAAACAATAAAGGTGGGCAACAGATTAAACTGGCAATTTGATTACCTCAGTGACAATGGGTGAGGATGAAGAGAGGAGACATACCACCCTGGCAGTACCAGTGACTGTCATATTTGGCTTCTAGATCAGCTGAGTGTGAAGAAGAAGGTAGACCGCCTAGCTCCCGGAGGCAAGAGCATAAAACCCCCACACCAGGCCCATGAACCTCAGAAATGAAACCCCCAGCAGGAGCAGAGTGGGTGCTCCCTCTCTTCTGGAAGTGGGGACAAGGGAGAGCACGAGATAAGCCTCCAGCAGATGAAAGAGAATTCTATAAAGAGAAGCTTGCAGCTTAGTCAGCCATATTGTTATCAATGTGAATTTCCTGACCCTTGATCAATGTACCGTGGGAGGAAAGGAACAGAGCCTTGTTTCCAGGAAACACACACACTTAAGTATTTAGGGGGCACAAGGCCATCACCACTGCACATCCCTTCAGCAAAGAAAAAGAGAAAACATGAGTTGCACCCTGGTGACTGGGATCCTAGCTATTTCAGGAGGTTGAGTTCTGACGATTGTGGTTCAAGGCCAGCCAGAGCAGGAAAGTCCTGCTGAGACATTCTTTTCTCCAATGAACCATTGAAAAGCCGGAAGCGATGGCTCAAGTGGCGGACGGAAGGCTAGCCTGGAGTGAATAAGGCTAAGCGACAGAGCCCTGGTCCTGAGTTCAAGCCCCAGGATGAACGCTCCCCTCTCCCCAACCCCCTTCTCAGATCCTTTTCCTGTCTGCAGGGCCAGATTACCTTCCTTCCTCCTCTTCCTCAGCATTCTGGAATCTTCTCCCTGCCTCTCCAAAACCCTGCACAGACTTCAGCCACTCTACAACAACTTTATTTGCAAACAAGGGGAATCCAAGGGATCCCAACATGATCATGAACAGCCCAGTCCTTACCCCCCCCCCCCCCCCCGCGGCCTCCCCATCCTCCCTGGGCCCTGGTCCTTCTTCCTCAGACTTCAGGACCCTCATCCCTCCTTGGGCCACTAGGCCTCCTCCGGCCTCAGGGATCCACTTCCTCCCACGGCCCCGCCCCTCAGGCCTCTGACCACGCCCCAGCCCCGAAAGCTCCGCCCCCAAAGGCTTCCCACAGATTCCCATCTCCTGAGGCCCCGCCCCTTCTCCCCACCGTGTCCCCGCCCCTCTTGCGGCCACGCCCCCTTCCGGGCACCTCCCACCCGCTTCCCCCTGCCCTCTCCGCCCAGTCGTTTTGAAAGTCCCGCCCCTCGGAGCTTCCCATTGGTCCCTCCTTCTCTGGTCCCCCCCCCCCCACCCCAAGCACCGGAACTACACGATGGCGAACTGACAGACGTAAGGCAGCTGGTCGCGGCAGCGCTTGTCGAACCATTTGCCGTTGGCGGCCCCGGCCAGGGCGGCGCAGTTCTCGGCCTTGCCGCCGTCGGGCTGCGCCGTGATCTCCGTCTCCCAGTTCTTGTAAGTGATGTGTCCTCCGGTCATGTCCACCCAGGCGCCTTCGTGCGCCATGTCGTTGAGGCCCAGCCAGACCTCGGCCTCGCCGCCCAGGCTCTGGCGCGCGTACTCGTACAGGGCGTCGTTCTCGGAGCCCGCCTGCGGGGCGGCCAGGGTGCCCCCGCGCGAGATGCAGTCCTCGCTCGCCTCGTGGAAGGTCTTGGCCTGGCTGAAGGCCAGAAAGCACTTCATGTGCACCTTGGTGCCCTTCAGGCAGACTGGGGTGGCGGGGGGGGGGGGGGGGGGGGTGCGGGCGGGGGAGAAATAGCCGTGATCGAAGGTTTCTCTACCAGCCACACCCTGATCAGGGGCAGGCCCACCCTCCTCACTCCCATTCTGCTTCATCCCTGGTAACAGACACCCCCACACACACACCCCAACTTCAGACAGGTGCTGACCCACCGTGGCTCCTCCCCCCCCCCCAGGATGAGCAGTCCCCTAACCACAAGGTCACATCCCTCATCCTATGCTACCTTGGGTCTGCCCAAAGATAGGTCAAGACCAAGGCTTGATTATCTATCCCGTCTACCTAACTATATGTTTTGTCTTGAGGTTTGAACTCAGAGCTCTGGTGGCTGTCCCTAAGATTTTTTTTTTTTTTTTAATCCCCTCTTAGGTTAGCACCCTACCACTTTGAACTACAAGACCACTTCCAGCTCTGGGGAATAATTGGATACAAGAGTGTCTTGGACTTTCCTGCCCAGGCTGGCTTTGAACCGCCATCCTCCTATCCCAGCCTCCTGAGGAGCCAGGATCGCAGGTGTGAGTCGCCAGCGCCCGGCTAGCAGATAGGTCTTAAAAGGGGGAAAATCAGGCTTATGTGCCCCTAAATTCTGGATTCTGGAGCTGCAGCTCCCTTTTGGTTGGTCATCTTTGATCCTGACCTTGGTCTTTTGGGGGACAGTGTCCCAACACACCACTTAGCTGTAACCAAGCCTGGGTTTTATGCACGGTCTGGGAATGGGGGAGACAGGCCCATAAACCTGGTGACCTGGCCTGACAGTTCTGGGCTTGTCACCAGCTGGAGGCCACAAGCCATGGATTGTCCCTGGTGGGTTCTTTGACCAGAAGTTTACAACACTCACCTGTCTGCAGAGCTTGTTGCTCCTTCAACAGCGCCACCTCCTGGGCAAGGCTGTCCAAGCGGCTCTTGAATTCCTCGAACATTTTTGGGCCCATAGCATCTAGGATGGAATCAGGCAGTGTTAGAGACAGAGACATTCATGTTGGAGAGTCCATGGAAGCCAGGGACTGTGCAGGAAGACTTTCCAAAGAACCCCAAAGGGGTACAGGGAAAGGGGTCCCCTTAATAATATCTCAATGTGCCTTTGCTAGTGTTACACTGATCCTAACTCCACTCCTGTGTGTTGGGGGGAAAGAGGGGGTTACTCCCTCACTCTTGTACTCATCAGGATTGTTGGAAAAGATGGGGGAGCTTCATGGAATTGGGGTACAGCCACCCCATCAGCTCCTAAATAAGAGCCCTGGAAAACAGGATCACAAGGCTGGGGGGGAGGGGGGAGGCATCATTTGAGACCCAGAGCAAGGGCCACTTCCCTACATTGGAAGGACAGGCCAGACCAGCAGGGCAAGGATTCCAGCCTGGGCTACGAGTGGCAGAATGTAGGTACTTGTGTATGTTTCCCAGGTCCCACAAATATGGGAAAATTGCTGGAGAAATTGCTCAACCCCCTTCTCTCATCTGTACCATGGGGTGTTACTATCTTTGCCCCCCAAAACAGCTAAGGGACAGTGCCAATGCCCTGACTTCAAGCTCCAGAGCTGGCACACACACACACACACACACAAGTTTTGGTTATTTGATTGGAACAGTGGCTCACTCCTGTAATCCCAGCTGCTCAAAAGTGGAGGTAGAAGACTGTTTTTCTCTCTTTTTTTTTCTTTTTGCTTATGTGGTGCTGAGGAATCGAACCCAGGGCCTCATGAATGCAAGGCAAGCGCTCTACCACTGAGCCACCTTCCCAGTTCCAAGACTGTTTTTCTCTATCAGTACTTTCATGAACTTCAGTTAGGCACAAGGGAGCCCCAGAAGCCCCTCTCCCTTCTTTTCCTGTGTTGTGATTTTGGCTCTGATACTCTGTCTTCTCTGCTTCATTCCCTGCTCTCAGGCCATTGAATTGTTCCCTCTACCTCTGAGCCCCAGGGGGTGACATCCTTGATCTGGGGATCGACGTTGAAAGCCAGCCCGAGCAGGAAAGTTCATGAGACTCTTCTCTCTAAGGAACCACCAGAAAATTGCAAGTGGAGCTGTGGCTCAGAGTGGTAGAATGCTAGATTTGAGCAGAAGAGCTTAAGGACAGTGCCCAGGCCTAGAGTTTAAGCCCTATCACTGACAAAATAAATAAAAGCCACACCTCTCTTACTAGCTACTCAGGAGGCTGAGATCTGAGGATCAAGGTTCAAAGCTAGCCTGAACAGGAAAAACTATGAGACTCATCTCCAAATAACAAACACACACAAAAAAATGGAAGTGGAGCTGTAGCTCAAAGTGGTAGAATGCTAGCCTTGAGTACAAAAGCTTTGGGACAGGGCCCAGGCCTTGAGTTCAAGTCCCACGACTACCACCAACCACCAGAAGATCATAGCAGGGAAAACTTAAGATTGCGATCACAAGGCACAAGGCCTTAGAGTGCCTCCTGTTGGCCTTTGAACATTTCCAGACCGTTAAGTCAAAGGATTGATACATTTTTCCGTCGCCCAGGCTTGAATGCTGCACTTTGTGCTTGCTAGGCAGGTGCTTAGCCACACTTCTTTAAGATATTAAAGAGTTTGGTAGTGGAGGGGTGGGGGGCAGATGTTAGTTTAGATGATCTGGAAGGTTCTTCCCAACTGGAAGTCAGTGATTCTGAACCATTCTGCCAAACACCCTTGCTATGAAGTACTTAAGATCCCACAGACAAAGCTGGTGGTTCATGCCTATAATTCTAGCTACTCTGGAGGCTGAGATCTGAGGATCATGGTTCAAAGCCAGCTTGGGTATAAAAAGACTGTGAGACTCTTTAATGAACCACCTAAAATCTGGAAGTGGTGCTGTGGCTGAAAGTGGTAGAACACTAGCCTTGAGCAAAAAGAACTCAGGGACAATGCCTAGGTCCTGAGCTCAAGCCCCACAACAGAAAATAAAAAAAATTCCACAGACAAGGAGCAGGAGGGCTGGGAAGGTGGCTTAGTGGTAGAACACTTGCCTTGCATGCAAGAAGCCCTGGGTTCGAGTCCTCAGTGCCACATCAACAGAAAAAGCCAGAAGTGGTGCTGTGGCTCAAGGGGGTAGAGTGCTAGCCTTGCACAAAAGAAGCTTAGAGACAGTGCTCAGGCCCTGAGTTCAAGCCCCATGACTGGCCAAAGAAAAAGGAACAGGATGAGGTTCTACAGGAAGATGGGGGAGAAGCCCCGAGCCCTGTCTTACCTTTCTTGGCACCAGCAGCCTTCTTGACCTTGGGAGTTGGTGACTCGGCAGTGACGGGAGTCAGGAGGTAGAAGAAGCAGAGGAGCAGATAGGCTCCCCAGAGCTCCATTCCGTGAAAAGTGGGGACTGTGGATTGCTCTGGAAAGCACTGGCAGCTGGGGCCCAGGCTGTATTTCTGAGAAGCAGCAGCCACCAGGACTCCTGTCCAGGGAAATCAAGGCTTAGCTGCAGGCTGAGTACAAAACCCTGTACAAAACCGAGAGGTGGAGCTCAGGGTCGTTCAGGGGCCTTGCTAGGCCTCTGCTTCCTGCCCAGGGCCCACACCCTTGGCACCTTCCTTCCCAGGGCACGGAGCCAGCCCAGGCCAGACTTTTTTGGCAGGCATGCCAAAAAGAAGTGGGGGGGGATAGAGGGTGAGGAAAGTTTGGGAGCCACAGAGCAAGAAACACCCACCCTGCCTACTAAAGGGAATCAGATGGTCAGAAGTCTTGAGGATTCTGGGAAATTCCAAATAGTCTCAGCCCACAGCTCATGTCTGTCAAGCAGATGGATGCATCGGGGAGGCCTCAAACCACATGGGCTAAGAAGGATCATCTCCCATTTGAAGGAAACTGAGGCTCAAGGAGGTGAGAAGCCTTGCTCAAGCTACCCAGACATTAAAAGACTGAGTGCTGGCCAGGCGCTGGAGGCTCACGCCTGTCATCCTAGCTACTCAGGAGGCTGAGATCTGAGAATCGAGGTTCAAAGCCAGCCCGGGCAGGAAAGTTCGTGAGACTCTTATCTCCAATGAACCACTCGAAAACCAGAAGTGGCTCTGTGGCTCACGTGGTAGAGCACTCACCTCAGAGTTCAAGCCCCACAACTGGAAAATAAAGAAAAAAGACAGAATGCTGGACGTCTCTCCCTGCCTGATCAGTTAGGCTACAAATGACTTGTTCATTACAAGAGAAGCCTCAGCTGGAATCTCAGGAGGCTGAGATCTGAGGATCATGGTTTGAAGCCAGCCTGGGCAGGAAAGTCTATGAGCTTCTTGTCCCCAAGGAGTCACCAGAAAGCTGGAGATAGAGCTGAGGCTTAAGTGGTAGAGCACCACCAGCCTTGTGCAATAAAAGCTAAGGGTTCAGGCTCTGAGTTCGAACCCCAGGACTGGCACCAAAAAAAAAAAAGGGGGTGGGGGAGAAAATACCAGACCATACCATGGTGTCAGCTTTCCCCCGCCTTCTCGAAATCTGCAAGCCTAGTTCTTCAGGCTCAGGGAGGGGCCTGTTGTGCAGCCCCAGGGGAAGGATCTGGCCTGGCTGGCCCTGTGCACTGGGAAGGAAGGTGCCAAGGGTGTGGGCCCTGAGCAGGAAGCAGAGGCCTAGCAAGGCCCCTGAACGACCCTGAACTCCACCTTCAGAGTGGGGGACAGCTTTGTGTTCACAGCTGGGTCTTCTGAGACAATGTGGGGCCTGACAATTACATAACCTAATGAAGAGTGGCTTCCTGGAACTCTGGGTGGGTAAGGCAAATGAAAAATGAATGTTCTTCTTGCTGGGTGTAGTTCGCACAGTAATCCCAGCTGTGTAGGAGGCAGAGTTTTAGGAGGTTTGGGGTTGGAGGCCAGCCCACCCCCTCCCTTCATTGCAAATGTTTGCAAGACCCCACCTCAATAAGCCAGGTAGAGTGTTCCACACCTGTAACCTAAGCTACAGATAGGAGGATCATATTCCAGGACCACCTGAACACAAACAAGATGATTCCCCCTCCCCATCTGAAAAATAAACAGTAAGGACTGGAGTGTAGTTCAAGTGGTAGAGAGCCTGCCTAGCAAGTGTGAGGCCTGTCGATCCCCAGTTTTCTCTGGCTGGTTGCATTCCAGTATTGCAGTCAACTATAGTCAACCTCCACAGACCTGGTGACAAGCTGTGATGTCACTGTGTGTGTGTATGTGTGTGTTTATCCTGGGGCTCGAACTCAGAACCTCGGTGCTGTCCCTGAACTTTTGTGCTTAAGGATGGTGCTCTACCACTTGAGCCACAGCTCCAATTCTGGAATCTTTTGAGGAAACACCACTAATTGCAGATAAGAGTCTCCCAGACTTCCCTGCCCCAGCTGACTCCAACTTTGATCCTCCGTTCTCAGCCTCCTGAGTAGGTGGGATTGTAGGTGTGAGCCACCAGTGTCCTTCCATCTTTCTGGTTCTAGGTTTCCCACTGGCACTATCCTAGTGGCCTTCACCAGCCACAGCAGCTGGCAAGGGTAATTCTAGCCAGGAGAGTAGATTATTTCCAGGAAATGTCTGTAGCTAACACCTACCCACCAGGGTATCATTACAATTCCCTGGGCCCAAAGAATGATCCTAACAAAGCCTTTAGAGGCAGAACAATTAAAGGAAGAAGGCTCAAAAGACTCAATGTAATTTCTGTGTGTGTGTGTGTGTGTACGTATGTGTGCGTGCCAGTCAAAGAGCTCAAACTGAGGCCAGGTGCTGACCCTGTCCCTGAGCTTTTTTGCTCAAGGCTGGCACTCTACCACTTTGAGCTACAGCACCACTCCTGGATTTGTGTGTGCAAGCTCAATTGGAAATAAGTCTTTTGGACTTTCCTGCTCAGCTGGGCTTTGAATTACAATCCTTAGATCTCAGCCTCCTAAGTAGCTACAATCCCAGGCATGAGGCACCAGCACCTGCTGATGTTGCTTTCTTGAAATGTTTATATAAAGGACACAAAAGACAATGATGTTGAGCACTGGTAGCTAACGCCTATAATCCCAGCTACTCAGGAGGTTGAGATGAGGATTGTGGTTCAAAGCCAGCCCAGGCAGGTAAGTCCATGAGGCTCTTATCTCCAGTGAACCACCAGAAAACCAGAAGTGGAGCTGTAGGTCAAAGTGGTAGAGCATTAGCCTTGAGTAAAAAGCAGCTCAGGGACAGTGCTCAGGCCCTGAGTTCAAGCTCCAGGACCAGCATACATGCATGCAAGCGTGCATGCATGTGCAGATGCGCATGTGTGAGCGCACGCGCGCGCGCGCGCGCGCGCACACACACACACACACACACACACAGCAAGCAAGCAAGCAAGCAAAATACAGCTGAGCCATTTCACACACATCTCAAAATGACCAACCACTGAAATCAAGCCTTAAAAACAAAGGCTTGGGCTGGGAAGGTGGCTCAGTGGTACAGTGCTTGCCTAGCATGCATGAAGCCCGGGGTTCGATTCCTTAGTACCACATAAACAGAAAACCCAGAGGTGGCACTGTGGCTCAAGTGGTAGAGTGCTAGCCTTGAGCAAAAGCTCAGGGACAGTGCCCAGGCCCTGAGTTCAAGACCCAGGACTGGCAAAAATAAAACAAAAACCAAAGGCTTCTAAGTTTTATTCAGTCTGGGGCTCCTCTTCAGAGACAGGACAGGCATGTCGTGCTAGAGACACTCACACCAGGCCCTGCAGATGTGGCCTGTGGAGTCTTTTGCTTGCAGTGTGTTCTATTAGATGCTAAATTCCTGTCTGAGTAACTGCAGCATGAAGATGCCCTGGCTGAAGCTCTCCATCATGAATCAGTTTCTTCCCCAGGGCCCTTGAAGTGTGAGGCCCTATCCACAGAGACTGAATTCTGCACAGTGAGCAGAGCAGCCGACCTCCTGTCCCAAGAGTATGAAAGCTGCGGACAATGGATGACGGCTTCTCTCAAGCAGCTAAAGCTAATCATGTTGATAGAACACGCAGGCTTATGTAACGCCAGGGAGTGGTCGTAGCACACAAGCAATTTCACAAGAGTGATAAGAGAGGTTGGCGAAGGACCAACATGGCTGCGAGGGCCCTGGCCCAGGAGAGCTCCATGTGGCTCTCTTCACGCAGGATGGGGGAAGGCTGGCCAGCGAGGGAGAATATACAAGGTCCAATGAACAGTTCTAATTTTTGGTTGCTGCTCCTGGGGCTTGAACTCAGAGCCTGGACTTTTGTGCTCAAGGCTAGCATTCTGCTGCTTGAGCCACAGGTCCATTTCCATTTCCTTTCCTTTTTTTTTTGTTGGTCAGTTGCAGGGCTTGAACTCAGGGCCTGGGCACTGTCTCTGAACTCTTATGCTCAAGGATAGTGCTCTACCACTTTGAGCCACAGCACCACTTCCAGTTTTTAGTGATTAATGGTAGATAAGAGCCTCACAGACTTTCCTGACTGGGCTGCCTTAGAACCTTGGTCCTCAGATCTCAGCCTCAGGAGAAGCTGGGATCTCCTAATCATTAATGCAGTGCTTGCTTGCTGCAAGTGTTTCGGACTCTGGACTATGGAAGCCCATGGTCCCCTCTTCTCCCTTGCTGAGTCCCAAACCAAACAGCACCAGGACAGCCGAAGGACTCCAGTCAGACCAGACCAGACCAGAAAATAAATTTCATTTTACATGTATAAATGCTGTCTGCAGGTACAACAATGAAGAAAAAAACTTATATATACAAACTTCAGTTTCAGTAAGAGAGTAAACCATAAAGTCGAGGGTTGAAGGGGCGATAGGCCAGTCACCCGAGGAACCCCACTTTTTGCCTCTTGGGTCCCAGACTTTCTTCCTTGTGTAGAATACTCTGCAGAGCTGCGTGCAGTACCTTGCCTACACGCTTGCCGGTCTGCGGGATGGGACGGGAATGGAGAGAGGAAACGGCTGATTTAATTGTGAGGTGCGCACATTCTGACAGGGCAAGCTCCCCTTCCTGCCAGCCAGCCTGCCACTCCCAATACCAGATGCATCCCAGCTTTCAAATTTTTTTTTTTTTTTTTTAAATTCCCCTCCCCTCCCTTCTTTGGAGGTGCTTATGCTGAGGTTTGAGTGCAGGGTCCGGGCACTGTTCCACTTGAGTCATAGCTCCATTTCTGACTTTTGTTTTCTTTGGAGCTAAGACTTTCCTGCCCAGGCTGGCTTTGAACCACAAACCTCAGATCTCAGCCTCCCGAGGATGACAGGCACAAGCTACTGAACCTGGCTCTTTTTCTGGTTCTATTGGTGTGATACTAGAGCTTGAACTCAGGGCCCGAGTGGTGAACCCTAGCTTTTTCTCTCAAGGTTGGCACCCTACCACAAGAGCCATAGCTCCTCTGCTGGTTTTCTGGTGGTTCATTGGAGGTAAGAGTCTCATGGACTTTCCTGCCTGGGCTGGCTTTGAACCGTGACCCTCAGGTCTCAGCCTCCTGAGCAGCTAGGATGACAGGCGCGAGCCGCCAGCACCCGGCATAGCTAGTCCCCTGGACCTATCCAGTGGTCCTAGAGCTACTCCACAATCCCTCTGGACATGGTGATACCGTGATTACCTGAGAAAAATGAACCAGATCCACCTGACTGCTCCAGGCAGTTCAGAGAGAAGGCTGAGGGGCATGTGTGGGATGAAGGCCTGGAAAAGCCCAAGGCCCTACAGGGGCTTCTAGCCCCAGGTACAAAAGTGAAGCAAACAGCTGAAGTACTGCGGTGCTGCTGAGGGCCTGAGCCAGGGGATACACCAACCACTTCATCTGACTCCTGAGATCCCCCTCCCCACTACTCTGCCAACCTGGGACATGCTCCCCACCCCTCCACTCTCCCTGTAAGGGACAGGAAGCAGCCAACCAGGGGCTACCTCAAGTCCAGGCCCTGCCCTCCCTTGGCCCCGCCTCCTGGGCTAGGTCAGCAGACATCCAGCCTATCAGCTCTTCCCTAAAGCCCCCTGCCCCGCCCCCCCTTACCTCCATCATCTCAAAGATGCTCTCGGGGTCCAGGCTGCCCTTCCCCACTTTCCTCATGCATGTCACCGCTCCCTTGCTGGTCACTGACAGCAACAGGCTGGCCAGGGAGCAGGCTTCCTCCTGTAGGCTGGCATCTACCACGTGCCGGCAGCCGATCTGCAGTCAGGGTGGCACAGGACTCGTGGGGGTGGGTAAGGGGGGGAGGGGGGGAGGGAAATGCACACCCAGGTTCACCCCACTGAGGGTGCAGCAGGGAGATCCACACAGGTCAAGGTCTGGCACCCACTTTCTCCCTCAGATCTCCTAAGGGTAACTGCTCAGCCTATGAAGCAGTCCGCACAGGGGGAGGCTGGAGGAGCCCCCATCTGAACCGGAGGAGAATCCCCCGAGGACAAGCCTGCACCTTGCACAGGGTGACGATGCAGGGGACGTTCTCCACGCCCAGTCGGATGCAGTCATAAGGGTCATCAGACAGTTCGATGTCCTTGGAACCCTCTTCATCCATCAGGACATGAACCCTTGGTATTCTGGAAGCAGAAACACAATGAAGACTTCTACTTACAGGGAAGAGGAACAGCTTGTTGGTCATGGGGCTTGAACTCTGTCTGGGCCTGGGCGCTGTCCCTCAGCTCTTCAGCTCAAGGCTAAGCGCTCTACCACTTGAACTACAGCGCCACTTCCTATGTCTGGTGGTGCATTGGAGATAAGAGTCTCACAGACTTTTCCTGCCCAGGCTGGCTTTGAACCTCGATCCTCAGATCTCAGCCTCCTGGGTAGCTAGGATTATAGACATGAGCCAGTGACACCAGGCACAACTTTTTTTTTGGTCAGTCATGGGGCTTGAACTCAGGGCCTGGGCACTGTTCCTGAGGTGTTCAAGGCTAGCGCTCTACCACTTTGAGCCACAGCTCCATTTCTAGCTTTCTGGTGGTTAATTGGACATAAGAGTCTTATGGCCTTTTCTGCCTGGGCTGGCTTTGAACCGTGATCCTCAGAGCTCAGCCTCCTGAGTAGCTAGGATTACAGGCATGAGCCACCAGCGCTCAACAACTTAAAAAAAATTATCATCCTCTGGTAGAAACTGGCTCCCAGCGAACTCTGCTTTAGAGAAGGTCTTATAGACCAGCACAGGTAGCTCAAGCCTGTAATCCTAGCTATTCAGGAGGGTAAAGATTGTGGTTTGAAGGCAGCTTGGGCAGGTGAGACTCTGTATCTCCAACAAACCACCAAAAAGCAAGGAGTAGAACCATGTCTCAAGTAATAGACTACTGGCCTTGAGCAAAAAAGCTTAGAAACAGCACTTAGGCCCTGAGTTCAAGCCCTAGGACCAACACATAACACCCACATGCAGAAAACATGCCGGTGTCAGCCTCAGACTATGACTGTCCGATTTGTCCTATTTCCACCATTGCCTGGCTTCCAATTTTACAGCAATAGAAATTTCCTGTGTTCCACAGTCAGTTCTCTGTAGGGCCCTTGGGGCTGTGTCCGGGAAGATTTTACCTTGTGTTGAAGAGAGCAGCCTTCACAGCAATAGAAATGGCATCAAACAAATTTCCTCCGCATTCTAGCAGCTAAGGGGGAAGAGAGGGGGAAGAAAAACCAAGGATCAATTCATTACTGTTAGGACGACCTCTCTACGACAAATTCCTAATTAATGCTGAGTGCTTATTGAGAAAATAAATGTAAGGATCCAAGGCAGCTGGGCACCAGTGACTCTTGCCTGACAACCTAGCTATTCAGGAGGCTGACATCTGGGTAACACAGTTCAAAGCCGGCCTGGGCAGGAAAGTCTGTGACTCTTTAGCTCTAATGAACCACCAAATAAGCCAGGAATATAGCTGTGGCTCAAACAGTAGAGCACCAGCCTTGAGAAAATAAAGATCAGGGACAGTGCCTAGGCCTTAAGTTCAAGTCTCAAAACTGGTACGCGTGCACATGTATGCATACACACTCAGACAAAACAGGAGACCATTTTTTCTCGGGTAAAACTCATGCTGGAGGTGCTAAGATCCATGGGAAGAGGGAAAAGCAGAGGGAAGAAAGCAGGCCAGGTGGACGCCAGCAAAGGTGCTGGTCTAATAGCAGGACACCTACCAGCACATCCACGTAAAGCACCCAGCAATGCTCCCGGGGGCTGATGCAGAGCGCCTTCAGGTCCACGCTGCTCTTATTGTTAAAGGTCCGGTAGAGAGTGTTGGCAATCTCCGTGCCAAGGTCGTCCCCGCCTCGACCTTCAAATTCAGGGGTGGCGTTGGCTGAACTACACAGAACAGGAAATTGCAAAGCGACATGAGCTGAGTGCTCACACCTGTCATCCAAGATACGCAGGAGGCTGAGATCTGAGGATCGGAGTTCATTCGAAGTCAGCCTGGGCAGGATGTCTGAGACTCTGATCTCCACTAAACTACTCAAAAAGCCGGAAGTGGACCCATAGCTCAAGTGATACAGCACCAGCCTTGAGTAAAAAAGCTATGGGCCAATGCTCAGGCACTGAGTTCAAATCTCAAGTACCAGCACACACAGCCCCACAACAAAAACATCTAACTGAAAGCTTTCCAGATGTAAACATCAGCATGGCCAGGCTTTATTCTGGTTTCTCTGAGGAATGTGGAAGAGTCTGGCCCTGTAAGGAAAGTCCCTGAGGACTTGGGGGTAGCTCAGGGATAGAGCACTGGCCTCCCACAGCAGGAAGCCCTGGGGTTAAGCATTTGGGATTAAGTCACTGGAAGGAGAAAAAGATGGTTATTTCCCATTGGTGAGCTTCTACACATACACAATTTCCCAGCGCCGCGTTGGATCTGTCTGTGTGTGATTGGCAAGTGTTATCAGAAGCCATTTTTAGCCAAAAAAGAAACAAGACTGCTATGGGCACACATGCCTCAGCTGGTAATAATGAACTCTTACCTTCAGTATATAGACCCTCTTCTCCCAGAGGCTCAGAATCTGAAGTCTGGCTTACAGGGTTGTCATACTAAGCACAGGATACCTACTTTTATTTATTGTATGTGTGTGTGCATATGTGCGCACGCGCACTTGTGCTGATCCTAAGGCTTGAACTCAGGGCTGAGGCCCTGTCCCTAAGTTTTTTTTTTCCTTCCCCTCAAGGCTAGCACTTTACCACTTGAGCCACAGCTCCACTTCCAACTTTTTAGTGGTTTACTGAAGAAAAGAGTCTCATGGACTTTCCCACCTGGCTGGCTTTGAACTGCGCTCCTCAGATCTCAGCCTTCTGAGTAGCTAGGAAGACTGGCATGAGCCACCAGCTCCCAGCTTCATGCCTAGGTTTTAATAGCAGAACCATGGTATATGAACTTTCCTGGGATGATTTACGTGACGTGAAATCCAGAAGAGAGCCAGATGTCGGCCTCTGATTGATCCTGTTGGAAGTAAGGAAAACTGAGGCTGCAGATTATGTAACTGGTCCCAGGTCACTTGACCAGCGCGTGGGGAGCTAAGTTTCTAGCCTGGAAGACTGTATTTTCCCTGCTAGGCTTCCCTGCACTGTCTCCTGAACCGGTGCTTCCATGTATCTGACCTGTCGTCGAACATCAGCCAGCTCAGCTTTTCCTTAGGCTTACCTCTGCCACAAGTTAATGAATTCTCATCATGGACTTTTACCAGGCCACAAATGTAGTCAACAAAAAACAGCCAAATGAGATAAAAAGCTTGGTGCCTCACACCTGTAATCCTCTCTACTCAGGAGGCTGAGCTGTGGGGATCATGGTTCAAAGCCAACCCGAGCAGCCAAGTCCAGGAGACTGCTATCTCCAATGAATCACTGAAAGCCAGTAGTGGAGCTGTGGCTCAAGTGGTAGAACACTAACTAGCTTTGAACAAACAAGGAACGGGGCTAAGGTTCTGAGATCAAGTGTGTGTAATGGTGTATGTGTGGGAGAGAGAGAGGGAGAAAAGAAAGGAGAGAGAGAAAGAGGCTGGGCACTGGTAGCTCACGCCTGTCATCCTAGCTACTCAGGAGGCTGAGATCTGAGGATCCCGGTTCAAAGCCAGCCTGGACAAGAAGTCTGTGAGACTCTTATCCCCAATGAACCACCAGAAAACCAGCAGTAGCACTGTGGCTCAAAGTGGTAAGAGTGCTAACCTTGATTGAAAGAGCTCAGGGATAGTGTCCAGGCCCTGAGTTCAAGCCCTATAACAGACAAGAAAAAAAAAGAGAGGAGAAAGAGAGAGAAACAGACTAGTAATCCTGGCTCCCTACTCAGACCCTTTCAGGAGGGGTGTGGCTTTTTTGGGCATAAAAGCAAGTGCTTTCTGCACTTTATTACCAAAGCAATAATGAGCCTTAATTTTTAAAAAGCCACCCAAAAAACATGACTCATCCAAAACTGTGTGAAAAACAGCTTGCTGAGTTGGATGAAGTCAGGACACTGTTCCTCCCGGTTCTCCAACCCTCCCCACCCTCCTGACTCATTTCTCTCCCCCCCACCACCCCTACTTGGCACCAAGCTGGGTTAAAGTGGAGTAGGCGGAGATCAAGGCCATATCTCTGATCTACCTGGAATAAGACTAAATACTAGGCCCATTGTTGCTTTCTTGTAATCAATCCAGCCTGAAAAAAAATGGAGGCAGCCTCACGAACAGGCCAGGGCACAGCAGGAAGAGTGACTTAGCTAGCTCACCAGGCAGGGCTAACTTGGAGCCAGTTTATCCCTCCCCAAGTTAGAGTTACCTACCCAAGGTTGATTCCTCTGTGCATAAGAAGATTGCTTATAAATGAATACAGGAACCGTAGTACATTCTGAACCTTTCACTCTCTTCTTCCAGGTGAAGCTTCTGGAAGTTTATCTGGCACTTCTAAAGGTTTCTGCAGACTGCCTCTCTACTTTGTCCCCACCCCAGCCCTTCAGGCTTGAATGGGGCCCCTTCCAGCAGCAGTAACTAGTGGCTCCATCCACCAACATAAGTTTCAAAGACTGGTTCGACTGGGGACCAGTTGTTTGTGCCTGTAATCCCAGCTCCTGAGAGACTCTGAGACTGGCAGTTCAAAGCTAGTAGCATGGGCAGGAAAGTCTGTGAGACTCTTTACCGCCAGTAAACTCAGAAAAAGCCAGAAGTAGAGCTATGGCTCAAGTGGTAGAGCACTTGCCTTATGGAAAAGAAGCCCAGGGACAACACTCAGGCCTTCAGTTCAAGCCCCAGGACTGTCACCAAAAAAAAAAAAAAAAAAAGGATTGTGATGCATGCTAGACCCTTAAAACATCTATGAGTGAAACTAAGTTAAAAAGTCTCTGATGCACATGTAATTCCAGCAGAAGTGAGAGACTGGAAAGTCTGAGACCAGCTTGGGCTGTACAGTAAATCTGACATCAACCTAGATTGTATTAGTAAGCCCTTGTCCAAAACAATAAAACCCCAAAAAGCTGAAATAAAAGTAAGCTGAGGCCGGTGGCCCACACCTGTCAGCTACTCAGGAGGCTGAGATCTGAGAATCGAGGTTCAAAGCCAGCCTGGGCAGAAGAGTCCCCGTGAGACACTTCTCTCCAATGAACCACTCAAACACCAGAAGTGGCGCTGTGTGTCATGTGGTAGAGCATTAGCCTTGAGTACAAACAGGCTCAAGGACAATGCCCAGGCCCTGAGTTCAAGCCCTACAAGGGAAAAAGTAAAAGAAAAGAAAAATAACAATAAAAAAGGCAAAAAAGCAGAAGCAAACCAAAACAAGCCCAGGTGCTAGTGGCTTATGCCTGTAATCCAAGCTACTCAGGAGGCCAAGATAGACGATCACAGTTTGAAGCCAACCCAGACAGGAAAGTCTGTGACACTCTTAACTCCAGTGAACCACCTAAAAACCAGAAGTGGAGCTGTGGTTCAAAGTGGTAGAACAAATCTTAAGTAAAAAATGCTCAGGGTCAGCACCCATGCTCTGAGTTCAAGGCCCACGACCACCACCACCACCAGCAGCAGCCTCTGAGAGAGGTAAAACTAATCCTAAACAAAAGGTCAGACTCCTGGCAGGCACTGGTAGCTCATACCTGTAGTCCTAGCTACTCAGGAGGCTGAGATCAGAGGATTGTGGTTCAAAGCAAGCCGGTGAAGGGAAGTCTGTGAGACTCTTATCTCCAGTTAATCACAGAGAAAAGCTGAAAGTGGTGTGGTAGTTGGTCAAGTGGTAGAGCGCTAGCCTTGAGCTCAGAGACAGGGCACAGGCCCAGGACTGGCCAAAAAGTAAATCAGACTCCACCACACGCCACCTAGTGGTAGCCCAGGGCAGCACACAGCTCACTCCCTCCCTATCTCCCTTTGGACTTTAGGTGGAAAGCACCCTCCACCTATCTAGCAAACCACAGACACAGAGAGAGGTTATATTATCTGCATCCAGGTCCTGTTTAGTGAGAGTACTTCTCGGTATCTCAGGAGCAGGACTTAGGGTCAAATAGGCCAGCATCTTTTTCACAGGGCTTCGAGATTTCAAGACAGTCCACATTCCTAAGAACAACATAAATGTAATCATTTCATGGAGACAAAAACAAAAAAACCCAAAGGGAAAAGAGTCAGCAAGAAAGCAATTAGCTGGTAGAGATTTCCCTAGTACTGGGAATTTGCATAATTAAGACCTGGAAGTGGCTGCTACGGAATTAAATCAAACTAGGCCCAGAGGGACTGGACGGACCCCATTCTAACACCAATTACTTTGCCCCCTTGGGTAGCAGCTGTTTTCAAGCTATGGACCCTGTTGAGTGTCTCAAGCTCTCAGGCAGGAGGTCATGGTACTGCTGGGGGCCATAGCTGTTCCTCTAGAAGCCATTCCTTTTTACTGAGCAACAACAGAAGGACCAGTCAGTTTGTACAATCAAGAGCTACACACACCTTTAAGACTCAGGTGATACCAGGTGCTGTTGGCTTATGCCTGTGATCCTAGCATCTTGGATGGCTGAGATCTGAGGATTTCGGTTCAAAGCCAGCACAGTAAAGTATGGGAGATTCTTATCTCCAGTGAACCACCAGAAAACTGGAAATAGAGCTGTGCCTGAAAGTGGTATAGTGCTAGCCTTGAGCAGAAAAGCTCAGGGACAGTGCCCAGACCCTGAGTTCAAGCCCCAGGACCAACCAAAAAAAAAAAAGGTCTCAGGTAAAGTTCGGAGTGTTTGGCAGCCTGTTCTTCTTCTGCAGGAAAAAGGGTTTGTGACTCTCTCCTGGAGTTTCCCTCCAAAACTGACACTAACCAAGCCACTTAAAAGATGTCGGGTGTGTATAGCTCACACCTGTAATCTTACACCACTTAGGAGGGTGAATTCTGAGGATCATAGTTTGAAGCCACCCCAGGCAGACAAATCTGAGACTCTTATCTCCAATGAACCACCAAAAAGTTGGAAGTAGAGCCGTGGCTCAAGTGGTACAGCATCAGCCTTGAGCAAAAAAGCTAAGAGATAGCACCCAGGCCCCAAATTCAAGGTCTCAGTATCTCTGCATGTATGGGCATGCACCCACACGCACAAACACACAAAAGCCAACGTATGCAGCCTTGAGGATTGAGAACTCCCTAGACCTTGCTGGGTCCCTACAAAGGAAGGAAATAAATGAGCAAGCAGCCTCTCAGGCCAGCTAGGAAAGCCACTTCTAGAAGCCAAATCTTGGGAAGAGATAGCCCAAGGGTTCCTTTTACCACACTGAAGTCACCTGCTTTTATAGCTGGGATGAAGAAGGAAGGAAGAGCAACCAGCTAGCCCAGGGTCATGTTCAGACACAGAGCCAAAATAAAACACCTCCAGTACCACGCATTCAAGTGCAGCCTTTTCTTTAGTGTGTCTGAGCCGACTACCTTTGCTCTGCCCAGGGTGAATGAGGCAGAAGATAATGAAGGGGAAGCAGAGCAAAGCAAATTACAGTCCTTGGCACAGTGTGTCTGCTCCCCATGGGCTGTTCTTTGCACTGAAGTAGGCAGATCAAGGCCAGGAGAGGCATTCTGCTTCCTCCAGGAGCAAAGGATGGTGGTCTAAGTTGGGGACACAAACAAGGTCACTAGCTTCCACACTAACCCTCAAGGATGGGCCAGTCCCCCTGGACAACTCAGATGGTGAGAGCCTCTGAGCAGAAAGAGACTGTTTGCTGGAAAGATGAACTGGAATTGGTTTTGGACCTCCAAACCCAGGATCACTCTGACACATTGCAGGTTGCATGAAATAGAGTATATGCCAGGCACCGGTGGCTCACACCTGTCATCCTAGCTACTAAGGAGGCTGAGATCTGAGGATAGAGGGCAGGAAAAGTCTGTGAGACTCTTTATTTCCAATAAGCCACCAGAAAACCAGAAGTGGTGTTGTGGCTCAAGTGGTAGAGTGTTTGACTTGAGCCAAAGAGCTGAGGGACAGCGCCCAGGCCCAGAGTTCAAGCCCCACGACGGACAAAAGAAAGAAAGAAAGAAAAGGAAGGAAGGAAGGAAGGGAGGAAGAAAGAAAAGACAGTATAAATTCAAAGTAAGACAGCCCTGAACTGATCTTCTGGGCTATGAAGAGCCTGAGAAAGTTGTCTCTCATCTATGAATTCCAGTGTCATTTCTCCCACAGGAGTACTATAAAGATCAATTAGCTAGCCAAGTGCCGTGGCTCATGCCTGTAATCCTAACTACTCAAGAGCCTGAGATTTAAGGATCAAGGTTTGAAGCCAGCCTTGGAAGAAAAGTCTGTGAGATTCTAATCTCTAATCAGAAAAAGCTGGAAGTGAACCTGTGGCTCACCCTTGAGCAAAAAAGAACTAAGGGATCAGAACAAATAAACAAATCCAAATCAAGCTGGGCATTGGTGGTTCATGCCTGAAGTCCTAGCAACTCAGGAGGCTGAGATCTGAAGATTGAGGTTCAAAGCCAGCTGGGGAAGGAAAATCTGTGAGATTCTTATCTCTAATTAAGCACCACAAAAGCCAGAAGTGGAGCTATGGCTCTAGTGGTAGAGTGCTAGCCTTGAGTAAAAAAGCTCAGGGACAGCAGCATCCAGGCTGAGATCAAGCCCTAGGACCAGCCCCAAAATAAATAAATAAATAAATAGAAGGCTGGGCACTGGTGGCTCATGCCTGTAATCATAACTACTTAGGAGGCTGAGATCTGAAGATCATGGTTTGAAGCTAGCCCAGGCAAGAAAGTCGATGAGACTCTTATCTCCAAGAACCTACTCAGAAAAAGCTGGAAGTGTCACTGTAGCTAAAGTGGTAGAGTGCTAGCCTTGAGGAAAAGAAGCTCAGGCACAGCACCCAGGCCCTGAAGCGAAGATGAACTTACTGTATGAAAATGGGTTTGCCTCTGTGGAGAAAAGGGCTGTCATAGAGACACGAGCAGAGAGTTACTTGTGAGGTTGGCCCCAGCTAGCATCAGGGACCAATCTCTGAGTGCTCCAAGGCCAAAGTAACTGACAGGAGTCTACTGTGCCCAGATTGTGTTTTATGTTTTTCATGGTTTAGTGTGGCAGTTGTACGTGGCAAACAGAAAATGCCTATGGGACTTGTCTCCACTAAAATCTGAGGTGCTGAGTCTCTAGTGGGCTTTCTTGGGCAGAAAAGGCCAAGAGAAGCTGGTGTGTTTCCACTGCTATATTGTTTTGCAGCCACAAATACAGTGCTGTGTAATAAGTTTGGAGTTTCTCTGGCATATCTCTGAATGTGAAGGGAGGTCTCGGGAATAGCAGTACTACATGCCAACACCTGATATGCGCCAACGGAGACCAGCTGTCAACACATATGTTCTAGACGTAGACACTGAGAGGAGCCAGAAACCAGTAAAAGCCCCAGTCCCTAGAAGGGGAGAGAGGTAACATCCCTCAAACCTTTCTTGGGAGATAGCTAATGGCCATCTGTTTGTCCACTTTGCCTCAACTTCCTCTGTATTACCACAGTTAATATCTGCATTGTTAGGATAAAGACATTTAGGCACAGAGAGGCTGACTATACAGCCTGAGATCCAACAGCTAGCAAGAAAAGGAAATGACCTTGTAGTCCAGGGCTGGCTGTAGACAACAAACCTAGACTCTTGCCAACACCCTTGCTGCCCACCTGGGAATCACCTCCTTGGAATGTCAGGCTGCTTGGCTGACCCTGAGCCTCATTTGGCAAGCAATACATGAGCAGTTTTCTGCAGAGTTTGAGCAAGAAGACGAATAGGGCATTTATAACCCAATGAGTCCTCCTATGTGTATCCGTGTATGATACATTTTCAAAGCACCACAACCCCTATCTTGTCATCTGACCCTCATAACAACCTTGCACAGTGCTACCTGGCTGTGGACCGTCTTCCTTAGACAGGGAAAGTAAGGTCTAGCGAGGCCAGGTGTCCAAGACAATGGTAGGCAGCCCTAGTACCTGGTACAAAATCAGTAAACTAAATGAATTGGTTTTTTGTTTCCTTTTGTTTTCCAATGCTAGAATTATCTCATGCTGTGGCTTGGCTTTGTCACTCAAGGCTGGTGCTCTATCACTGAGCTATACCTCTACTTCCAGAGGAGTCTCACAGATTTCCCTGCCTAAGCTGGCTTTGAACTGTGATACTCAGATCTCAGCATCCTGAGTAGCTAGGATTACAGGGGGTAAGCCACCAGACCCCCGATGATAACTGAATGATTAAATGCAAAATAGGAGTACTCTACAGGAAATCAGAAGTCCCTTTCTGAATCTTCCATCTTTTAAATCGTCTCTCTTTAAAACCATTTTCCCGGTACTAACCAGTCAACAAAGAACTCCAGGTAGCCTTCATCCGGTCTCTCCAGCTTCGGTGTCCCCATTTCTGCTTTCACTCCCACCAGGATGTCTGTGTGGCCCTGCAGACATATAGAAGAAGGTCCTCCCTCACTCACTCAGCACTGGCAACCAGGAACCAGTGGCCCTTCCATTTCTCCACTGAAGGTCCCAGTGTCGGGACCTTAGAACGTGGTGTTTGGAGATGAGCAGCCCCCGAGTTCTGGCACAACACTGTGAATTTGGCTTGGATCATGGAACTCTCCAGGGGAAATTCATACAGGGGGAGGAGGGGGGGGGAGACCTCATAGAGGGTTCCCTAGGGCTGACCCAACCTCTCGCCTCCTGGACAGGAACGCCTCAGCACTTACCAGCTTGACCCTGGCAGACCCGCTGGTGTTGGACACCACATCCGTTTCCACCTCCACACAACGGTAGTCCTCACAGCCACGGCCGTCCACGCGGAGATCTTCCTAAATCCAACCGACCATCACCTTTAGCTCTGGATCGTTGCCACGGCATTCTTATCATGCCCCTGGTTATGGACGGGCTGCTCGTTGATTGATGGCTAGCGCTGGGGATTGAATTCAGGGCCTGGGCGCTGTCCCTGAGTTTCCTTTCCTGTTCTTTTCTTCTCTAGGCTGGCACTCCAGCACCTGAGCCACACGCCTCCACTCCCAGCTTTGTGTGTGTGTGGGGGGGGATTCTTTGAAGATGGGGGGGTCTCACAGCCGCTCCTGCCCGGGCTGGCTTTGAACCGCGATCCTCCGATCTCAGCCTCGGGAGTGGCTTAGCCGGGATTGACAGGCCCGAGCCAGCGGCGGGCCCGGAGCCCCTCCTCCCGGCCCACCCGGAGGAACCCCCAACCCCTCCGTCCCCGGCCACGCGCCGGGAGACCCGCCATCGCCGCCGTCCCTTCCCCACCGCCTCGCTACCTGAACGCCGTGCACGATGTACACCTTCTCCGCCTCGCTCAGCGCCACGGACGCCATGGCGCTCGGGGGCCCGCCTCGCCGCGTGACGCCATCAGCGCGCGTCGCCGCGCGCGCGCGCGCGCGAGACACTCCGCCCCCCCCGCCCCGCCCTCCCCCGGCGTCGGCCACGCCCTCCGCGCCCGCGACGTCATCCCCCTGCGCGGCGGCCGCTCCCGCAGCCGCCGCCGCCGCCGCCGTCGCGGCCGCCGCCTCCACCCGCCGCGGCTTGCTCCATGGGCTGCTCCTGGCCGCCGCCGCCGCCGCCGCCGGGGGTCTGGCCGAGTCCAGGGAGCCGCGGCGCCTCGCGTCCCGGAGCCGTCACCCTAGCGGCGGGCCGAGTCCCCAAGTCAGCCCGAGACCACGAGGACCACGACCACGGCGGCGGCGGCGGGCACCGCAGCCACAGCCGCAGCCGCCGCGGGAGCCGCCGCGGGAGCCCCGCTTCCGGGGACCACAGCGTGGGGGATCCCCGCCCCTCAGGTTTCACGGTGAGTGCGGGAAGTTGGAGGTGAGGAGGGCAGGCTGAGGGGAGGGGGGCGCGCGAGGGGACCGGGGGGGCGGGGTGGGGGGTACCCGCGCCCCCCTGTGTGTGGGGGGGAGGACGGGGGGGAGGGTCCGTGCCGGGAGCTGGAGTTGAAGTAGCAGCTTGTGTCCTGACGGGACGGACGGACGGACGGACGGACGGACGGAGAACCCGCCAGCCGTCCAGGCGGACAGTGTGCTCGACCTAAGTGGGGGTGGGGGGGTGGGGGGGAGTGCTCTGTCCCCACTCCTCCTCCCCCCCTCCCCTAAAGGTGGTGAGAAGAGAGGTAGTGAAGCGTGGGGGGGCGGGGCCTGGAGCTTGAACTCGGGGTCTACCCGCTGTCCCCCGGGTTTGGGGGTCCCCCCCCCCCCCCCGCGCTTCAAGGCTAGTGGACTTTAGCCACAGCTCCACTTCCAGCTTTTTTTTTTTTTTTTTTTTTAAATCTGGTTAATTGGAGAGATTAAAAAGTCCCACAACTTGCCTGCCCGGGTCTGCCTCTGAACCACGATCCTCAGATCTCAAGTCTCCTGAGTAGCCTGGATGCGAGCCACTGGAGCCTGGCTTTCTCCCCCTCTCCCTCTCCTCCCTTTCTCTCCCCTTTCCCCTCTCCCCTCTCCCTTTTCCTTTCCCTTTCCATTTCCCTTTCCCTTTCCCTTTCCCTCTCCCTCTCCCTCTCTCTGGCTCTCTCACTGGAGCCTGGCCCTCTTCTGTCTCTGTCTGTCTGTCTGTCTCTCTGTCTGTGTGTGTGTGTCGCTCTCTCCCCCCCTTCTCCCTCCCTCTCTCCCTCTCTCCTCTCTCCTCTCTCCTCTCTCTCCTCTCCTTTCTCTCCTCTCCTTTCTCCTCTCTCTCCTCTCTCTCCTCTCCTCTCCTCCCACCATCTTTTAGTTTATTCTCAATGGGAAGGGTCCGGGCCAGGAGTTGGGCACTAGTGGGCAACTAGTACAGCGCTGCCTCTACCCTTGGCATTGTCTATTTCAGACTCTCTGTCTCTCTTGTCTCCTCCTCATCGCAGCTTTTTCTTCCTGCCTCTCATCTTTCCCCTTCTCATCAAAAGGCCGCTTGCCTCATGTGCCTGCTAGAACAGTGTCCCAAAGAAAAGTGTGTGTGGGGGGGGGGGGAAATACCTGCTCAGGTGGGGTGCGCAGTCTCCCTCCCTGCGTGTACCCAGCTTCTTGGATGTCACTATTTGGTGGAGGTGATCGCTGGGAAATTATGAATCGCTGTTGGAAAGGAAAAGAACCAACCTCAGGCAGAGGAGTAGTGGGGGGATAGGGGGAGTATGGGCCCTGGATATCTAGAGAGAATGCTTGCAAGGGGTCACACCTTTGAGGTGGAGGTCTCAGGGTGCCCGCCAGTTTTAAAGGAGCCACATGGATACATGGAAAAAGGTCGCCGTTCTTATTGAAACTTTATTTTCTTTCTTTTTTTTTTTGGTCAGTTGTGGGGCTTGAACTCTGGGCTTGCTGAATGATGTTATAAGTGATATCTGGGCCTGAGTGAAGGTGTGAAGACATGTAAATGATACAGTGTTCATTTTAAAACTCTCTACTAAAACAATATTTTCACTAATCACTCTATTGTTGCTAGACCTTTTTTTTTTTTTTGGTCATGGGGCTTGAACTCTGCGCCTGGGCGCTGTCCCTTGAGCTCTTCAGCTCAAGGTCAGAGCTCTACCACTTGAGTCACAATGCCACTTCCAGTTTTCAAGTGGTTCATTGGAGATAAGAGTCTCACAGGCTTTCCTGCCTGGGCTGGCTTTGAACTATGATCCTCAGATCTCAGCCCCCTGAGTAGCTAGGATGGCAGGCGTGAGCCACTGGCACCCGGCTCCGAGCATTGTTCTGATGCACAAATTTTTATGAATATTGTCCTCAACACAGCCAGCTGGGGAAATTGAGGTACTGAGCTTAAGTGTCTTCGCACAAGGTCACAGATTACATATTTAATAACTGACAGAGACAGGATTTGAGTCTCGAACATTCCAGCTCCTGTACTTCTACCCACCCCCTCCTCAGTTTTTGTTTTTAAGGTACTTAGGGCCTTGTGCTCGCTGTTGCTCTACCACTTGAACCATCCCTCTCTGGCCTCTTGCTTTAGATAATTTTCTGGGTACAGTCTCACCGAGCGTAGATTTAAGATCTTTCTACCTGTGCCTCCTTGTTTTGTTGAGATGGAGTCTTGGTAACCCCTGCCTCCCCGCCCCCCCCACTTCCCAGGCCCCATTGATGGCCATGAACTATGATCCTCACAGTCTTTGCTCCCCTAGTTAGCTGGGAATATAGGTATGAGCCACTCATCTGGCAAGCATACCTGCAGTCCTGTCACCTAGTGCAGCCACCAAGAAAACTTGATTTCATTGCCCACAGTATCTGATAAAGGAGGCTCCTTGTTTGCTAAACCGCCCTTGAAACTACATCTAGGTTTAACCCCAAAACAAGGAGTCAGTTCAAGCAGGAATTCCCACATCCCCCTTTTCTAGTGGAGTATGGAACATGGTACAGATGACAAGTTCCTGTGGGTTTCAGGCCATCCCCTTAGATAAAGGGAAACAGGTAGAATTTTAACTCCCAAGTAGCTGGGAGCCCTCAATAGTGAAGGGAGGGTGGGGAATAGAGTAAACATTAGTGAAGAAAGCCAGATTCCAGCCATGTGCCACGCTCTCAGAACAAACATCCGCCAGCTCTAAAGTGTTTGCATGCCTTCAAGTTGTCCGTGTGTCTCCCCCCCCCCCCCCCCATGTTCTAAGGGGCCTCAGGATGGGCGAAGCCTAAAACAATTGCCTAAAAGGAGGTTAAGATTTATTATAGCTGGAGAGTCCAGGTCCCTGGAGCTAGTGCAGGACGAACAAGACAATAAAATAAAATAAAGCGCTCAAGCTGTGTGGTAATTAGAAGAAAAGCCAGTCCCTAACAAGATGCTAATTGTACAGGCCATGCACCCAATGCAAGACTAGCAGTCAACCATCAACATTACAATCATAGGATATTACACACACGGAGTAAATCTCTCCCACCTAACCTTGGTTAATTAAAGCTATAAAAAATAAAGCCCATTACAGAAGAGCTTGGGGGCAGTGCGGAACCTGTGGTGCTGAAGTTACAGAAAACTTAAAAACCCAGCAGGGGATATTTTACTCCTTAGGCTTAAGCAGACCTGGCCACATTTTAGGCATATTCACCATACCCCGAGACCCTAGAAAAGCACAAAGTGATCTATTGCTTTTCTTGTATCTATTTATTTAGCCAGTCCTGGGGCTTGAACTCTGGGCCCAGGCACTGTCCCTAAGCTCCTTTTTGCTCAAGGCTAGTGCTCTACCACTGGAGCCACAGCGCCACTTGCAGCTTTTTCCTGTGATTAATTGGAGAAGAGTGTCTTGTGGACTTTCCTGCCCCAGCCTAGCTTGGAACCACGATCCTCAGATCTCAGCCTCCTGAGTAGCTAGAATTACGTACGGACATGAGCCATCCACGCCTGACTTCCTTTTCCTTTAAATACTTTGCATCTGTCCTGCTCGTACCTTGTCTTAAGTAGATATTTAATAACCTGTCCTAGTTAGCCAGCAAATGTCTGTCTGTCTGATACTAGACATTGTAATTTGGGATTACAGTGTTAGGAGAGTCGACAGCAGTATGGGTAACGCGCACTCCACATCAGAGGCAGGCATATAGCTAGTGCTTTATTCTCAATCAGAGGAAGTGTTTTTCACATATATTTTATTTTGAGTATCAGCAAGGCATTTCCTATGTCTCATGAAGTCCTGTGTGAGAAAGAAAGGGGGGGGGGGGTCACACATCCATGGCAGTATCCACACCCCCAACAGCCCTGAAAGGAAGAGCGAGGTAGAAACCCAGCGAGGCTGGGGGAGGCTAATGCCATGCCGCCTCTTGTTCCTTCCTGTTTTGGTGTCTTTACAATTATTTGCATTCTTCTTTGGGAACAGATGTCCAGAGACAAATAGCCAGGTCTCTCACTCCTGGCTGTCAGGAAGGTAAGAAAGCCAGAGGTACATGTTCCTAATTTAACCATCCCCATGCAGCCTAAATGTGTGTGTATATGTGTGGCCTCGGGAAGGGGGTCTTCAAAGTCTCCCCCAACCTATAGTCTTCAAGGTGCATGGAATTTTTTCTTGTTTTTGGTTCCCAGACTAGGACTGGGGCTTGAACTCTGGGCCTGGGCACTGTCTGTGGGCTTCTTTTGCTCAAGGCTAGTACTCTAGCCACAGCGCTACTTCCAGCTTTTTCTGAGATTACTTGAAGCTAAGAGTCCTCATGGACTTTCCTGCCCTGGGCTAGCTTCAAACCCCAATCCTCAGATCTGAGTCCCTAAGATGATGATGGCTGTGAGCCACGGGTGCTTGGCGACTGGTGTAACCTCTTGGATTACATGACTATCTCCTGTTCAGGGTCAGCAGAGATGGAAAGGGTGTCTGGAGACAAAGTACACTTCCGGCCACAGCCCAGTCCCCGATTGCGACCTTGGCATGTAAAGTGTGTTTCTAAACGGAGCATTCGCAACACAAATTCCAGAAAGACTGGTTAGTTAGGAAGATAATGACTTGGCGGCGAGCAGATGATTGGGCAGCTAGTCTGGAGAGTTGGGCTTTGCCACTGACATACTTTATGACTCGAAACAAGTCACTTAAGCTTTCTAAGACTCATCTCTTCCCCTCCCCCCCAAAGAAAAAGGTTATCTTGCAAGGTTATAAAACTCAGAGTCCATCCAGGATCTACAAATATTTCGACATTGAAAACTGTAACTTTCAAGATTTTAAGGCTTCTTCTATTCACCATTTTGTAATATACATTTGTGTGTGTATATGTATGTTGTGTGTGTGTGTGTGTGTGTGTGTGTGTGTGTGTTGGTCCTAGGTCTTGAACTCAGGGCCTGGGCACTGTCCCTGAGCTATTTTGCTCACGGCTAGCACTGTGCCACAATAAGCTACAGCTCCATTTCCAGTTTTTCAGGTGGCTAAGTGTAGATAAGAATATCAGGAACTTTCCTGCCCAGGCTGGCTTTGAACCACAGTCTTCCAATCTCAGCCTCTTTTGGAGTAGCTAGAGTTACAGGTGTGAGCCATTGGTGCGTGGCTGGCTTTGACTCTTCCATGTTTATCCATCTGTCAGTCCTGTCTCTCTGCATCCTAGGAAGACTCACTCAGAGAGAGTCTCAGCGCACAGGAGACAAATGCAACATGGAGGCAGGAATGCCAAGTTTTTCCTGCAGCGTTCTGTTCGTTTGTGGGCCCAATGCAGAACTGGCATTTGTCTTTGCTTGTTTGTTTTTGGGGTTTTGTTGCTGTTTCGTTTTGGTGTTTCCTTTTTCCACAGGAGCAGTTTTTAGGTACCTGTTAGAGCAAGCTCTAGCTCTTGGTCCCTCCAAGAGCCAAGCTCCTGCCTGGGTGATGTCGCAGTGGCTGTGTCGCAGCACAGTGCAGGGCCGGGTGTCCTCAGCACCCCCAGGGGGGAACCTTAGCGGGTGGGGCTTTGCCTAGCATGGGTGGGCTTTCTCCCAGAGAGAGTAGCAGTGTCCTGGCACCTGACCCCCACAAGAAGTGATCCCTGGCAGAAAGCACACCGTAGGGATTTAACCTTTGGGTGACTCCTGGGCTCAGGCGACATGGCCTGAGCAGGATCCGTCTCGTAACCGTGGGCTGGGGTCCTGCTGGGTCCCACCTTCCAGTCCAGAATGCCTTTGTTCAGGCCTGAGGCCACGAACACTCGGGGTCTACCGGTAGCACCGGCTCTCTAAGTACGTAACCGTTTATGGGCAAGCTAGCCAAACTGTTAGTAACCCAGGTTCCTGGTGGAAACGCACCTACCCTTCCCCCTTTCATCTTCTGGTTACTAGGCAAAATTCAGCAGTTGTAGTAACTAAAAAAAAAAAGGTCAGCTTTGGGGGTGTATCCTGTCTCCACCACTTCCTCGAGGTGTGAACCTAATGCCTAGTTCTCTCTGCTTGAGTGTCTTCCTCTCCAAGCAGAGAGATGGAAAGCCAGGGGTTCATTCCTACAAGGCAGAGTGGATGTGGGGATCCGACGGCTTGAGCAGTGTCCGCCGTGCCGCGTGGTAGCTGGCAGGCGGTGAGATGTTCAGAAAGAGTCCCCGCCTCACCCCTACAGCCGGGGCAGCAGGCCAGGTAAAAGTCCATCTTGGAACCTACCCTTCCAGAAACCAGATGGCGGTTCCGCGTTCACTTGACTTAGTTTCACAAGCAGGCTGGCCGCCGGGGGTGGCTCACACCTGTCATCCTATCTACTAAGGAGGCTGAGATCTGAGGATCGAGGTTTGAAGCCAGGCGGGCAAGTCCATAAGACTCCAGTTAACCGCCACAAAAGCCGGAAGTGGAGTTGTGGTGCAAGTGGAACTTAGCTTTGAGCAAAAAGAGCCCAAGGACAGCACCCACGCCCTGAGGTCAAGCTCCAGAAATGGCACATATCACACACACACACACACACACACACACACACACACAAAGTTTCACAAGCTTATGAAAGCATCAGTCATGACTAAATATTCTCCAGTAGCCAGATTGATACTGTGTGGCTCTTATGAAGGTTTTCCTCCTGGGTTACAAACTGGCTAAACCTTTAAGGTCGCAGTAGGCATTGTGCCTTTGTCCTAGGGAGTGAGTTAGTCCCCTCTCCAAACATTTTATCCAAGATCCACTGATTCCTTGAGCTTTATTTATTGGTTTATTTAGTCAGTTGTGGGGCTTGAACTCAGGGCCTGGGCTCTGTCCCTGAGCCTCTTTGTGCTTAAGGTTAGCACTCTGCTACTTTGAGCCACAGCACCACTTCCGGTTTTGGAGTGGATCGTTGGAGCTGAGAGTCTCACGAGGACTGTTCTGCCCAGGCCAGCTTCCAACTGCCATCCTCAGATCTCAGCCTCCTGAGAGGCTAGGATGACAGGTGTGAGCCCCTGGCGCCCGGCCAGCTTCATTTTCTTGCTATGTCCGGCAAGCTGGACCCGTGTTTGGAAGAACCCTTCACAGCCTCTGTGTTCCTGAGGGCCCACAAATAGCTGCTGGTCCCGCTTGGTTCAAGGGTTAGGCACCAGCAATAAAATGGGCTCTGGAAGAAGGAAGTTCTTGTCTTGGTTTTGTTGGCTCATGTGTATGTTTTCTTGTCTTCATTGACATGGTCTTGTTGTATACTCAGTCAGGGATCCCTCTGCTTCAGTCTCCCGATGCTTGGATGACAGTTATGCATCACATTGGCTTACTGATTTTTTGGGGGGGGTAGTAGGGGCCTTGAACTGGGGATCTGGGCGCAGTCCCTGAGCTTTTTCATTCAAGGCGAGCACTCTTACCACTTTGAGCCACGGAGCCATTTCCGGTTTTCTGGTGGTTTGTGAGAGGTAAGAGTCTCACAGATTTTCCTGCCTGGACTGGCTTTGAACCTCAATCCTCATACCTCAGCCTCCTGTGTAGCTAGGATGATGGGTGCGAGCCACCAGAGCCGGCGGCTTGTTGATTTATTTTTTTCCTTATGGTTTGGCAGCATGGGAGTTTGAACCTGGGGCTTTACACTCGTGAAGCTGTCACGCTACTTCTGAATCATCCCTCTAAATCCTGTTTTTTCTCTGAGTCAGAGTTTCAGGATGGGGTCTCCTTGCCCAGGGCGCCCCTGAACTGAGATCTGCCTATACGAGGCTTTTCTTTGTCTAGCTTCCCGCTGTGGTGATGGAATAACTCAGACTTTTCTGCCAGGGCTACTACTATGTTCTCAGCCCCTTTCCCCCAAGCCCCCCAGGTATCTAAGCCACTTCTTGAAGGTTTATTATTGTTATTGTTATTATTGCCAGTCTCAGGGCCTGGGCGCTGTCCCAGAGCTTGCCTTTTGCTCAAGGCTAGCGCTCTACCACTTGAGCCACAGTGCCACTTCCGGCTTTTTCTATATCTGTGGTGCTGAGGAACGGAACCCACTTTGCCACTCAGCCACATTCCTAGCCCTAAGTTGTCACAAAGACTACTGATCATGTTCACCTCTCACTTTAAAGCTCACTTGGAGAAAGTGTCACCATATTGCGATGTAGAACAATAAAACTCATTTCTCCTATTACCAAAAAAAAAAACCAAACTGTCTTGGAAATGACTGCTCCCGGGGGCCCACAGCTGAGGGACCTCTGAGGAGGAGGAAGTGGAACTCTGGGTTTTCTGCTTGGTCATTCCTCCCAGAGCAAGAGGAAAAGCAGCCATGCTTTGGGCTCTGATAGCAAGCAGAGCTGGTGTTGTGTGTGTGTGTGTGTGTGTGTGTGTGTGTGTGTGTGTGTGTGTGTGTGTGTGTGTGTGTGTGTGTGTGTGTGTGTGTGTGTGTGTACACGCATGCATGTGTGCTGGTCCTGGGGCATGAACTCGGGTACCATCCTGAGCTCCCCCCCTACTTCAAGACTAGAGCCCTACCACTTGATTCACAGCTCCACTTCCAAAGCCTCTGGGTGGTTCACTGGAGATAAGAGTCTCAAAGACTTCCCTTCCTGGGCTGGCTTGGAACTGTGATCCTCTGATCTCAGCCTCCTGAGTAACTAGGATTATATGTGTTAAATCCTGGCCTCAGCGCTGCTTTGTTCTCTGCGGCCTTGGGAATATTACCCAAAGCCTTGAAACTTTTTTTTTTTTTAATCTCTGCAGTGGAGAAGCAGCTCAGTGGCTGGGCTGGGTTGTTGCATGAATTAGAACTAAAATGAGCCACTTTGGTGTAAATCTTCCAGTGCAATAAGCATTCAGTGAATATTGGTGCACGACCACCCCTTCCTGTATCCAGTACTGTGTGTCTATTCTGAAACTTAGGTTTTCACCCGAATGTGAAAGGGATCCCTGTTGCCACTCTGTGAAGCAGGAGAATTTGAATGAAATCTGTTAGGTGGTCTTCAGTGTTCTGTCGGCTCAAAATTCCAAATCACACAGTGGCTGTATTTTTTTTTCAGTGATTTTACGTGTGGTCTTGTTTTAAAGTTGTCGCTGTTTCTTGGTGGTATTACCACATTACCCTCAAAAAGAGAAATGAGCGTGTTGCTCAAATAAGTAGTGGTTTCAACTCTAGTGTTTGTGACATGTGTTATATCACATATATGAGGATCTATTTCTTCTGTGTGTGTGTGAGTGAGAGACAGACAGGCAGACAGACAGACAGAGTCCTGGGGTCTGGGTACTGTCCCTGAGCTTTTTTCCTCAAGGCTAGCGTTCTTCCGCTTGAGTCACAGCTCCATTTCCTGGTTTTTGCTGATTATTTGGAGATGAAGAGTCTCACAAACTTTCTTCCCCAGGCTGGCTTCCAGCCACGTGTGATACTGATACCCAGGGCTGCTTCATGCATGCGAGGCGAGCACTCTACCACTAAGCCACCCTCCCAGCCCACAGATCTCAACCTCTTGAGTAGCTAGCACCAGGCCAGGTCATATCTTTGTAGGAGATTGTACTCCATGCAGAACTGTTGGGTGTCCACTTCGCAGACTTTTTTTCTTCTGAAGTTAAACTCCTTACTATAAGAAGGTTGAGTGTGTGCATGACGTTTTCCTGAGAGCAGCCCGCTAGGGCAGCTTATCACTTAGCAGCGTCAGTGTATATAATAATCTATGGTGAGCAGGTGGAATATTTTAGCATTCCCTCCCATTACCTCCCCCCCCCCCCCACCGCCCATCTCTGTTTTGTTTTTCCTTTCATGTGTTAGTTCAAGGTGGAGCGTGCCAGAGACGAAAGGCAGGCAGGAGACAGATGTTCTTGTGGGAGAGAGACATGTGTGTAAAGATTGTACACGGCAGGCAGTAACTGCCTGTCTAGGCACCTTCTGGGCCTGGGCGGGTATAACAACAGATAAGGCGCCTTTTCTCCATGAGCCACACCCTCACTCTTTGGAGAAAAGGTTGAGTGACTCATTCTATTTTCTTACAAAACCTTTCAAATATAGTGACTCATGGTTCATTCTTTAATTTTCTTTCTTTCTTCTTTTTTTTTTTTGGAAGCTCATCAGAAATGAGCATGCATTTTACAATCGCCTTTTTTTGTTGGTGGTGATGGTGGTCATGGGGCTTGAACTCTGGGCCTGGGCACTGTCCCTCAGCTCTTCAGCTGAAGGTGAGCCTACCACTTGAGCCACAGCATCACGTCTGGTTTTCTGAGTGGTTTATTGGAGATAAGAGTCTCACCGACTTTCCTTCCTGAGCTGGCTTTGAACCTCGATCCTCAGATCTTAGCCTCCTGAGTAGCTAGGATGACAGGCATGAGCTATCAGTGCCTGGCTATAATCCCCTTTTTTTTGGATTCTTATACGACTTTTTTTTTTTTTTTTTTTTCTGCCACTTCTGGGGTTTAAACTCAGGACCTGGGCACTGTCCCTGAGCTTTTGCTTAAGGCTGTCTCTCTACCCCCTGAGACACAGCACCACTTCCAGCTTTTTCTGTTCATGTGGTAATGAGGAATCGAACCCAGGGCTTCATGCATGCTAGGCGAGCACTCTACCACTAAGCCACATTCCCAGCCTCTTACACAACTCTAAATTAATTGTAGCTCAGATAAATTAATTTTCTACTTGGCAAGATTAATTTTTATAGTTTCTAGGACATGTGCCGTCTTGGAAGTTGCAGGACTCATTTGTGAATTCTTTTTTTTTTTTTTTTTGGTATTGGGGCTTGAGTTCAAGACCTCACGCTCTTGATTGGCTCTTTCACTCATGGCCAGCCGTCTACCACTTCCAGATATGGGGATTGTAGGTTTGTCTGTGCCGGGCAGCTTTGAACCATGATCCTCAGCTCTTAGGCTCCTGACTAGGATTATAGGCGTGAGCCACCAGCACCTGACTTTTATATTGTGAGTCCATCACTCTAAGATGTGAGCATTCCTAAAAGCATTGAACGCCACCTCCCAAGGTGATAGGCTCATGTACTCGCTAGGTGACTTTCAGAAGGGACTTTCAAGAAATAATCAGAAAAATGCGCTACTCTGTTTGAGATGACGCTTCCAGTGACTGCTTTATGAGTTACTTGACTCATAAAAATGACATCAGGCCAGAGCTCCATGTGGGGGGCGGGCTCAGAAAGATACAGGACCAGGGCCGGCCTGCAAGGTAATACTTGTTAGTTTGACATGTTCACTTGGAATACACTTAACATAAGCCGAGCCAGAAGCCTCCTGGTTTCCCAGTTTCTAGGAGCTTGTTCCTGACCCTTGCAGAGAAGCAGCTGAAACTTCCATCTATAGTTCCCTCCTGTAACGATGCATTGTCAAGTCCCTCGATGTTTGATTTGTTTGGTTTGTTTTTTGTTGGTTATGAGTCTCGAACTCTGGGCCTGGGCGCTGTCCCTGAGCTCTTTAGCTCAAGGCCAGAGCTCTACCACTTGAGCCACAGCCCCACTTCCAGTTTTCTGGTGGCTTATTGAAGATAAGAGTCTCACGGACTTTTCTGCCCTAGCTGGCTTTGAACTGTGATCCTCAGATCTCAACCTTCTGAGTAGCTAGGATGACAGGCCTGAGCCACTGACGCCCCGCTTTGATGTGTTTTTAAGTATTGAGAGAATCCTTCTCTCTGAGCCAAGGGAAAGCCTTTGTATCTAATCTGGAGTTTGTTTTAACCGGTCTATAGTCAGGCTTTGTTAATGCTGCTTTTTAATCCACGCAGTCCCCAAATCTGCTTCTATACTGTTCAGTGTCGCACACATGGATAAGAAAAGTAACCCTCTCTCATAAGAAAAGTAACCCTCTCTCGGCTCACGCCTGTCATCCTAGCTACTCAGGAGGCAAAGATCTAAGGATCACCGAAACCAGTGTGGACAGGAACATCTGTGAGACTGCTATCTCCAGTAAACTACTTAGAAAAAAGGCAGATGTGGTACTGTAGCTCCAGAGATTGAGCACTAGCCTTGAACACAGAGAGGCTAACAAAAAGTAACCCTCACAGAGTCCTCTGAAGCGCTCCCGCTGTGGTGTTAGAGCTATCTGAATCGCTCCGCTGCTTACATATAGGATCTCGTCCCATCCAAGTGGGTGATCTGGGAGGATTGTGACCGTCAGCCTCTCAACCCCGAACTTGAACACAGGACAATGGGTGGCACGTTTAGACCCGATGATAGATGGATGGGTATGAATTTACTCCTCATGCCACAGCAGCATGGGAATTTAGTCACACGTGTGATGTGCTGACCTTAGAACCAAAACCAGCAGTTTACATCTGGAGCTCAGGAAGTGTGTATCATGAAGGTGATGTGCTGAGCCATGGGTCTAGGGGCAGTTTCTCACACCAGAAGAGTTCGGTTTGGTCTTCTCAGAAAATCAGCATCAGGGGTTGGAGGTGCAGCTCAGCTGGTAGAGTGCCAGCCAGTGAATAAAAGCGTCAGGTACTGAGTTCAAGTGCTAGTGTTAGACCTTAAAAAAAAAATTAGGGAAAGAAAATCAGCATTAGTTTCAGTCATCTTGGTTTTGGCTTCTTTTGGCAGAAAGGGTCCGTTGTAGGGCTTGAACTTAGGACCCAGACGCTGTCCCCCAGCTTTGATGTTCAAGGCTAATGTTCTACCACTTTGAGCCACAGCACCACTTCTGGCTTTTTTTTTTTGTAGTTAATTGGAGATAAGAGTCTCAGGGACTTTCCTGCCCAGGCTGGCTTTGATCCAAGGTCCTCAGATCTCAGTCTCTTTCTCCCCCTCCCCCCCTCTCTTTTTTCTCTTTCTGTCTGTCATTTTTGCCGGTCCTGGGGCTTGAACTCAGGGCCTGGGCACTGTCCCAGGCTTCTTTTGCTCAAGGCCAGGACTCTTATCACTTGAGTTACATCACCACTTCTGGCTTTTTCTGTGTCTGTGGTACTGAGGAATGGAGCCCAGGGCTTCATGCATGCTAGGCGAGCACCCTACCACTAAGCCACCTTCCCAGCCCAGATCTCAGCCTCTTAAGTAGCTGGGATGACAGGCGTGAGCTGCTGGTGCCCCTTTGGCTGCGTCCTTTCCTGAAGCACAGGCTGTTCCCCACCAGATTTCCCTCTTATGTCTGAGATGTTTGCTTGGCTAATTTAAGGGAAAAGTCCTTATTGGAAAATTCCTTCCGTTGGTGGAGGAGACCCAGGGGTTAGTGAACCTTCCCGTAGCAGCTGCAGTTCGTGGTTTCAGTTGGTGTATTTTGAGCCTCTTGAGGGTGGCTTGGAGCATATGCCCTTCAGTTCCACACCAATCTGTGTGTGTGTGTGTGTGTCCATCTGCCGTGGGCCCGGGCACTGTCCCTGAGCTTTTTCACTCAAGGCTAGCACTCTGCCACTTGAGCCACAAGTCCACTTCCAGTTTTCTGGAAGACTCATCTCAATTGGAGATGAGTCTCATAGATTTTCCTACCCTGGCTGGCCTTGGACCATGATCCTCAGATCTCAGCCTCCCGAGTAGCTGGGATGACATGTGCGAGCCATTAGCACTCGGCTGCCTGCTGCCCCTCTGGCCAGGTTCTTTCCTGCATCCCAAGCCGTCCCCCACCAGTGATAACAGCAGGAAAACCGAGCTGCTCCATGTACTCTTGGTCCTAGATTGTTCACAGATCATACATTCTGGCTGGGTGGCGGTGGCTCATGCCTGTCATCCTAGCGACTTGGGAGGCTGAGGTGTGAGGATCACAATTTGAAGCCAGCTGGGGCAGGGAGGTCCATGAGACTCTTATTTCCAGTGGACCACCAGAAAACCAGAAGTGGAGTTCTGGCTCAAATGGTACAGAGCTACCTAGCCATAACTTCAAGCCCTAGTTTACTACCCAAAAAAAAAAAAAAAAATTGAAAAGGGACATTCTGGTTACTAGAATAAGAGGGAACCTTTCACCTCTGGGAATATGGCCACAGTCCTGAAAGTAAGCAGACTGAACCTCTAAGGGAGCCCTGTGATCACCCAGCCCTCGCATTGAGTTAAGGAGCGGATGTCTGAATCTGTAGGAAGCATGAGACAGCAGTGGGCTAATGATGGGGGAAGCCGTCCAGCCCTCAGAGACCCCGGAGACAAGAGCAGGCAGAGAGGCCCGACGAGATCGCCTTTTACTGCGCTTGCAGCTCATTAGCAGTCGTAAACAGAGGACACCCCCCACCCAGCCGCCAGTTCACAGAGGAGCAAGAACCACACCAAAGAGATGCCAGGATTAGAATCGTCTGATCAGGTCACTTTGGTGTGAGACTGAGGACCACAGTGAATCTCTGTAGCACCTGGGGACATCATTATCTGCCTAGCACACTCTAGTAATTGACGCTGCCAGGGATGGCCGTAAATCACTGTGGAAGAGACGGATGGCTCTTGTACCTAAGGCAGGAATAGAAGTGATACCAAGCAGCAGCTACCCTTCTCTCCCCTTCCCTCCTTCCTTCCTTCCTTCCTCCTTTCTTCCCTCATGCCCTCCTTCCCTCCTTTCCTTTTCTTCTCTTCCTCTCCCCCCCTTTCCTCTGTCTCTCTCTCAGTTCGGTTTTATGTCTTAAGACTTGCACCATAACCATCTAACTGTGCATCTGCTTCACTTAGTTTACTTACATGGAAGGCCTTAATTCCTTGGCCAAACGAAGCACCCGGCTGTGGCCCTAGCAGACTCAAGGCCCCGCTAGGTGTGTATAGTCTTGATTGAGGACAAAGCACAGTTCGATAGAAGGGAAAAGATGGACCTCTGGCTACAGATGACAGCTGCGCGTGGAATGCAGGGATTTGTCCCTCACGACCGTGGGGAATCCCGACAGGTCTCTTACTTATTTAGTGGGTGATCACTTCAGATCCAGGGCCAGGAAACTTCTCTGTCAAGTCCCCGAGTGGGTACTTTATAGATGAGTCTGTGTCCAGACGTGGTCGAGGTTGTACTTACTACATCAGCGTTATTTTTTTGTCAGTCATAGAGCTTGAACTCGGTGCCCGAGCTTGTGTTTTTACTCAGGGCTGGTGCTCTGCCCCTGTGAACCACAGCTTCGCTTCGGGTTTTTAGATGGTCAGGTGATGACGAGAGTCTCACAGACCTTCCTGCCCAGGCTGGCTTCGAACCGTGATCCTCAGCGCTCGGCCTCCTGAGTTGCGAGGATAGCAAGCCTGATCCACCGGTGTCTGGCCAAGGGCCCGTGTCTTTGAATAAGCCTAATTAGGCTGTCACTGGCGGTGCCGGGGCGTGGCTTGCGTGCTCCCCAATATTCTTGCTCTCTCCAGTGACTCTGGTAGGCAGGTGTGGGGGAAGAAAAGTTACTTGCTTAAAGCACCTCTACCCCCTCGCTTAGCCCCCACCCTGCCAACCCTGGGAACAGGTGGCCGGGGCTGGGATGTGTGTGGATCTGTGGGTTTGTGTGGGTGTCCATCCCGGGGCTTGAACTTGGGGCCCCGGAAGCCATCCCCAAGCTCTGTTTGCTTGAGGCTGGCGCTCCACCACTTGAGCCACAGCCGCACTTTGGCTTTTTTGTTTTTTTGAAGTGTATTATGGGAGGTGGGGGTCTCGTGGACTTTGCCCACGAGGGGAGGGGAGCGCGGCATCCTGATCAGGGGGATCCCGGGAGACGTGGGGTCCGGCCCCGCCCCCACACGAGCCCGCAGCTCGCTGGCACAGGTCTGCCCGCGCTGAGACGACCTGGCGGCCTCTGTGGGTCTTTGTCCTCGCAGATGCCAGGATGGACAGAATAGCCTATGATGCTCAGCCCCGCCCGCCGCTTCCGAGACATTGAGCGCGAACCGGAGTACCTGCGGCCGGAGGAGTGCGCCCCGCCTCCCCGCCCCCGCCCCGCCGGCGCCATGTGGTTCATCCGCGACGGCTGTGGCATCGCCTGCGCCGCCGTCACCTGGTTCCTGGTCCTCTACGCGGAGTTCGTGGTCCTCTTCGTCATGCTCGTGCCATCGGGAGACTACGCCTACAGCGTCGTCAACGGGGTCGTGTTCAACCTGCTGGCCTTCCTGGCCCTGGCCTCCCACTGCCGGGCCATGCTGACGGACCCCGTGAGTATGTCGTTCCTCCCCCGGCCCCCAAGGCACGGCCAGGGCCCACATGCTCCTCTCTCTGGACCCCAGCAGCACGTGGGGTTAGAGTTCCACGGGACACCGGGGACATGGCGCACCGTGTTGCACGCCATCTGCCAAGTTGGGCTGGTCTGCTCCTGCCCAGACCGGCTTCTGAGGCAGAAAGGCACGGTGGTGCAGCCGGCCGCCCATGGCCCGCACCTGTGATCTCAGCCCCGATCTAAGGATCTGGGTTTGAGGCCGGCCCTGGGCAGCAAAATCTGTGGGCCTCTCATCACCCAATTTGCCGGTAAAAATAATACGGAAGGGGAGGAGGCCTGATTCAGGTGGGAAGCGGGCCAGCCTCGAGTGGAAAAATGCTAAGCAAGAACATGGAGGCCCTGGGTTCGAGCCCCAGTGCTGGCCTTTCAAAGGATGTCTCTCGATGCACACCTGTGGGCATGGCGGCGACTCCTGTGTGACGTCACTAAACACACCGAGCTGCACGCGCGCGAGTTTGCTATTGGGCAGACTTTCGGCTTTGGTTTTTGCACCCTAGTATTAAATCATCCTTTTTCCGTTCATGATCTGGCTACGAGCAAAGCCAGACAGCCGTGCTTGGGTAAGTCCCTCCTGCGGCGTGACTGTTTCACGCGTGTGCGAGTGTAAACGAAGAAAGGGAAAGCGCTGCTAACGGCAGAGGTGCGGGCCACCCATGTGCTGTTTCTGTGAGCCCCGGGAAAGCACAGTGGAGATGAAGGGGTCCCGGGCCGGGCTCCTCCCGGGGTTCCCGTTTCTTATCAGTTTGGCTGGTGAGCCGTTGATCCAGCCCACAGGAGAGGGGTTTTCCTGGCTCCATGACACCAGAGCCTCAGACACGCCCGCACACACCGGCCCAGTCTGAGTGCTATTCATGGGGTTACCAGACAGGATCAAGTACATGTAGAGCGCCCCTGGGTGCCAGGGTATGGAAGTTCCTCCAGAACTAGTAGTAGCTTGATGAGACTGGAAAGTTGAGGTTTATTCATCGTTTTGTCGGCCATAGGGCTTGAACTCAGGGCCTGGGCGCCATCTCTGAGCTCTTTTGCTCAGGGCAGGTGCTCTATCGCTTTGCGCCATGTTTGCACTTCCAGTTTGGGTTTGCTGTGGGTTTTGTTTTCTCTTGTCCATCCTGGGGCTTGAGCTTGGCCTGAGCGCTGCCCCCGAGCTTCTTCGCTCAAGGCGGGCGCTCTACCACTTGAGCCATGGCGCCACTTCTGGTTTTCTAGAGATGAGAATCTCATGGCCTTTCTTCCCTGGGCTGGCTTTGAACCGGGATCCTAGGATCTCGGCCTCTTGACAGGCGGAAGGCCAGGTGGTTTTGACAGGACCAGTAATCACGCCTTGGGCGACAGCTTTAAAAGACAACGCATATAATTTAAAAGCAAAGCGAAGGAGGTGGTTTGAGAAATCGGCCGGAGCTACAAAGGCGGAGACGGGAGAATAGCATGACCGACGAGGCATTCGATGCAGCAGTGATTAAAACCGAGCCATCGAGAGAGAGGGGCTGGGTGTTTTAAGCAGTTGGCATTGTGCTTGCAAGCAGAGGTTCAGGGTAGGACGGAGAGAAGTGAGGAGCAAAGGTGTGCCCTTCACCCCGCGATCTGGGTTTAACTGGTCTGGGAGCCGGGCTCTGGGCGTTGGAACACTCGTGTGGCTCATAATCAGCTGGGTCTGAGGACCGACGTGGAGGTGAATCAGAGACCATCGGGAGTCTTGATCGAAGCCGGGTGCTGGAGGCATGAGTGCATCATCCCAACCACTGGAGAGGCCAGGGAGATCTGAAGGATCACGGTTCGAAGCCAGCCCAAGCAGGAAAGTCCGTGAGACTCCGATCTCCAATGAACCACCAGAAAACCAGAAGTGGCGCTGTGGCTCAAGTGGTAGAGCGCTCGCCTTGAGCTGAAGAGCGCAGGGACAGCGCCCAGGCCCAGAGTTCAAGCCCCACGAACGACCCAAAAGGAAAAAAAAAGAAAAAACACACAACCAGCCATCTGGCAGTCATTCCTTCCAGTGCCGTGGTACCTGAACTTGTCAGCGGCCCCTCCGTGGGGAGGTTCCGCTTGAAAAATGGAGCAGGGATGGCACAAGTGGACCGCGCAGCCCGGCGGGCACAAGTGGGTCGAGTCCTGTGGCATCTGACCGCTCACCCACCCCCTCCGGCCACTCGGAGATTGTGAATGCCAACCGACGCGCTCCCTGCCCCCCAGAAACACAGCTGCAGGAATGCAGAGGAATGGAGAGCTCCTCTTGAAGACAGGTTGCACCCTGGAAGCCCCCCTTCCTTCCCCTCCTTTCCCCATTTCCACCCCCTCGCTTGTCTAGTCCTAGACGCGGTGTGCTGTTGCAGCCTGTGGCCCATTCCTTCGTTCATCGGGGAAAGTCAGATCTGGGGCAGCGTCTCCCAGAAGATGCGTAGAGCTGAGCCACACAGCTCATTAGTAGCCCGGCTGCAAAGAAGCGCGAAGCCAAGCCTCGCACGATTACAGCAATGCTGTGCCCGCCACTGGTGGCTCCCAGAGTCTCGAGGTAGGTCTTTCCTGCCCAGGCTGGCTTTGAACTGTGATCCTCAGATCTAGTCTCCTGAGTAGCAACCATGATAGTCGTGAGCCATCAGCTCCTGGCGTTAAGCTGTTTATTTTTGTCCTTCTTTTCCTCGGACCTAATCATGAGTGAACCCCAAAAAATGATTTCAAAGCTGAGCTTTGAGAAAAGGTGGAAGATCTGTTCGATTTCAGCAGACTGTTCGAGAAAAGGAAATTCATCTCCCGATCCCTGCCAGGCTGGAGGTCCCACGTCAATGTAGACCGAGTCTGGGACTGTCTCACACTACCACAGGCCACCCAGAGGGTGCCAGGGCCGGGGGGCAGGCGTTAGCCCAGGAAGGATGGTTGGGGGAGGTGGGGGGGTATTGGAAATTCAGACAAGTGACACTCGCGCGCCCCCTGCAGCTGGCCGGGCGCTGGTGCATCTAGAGAACAGCCAGGTCCACCTCACCTGAGGGGCGGGCCTGCTCCCAAACCACATCCCGGGACTCTGCCCAGCGGCTTCTCACCTGCCACTGCTGCTTTTATTTTCTTACTCCCGTCCGGGGGCTTGAACTCAGGGCCCGAGCGCTGTCCCTGAGCTTCTTTTTGTTCAAGGCTGGCACTCTTCCTGCTTGCACCCTGGCTGCACTTCCATATTTTGGGTGATCAATCAGAGATGAGAGTCTCCTGGACTTTCCAACCACGGCTGGCTTCCAACTGTGATCCTCCATTCTTAGCCTCCCGAGTAGCCAGGATGCCGGGCGTCACTACCACTTTCAAATAGCCCCAGAGAGAGGACGTGATGCTTTGGGGGATCCCTCACCTTCCACCTTCTCACAAAGGAGACAGCCGGCCTTGGGGCACTGGCCCCAAGAGACCCCCGTCCATCAACGAGAGGAGGACAAGCCGGGAGCGTGCATGCGCCCCGCCCCCAAACCCCAGAATGCCAGTGCCTTTCAGTGGTAAATGACAGCAGTGGTAAAAATGGTGGAGTCCTTAGACACTTCACCATGCCGGGAAGGAAGGCCTCATTCCCCAGGCCGTTCGCGTCTTAACAACAGCATCGAGGCGACGGAAAAGCAAAGACTGCGGCACCCGTGGCTCCCGCCTGTCCCCCTGGCTGCCCGAGAGGCCGAGATCTGAGGATTGCCATTTGAAGCCAGCCCGGGGCAGAGAGGCTGTGAGACCGTCACCTCTGATGAATGGCCACCAAAGCCAGAAATGGAGCTGAAGCTTGAGTGGCCAAGCACTAGCCTTGAGGGGGGAAACAAGCATCCCTTAGGGACAGCGTTGAGGCCCCAAGGTCAAGCCCCGGGACCGGTACAATAAAGTTACTTAAGTAGGGATCCCGTGAATTGGGTTGGCTTTTGATCAAGGCATAAGTTCTACACTTGGATGGCTGGATCTGGCTTCTAGATTTGCCCCTTGGGGTCGCCTGGTTGGCTTGCGACCTCTTCCTCCTCTTCCTCCGCTGTGAAGTGGGGACCAGAGCGTGGTCTCGGTCTGATCGGTTATTGTCAGTTTCTTGTTGTGCTTGCTGACAGCCGCTCTTTGTCAGAAAGCACTCGGAACTATGCCTGGTATGCGAGCGCCCGCTCCACGTCTGTGGGGCGGGTTATTATTCCCCGTGGGTTGATCCAGGGCTGGCTTCGCGCCTGGCCCCGGGAGTGGAAAGTCGCCTCTGCCCCCCCCAAATTTACAGTGGAGTAGGAGGCCCCATGTGCTATCACACAGATTTGGGCCAGGGGAGCAGGAAGGCTGGCCGGTGCGTCAGGTGTGGCTGGGTGGCTTAGTGGTGGAGCGCTTACCTAGCACGCACAAAGCCCCGGGTTCCATTCCTCAGTCCCACCTACACAGAAAAAAGCCGGAAGTGGTGTTGTGGCTCAAGTGCTAGAGCACTAGCTGTGAGCACACTAGAGGTTCGGGATGGTGCTCGGGCCCTGGGTTCGAGCCCCACCACTGAAAAAAAAATAGAAATAATCCTCCGTGTGGACGTGTTTTGGGATGTGGATCTGAATGATGACTCTGCCCTGCAGAACGCACCCGCCCGGGCCTGACGCCTCCCCCCCTCCTCCCCACAGGGGGCCGTGCCCAAGGGAAATGCCACCAAAGAGTTCATCGAGAGCCTACAGCTCAAGCCCGGCCAGGTGGTCTACAAGTGTCCCAAGTGCTGCAGCATCAAGCCGGACCGAGCCCACCACTGCAGGTACCCCCCCCCCCCCCCCACACACACACACACACACGCCTCCCCAGAAGACTCTTCCCTCCAGAGAATCGCCAAAAGAGCCAGACATGGCGCCGGGGCTCACAGCGGTAGAGCACCAGCCGTGAGGTTGCGGGAGGGGAGATCGGGGAGGAGGGGGGAATCTTTCCCTGCAGTGTTGGGGATCCAGGCTGCTTCCATCTTCCCATTCAGTGGACCCAAGAAGAGGGTAGAACTCGGTGTGGGTGGAGCCAAGGATGCTAATGTGACGGGCCATGGATGCTCATGTGGGTGGAGCCATTGAAATGCTTGAGTGGACGGCCAGAGCAGCAGGCTTCTGGGGGGAGGGGGGGAGCTGAAGACCCTTTTCCTGGCCTAGACCTAACATGCGCCCCGTGCACCCCACCTGCCCCGCACGCGGCCAACCCCAGCCCTGTGCTCGTCTTTCTACCCTGTGGTGCCCACACACTTACGTAGCGCCGTATTGCTTTCCGATGGATCGCTGTGCGTCCGTTATCGGGGCTCACCGGAGAGGACGGGGTAGATCTGCAGAGGCTGATAACAGAACTTGAGCCCTTCCCACCCTCTTCGGTTCGATGAGAACCTGCTCTCGGGTCCCCCAATCTTTCCATCCCACAACACTTCGGCCCACCATCCCTTTCAGTCAAAAAGGTGGCGAGCCAGTCAGACTATGGATAGAACGAAAGCCCCATAGAACTCCGATCTCCAAGTAACTGCCAAAAAGCCAGAAGTGGAGCTGTGGTTCAAGTGGTAGAACCCCAGCCTTGAGGGGGAACGCTCAGGGACAGTGCCCAGGCCTGGAGTTCAAGCCCCAGGACCAACCCTCCCCCCCAAAAAAATTACTATTATTTTTAATAAATAAAGGAAGTAAGTAGCAAGGAGGAGCAGCCCTACAGCCAGCGGAGATCGGGAGGAACCTTCAGGAAGCAGACACCGTGGCGGTTCTCTGGAGAACAGTGTCTGACAGATGTTACCAGCTAGGATGTATATCGTGAGGGAGGGTGTGTCATACGTATATTCGCACGCATAACTGCGTGTTGTACTCGATTCATTTATTTTGGCAGTGCTACGGTTCGAACTCGCAGCCTTACCTTTGCTACGTAGGCATTCTTACCGCTTGAGCCGCTTTCTGCATCATTTCCTTCTTTCTGTGCGGGTCCTGGAGCTTGGGCCCGGGTCCTGGGCGCTGTCCCTCAGCTCTTTTGCTCCAGGCTGGCGCTCTACCACTTGAGCCACAGCGCCACCTCCAGCTTGTGGTAGCTCACTGGAGATGAGCATCTCACAGACTTTCCTGCCCAGACTGGCTTTGAACCAGGATCGTCTGAAGTCAACCTCCTGAGTAGCTAGGGTGACAGGCGAGAGCCACCAGCGCCTGGCCCTTGGTGACATTTTATCACCATGGCCACCTGCCTTCAGACTAGGAGGCAGCATTGGTAATCACAGACTGGGGAGGCGGCAGACGCTTCTCCTCGGAAAGCAGGGAGCTTCCCCAGTGATCTCGGGGGACCAGGCACGAAGCCACCCACACAAAGAGCTTTTTTTCCAGTCCTGGGGCTTGAACTCGGGCTGGGCACCGTCCTTTAGCTTTTTTGCCCAAGGCTGGTGCTCTACCCCTGCGCCACAGCGCCACTTCCGGCTTTTCCTGGTTCATTGGAGATGAGTCTTGTGGACTTTTCCTGACCAGGTTGTCTTTGAACCGTGACCCCCAGATCTCTGTCTCCTGAGTAAGTAGGACGACAGGCCACTGGCACTCATCCTCCCCCCACCTTCTTGTGGGGGGTTGGGGGGTCAGGACCATTCTTCTCTCTCGGCTACGCCACCTGGTCAAGTTGTGCAAGCGATTTTGTTCCTTTTTTGTTGTTCACGCAAGCCCGATCTCAAACTCCTTGTCACCCCGGGGGAACGTCTTTCTCCGCCGGGTCGGGTCCAGCCTCTTACGTCACCCAACAGCCAAGAGGGCTGGGGTGCGCGGGCCTCTGTCCCCTGTGGTCTATGACCCCCAAAGTCCCAATCTGCCTTCTTTTTCAACTTTTTTTTTTTTCCTTAACTTTTGGTGCCGGTCCTGGGGTTTGAACTCAGGGCCCAGGTGCTATCCTGGAGCGTTTTTCTCTCGAGGTTAGCGCTGCACCGCCCGGAGCCGCAGGGCCGCTTCAGGTTTCTCCTGAGCGGTTCGTTGGAGATAGGAGTCTCACGGATCGTCCTGCCCGGGCTGGCCTCAAAGCGCGATCCTCACGTCCCAGCCTCCCCTGTGGCCGGTCCCTTGGGGGCGTCGCATTCCCCCACGGGGAGGGGAGGGACCGACCCCCCCTCCCAGGCAGTGGGCCGCCCCTGAAGGTCCCCCTCGTGTACCTCGACAGCGTGTGCAAGCGGTGCATCCGCAAGATGGACCACCACTGCCCGTGGGTGAACAACTGCGTGGGCGAGAACAACCAGAAATACTTCGTCCTGTTTACAGTGAGTCGGGGTGCCCTCCCCCCGGGGGGGCGGGTCAGGAGGCCGACCCAGCCCCACGCGGCGCCTCTCCTGCTCTTGCAGATGTACATAGCTCTCATCTCCCTGCACGCGCTCATCATGGTGGGCTTCCACTTCCTGCACTGCTTCGAGGAGGACTGGACCAGTGAGTGCGCGCGGGTGGGGGTGACACGCCCCCCGTCCGTCCCCCTCCGCAGCGGGGTGAGGGTGGAAGTGGGGGGGCGGCTCTCACGACCCTGCCCGGGGCCGGGGTCCGACCTCCTTTTATTAGATATCCTCCAAGCGAACGGCGCGGCCGGGAAAGCGAGCGCAGAGGCCCGGGCCTCCCTCCGCCACACGAGGCCGCCCCTCGCAGGCGGCCCCGCAGGTAACGTGGGGAGCCCCGAGGCCAGGCCCCACGCGGGCGAGGGAGCTTCCTTCCCACATCTCTATCTCTTCACATAGTTTTTCCTTCTGTCGGTCGCGGGGCTCGAACCCGGGGCCTGGGCGCCGTCTCTGAGCTCTTTCGCTCATGGCCGCCGCGCTCCCATTTTGAGTCGTGGCTCAAACCCCCGCCCCGGTTTTCCGGGGGTTTGTTGGAGTTAAGGCTCTCGTGAGCTTTCCTGGCCTGGCTGGCTTTGAACCACGATCCCCAGATCTCAGCTGCCCGAGTAGCTAGCGCCGGCCTTCCCCCCATGGCCGTGCTCGGTGCGAGGCTGCACGGAGCAATGCTGCCGCCTCTTCCTCCGTTTTTTTCAAGTGTGTGTGTGACTGGGGTTTGGATCTCGGGGCCTCGAGCTTGCCTGCGTGGGCTCTCCACTGCTTGAGCCATATCCCTAGTCCTTTCTTGCTTCCATTTTTAGATAGGGCCCCCGATGTTTCTCCAGAGCCAGCTCCCCATCCTATTCCTCTTACCTCGTGTCTCCCACATAGCTGGGACTACAGGCATGTACCACCATACCTGGCTTACTAATTGAGGTGGAGCCTTGCAACTCCCCCCCTCCCCCAGGCTATTTTACCTAATACAAGCCACCTTGTCTGGCTCTCCCATGAATTCTTTTTTTGGCCAGTCCTGGGGTTTGAACTCAGGGCCTGGGCACTGTCCCTGAGCTGCTTTTGCTCAAGGCTAGCACTCTACCACATGAGCCACAGCGCCACCTGCAGCTTTTTCTGTGTAGGTGGTACTGAGGAGTTGAACCTGGGGCTTCATGCATGCTAGCGAGCACACTACTACTGAGCCACATTCCCAGTCTCCCATGAATCCTTTTTGCCCCCCAGTACAGAAGGGGAAAGAAAATAAATCTTAGATCCAACCCTGCGCCAGGATCCTTTAGTTGCGGAGCACTGGTCTGCTGGTACAGCCCTGAACAAAATGAAAGTCTTAGTGGGGTGCCTGGGGCTCACCCCTGTGATCTCAGGAGGCTGAGATCTGAGGAGCCCGGTTCAAAGCCAGCGCAGGCAGGAAAACGCATGAGACTTTTTCAGCGAACCACCACAAAACCGGAAACGGAGCTGTGGCTGGTCGAGCGCCAGCCTTGAGCAAGAGCTCAGGGACGGCGCCCGGCCCTGAGTTCAAGCCCCACAACCGACAGGAAAAAGTCCCCGGCCTCCCGGGGCTCCCACCGCCATGCTGTAGCTGCTCAGGAGGCTGAGATCTGAGGCCCGCAGTTTGGAGCCAGCCTGAGCAGGAGTCCGTGAGACTCTCCTCTCCAACCAACCAGCAGACGAGGCGGGGAGCCGAGCTGCGGCCAAGCAGTAGAGCGCCAAGCCGAAGCAAAAAGGCTCAGACCCAGCACCCAGGCCCTGAGTTCAAGACCCAGGACCAGCACAGAGAAGGAAGGAAAGGAAGGGAGGGAGGGAGAGAAGGCAGGTAGACAGGGGAAGCCAGGGAGCGCAGAGTACAGAGTTGAGGCCCTAAAGCCTCCTTTCTCCCTGGTATATTCCCCGGGGGGCCCCCCAAGGATGGGCTGCTCCCCAGCCCTCAGCGGAGAGCTGGGAAGAGTGTTTCTCTGTTGGAGTTCATCCCTCAGGAGCCCGAGGCATGTCCCCGGGGGTCCCCTAGTACCTTTGCAGACCGGGAAGGGGGGGGCACCCTCAAAACCAGTGCAGCCGGACCCCACCTCGCAGGACCCATCTCCAGCCAGGGCCGGGCGCCGGCGCTGAGCAGCGCGCACGGTGCGGCCGGCGCTGAGCGGCGCCTTCGCGTTGCAGAGTGCAGCTCGTTCTCGCCGCCCGCCACGGTCATCCTGCTCATCATGCTGTGCTTCGAGGCGCTGCTCTTCCTCATCTTCACCTCGGTGATGTTCGGCACGCAGGTGCACTCCATCTGCACGGACGAGACGGTGAGTGGCGGGCCGGGGAGCGGGGGAGGTTCGGGTCACTCCGTGGGGCGGCCGTGTCCCCCCCCTTGCGGTTTTTTTTGGGGGGAAAAAGGAAGAGCACTTGGGCCCGCGTGTGGAGAGCCGAGCTTGGGAGTGGGGGTGGGGGGTGCAGCTGCTGCCATCCAGTGATCTGGGGGTGGGGGGTCACCCCCTCCCCCCAGGTGCAGCCCAGCAACTCTGGGTTCTGAGTAAATGCGGGTCTGGGAAGCAACGGCATCAGCGCTGGGGCTCAGCGCTCCCCCCTCCCAGGCCGCCGTTCCCCCCACCCACCCAGGACCCACTGAGGCAGCGTTGGGGGGCGCCCTGTAACTCGTACTAACTCCTCTCCTCCCTCGCGCGGGGCCTCTGTCCGCCCTCCTCCTTCTCACCCAGCACGGGGCCAGAGCAGTCATTTGATGGGGTTCCCCTCCTCCCCCCCTTTTTTTGTCTGCAAAGCGGTCGCAGTGGCTCTCAGACTCACCGAGGGGTCCCCCACCCACCCAGGGCCACACACGGACATGCATGCGTTCCTCCAGAGCCCGGTGACCCTCGTCACCAGACACAGAGAGGCTCCTCAAAGAAAGAGGAAGCATTGGCTGGGCGCCGCCGGGGCTCACGCCTGCCATCCTGGCCGCTCAGGAGGTTGAGATCTGAGGATCGTGGTTCAAAGCCAGCCTGGTCAGGAAAGTCCGTGAGACTCATCTCCCATGAACCACCAGAAAACCTGAAGGGGTGCTGTGGCTCAAGTGGTAGAGCGCTCGCCTTGAGCTGAAGAGTTGAGGGACAGAGAGCCTAGGCCCTGAGTTCAAGCCCCAGGACTGACCAGAAAATAAAAGAGAAGCAGCCGGGGCGCCAGCGGCTCCCGCCTGTCATCCCAGCTCCCCAGCAGGCTGAAATCTGAGGATGATGGTGCAGAGCCAGTCCCGAGAAGGAAAATTCAGGAAACTCTTCATCTCTCTTTTATTAACCACCCCCAAAACACAACAACAGCAACACAGAACTGGTGCTGTGGCTCAAAGTAGTAACGCACTAGCCTTGATCACAAAAACTCAGAGAGGGACAGCTTGTGCCCAAGACCCTGAGTTCAAATCTCAGGAGTGGCATGCATGCACGCACATGCGTGCCCGTGCACACACACACACCAAAAGCAAGCAAGCATTCACAGCCCAGTCCACCTGCATCCAGCTCACGCCAGGCCCTGGCCGCCCAAAGCCCCCGCCTGGAAGCGCTTAACTGAAAGTGTGATTGTTCTTGTTTTCAGGGAATAGAGCAATTGAAAAAGGAAGAGAGAAGATGGGCTAAAAAAACAAAGTGGATGAACATGAAAGCCGTGTTCGGCCACCCCTTCTCCCTGGGCTGGGCCAGTCCCTTTGCCACGCCAGACCACGGGAAGGCAGACCCGTACCAGTACGTGGTCTAGCAGCCTGGCCACGCACACACACCTGGCCCCGCAGCCGCCGTGGCTCGCGTGGCTCGAGCAGAGACGACTCCTCCTTCCGAGGAAAACACACAAAAGCGAGTTTTCCGTGAGGTCTCAAGGACCATGGCGGGCGGTGGCGGAGAATACCCACCCACCGCGCCACGGTTGTTTTTCTCCTCACTGTTGGCTTTTTCCAGCTCGCCTCCGGCGGGTGTGAGTTTGCACGCTCGCCCCGTGTCTGCGGGAGCGGAGGCTGCCCCCCCCCCAAATCACTCCTCTGGCCCCCGATCGCCCCCTCCGCGCTCTCTCCCGGACTCATGACTAACGTGGGGGCGGGGATCCGGTGGTGGGACCCGACCTGGACGGTTGGCCCCGGGGTGGGAGGGGGGAGAGCCGGGGGGGGGCTCGACCTCTTCCCCCCCTCTGTCCCCCTCCATGGGACCTCCTCAGAGACCACGCCGGACCCGGCCAGCCCGGGCTCGGGGCCAGGAGGGGCGCCCCGAGCAGGGGGGGGGTGCAGGGTTCCAGGCAGCCCTGGGCTCCCCGCCTTCTCTGTACGCTCCCTCGATGATGTGACACCCACCACGCGTTGCACAGCCCCCCCCTCCCCGGCCCAGGGTGAGCCGTGAAGCCCGGGCGGGGGGAGGGCTGGGGGGGTCGGGGGTTCTTCACACGGACAGAGGGCCGCCTCCGCGCCGACGCTCGCACGCAGACCCCCTCGCTCTCCTGCGCGGGGGAACGGGATGGGGGGCACCCACCCCCACAGAGCCCCCACTCCTGGGCCCTCCGCGCGGATTTCTTTTTTTAAAACAATCGCCCCCCATTTTTGTAGCCGTCGCGGGGTGGGGGTGAGGGGGGGTGGGGGCCCTGCCAGCCCCCGGGCGGCGGGACGCGCTTCCCCGCGGAAACGAGGCAATAAAACGTTCCCCAAACACGCCCTGGCTCTGCCGTCTCCTGTGTCCATCTGTCCGTCCTCTCCCCACCCCCAAGTAAGGCCACGGGCGGGGGGGGGGGGGCACGACCTCGGTGGGGAGGCCGAGGCCCGAGGATCGCAGTCCGGAGCGCGAGCCCCGGACCGACCCAGAAACCGCCACAGAGAGAGAGGCCGCCCCGGGCCGCGGGCCCCGGCCCCGCCCCGCGTCAGAGGACGGCCGCTGCTCGGCTCCCCCGCGTCCGTCCTCATCCGCCTGTCCTCGGCCCGGTGTCCCGGTCTGCACGACGCGGGGACGGCGCCCTCTCATCTCTCGCTAGTAACTTCTCGGACGTGGATCAACTTTTCCCCATCCTCCACCTTCGCGGACCCCGCGGTTCTGCCTGCGAAGAGATGCACGTTCTCACGCCCTGACCCCGCCCGCCCGCCCGCCAGCCAGCCAATCCGAGCAGCCGCTCCCAGGCAACCAATCCGAGCAGTGCTCCAGGTGACCAATCCGAGCAGCCGCTCCCGGCCGACCAATCCGAGCAGTGCTCTGGGCGACCAATCCGAGCAGCCGCTCTGGGTGCTGCCGCTCTGGGTGCTGCCCCTTGGCCGGCACGTGGGCCGCGGGCGTTTCCGCTCCGGCCCCGCCTGGCTGCCCACCGAAGCTTCGAGGCGGGCCGGAGCCCCGGGGAAAACCCCAAGACGGAAATCTAGAACCCTCCAGCCGGGTTCCACCAGCTCCGAGGGGAAGCCATGGGAGCTGAAGACGGGGCCTGACGGTGAGCACCCCGAGCGGAGTGGGGCGGGGGTGGGGGGCGCCGGTGGCCCAGCCGGCTGGGGAGGCCCAGGCCTGAGGTCCGCGGCTCGAGGCCGGCTCCGGGGGAGACGCTCATCTCCAACAGCCACAAGACGATGGCGGAGTGCCGGGCTCCAGCGGAAAAACCACAGGACAGCAGCGCCAGGGCCCCGAGCTCAGGCCCCATCCCCGACACCTCCCCAGAAAACAAGGCAGGAGGCCAGCGTGGAGACACACGCCTGCAACCCCCGAGCTCACGAGGCAGACGGAGGCTTGGGCGTTCGAGGCCAGCCCGGGACAGTCCGCGGGAGACGGCGTGCCTGCAGCCCGGTGGGGGCCCTCCGGGCCTGCGTCCACCCAAACAGCCTCCTAACACCGGCTCGCTGGTGTACGAAGACCACCACCACAACCTGGAACACACAAGTTCTCGAGAGAAGTACACCTCAGCCCCAATCCACGTCTTCCAGGAGGCTCGTTGCTCACCTGCCTTGTTCTCTCCCCGGGACGCCCACAAATGTGATATTCCAGGGCCAAGCAAACCCGCATGAAGGGGCTGCGAAGGTGGCTCAGTGGTCCAGTGCTCGCCTAGAAAGCATGAAGCCCGGGGTTCGATTCCTCAGCACCACATACACAAAAAAAGCTGGAAGTGGCACTGTGGCTCTAAGTGGTAGAGTGTTAGCCTTGAGCAAGAGAAGCTCAGGGACAGCGCCCAGGCCCTGATTTCAAGCCCCAGGACTGGAAAAGAAAAGAAAGCCTGTATTAACAGCATTTTTCATTGCTGCATAATCAATGTACTGTGCTATTATTGCTGTTGTACATTTTGATTCCAGCTTTGCATTCTAATCGGGTGTTCAGGTTTGTATGGTGTAACTATTCATGTCTTATCATTAGTGTGTGTGTGTGGGGAGGGGTACTGGGGCTTGATTCGGGCTAGCATTCTACCACTTGACCCACAAGTCCACCTTGGGCTTTTTTTTAAATACCAGTCCCAGGGCTTGAATTCAGGGCCTGGATGCTCCTAGCCTGCACTGAGCTGCTGTGCTCAAGTCTAGCGCTCTACCACCGGAGCCACAGCTCCCACTTCTGGCTTTTTTTTGGTGTTTAGAGCTGACAGTCTCACGGGCTTTCTATCCCCAGACTGGACTTTGAACCTCGATCCTCAGCTCTCGGCCTCCCCAGTTGCTAGGATGACAGGCATGAGCCACAGAGGCGCGGCTCGATTATTGTGTGACCTTTTTGCTGTGCAATAATTTCAGACGGACAAAAAGAATATGACAGGATAATATCGCGCCCAGTATCATTCATCGGGTCTCTGCCAGGAGCAGAGGCGTGGCTCAAGTGGCAAAGTGCCAATCTTGAGTGGAAAAAATGAGAGCTGCAGAGCGGCGCTTTTCTGCGTGCACCAGGGCCCCTCTTTTTGGCAGGACCCCGCTTGTCCTGACTAGTCTCCTTTGGTCTGTGCTCACTAAGTCTATATCACCACACAAGGCTGAAGACTGAGGGCATCACGGTTCAAAACCAGCCCTGGCCAATCAAATGCAGAAGACATTCATCTCCAGTGAACCAGCCAAAGAAAAAAGCAAAAAACCTGCTGTGGCTCAAGTGGTGGAGCGCCAGCCTTGAGTGTGCAAACTAAGCACGAGCAAGAGGCCCAGAGTTCAGACCCCAGCACCAGAATTCAAAACAGAACAAAAGCCAGGCGTCAGTGGCTCACACCTGTCATTCTAGCTACTCAGAAGGCTGAGATTTGAAGATGGAGGTTCAAAGCCAGCCCAGGGCAGGAAAGTCCGTGAGACTTTATCTCCAGTGAGCCAGCAAAAAGGTGGAGGTAAAGCTGTGGCTCAAACGTGGGGGGGGAGGGGTGGCTGGGAAGGTGGCTCAGTGGTAGGGCGCTTGCCTTGCATGCAGGAGGCCCTGGGTTTGATTCCTCAGTGCCACATAAGCAGAAAAAGCCGGAAGTGGCGCTGTGGCTCAAGTGGTAGAGCGCTAGCCTTGAGCTGAAGAGCTGAGGGACAGCGCCCAGGCCGAGTTCAGGCCCCATGACCACTACCACCAACAAAAAAAGTGGTAGGGGCTAGCTTTGAGCAAAAGAAGCTCAGGGCCGGCGCCCAGGCCCTGAGTTCAAGCCCCAGGAAGGCCTGTCCTCCCACAACAAGGCCATGAAACTTAAAGTCCTGAAATCACTGTTTTTTAGGGTGGAGTGAACACTGGAGCAGAGGGCACAAACTGTGCCTCAGTTTCCCTTTCAGCATAGTAGAAGGGGTGGCGCTGGGCTGCGTTGTCTCGTGTGGGAGAGAAGAGGGTGGAACTACTAGCTGCTAGTCCTGAACCCCGACTCCCCAAACAACTCCCCCCACTGTATGTGTGTGTGTGTGTGTCTGTCTGTCTGTCCATCATTCCCTCTGGAGGTGTTGGGCCTCCTGTGGCCCCACGGCAGGTGAGTGGCTTGAAAGACTCGTGGTTGGGGGCGGGGGGCGCCCACCCTGCATGAGCGGACCCCACGCGGGGGCCAGTGTCGTGTCCCCCCCCCCCCGCCGCCCCCCTGCGACCAGCCCCGCACCCCCGCATGGCCTCCGCCGCCGGCCTCGCCCGCTGCCTCCCTCCCCTGCTCGCCGTCCGTGGTATCTGGTTTTCCTTGTTGAGCTGCTGGCCCGGGGGCCCACCCCAGATCTCAGTGGGCTTGGGGGGGCCGGCCCCGCGGCCCCTCTGGGGTGTCCTGCCGGGCCGGGGGGGGGGGGGGGGGGGCGGAGACCAGGCCGCGGCCGCGCCGGCTGAGCCTCTTGTTCCCCCCTTTCTCCCCTCCCCCCTCCCCTCTTCCCCCTCCCCTCCCTCCGCCCTCCCCTCCTCCCCCCTTCCCCCCCCTCCCCCCGCCCTCCCCCTCCCCTCCCCCCGCCCTGCCCTCCTCCCCCGCTCTCCCCACTCCCCTCCTCCCCTCCCCTTCCCCCCGCCCTCCCACCTCCCCCTGCCCTCCCCCTCCCCCCCGCCCTCCCACCTCCCCCCTACCCTCCCCCCTCCCCCCCGCCCTCCCACCTCCCCCCTACCCTCACCCTCCCCCCCGCCCTGCCCTCCCCCTCCCCCCCGCCCTGCCCTCCCCTCACCCCCCGGCCCTCCCCTCCTCCCCTCTCCCCTCCCCCCTGCCCTCCCCCCCGCCCTCCCACCTCCCCCCTGCCCTCCCCCTCCTCCCCACCCTCCCACCTCCCCCCCCTCCCCCTCCCCTCCCCCCCGCCCTGCCCTCCCCTCACCCCCCGGCCCTCCCCTCCTCCCCTCTCCCCTCCCCCCCGCCCTGCCCTCCCCTCACCCCCCGGCCCTCCCCTCCTCCCCTCTCCCCTCCCCCCCGCCCTGCCCTCCCCTCACCCCCCTCCCCTCCTCCCCCCGCCCTCCCCCCGCCCTCCCCACTTCCCTCCTCCCCTCCCCTCCCCCCCGCCCTCCCACCTCCCCCCTGCCCTCCCCCTCCCCTCCCCCCCGCCCTGCCCTCCCCTCACCCCCCGGCCCTCCCCTCTCCCCTCCCCCCTGCAGGGCATCGAGCGGCTGAAGCGCAAGAACCACCCGCGGGCGCCCCGCGGCGGCTGGCGGTCGGTGGAGGCGGCCTTCGGGGGGCCCCCGTCCCCCAACTGGCTGAACCCCTTCTCGCCGGGGCCGGGCCGGCCGCGGGCGCCCGCGCGCGGGGACCTGATCCGCCAGCTGTCCTCGCTGTCGGACCTGGAGCTCGCGGCGCCCGGCGCGGCCTCGGCCTCCCCCGCCTCCGACTCCTCCTCCCCCGCCTCCGGCTCCTCCTCCCCGGCCTCCGCCGCCGCCTCGCCCGAGACCCCGCACCGGGACGCGGCCTCCGCGGCCACCTCGGCCGGCGACTAGGCGCCGCGGGCCGCCCCAGCTTCGGTAAAGACGCGCGCCGTGCCAGCCGCTGCCTCCCTCTGCGGCCGGGCGGCCGGGCGGGGCGCGGGGGCGGGGCCTGGCGGTGGGCGGGGCCGGGGTGAGGGGCGGGGCCTGCTGGGGGCGGGGCGGGGCCGGGCAGCGAACCCAAGGTCCCCAAGGAGAGCAGCGATGGCCGAGGGGAGCAGGAAGACGTGCGCGCGCACACAGGTGGACAGATGCGCGCACGCGCAGGCCGGCGCACGCACGCACGCACCCACGTGTCTCGGCGCTGCGCGGTGCGGAGCAGGCTTTGACCGGGGCTCGAACTCGGAGCCCGGGCGTCGCCCCCCCTCCCACGCTTCTGGGCTCAAGGCGGGCGCTCCGCCGCCTGCGCCACGGCGCCGCGCCAGCTTTTTGCTGGCTCATGGCGGGGGGGGGGGGGGAGCGTTCCTGCCCAACGCGCTTCGAACCTCGGGTTCGGATCCCAGCCTCCCGGGAGCCGCCGGGATGGCAGGCGTGGGCCCGGGGCCGGGGTGGGGGGCCGGGGCCACGACGCGCCACGCGGACCAGGCGGCACTGCGTGAAAGCGGTTTAATTGGAAGCGGGCGGGGGACAGCGGGGTCGGGACCCCGTCCCAGCCGGGGAGGGGCGGGGCCTGCGGGCCTCGGGGCGGGCAGCGAGGGCGGCGGGGCCTGTCCCCCCCCGCCGCGGGCCGCCCCGGCGGGACCCGGGCCCTGCGCCTCTCGCGCGGGCGGCGCGGCGGGTTTTCCTTGGATCCGCCCCAGGGCTCGAACTCGGGGCCTCGGGCGCCCTGCCTCTTGGGCCAAAGCCCCGCCGCAGCATCCTGGTGCTTCACTAGGCGCGGGGGTCTCGCGGCCTCTCCTGCCCGGGGCTGGCTTCGAACTCTGATCCTCCGCGCTCAGCCTCCCAGCGTGGCCGGATGCGGGGGGGGGGGGGGGTGAGGAAAGGCTGAGACGTGAAGCGATCATCCTGGGTCTGCAAGCCACGGAGGACGGAGCGCGGCCCGCGCTCTAGGAGATGAGGGCCATCTTCTCCGCGTGGATCCCCTTCACTTCCCGCGACGTGAACTTGAAGATGAACTTCTTGGGGCCGCTCTTCACCGGGATGCACTGGATCTGGAACTGGATGGCCTCGCCCGCGGGCAGCATCCTAGAACATTCCAAGCCCACAGACCCTCAGGGGGCGGGCGGGCGGGCAGGGGCGAGGGCCTCGTCTGTCAAGTAAACATGCTGGCACCACTGCGCTCGCTCCGAGTCGGGAGTCGGGAGTCGGGGCGCGGCGAGCTCACCCTTTGTCCACGGTCTGCGTGGAGGAGATGGCCAGGCTCTCGAGGGAGAAGGTGATGTGGGTGAGCGGGATGGGCAGCACGTTGCGGAAGCGGCACACGCACGTCAGCTCCTGGCCCACCTTCCCCGTGTCCGGCATCTGCGGCAGACACGGCCCACGGGGTCCACGCGCGCCGGGGGAGTGCTCCCACAGGCCCCCCCATCCCGCCACCGCTGCACGCACGTGTGTGCACGCACGCGCGAATGCGTGGACAGATGCTCGACAGATGCTTGGTTGCTTGCACACACAATTTCACCACGTGTGGGGGTCAGCCTGCATCTCCTTGTGATGTCAAGGCTGCCCACAGCTACGGGTCCAACCTCAGGGTCAGGATTACAGGCGTGGGCTGCCACACTGGGGCTTGATCTTAGGACCAAGGTGCCCATCCCTGAGCTATTTTTGCTCAAGGCAGGTTCTCTACCCCTTGAGCCACAGTGCCACTTCCAGTTTCCTGGTGGTTCCTTGGAGATCAGACTCTCACGGACTTTCCCGTCCAGGGCTGGCTTTCACCCGCGATCCTCACCTCTCAGCCTCCTGAGCAGCTGGGACGACAGGCGTGAGCCACACAGCCCTGGTCCTAAGCTCCGCTTTGCAGAAATGACCAGAGCTGCATTGTGGACGAGGTACATCCATACAGGCTTGGAGGCCACTGGGCCCACAGCCCGACAGAGTGGAGATGGAAGTGGGGGCCACATGGGGGGGGGCTCACCAAGGCTTCCTGCAGCCCCGGCTTGCTCAGGACCTTGGAGTTGGCAACGAGTGAACACTGCCCTTGCTTTTCCCCCTTGGTGAACTGAGGCCCGAGATTTACTCCCTGGAAGGCCACCGTGGCCCACATGCTAAACACCAGACTCTAGCATAAAGCTTCTAGAAAGCTGAGGAACACGGTTCAAAGCCAGCCTGCGCAGGAAAGTCCGTGAGACTCTGATCTCCAAGGAACCCCCAGAAAACCCAAAGGGGTACCTTGGCTCAAGTGGTAGAGCACCCGCCCTGAGCCAGCCCTGGGACCAGCACAAAACTAGAGTCTGCACCCCACCCCAGAGCGCTGCCATCAGTGGGCTGCGTCGGAAGGCAGCGGGCGGCTCACCTCGACAAAGAAGTTGGAGTACACGAAGTGGAGGGTGTCGTCGGTGCCTGTGGACTCCTCCGACTTCAGGTCCTGCGCCAGGAGGATGATCTTCACTACCACCTCATCGTCTACCATGCCCAGCTTGGGGATGTAGGTGTCCGGGGACACGATGAACACCACTTGGGCTTCTGCGCGAGAGGGGCAGGGGAAGAGAGCACTTGACACTGAGCCCACATGGCCATGAGTTCGGGGTGGATTAAAACACTCAACCTTGGGCCACAGCGCCACTTCTGGTGGGGGGGGGGGGGCGGGTCCATTGGAGACAAGAGTCTCAACAGTCTTTCCTGCCCGGGGCTGGCCTCGAATCGCGATCCTCCAGACCTCAGCCTCCTGAGCAGCTGGGACGACAGGCAGGCGCCCGGCAGGAATGCACACGGCCCTGTTCCATACCTTCCCCTTCGACCACCTCCTCCTTGTTGACCACGGCGAGCTGCGCCACATTTTTGCCTGTGTAGGTCTGCAGGTTGATGGAGGCAGAGAAGCTGACCCTCCGTGTCTCCTCGGTGGTGCGCCTGAGCAGCACGGTCATGACCACGGGCCTGCCCAGCTCCACCGTTTCCTCCATGATGGACAGCCCCAGCAGACTCCGCTTGTGCAGGTCCTGCGGCGGCCTCGGAACTTGCAGGAGAGAGTATGCGTGGTTCATGGCCTCTCTCTCTTCCGCCGAGCCTACGGAGACACGACGTGGCGTTTGGGGCCAGAGCGCTGGTGGCTCACGCCTGTGATCCTAGCGACTGAGGAGGCTGAGAGCTGAGGATCGAGGGTGGAGGCCTTCTCCAGGGGAAGCACAGTCTTGTGTGAGACTTTATTTCAGACGAATCACCAAAAACCAAGGCCAGAAGTAGAGCGCCAGCCTTGAACACGAGAGCTCAGGCACAAGCGCTTTGCCCGGGCCCTGAGTTCAAGCCCCATGACGGGCAAAAAAGGGAAGAAATCAGGTCTGACTTTATAAAGCCCAGATGAGCCCGGACTACGATCCTCCTATTTCCGCTTCCTTTACTTGCAGAGATGGATGGACGCCTGCCACTCCCTCAGCTGTTAATGCAGGTGTCCGCTCCTGAGCCCAGCCTGGCTACAAATCGCCTCCCCTCCCCGCCACCCCACAGTCCCACCACCAGCAGCACCCCTCCTCCCCCCGGCCAGGCCCAAGCTACCTTCGGGGTACTTATACTGATAGGTGATGTCGTGGCGGCGGTCCTGGCCCACCGCCTTGGTGCTGATGTTCTTGCCGATGCTGTCGGTCTCCACGGCGATGAGGCTGTACACGTCCTCACCGCCCACCTTCTTCAGCAGCCAGATCAGCTTGTCCCCGTTCACCTCGGTGAAGATGAACTTGGTGTCGTAACCCAGGAAGATGTCGCCGTTGCGAATGGCGGGCAGCGGGGAGGGCCCGCAGCGGAAGATGCCTGTGGGAATGGTGGCCGTCAGGGGTCACCCCAGGGGGCAGCCCATACACTGGGTTGTGTGTGTGTGTGGGGGGGGGGGTGGCGGCAGCGGAACCTGCCCAGGAGTCAACACTCCCACCACTGGCCACATCTGGCCAGGGACTAGTAAGTAGCGCACACCTGTAATCCCAGCCACTCGGGAGGCTGAGTTCTAAGGATCCTGGTTTGAAGCCAGCCCAGGCAGGAAAGCCCATGGGACTCTCTGACTGCTGATGAACCAGCAAAAGGTCGGAAGTGCTCAGCTGGGTGCACTTAGGGTTCTGGTGGTTCATTGGAGATCAGAATCTCACAGCTGTTCCTGCCCAGGCTGGCTTTGAACTGCGATCCTCACATCTCAGCCTCCTGAGAGGCTAGGATGACAGGCGGGAGCCACCGGCGCCCGGCTAGATGAACTGTGAAGATGGCTTTCTGGCTAGAGGTCAGGGTTTCCGCTCCCAGCAATCAAGAGGCTCGCAGGGGCTCTCAGCATCGCACTCAGTCTGGGCAAAATGAAGTCTGCACTCAGTCTCATCTCAAGCCGTGCCGGCTGCCTCTGTGCACACCTGTCAGCCTCAATGGACACGGGAAGCACAAATAGGAGGATCACAGCCCAGGTGCGATCCCACCCAGAAATCACCAAAGAAGCCCAGGCACCCGTGGCTCCCGCCTGTCATCCCAGCTACTGAGGAGGCTGAGAGCTGAGGATCGCGTTCAGGACCAGCCCGGGCAGGAAAGTCCTCGACACTCTTCTCTCCAATGAACCACTCAGGTGGAAATGACCCAAGTGGCAGTGTGCCATGAGTTCCAGCCCCAGGACCAGTAGAAAGAAAGCAAAAAGGTTCCTGGAGGCATGGTTCAAGCACCTGGCCCAGCACATGCAAGTTCAATTCCCAGGACCTAAGGAATAACTAGCCAGGCTGCAGGCGTAGCTCAAGTGGCAGAGGGGTGTCTAGTAGTGACAAGATCCTGAGTTCAAACCTCAGCTCTGCTTCTAAAAAGCAGCCATGCCAGCCGGGCACTGGTGGCTCACACCTGTCATCCCAGCTACTCAGGAGGCTGAGATCTGAGGATCGTGTTTAAAGCCAGCCCAGGCAGGAAAGCCCGTGAGACTCTGATCTCCAATGAACCACCAGAAAACCCAGAAGTGGCGCTGTGGCTCAAGTGGTAGAGCGCTGGCCTTGAGCTAAAAAGCTGAGGGACAGCGCCCAGACCCAGAGTTCAAGCCCCACGACCAACCAAAACATAAGCAGCCATGCCCCAGCAGCCCCTCTGCATCCCCACCCCCGGGCCCCCACCCAGGCCGCACGCTCACCATGGCTGATCTCCTGTGGGGTGCCATCCAGGGCCTGCCAGCCATCGTTGCCCACGGGCAGATCTGGCCGCCGCATCCACGCGTCTGTCCACACGTGGAAGTTCCTGTGGCAGGCAGGGAACAAGGCCCAGCCCCGTGGTTAGATGGGAACACAGCTAGGATCCACAGAGGGGAGCATGGGTCACCGAGTTCCACCCCCAGAGCCTTGCCTGGGGGGTGGATTGGGGGTAGAGGGGGTGGGGCGCCCCAAGCCTTCCCAGAAGATGTCACTGGTAGACCAAGTGAACCGCTCAAGGCCGGACACCATCTTTGGGGTTTTGAGTATGACACACTGAATAAATGCTTGGTGAATGAATGAGCAATGGGAAGTTTGACCTTTTTCTTTGCTTTTTTCTTTTTTGCCTGTCCTGAGACTTGAACTCAGGGCCTGGGCGCCATCCCTGAGCTTCATTTGCTCAAGGCTGGGCGCTCTACCACTTGAGCCACAGCGCCACTTCTGGCTTTTTCTGTGTCTGTGGTGCTGAGGAATGGAACCCAGGACTTCATGCATGCTAGGCGAGCACTCTACCACTGAGCCACCTTCCCAGTCCAGGTCTGACCGTTTTCTGGGCAGTAGACTACCTCTGGCTTGGATCCTGATTTTGTAACTGGCCAATCTTGGAACTCATTTTGTGTGAATGGGGGTGGGGGTCATGGGGCTTGAACTCTGGTCCTGGGCGCTGTCCCTGATTCTCTTTGTGCACAAGGCTAGTGCTCTACCACTTGAGCCACAGTGCCACTTCCGGTTTCCTGGTGGTTCATTGGAGATCAGAGTCTCACAGCCTTTCCTGCCCAGGCTGGCTTTGTACTGCGATCCTCAGATCTCAGCCTCCTGAGTAGCTGGGATGACAGGCGTGAGCCACGGACGCCAGCTGGGAACTGCATTTTTAAATGACTTCTGCTGGGGCAGTTCCTGCTCAGCCTGTCTCAAATCTGAATTTTGGAAACGGATTTCTGGGCATCGCCCCCTTATCAGTGTCTAATAGATCAAGCGTGGAGCGGGGCGCCCGTGGCTCCGCCTGTCACCCCAGCTCCTCAGGAGGCTGAGATGTGAGGATCACGGTTCAAAGCCAGCCCAGGCAGAAAAGTCCCCATGAGACTCTTCTCTCCAAATGAGCCACCAGAAAACCGGAAGTGGCGCTGTGGCTCAAGTGGTAGAGCGCTCGCCTTGAGCTGAAGAGCTCAGGGACGTCGCCCAGGCCCTGAGTTCGAGTCCCACTACCAACACGTAAAAGAAAAATCACAGAGGAGCGCAGGGCACCCTACCACACGGAGTCCTTGGTGAGGTCCGGGATGGTCTTGCCGGTCTGGTTCAGGTAGATGTCCACGGTGAGGTCCTTCTCCGTGTCGTGGGCTGACTCGAAGGCCGTCACACTGCGGGCGGGGATGCCCAGAGCCCTGAGCACTGCAAGGCGACGCGCCGGGGTGAGGGGGTGAGCAGCGCCCGTGGGGGCGTGGGGGAGCTCCCCCCCCACCAGTGCGGCCCACCCACCCGTGGTGAGGATGCCGGAGAACACCCAGCACTGGCCGAAGTTGACGGGCTGCTTGGTGGTGTGGAACTGCTGCAGGATGGCCACGCTGCTGGACCACAGGTGCGGCGCCGTCCCGCCCGCGTAGTTCCCCGACCAGTTCCCCGTGAGCACGCCGTTCGAGTTCGCCGCACTCATCTGATTGGGATGGGGGGGGGGGGGCATCAGCCTGCGACGGGCGGGACAGCCCTGACCCGCACCAAAGCTTCCATGGCTTCCAGTATCTTGTTTTGTGCGTGTGGGGGAGGGGGGTCCTAGGATTTGAACTCAGGACCTGGGCGCTGTCCCTGAGGTTCTGGTGCTCGAGGCGAGCGCTCTACCACTTGAGCCCCAGCTCCACCTTTGGAGATGAGAAACTCTCATGGACTTTCCCAGCCCAGAGCCTCAGGATCTCTGCTTCCTGAGGAGCTGGGATTATAGGCGGGAGCCGCAGCACCCGGCCTAGGAGGAGTTTCTAAACCTGAGAAGGCCAAGGCAGGTCCCCGGGCGGGGTTGACGGGATCAGAGTGACCCTGTCCACCCAGCCGAAGCCCCCAGCCAGCCCAGCATCCCCCACCCCACCCCAGACCAACCATGGCACACATGGTACGGGCCACCAGCACAGGGTCCCTCATTTCCAGGATCTTGAGGTAGCTCTGGGTCAGCAGGTAAATGGCGCAGCTTAGGATATTTTTCTCAAACTGGTTGGGAAAGGCAGGGGGGGGGACAAAAAACAAGAGAGGCAGGTGAATGGTTTGCCCAGATTACAGATTACCAGGCACCACCTCCTGTGGCCCTCACGGCTGGCCGCCTGAGGGGGGGTGGGGGGTGGTTAATGCCCCGGCCACGCTCTGCGCTGGCCTTGCAACCTAGACTAGGCCGCCGGGGAAGGAGCGGCGATGGCTAGCTGCTCGGCTGGCTGCTGGTCTGGGTTCGCGCAAGGGAGGCAGAGGCGAGGAGCAGGGGAAGAAGGGGAGGGAGCATGAGATCGAGGGAGGGTGCTGGAAATGAAGGATCTAGGAAGGGGGGGGAAGGGAGAAATGGATGGAAGGGGGTGGTGGATAGAAGGGAGGGAGGGAGACAATGGAGCAATGGTGGCGATGATGAAGGAGAGGATGGAGATGGTGGAGGGAGAGAAGGATGAGGGGAGGAGGGAAGGAAAGAGGAAAGCCACAAGGAATGGATGGAATAGGGAGCCGGCCGGTGGCTCCCGCCTGTCATCCTAGCTACTCAGGAGGCTGAGATCTGAGGATCAAGGTTCAAAGTCAGCCTGGAGCCAAGCCAGAAAATCCATGAGACATTTCTCTTTGCCCGTCCTGGAGCTTTGAACTCAGGGCCTGTGCACTATCCCTGAGCCTCTCTGTGCTCAAGGCCAGCGCTTTACTACTTAAGCCACGGCACCACTTCCGGCTTTTTCCCAGTAGTTTATTGGGATGAGAGTCTCACTTTTCTGCCCTGGCTGGCTTCAAAACACGATCCTCAGATCTCAGCCTCCTGAGTAGCTAGGATGACACTGGAGACTCTTATCTCCAATGTACCCAAGAAAACCGAAAGTGGTGCTCAAGTGGTAGAGCACTCACCTTGAGTGAAAAAGCTCAGGGACAGTGCCCAGGCCCAGAGTTCAAGCCCGACAACAAAATAAAGAGCTCTAAAGAAAGACTATAGATGAAAGAGGGAAGGACAGATGTGGGAAAGAAGGGCTGGAAGAAGGAAAAGATGGATGGATAGATGGATGGGTGGGTAGATGGGTGGATGGATGGATGGATGGATGGGTGGATGGGTGGGTGGATGGGTAGATAGATGGATGGATGGATGGATGGATGGATGGATGGATGGATGGATGGATGGATGGGTGGGTGGATGGATAGATGGATGGATGGATGGATGGGTGGGTGGATGGGTAGATGGATGGATGGATGGATGGATGGATGGATGGATGGATGGATGGATGGGTGGGTGGGTAGATGGGTAGATGGATGGATGAGTGGATGGATGGATGGGTAGATGGATGGATGGATGGATGGATGGATGGGTGGGTGGATGGATGGGTGGGTGGGTGGGTGGGTGGGTGGGTAGATGGATGGATGGGTGGGTGGGTGGGTGGATGGATGGATGGATGGATGGATGGATGGATGGATGGATGGATGGATAGGTGGATGGGTGGATGGATGGATAGATGGGTAGGTGGATAGGTGGATGGGTGGATGGGTGGTGGATGGATGGATGGGTGGATGGATGGATAGATGGATGTATAGATGGATGGGTAGATGGATGGATGGGTGGATGAGTGGATGGATGGGTGGTTGGGTGGAGGGTGGATGGATGAGTGGGTAGATGGGTAGATGGATGGATGGGTGGATGGATGGATGGGTGGATGGATGAATAGATGGATGGGTGGGTGGATGGATGCGTGGATGGATGGATGGTGGGTGGGTGGATGTATGGATGGGTGGATGGATGGATGGTGGGTGGATGGATGAATAAGTGGATCGGTGGATGGATGGGTGGACAGGTGGATGGATGGGTGGATGGATGGGTGGACAGATGGATGGATGGATGGATGGATGGAGGGGCCTCTGTCTCAGTTCCCCCACCAGTTTGATCCAGTGGCACACCACTGACCTTTGACCTGAAGCTCCCCGACTTCCCTCTGTCTGGCAGCCCATCACACTCTAGCTAAAGCAAGGGGAGAGGGCGCGTACTAGGTGAGTTGTTACCTGGCCGAAGTTCCAGGGCTTGCCGCGAATGTGCTTGGCGAAGCCCATGTATATGTAGCCGGTGTCGTTGAGGATGTACTCCTTGCGCTCCTCCTCGTCAGGCAAGAAAACCGGGTCGTCTGTGGGGAGACCATGTGGCTGCGTGGGTGGCCAACCCATGGGGCTTGGGGAGGAGGGGGTGCACCATCTGGGCTACAGGGGCTGGAAAGTCTCCGTGGTGGGAGGGTGGGAGAGAGGGGTGGAGGGATGATGGCAACACATTTGTCTCTTGTCTGAGACCAGGATTGGAACAAAGTATCTGATGTATTCACTCACGGGCTGGCACTCTACCCCTTGAATCGTGCCTCCAACCCCAGGCAATAGAGTTTGAATTAGAAGTCCTAAGAACTTCCAGAACATTCTGAGTGAGGTATAAGGAAATTTCACTGTGAGAGGGAAAAAAAGAGAAGAAAAAAGAAAAAGCCAAGCGTTGGTAGCTCACGCCTGTCATCCCAGCTACTCAGGAGGCTGAGATCTGAGGACTGCGGTTCAAAGCCAGCCCAGGCAGGAAAAGTCCGTGAGTATCTTATCTTCATTGAACCACCAGAAAACTGGAAGTGGCGCTGTGGCTCAAGTGGTAGAGTGCTAGCCTTGAACAAAAAGAAGTTCAGGGGCAGTGTCTAGGCCCTGAGTTCAAATCTCAGGACTGGAAAAAAAAAAAGAAGAAGAAGAAGATGAACTGTGTCCAGGCATCCAAGGCTCACGCCTGTCAGCCTAGCTACTCAGGAGGCTGAGATCTGAGGATCATGGTTTGAAGCCAGCCTGGGTAGGAAAGTTCATGAGACTCTTATCTCCAATTCATCACAGAAAAGGCTGGAATTGGTGTTGTGGCTTAAGTAGTAGAGTGCCCAGGCCCTGAGTTCAAGCCCCAGAACTGGCAAAACAAACAAACCAACAAACAAAAACACAACCAAGGGCTCGGAAGGTGGCTCAGTGGTAGAGTGCTTGCCTTGCATGCATGAGGCCCTGGGTTCGATTCCTTAGCACCACATAAAAAGAAAAAGCCAGAAGTGGTGCTATGGCTCAAGTGGTAGAGCGCTAGCCTTGAGCTGAAGAGCTGAGGGACAACACCCAGGCCCAGAGTTTAGGCCCCACGATCGACAACACCCCCCCCCCATACACACATACACACACACACACACACACACACACACACACACACACACACACACAGAACCAAGCGAGAGTCTGCAGACAGGAAGAGAAGAGCCACCTGTCTGGGGTTAGCCCCTCCCTTACAGCTGCCAAGGAAGACACTATTGGTGGGCTGTAGCTGTCCATCAATGTCTATCAAGGTTGGCAGGCAGGGCAATAGGGAGGAGGAAAAGCGGGGAAAGGGGCCTGAATTCATGGGGGTTTGGCCACAAAGAGGACGATGTCCCAGGGATGCTGGGTTGGGTCCCATTCCACTATCAGGGGCCCTCCTCATATCCCCCCCCCCCCACACACACACACAGCTGCACGTTACCAATGCACCAGGGGTTGAAGAGAAGGTAGAAGTCTTCATGCACCCTGAACGTGTGGCTTCCGGTCTTCACGGCCATCTCGTATTTGCCCACGATGGAGTTGGGGGCGCTGGTGATGGCCACGATGACCTGAGAGAGGCACGGGACAGGGTGGACACCGCCCTCCCACCAGACCGGGCTCCTAGAAAGGCCCTAGAACACTCCATACGTCCTAACGATCTTTTCTTTTCCAGTCCTGGGGCTTGAGCTCTGGGCCTGGACACTGTCCCTGAGCCACTTTGTGCGCAACACAAACACTCTACCACTTGAGCTACGGCGCCACTTCTGCTTCTCTGGTGATTCACTGGAGATGAGAGTCTCACAGACTTTCCTGCCCAAGCTAGCTTCAAACCACGATCCTCAGATCTCAGCCTCCTGAGTAGCTGGGATGACAGGTGTGAGCCACTGGTGCCTGGCCTAACCAACATAGAGAGAGAGAGAGAGAGAGAGAGAGAGAGAGAGAGTGTGTGTGTGTGTGCTCGCCAGTCCTAGGGCTTGGACTCTGTTCCTGAGCTTTTTCACTCAAGGCTGGTGCTCTACCACTTGAGCCACACTTCCACTTCTGACATTTTTTTTTGGTGCTGATTGGAGATAAAGGAGTCTCGGGGAGTTTCCTGCCTAGGTTGGCTTTGAACTGCAATCCTCAAGATTCTCAGCCTCCTGAGAAGCTAAGCTGACAGGCACCTGGCTCCAAGAGACTCCTCTCTCTAATTACCCACCAAAATAAAATAGGACTAGAGGCATGGCTCAAGTAGTAGGGCACCGGCTGTGAGCTAGCAAGTATGAAAGGCTCTGAGTTCAAATGCTGGTACTGGCAAAAGAAAAAAAGTGTAGGAAGGAGTGAGATGGAGGCGGTGTACCCATGGTCAGGGGGCAGAGAAGAGAAACAGATGGAGAGGCAGAGGGGAGGAGAGACACTGGGAGACAGTGGCCTGGGTCTTTAAGCTGTGGCCACCTAGAAGGTGAGGACCGTAGCGTCTGAAATTAGTCCCAGAACTGTCCAGAAGCCAGTGAGGCAGAGCCCGCAGGGCCGTGGCTCTCACCTCCTTGCCGGTGTTACTGGTCAGCGAAGCCTTCCAGCCTTCGAAGCGGGACGCGGTGGGCATCTTCAGGTTCAGTTCCACCAGGGTGTGTTTGGCGATGCTAGGATTCGGCCCTGGGAACACCCAAAACGGGGAGAGTCTTGACTTCCTGTCTACCCGCCGGGATTACAGGTGTGTGCTACTACGTGGGGCCAAAGTATGACTGACTGGCTGCGAGGCCGGTGGATGGCTGAGATTTGGGGAGACAAAAACACAGACCCCACTCTACCCTTTTCACACACAACCCCCCCACACACACACCCCCCGAGGACTCACCGATGGCAAACTGCAGCTTCAGTTGCTCGTGGGGCTCCAAAGATTTGCTGAGTATCAGACGCAGGTGGAATACCTGCCCGCGACGGAGCACGAGTTTGTTGGTCTGGAAGTTGTCCGTGTGGTGGGCTGTGGTGTTCTGCTTCCTCAAGAAGTCAATGCGGAGAGCCTGCAACTCTATTGGGGTGCAGGGCGGACAGGGAGGTGCAGACACACACGGCGGGGGGGGGGGGGAATGGACAGACAGACATTTCGTTTATAATCAACACTGGGGAGGAGCTTACAGCCCTCGTTCTCTTTTTTTTTTTGCCAATCCTGGGGCTTGAACTATGGGCCTGGGTGCTCTACCACTTGAGCCAAAGCACCCTTTCTGGCTTTTTCTGATTCCTTCATTGGAGATAAGAGTCTCACAGACTTTCCCACCCGGGCTGGCTTCGAACAATGATCCTTAGATCTCAGCTTCCTGAGCAGCTAGGATGACAGGCGTGAGCCACCAGCGCCCAGCTACCCTCAAGCCTAAAGCCACAACAAGCCTCACTAATGCCCATAGCTCACGCCTGTCATCCCAGCTATTCAGGAGGCTGAGATGTGAGGATTGCAGTTTGAGGCCACCAGGGCAACGAAGTCTAGGAGACTCTTTATCTCCCACATCTCAACAAAGAAGCTGCACATGGAGCTGTGGCTCAAGAGGTAGAGAGCTAGCCTTGAGCAAAAAGAAAGAAAAAAAAAACCCCTCAGAGACAGGACAGTGCCCGGGTCCTGAGTTCAAGGCCCAGAACATAGAACTAGCGCATGTGCCAGGCGCTGGCGGCTCCCGCCTGTCATCCTAGCTACTCAGGAGGCTGAGATCGGAGGATCGTGGTTCAAAGCCAGCCTGGGCAGGAAAGTCCATGAGACTCTTCTCTCCAGTGAACCACCAGAAAAGCAGAAGTGGCATTGTGGCTCAAGTGGTAGAGCGCTCGCCTTGAGCGCTGGCCATCTTTGGTCTTTTAACCCCTGAAAATCAAATTGTTCCTTGCAGTGAAGAGGCAGGAGGACTAGATGCGAAATAAACAGGCCAGTGTAGCCTGAGACTGCAGGCAAGGGAGGAAAACGACCCGAGAAGCAGCAAGCGCCATCTGGGCCAGGACACCCTACCTTTCTTGCTACCTCGTCCCTGGTAATTACAAAACTGCACCCAGCTGTGAAGCCAATGATGGCTGAGCGCGGGGGTGGGAGACGTTCACTGATCTGCCCCGCTAATGAACACGTGCTAGGGACTTCAGACCCTTTCTCTGCTGGATGCTAGTGGCTTACACCTAGAATCCTAAGCTACTCAGGAGCCCGGGATCTTAGGATCGTGGTTCAAAGCCAGCCCGGGGACAAAAAGTCTGTGAGGGTCTTATCTCTGATGAGCCACCAGAAAGCTAGAAGTGGAGCTGTGGCTCAAGTGGTAGAGTGCTAGCCTTGCGTGGAAAAAGCTCAGGGGCAGCGCCTAGGCCCGTGTTCAAGCTCTAGGACGGACACCAAACACTGAAAAGAAAAAAAGAAAAGCAAAAGAGATCATCTGGAAAGTGACTCAGGCCCAGAGTTTCAGTGCATGGTTCTTCATCTGATCTTGCCTGCCCTGAAGGCTCTAGCTGGTGGATATCATGAGACCACAGAAGGTTCCAGAATAATCAAGAAGGGGAAAACAAATGCACGCAGCACTTAGGGAGTTCAAGCGGAAGGCTACGGGAAGTCGTCTTATACTTTTGGGTCATGTTGGAAGTCATACAGAAATGCGAAGTGGGAGTTTTTGTTTTTCTGCTGGTCCTGGGTCTTGAACTCGGGGCCTAGGCACTGCCACCTGACCTCTTTTGCTCCAGGATAGCACTCATCGCTTTCAGCCCCAGTTCTACTTCTGGATTTTAGTGGCTCACTGGAGGTTGAGTCTCCCAGACTTTTCCTGCCTGGGATGGTTTTGAACCTGTGACCTTCGGATGTCAGCCAGGCATGAGCCACGGGTACTGGTTGCATTTGTCTTTTAAATGAGTAGATAGAGAATAAAGCGGAGCTGGCCTCGCCGGCCTGGGCTGGGTTAGGGACAGCCAGTGTGTGGGCCAACGGTGGGTTGGGCTGAGCGAGCAAAGATGGCAGGTACGGGGAGATTTCCTGCACTCACCGTTCATCGTGGTCATTGTGTCCTCTGTCCTGTGGCCCCAGAAAGAAGTCAGTCCTGCTGCCTGTGTGGCCGGAGCTGCCTCTGAGCAAGGGGGGAGGGACCCCGCGCTTTTTTATGTGGTCCTGGGCAAGGCGTAACCCAGTAGGGTGGCTGCGAAAGGGCGGGGCTTGGGGACGTGTCCTCACGAACTAGTAAAACTTTATCACCTCCCCCATCAGGCGTGGCGAGCCAGCTGTCCAGCTGAGCTGACTGAAAAGAACAAGTCAGGCGCTGGTGCCTCACGCCTGCCATCAGGAGGCAAAGATCTAGAGGATCATGGTTCAAGGCCAGCCTGGGTAAGATCCATCTGGCCATGAAACTCTTATCTCCCACGAGCCACCAAAAAAGCTAGAAGTGGCACTGGGGCTCAAGTGGTAGAGTGCTAGCCTTGAGCAAAAAGAAGCTCAGGGACAGTGCCCGGGCCCTGAGTTCAAGCCCCACAACTGGCACCAAAAAGAAAGTTAAACAAAAGGGAAAGGACATGAGGCATGGCATCTTGTCTCTTAGGTGATGCTCACACTCTCTGGGAATGACCCACCAAAAGCTAGCATGCTGTGGATTCACAGATCTCAAACTCCCGAGTAGCCAGGACTACAGGTGAGCCCACCAATGCCTGACATATTTGATTTTTTTCCCCTCATATTTTATTTTACTTTATTTTTGTCAGTCATGGGGCTTGACCTTAGGACCTGGGAGCTACCCCTGAGTTCTTTTGCTCAAGACTAGATACCACTTTGAGCCACAGCAACATTTTCGGTTATCTGGTGGTTCACTGGAGATAAGTGTCTCATGGACGTTCCTGCCTGGGCTGGCTTTGAACTGCAATCCTTAGATCTCAGCCTCTTGAGTAGCTAGGATGACAAGCGTGACCACCAGTGCCCAGGCTACTTCATTCCCTCATTCCTCCAGTGTATATTTCAAATTACAAAGATGTACCTTTTTTTTTTTTTGCCAGTCCTGGGCTTGAACTCAGGGCCTGGGCACTGTCCCTGAGCATCTTTTGCTCAAGGCGAGCGCTCTACCACTTGAGCCACAATGTCACTTCCAGCTTTTGCTGTATATGGGATGCTGAAGAATCGAACCCAGGGCTTCATGCAGGCTAGATGAGTACTCTACCGCGGAGCTACCTTCCCAGCCCCCTTGTGACTTTTCTAAAACATGCCTCATACAGTTGAAGGGTTCAGACGTACTCGGGGCCTCCAGGCCTAACAGAGGTCTCTGTCATCTTCCGTCTTATTTCACAAGGGATGCCTACCTATGCGTGTTCGTACCTTGCGTGTGTCCTCAGTTACTAGGCCTTGGAGATGGGAGGGATTTTTTCCCACCAGGATGAGCTGGTCTGCCTTTCTCGCAGCTGCGCAGTAGAGTTCCTTTGTACTGATAACCAGTCACTTATCTCCCAGCGATTCCATAGGGTGTTTGGGTTGGCTGCCAGCCAATCAGTTGCTGTGAAGACAAACCCATCCTTGGCACACAGACCATGCCTCCTGATGCAGACTTTACGTGGGGCTCAGGGCAAGGCCTTACTCAGTGAGAATTTGAGCCAAACAGCAAACACAGTTATGATCAATGGCAGATCTGACATCCTATCAGTGCCCTGGCTCTCCCCAAGGAACACTGGTCATTAAACAAAACCAAAATGAGCCAGGAGCCAGTGGCTCTCGCCTGTCATCCTAGCTACTCAGGAGGCTGACATCTGAAGATCGCAGTTCAAAGCCAGCCTGGGCAGGAAAGTCCCCATGAGACTCTTATCTCCGATTAAGCACCAGAAAACCGGAAGTGCTGCTGTGGCTCAAGTGGTAGGGTGCCATTTTTAAGCAAAAAAGCTAAAGACAGTGTGTAGGCCCTGAGTTCAAGACACAGCATGCACGCACACGCACACACACACACACACACACACACACACACACACACACACGTGTTTCTGAGCTTGCTTTCCTTCCCTCCAGCTCCAATGGAACTCCTAGACCTCTGCAGAGCAGGTTCTTAACCTTGTGCTCATGGCTTTCCTCAGTCATCTGGTCCTCAGGGGTCATCTGTCATCAGTCTAGCCTGAGCCGAAGCACGTTCGGGTGACAGGCCAGTACTGAGAGCCCCCACAACTCTGGCTCACATAAAGCCCCCGGGCCTTATGCTGGGATAGAACTTTCTGCTTTCCATTCATGAAAGGGACCAGACAAGGGACCATCAGAAGACAGGAGGCTTTGAAAGCCCCTTCCTAGAACGTGGGTATGAAGGCTGAGTGTGATAGTGCATGCCTATAATCCCGGGGATTTAGGAGGCTGAGATGGGCGAATCATCAGGTGCCTGGGCAAAGGGAGCACTCTGTCTCAAAGGCAAAATAAAACCAGGCGGACTGAAAGTAGAGCTCAAGTGGTAGAGAGCTTGCCTGGCCTGCCCGAGGCCCTGGGTTCAATCCCTAATGCCAAAAGAAAGGGAAGGTGGCACCAGTGGCTCATGCCTATAATCCAAGCTACTTGGGAGGCTGAGATCTGAGGCCCGCGGTTCCAAGCCAGCCTAGGCTAGGAAAAGTAAATGAGACGGATCTCCAATTAAGTACGGAAAAAGCTGGAAATGGGAGCTGTGGCTCCAGGTGGTAAGAGTGCTAGCCTTGAGCACCAAAGCTTAAGGAAAGCACTCAGGTCCTGAGTTCAAGCCCCAGGACCAGCACAGAACACTTCAACCAGAAAAGGCCGGGTAGGTTGTTCCGGGGTGGGCGAGTGAATGGCAAATGTTTGAATTGAGCCAGGCTAAGGTGGCAGGGAGGGAGGAAGGGCTGGCACAGATGCCAGGCTCTCCTCCTGGGACCCCAATCAGGCTGGGAAAACATGGCTGTGGGGAATTCAAGTTCTGTTCCCATCCATTTCTGTCCCTCCTCCTCCAAATCAGAGAAGGCACAGGGCAGCCAAGGCACTGGCAGGGGCCCAGGCGCCAGCACGGGGGCTACTCCCGGCGCCGAGCTTGTGGGCCTGTGTCGTAAAGATGGCCATCTGCTTGCTTTTGATGTGCTTGTTTGTGGGCCGGGGAGGAGTCAGTAAATACGCACCCACCGAGCTGCGGGGCATCACATCTCTTCCTCGTGTCTCTCTCTGAACCTAGAGTTTTTGTGTGGCTTTTATCATGGATCAGACGCTCAGCGTTCCTAGAAAGGTAAACAATTTTATAGGAAAATTAGAAGAAGAAAAAAAACATACTAGATTCCTGAAGTCTGTTCCTCGTGCCCGCTCTGGGGCACACGAGGGTGTCTGAATTCTCTCTTGCACACGGTCCTCAGATGCTCACAATACCCACCCAGAAGCCTGCCCCGTGGACGGATCCCCCACACACACACATACCCCCACACCCCTGATTTTGAACAGTCACTGATTTGAAAGTCATCTCTCTCATGCCACATTTCTCAGGTGGTTTTGTTTTGCTTTGTTTTTGCTGGTCCTGGGGCTTGAACTCTGGGCCTGGGCGCTGCCCCTCAGCTCTTCAGCTCAAGGCGAGCACTCTACCACTTGAGCTACAGCGCCACTTCCGGTTTTCTGGTGGTTATTGGAGATAGGAGTCTCACGGTCTCTCCTGCCCGGGCTGGCTTTGAACCGCGATCCTCAGATCTCAGCCTCCTGAGTAGCTAGGATTACAGGCGTGAGCCACTAGCGCCCGGCTGCTGGGAGCTTTTGTGCTTCAGGCTAGGGTTCTACCACAGTTGAGCCACAAGCACCACTTCCGCTTTTCTGGTGGTTCATGGGAGAGGAGTCTCAAGGCCATTCCTGCCTGGGCTGGCTTTGAACTGTGATCTTCAGATCTCAGCCTCCTGAGTAGCCACCAACACCTGGTGATTCGGAGGCTTAGGAGAGCTGTAGGCATGCTCTCTGGGATCCGAGCTAGCTCAGCCCTTAGGAGCAGTGGAATGGAAATGGGGGGAGTCTGGGCCCCCTCAGCCCTTGCTCTAGAGGCTTTTTTCCTACTTGTAGACTTTAGAGTAAACCACCCTCTGATCCAGTTTTAGCCCTGGCTAAATTGTGACCTGCCACAATTCCCTTCTCCACACTGGACCCCGCCATTCCTTATCTAGGCTCAAAGAACCAGGAGCAGAGCTGACCTCCCATGAACCACCAGAAAACCAGAAGTGGTGCTGTGGCTCAAGTGGTAGAGTGCTCGCCTTGAGCTGAAGAGCTGAGGGACAGCGCCCAGGCCCAGAGTTCAAGCCCACAACCACATATATATATATATATACTTGACAGTCCTGGGACTCCAAGTTGGGGCCTAGATGCTGTCCTGAGCTTTTGTGCGTGAGACTAGTGCTCCACCACTTGAAACACAGCTCTACTTCTGGCTTTTTTGGAAGCTCACTGGAGATGGAAGTCTCACAGACTTTACTGCCTGCGTTGTTTTCGAACCATGATCCTCAGATCTCAGCCTTCTAGGATGACAAGTGGGAGCCACCAATGCCCAGCTTTTTTTTTTTTTGCCAGTCCTGGGGCTTGAACTCATGGCCTGAGCACTGTCCCTGAGGTTATTTTGCTCAAGGCTAGCACTCTACCACTTGAGCCACAGCGCCACTTCGGCTTTTTCTGTGTATGTGGTACTGAAGAACTGAACCCGGGGCTTCATGCATGATAGGCGAGCACTCTACCACTGAGCCACCTTCTCAGCCTTGATATTCTTTACTAAGTGGTGTCTCAAGTATTTGAATGAATGGAATCACATGGAGGCCACATGGCCTCTGGAAGGAAGGAACATGGCGAATGCTCCCTGCCTGAGATAATGCAGCGCACCCTGAGCTGCTTCCTGGGGGTCGGAGCGGGGGAGAGTCATCTTCCCCTTGGGAAAGCACCTTCTATCGCTATCTGGTGCTCTTCCTGGAGGCTTTATCTGTTGATTCAAGTCAGAGCATCTTAAATCAACACTGGCTCTTTTGTATCAGCAGGTGTTTAGATGGGAGGCCAGGTTCCCTGAAGACCAAGGCTGGCTCCAAGATGGCCTTCTTCCTTCCTGCTCTCTCCAGAGACTTCTCTCCCCAGGGAGGTCCTATCACTTGGGGGTCTGGACACTATCCCTGAGCCTTTTCACTTAGGGTTAATGCTCTCCCACTTTGAGCCACAGCTCCACTTCTGGTTTTCTGGTGGTTCAGTGGAGCTAAAAAGTCTCAGGGACTTCCTGCCTGAGCTGGCTTTGAACCGCCATCCTTGAGATCTCGGCTTCCTGAGGGGTAGATTGGCAGGTTGCATCACCTGGTGCCCTGCTTGTACCACTGATTAGTTCAGCTGTTTCACTGGTGCTCGTGGCTGGGGGGCGTGGCTCGCGGGGGAACAGCCCCCTTGCGGAAGCCTTGCTCTCCCTGGGTGGTCAGAATGACGAGGTGAGACTACACACAGGTGGCTGGTGCCAAGAGAGCCATGACAGCTCTCATGCTCTAGCAGTGCGCCATGGCTTCCTGTGGGCTTGGTGGCGCTCTGCAGAGGCAGAACGGGTTGAGACGGTCAAAGCAGTAAAGTCCTCATTAGCTGGGTGACCCCGAGCGAATGACACCCTCCACCCATCTCTGAGGGTAAGAATAGAAAAATATCCTTGTTCTGGGGTGGCTGGCAAGCTGTCCCCCAGCAAGGTGGCTCAATGAGCAGCCTGGAGACCATACCTTTGGGTCCCCATGAAACCAAGAAGTTTTTGTTTTTTGGGTTTTTTTGTCGGTTATGGGGCTTGAACTCAGGGCCTGGGCACTGTCCCTGAGCTTCTTTTGCTCAAATGCTAGCACTCTACCACTTGAGCCACAGATCCACTTCCGGCTTTTTCTGTTTATGTGGTGCTGAGGAATCGAACCAGGGCTTCATGCCTGCTAGGCAAGCGCTCTACCACTGAGCCACCTTCCCAGCCTGAGATGAAGGTTTTGAATACCGTTCTGTCCATGTCTCCTGATATCAAATGAAAGATGGGGTGTGTTCTGGGACACCTCCTTTTCTGAGGAAGCAAAATGATCAGGGGCTCTAATGGAAGGCCCTACTTTCCTCTTTGATTGACCCAGTTTTCATGCTTCCCAGGGCACTGGCCTGGGCACTGTACACAATGCCACCTGCTCTGCTCCACAGATTTCAGCTCACACTGGTGGCTCCAAAAAGATTCTATAGCTTTAACTGAAAACACAACTAAACAAACCAACACAACATTTATTAACTCGTTTCCCTTCTCTGGCTCCCGTAGCCAGGCATGCAGCGGGCTGGAGTCCCGCAGCATGGCGCTGTGCAGAAGGCCTTGGCAGGGCGCAGAGAGGCCTCGATCAGGACAGACAGCATGGTTTTAGGAACTGTGTCGCACACAAAGCTGAGCCACCCAGGATCTCAGCTTGTGCCAGGGCTCCAAGGCTTTTTGTCTTGTTTTGTTTTGGGTCAGTAGTGGGGCTTGAACTTACGGCCTAAGTGCTGTCCTTGAGCTTTTGCGTTCAAGGCTAGCGCTCGACCATTTCTGGTTTTCTGGTGGTTCACTGGTGAGAAAGAGTCTCACCAACTTTCTTGCTCGGAGTTGCCTTTGAACCGCGATTCTCAGATCTCAGCCTCCTGAGGGGCTACAATGACAGGCGTGAGCCACACAGACGTACAGCTGGTCTGAGGTTGTTTTGGCGGTGGGCAAAGAATCAAAGCACTCTCCACATGTTGGGTGGAGGGCAGAGGCCAGTATGGCAGTACCACCCTCAAGGCTGTGTGGCCAGAGGCCTGATCTCTTGGGATCGGGGCTAGCCTGTTGGCCTGGCTGCTCCAGCATCTCCCTGTGGCCACCAACTGGAGGGCTGGGTATCCAGGCCACTCTGGAAGTGGTGGCGAACACCAACCCAAGGCCGCAGAGCCCTGGTCACCTTTCACGAGTCCTTCCAGCCAGGAGGTTACTGTTGCTTGTGTGGGAGGGCCTTCCAGGTGGGCGGGAGCTTCCGGTGGACCAGGGTGAGTCCACAGAGAATGAGGAACACACCTCCCCACCATAAGACCTCCTGGCACTCTCCATACAGCACGTAGCCCAGGAAAGCCTGTGGGCAGAGAGAGCAGGGAGGGCCTTAGCCTTTGAGGAGTCCAGTGGCAGCCCAGCAGGTGTTTCCCAGGAGCACTGGGTTCCTAAGAGATTTCTGACCCTAGTTAGGCAACTGCGGCCTTCTACGCTCTTCAGGACTGACCGCTCAACTCTCTCTTGAGGACCGACTACTGGGGCGTTGATGTTCCACACTGGGAGCCAGCTACGCTGCCTGGAGGGTCAGCAAGTACACAGGCTTTTTGTGTGTGTACCCATCCTAGGGCTTGAACTCGGCCTGCGCGCTCCCCCCTTAACTTTTTCACATTGCACCTGGTTCTCTTACCCCTGGAGCCACACCTCCACTTCTAGCCTTTTCACAGTTAATCTGCAGGTAAGAGTCTCATGGATTTTCCGGCTTTGGATGACTTTGAACGGGGACTCTCAGATCTCAATGTCGTTTGTAGCTATGGTAACAGGCGTGAGGCACCAGCACCTGGCTTATTACGCATAGACTTTTTTTTTTTTTTTTTTTATTGTAAAGCTACTATACAGAGGGTTACAGTTACATGAGTGAGGTTATAAGTACACTTCCTCTTGAACATTGTTACCCCCTCCATTGTTTTCCCCCTACCATCCCCTCCCTCCCTCCCTTCCCCGAGGTTCTTTTTTTTTTTTGATTGTGATTAAATGATTACATAATTTCAAAGTCACAAGTTCATTCTAACTTCCCTGGAGCAAATTGTCTACCACAGTCTGTAATATATAACAGTGTTCACAACGCATAGACTTTTGACAGTCAGGTTTCACTCCTATAACTTCGTAAGAATTCTATTTTGTTGTTGTTGTTGGTTGTGGGGCTCAGGACCTGAGCTTTTCTTTTCTTCTTTTTTGCCAGTCCTAAGGCTTGAACTCAGGGCCTGGGTGCTGTCCCTGAGCTTTTGTTCAACGCTAGCACTCTACCACTTGGGCCACAGCACCACTTCCGGCTTTTTCTGTGTATGTGGTACTGAGGAATCGAACCCAGGGTTCATGCATGCTAGGCAAGCACTCTACCACTGAGCCACATTCCCAGCCCTTGGAGCTTTTTGTTATTCTTGTTGGTTGTGAGGCTTGAACTCAGGGCCTGGGCGCTACCCCTGAGGTCTTTTGCTCAAGGCTAGCACTCTAGCACAAGGCTAGCACTTTTGAGCCCCACTTCCGGTTTTTGAATTGTTAATTGGAGATAAGAGTTTCACAGGGACTTTCCTTCCCTGGCTGGCTTCGAATCACAATCCTCAGATCTCAGCCTCCTGTGTAGCTGTGAGCCACTGAGGCCCCGGAGGACCTTTTTGAGCTTTTTTGCTCAAAGCTAGCGCTCTAACACTTTGAACCACAGGTCTACTTTTGGTTTTGGGGGTGGTTCATTGGAGATAAGAGTGTCTATTATAGACTTTCATGCCCTGGCTGGCTTCAGACCATGATGCTCAGATCTCAGCCTCCTGAGTCACTAGGATGACAGGCGTGAGCCACCACAGCCCAAGCCAAGACTTCTCTGTGAAACAGCTCCACATCCAACCTCTACTTCCTTTCCTGTGCTTTCTCTTGTCTGGGAAAGGAGCAGGGTCCCCCCAAGGACAATCCACTTAGAACCTAGGCTTCGGACAAGGGTACCATGCCCTTGGGGGTACTCACCGAGCTGAGGATGTTAGAAAAAGTCACAGTAACAGAGGCAATGGCTGAAGACATGGAGAAACTGAGGCCCCGGCTAAAGAAAGTCCACATCAGAGAGTTGGTACTCGCCATGGTGATAATACCTAAGACGCACAGGCCCATGTTCACCTGCAAGAGAAGTGTTACTGCGGTCATGGCCAGGCCAGAGCTGCTGTGATCAGATGTCTACTGAGCCCCCACCCCTGTCCCAGTACACAGCTTCCTGAGCCCTTAGCGGGCAGCAGAGCCAACTCAGGGAAAAACCTTTGCTGCCCATGTGAGTGACCTTAGTAGCAAAATGGTCATCCACATGGAGTCTTTTAGTTGTTGGTGGTCATAGGGCTTGAACTCGAGGGCTGGGTACTATCCTGAGGTTTCTTTTGCATAAGGCTAGTGCTTTACCGCTTGAGCCACAGCCCCATTCCAAGCTTTTTCTGAGTATTTTATTGGAGATAAAAAGTCTCATGGAGGGCTGGGAAGGTGGCTTTGTGGTAGAGCACTTGCCTTGCATGCCTGAGGCCGAGTTCGATTCCTCAGTACCACATACACAGAAAAAGCTGGAAGTGGCACCGTGGTTCAAATGGTAGAGTGCTAGCCTTGAGCAAAAGCTCAGGGACAGTGCCCAGGCCCTCAGTTCAAGACCCAGGATTGGCACCAAAAAAAAAAAAAAAAAAAAAAAGTCTGGACTTTAATGCTAAAGCTGGCTTCAAACCATGATCCTCAGACTTCTAAGTAGCTAGGATGACAGGCATGAGCCCTCAGTACCTGGCTTTCCCTGAGCTCTTTTTGCTCAAGGCTACCACTCTACCACGTTTAGCCACAGTGTCATTCCAAGTTTTCTGATGGTTAAGTGGAGATAAAGAATCTCAGGGACTTTCCTGCCCAGACTGGTTCTGACCCACAATCTTCAGATCTCAGCCTCCTTGGTACTTAGGATGATAAGCATGAGCCACCAGTGGCCAGTCCAGATCTAGTCGTTTCTGCTAAACAGTGGAATCCTTTACTGATCCCACAAGAACCAGGTCTGGACGCTAAGACCCAAACAGCTAAGCTGCAACTATTTGATATGTGTATGAGAGGGTCAAGGAAGGGTCTTTCCTTCCTGGGGTCAGGTCAAGCATAAATGAGCCATCTGTGCCTCATGCCTAACTCTCTGCACTCAGGTGAGCTGCTCTGAGCATTCTTGAGCTTTTCCTCTGTGCTGGAATTTGTGCTAAATGTTTTCAAGACATTCTTGTTAACTCCTTGATTTCATTTTACAGAGGTACTATAGAACTTACCTAGAACTGGGGAAAGCAGACAAGATTCAAACTCAGGCAAATGTTCTCCGTGCTCTGTATGGCACAGACAAAAGCCCTGTCTGTCTAGGGCTATCTGGGCTGTTCTGGCATTGCTTAGAAAACTTGCAGGTCCTATCTATCTATCTATTTTGGTACCGGTCCTCAGGCTAGAACCCAGGGCCTAGGTGTGTCCCTGAGGGTCCCCCCCCCCCGTTTTCTTTTTCTTAAGACTAGACCATGTAGTGGAGCTGTGGCTCAAAGTCAAAGTGGAGAGCTCTAGAGCCAAAGAGCTCAGGGACAGTGCCCAGGCCGAGTTCAAGCTCAAAGGAAAAAAAAATGGAGGAGGAGAGGGGAAAGGGGAAAGGACAAAAGGGAGAAGGGAGAAGAGGAAGAGTAGCATTCTACCACAGGAGCCACAGCTCTCCTTTCGGGATTTTTAGTGCTTAGTTGGAAATAGTCTCACAGACTTTACTGCCCAGGCTGGCGTTTAATCACAATCTTAGCGCCTTCAGTAGCTAGCATTACAGGTGTGAGCCACTGGTGCCAGCACCCCACTATTTGTTTTAAAACTATTTTTATTTTTTGCCAGTCCTGGGGCTTGAACTCAGGGCCTGGGCACTGTCCCTGAGCTGCTTTTGCTCAAAGCTAGAGCTCTACCACTTGAGTCACAGCACCACTTCCAGCCTTGTCTGTTTATATGGTACTGAGGAATTGAGCCCAGGGCTTCAATGCATGCTAGGCAAGAACTCTACCACTAAGCCACATTCTCAACCCTTAAAACTATTTATTTTTAATGAAAGAGAAAACCTTTAGCAAGGAAGCTTTCACACACAGGTTATGTGGATCTGTTTGGTACAAGTGAATAAACACAGACAGAACAACTTTCTTCAAGGAATGGGCCCATATAGATATTGTTCTATTAGTTTTCCCAGAAGCTGAATCTCTAGCATGTTTTGGGAAGGGGCAACCAATGGACTAGTGGCAACCTGATCTTCTGGTTATGAAGACAAGACCAAAATAAGAGTGGGGTAGGAGGAAAAAAAAAAATCAGACAACAGTGCTTCATGCCTGTAATCCTAGCTACTCAGGAGGCTGAGATGACAGTTTGAAGTCAGCCTGGGCAAGAAAGGCTGTTGAGACTCTTACCTCCAATGGACCAGTAAAAAAACAAAAAACAAAAAACCCTGCAAGTGGAGCTGTGGCTTAAGTGGTAGAAACACCAACCAGCCTTCAGCAGAAAGAGCTAAAGGGACAAGTGTCTAGGCCCCGAGTTCACACACACAAAAACGAACTCTCTTTTGGCCAGTCATGGGGTCTGGACTCTGGGCCTGGGCGCTGTCCCTCAGCTCTTCAGCTCAAGGCCAGCACTCTACCACTTGAGCCACAGCGCCACTTCTGGCTTTTTCTGCTTGTGTGCTGCTGGAGGAATTGAACCCAGAGCCTCATGCATGCAAGGCAAGCACTCTACCACTGAGCCATCTTTCCAGCCCGAACGAACTCTTTTTTAAAAAGCCAATACAAAACCCTTTATGATCCAATGATTTTTTTTTGTTGTTGTTGTTGTTTAACCTAAGAACAGAATACTAACTTCAACCTTGGGAAGGGCTGAAATTTAAATAACCAGTCATTCCTCATCCAGCTCAGGGCCTACCTGCACCGAATGAATCCTCCCTCCCGCCTCCAATTAAGCCGAGGCCCATCTAGTACCCCCCTGAATGGGTAGAGCAGGGAGATAAGCCGCCCAGGGGCCTGGGACCACAACGATGTTTTTTTCAATGTTGCCTATACTTGGGGGGGGTAATCCCCAAATGCTCAATTTTCCTGGCTGAGCAGGTAGACTGGCCGGCGGGAACAGGGAAAAGATGGAAGGGAAGGGAGGACTAACAACTAAGACGGGCAACAGGTTTCTCACCTTCAAGAGTCAACGTGCCGAGGAAAGCTGAGCACAGTGTGGGGGGGGGGGGCTAAAAAATGTCAGATGGGAGGTGGAGCTGCTCCCCGCCCGAGGGAAGGGAGGAGGAGGAGGAGGAGGCCTCAGTCCCCGGCGTCTCCCGCCGCACACCTCGGACGAGGGGGCCGGGGTGGGGGGGGAGTGGGGGTGATGGCGAAGTCGGGGTGCGGGAGGCTTCCCCCAGCCCGCCCAGCTCCGCGCGCGCCGCCCCGGGCCCCGCAGCGCCCTCCGCCGCCCGCCCCGCCCGCAGCAGCGGCGCCCCGGGCTGCACCTCGCGGCCGAAGGCCAGCTTGGCGGAGGCGGCGGCCAGGGCCCCGAACGCGCCGGCGCACAGGCAGTTGAACACGCCCCAGAAGCGGCGCCTCATCGCGCCGGCCTGGAGGTGATGGGGAAATTCGGCCGGTGTGTCGGGGTAAGCGGTGGCCGACACAGGGCCCGGGCCAGGGCCCGCGCCGCGCGAGGACGGCGTCCTCGCCGCCATGACGCCCACAGCGTTCCAGCCACCAGCTGGACTCCGCGCTCTGCGCCTGACGCGCCGGGCGCAGAGCTGACGTAAGGGGAAGCCACCACTCAGAGCGCTGGGAGGCGGGGCCAGCCTCGAGCATGCGCAGGGGGCTCGGGGCTGGAGACCGAAGCCCAGCTGGGTGGTTCTTTTTGAATCCCAGGGGCGGGGCCTAAGCGTCCCAGGGCGGGGCCAAGCGGACAGGGGGTGGGGCCAATCTCGGGCCGGCGCGAAGGATGGCGGGAAAAATGAAGCCTGAAGCTCTCTCAGTCTGCGCTGGTCAGGTGCAGGATGGTTGTTGATTGGGAGACGTGGCTTCCCACGTTGGCCATTGTGAGAAGAGGGTCTTTTCTATCTAAGTAGATTACTTCTTTTTTTGTTGCCAATGTTGAGAGAATTGTTTTTCTAAAGGGGTTCTGCTTTGGCTTGGTGGTTTGACCTTTTTTTTTTTTTTTTTGGCTTGTCCTGGGGCTTGAACTCAGGGCCTGGGCTCTGTCCCTGGGCCTCCTTTGTGTTCAAGGCTAGGGCTGTACCACTTGAGCCACAGCACCACTTCCGACTTCTTCTGAGAAGTTTATTGGCAATAAGAGTCTCCGGCTTTTCCTGCTCCAGGCTGGCTTTGAACAGTGATCCTCAGATCTCAGCCTCCTGAGTAGCTAGGATGACAGACATGAGCCACAAAGGTGCCTGGCTTGGCCCTTGTTAATCCTATTTTGGTTACATACATCTCTTTCCTTTTTTCTTTCTTCCTTCCTTTTTTGCCAGTCCTGGGACTTGAACTCAGGGCCCTGGGCACTGTCCCTGAACTTCTTTCTTGCTCAAGGCTAGCTAGCATTCTACCACTTGATCCACCGCACCACTTCTTTTTCTGTGTATGTGGTACCAAGGAATGGAACCCAAGGCTTCATGCATGCTAGCACTGCTTCAAGCACTGTACCTCTAAACCACATTCTCAGCCCCATACATCTCTTTTTTGAGCACTTTAACAGACAGCCCGTTAGAAATTCCTTGAATTTTAATCCCATCCTGTTTTTCAGATTGTGAACCTGACCTAAACCAATGGGAGCGGAGGGCCAGGGCCTGTTGGGTTAGAGATTAAAAAGGGAGCAGCCTGCCTGTTCTGTGTGCCTGCTTGCTAGATTTTTGGGCACTAGGGCACCATTCTGTAGAAATAAACTTTGTCAGTGGGGTGCTGGGGCCTCATACCTGTCATCCTAGCTACTCAGGCTGAGATCTGAGGATTGTGATTCAAAGCCAGCCTGGGAAGGAAAGCCTGTGAGACTCTATCTCCAATATACTCAGAAAAAGCCAGAAGTGGCACAGTGGTTCAAGTGGTAGAGTCCTAGCCTTGGACACAAAGAGACTCAGAGATAGCACCCAAGCCAAGTTCAAGCCCAGGACAAAAACTCTGCCTTGCTGAGTTCCTTTTGAGTTAGTGTCTTTATTCCTACATGACACCCCAACATCTTGAGAAAACTTTTTCTAACATCACTTAATAATGTGGTCCCAGTGTCACCCCGTAAAAGCTTGCTAGAATTGCCCAATCCTGGCTGTGCAGACTCAGATACTCCTTAATAGCCATCCATCTCGCTCTCCAGTGTGTGCCTAGTAAAATGGAGGGTGGAGGGGTGCTTCAACCCCAGGCACTGCACAACTCCTGACTGAGATCTATAGCTGTAATCAAAACTGTTACTTTATTTAGTGTCTGTGGTAGATTCTCTTGCTTGTTTGGCTGGGTGAGCTACCCTTTGGGCCATGCCTCCAACCCTGCATTTTTTTGCTGGTTATTTTGGGGAATGAGTCTTAAAGACGTTTCAGTCTGTAATGGCTTGCCTCAGACCAATATTGTTCAGCTCTCAGCCTTATGAGTAGCTAAGGATGACAGGCCTGAGCATCTGCATTTCTCATAGGCTTCCTGAAGTGCCAGGGATTCTGGTCAAAGTACTCCACTTTCCTCCTTGCTCTAAAGCATCTTGCTGTATACTTGACTCCACAAGGCTGTCAGAGCCGGAGGCTTATGTCTTTGCTTCCTCTGTGCCTGCCATTACTGAATATTGTGACTGGCTCATGCCCTAGCTACAGACATTTAATTGAACAGACTATGGTTTGATTATAATCCTTCAGCTGGACTTGGTGAGGTAGGCCTGAAATCCCAGCACTTGGGAGGCTGAGGGAGAAGGATCACGAGTTTGAGATACATTGAGTTATATATATTAAAAAAAAACAATCAAGGCTCTGTCTCTAGGCACTGCTTGCGTGTATGTGCATGCCCATAAACAGACACAGACACACACAGACACACATACACAAGCAACCAAAATTCCAATCAGTGCAAGAATGAGCTGATTGAACTAGCACAGAATGGAAGGGAAGAGATATCTCACCCCACATTTATTGGGAAAAATAAACTTCGACGATGGCTTAAGATATTTTTGCTTCAGCAGCACATTTACTGATAAACAAAAGAACAATGTGTATCACACAAAAGAACAATGTGTATCACTTTGTTAGAGTGTTTTGTTGTAAACATATTTATTCAAAACATGGGCCACATCATAGAAAATGCTCATAATACAAAAATAATCTATATTAACAAAAATTATCTACAAAATCAAGGGATCAAGCTCACTTCAAGTTTTAGCACCACCATATACTACTGTTAGAGCTAACACAGAATCAGGTACATGCTTTATTTCAAACAGGACAAAGTGCCTTCCCATATTTACAGGAAATGGGCTGGTCTGTTCCAGACTGCTCATTAGAAGTCAAGGGTCATCCACGACCACCATGCACACATTTTGTAAAGAAGGGCCTTAATTGAGCTCTACTCTGTGGGTAAGAGTAGTTCTTACTTTTAAAGAGAAAGAAAACAAAATTTGGGACAATCATTTCCAGGTCCTGTTGCTCAGTCTCCTGAGTGCCTTTTACTTTCTCTGCTACATCAACTCTTTACAACTGTGAAAAAACAAAAAAAAATTCTCCGAACCAGGTGATGCTTCAGGAGTTGGCCATGATCGTTATAATTCCTTTTTTCTCTTTTCTTTTAAAAATACATTTTCAACACGCAACTTTTCTGTCTCCTGTAAGTAATTTTAAAAAAGAAAGGAGGAGAGGGGAAAGGAGGAAAGGAGAGGGGGAAGGAAAAAAAAAAATCAAGGCTCTAAGTTCTTATAGAGAGTACTATTCTTCTTGACATTAATTATGTGTCAAAATGCAAATACTATATTTGTTAATTAACATAAGACAATGGCATCTAGGAATAAGGGATATAGTTCAATGTGCATACTAATCACCCAAGCCACATCCCCAGCCTAGACCTTGGGTTTTGATACCTAGCATTTCATGGAAAAAAAAAAAAAAATCTTTGAGAATTTAACTGAATAACATTAGAATAGCAGTGACTAACATTTTTAAAAAATCAAGACATTCTTTGAAATTCTTGAAAGCTAAAGTAAGAGTTAACTGATTTAATTATCACTTTTTGTTTTTTTCATTATAAAGGCAGGATATTGTTTTGTAGCCCAAGCTAGCTTGGAACTTTCAACATTCCAGTCTCAGCCTCCCAAGTGCTGGGATTATGGGTGTGTGACACTTTGCCCAGCTTAAACAGTAAGTTTTTTTGATTGATTGAGGGAGTAGGGCCTCAACTCAGGGACCTGTGTTTAATAGGCAAGCCCTCTAACCACTGGACTCATATCCCCAGCCCTAACTCTATTTTTGCTGAAACGATCACTTTGAAAAGAGTGGTAAAAAACTGAGAATGTTTTCAGAGTTTACCTCAGCAAGCCTGACATTTTCTTTCTTCAGCCGCACTACATACTGAATCTTCTGATGTAGGTTTTGGTGACCGACCAATTTTCCATTTTCTTCTGAGAGATAGTTGACTTGCTTCCGCAACAGTTCTATCTCCTTCAGGGAAATCAATCCAAGAAAGGGAAAATGAGAAACTGGACATAATTTCTTTTCTTTTTCTGCTGGTAGTGGAGGGCCTGGGTACTGTCCCTTAGCTTTTTCACTCAAGAGTGGTGCTCAACTTCTTGGTTCACACCTCTGCTTCTGGTTTTTTGGTGGTTAATTGGGAGATGAGTCTCATAGATTTTCCTGCCTGAGCTGGCTTTGAGCCTCAATCTTCAGCAGCCTCCTGAATAGCTAAGATAACAGGCATGAGGCACCAAGCCCAGCCAAAATTTTTCTTTAAAAAATTTTTTTTAATTATTATTTTTTTATTGTGAAAATACTGTACAGAGGAGTTACAATTACACGGGCAAGATAATGAGTATATTTCTTATCAAGCATTGTAGCCTCCTCCTTTGTTTCCCCTACCCATCATCCCCCCACCTTCCCCAACCCAATCCTCCTCCGTGCCCTCCCACCACCAAAGTTGTATAGGGAAGGGAAAAAACAAATCGTTTAAATAGGGATAGAGGTGGATCCATCGCAACAATGAGATGTACAAGTTGTTATGTTATTGATCAGTTGTATTTATTTAAATATGCAAAAGTACTGTGGAACACGAACACACCTGTAATGTTCTGTCTCTCTCTTCATACATCTCTTCCAGTTTTGATCTCAGTTGTTCCTTTTCCTGGAATGCTTTAGACTCCAAAGTTCTGGTCCGCTCAACTTCCTCACTCATCCGAAGACATTCCATCTCCTTGCTGTGCAGGGCATTTTGGATTTCTTCTAGACTATAAGTATAAACATCACTTCTCAGTATTCCACGGAACAGAATGACAAGACATCACTCAAGTTAAATCTCTCCAGCTTAGACTTCTGATTTGAAAAAGTATCAGTAATCTTCAGCTCTCCTGTAAAGTTGCCAAAGAAGATACCTAGGATTTTGGGAGTAGCTCAGTGCTGGGGTGCTGGCATGCGTAAGGCACTGGCTTCTATCCCCAGCACTGGGGAAAAATTGCCCAACAGGAACAGTGCGTGTGGAATGGGATATTGTCTACTGCAATGAAATAATACACAAAACTTAATGCACTAGTTCCACTTTTGGCTCTGTGTTGGTTAATTGGAAATAAGAGTTTTGGGGAGTTTTCTCCCCAGGAAGGGTTTGAACCACAGTTCTCAGATCTCAGCCTCCTGAGTGAGGTGTGAGCCACTAATAAATGCCTTACGCATACACTTTTTTTTTTGGGGGGGGGGGTGCGGGGAGAAGAGGGGAGGGTCGTGGGCTTGAACTCTGGGCCTCAGTGCTGTCCCTGAGCTCTTCAGCTCCAGGTTAGCACTCTACCATTTGAGACACAGCACTATTTCCACTTTTCTGGTTGTTATTTGGAGGTAAGAGTTTCACAGACTTTCCTGCCTGGGCTAGCTTTCAACTGCGATCCTCATATCTCAGCCTCCTGAGTTACTAGGATGACAGGCGTGACCACGGTGCCCAGCCGTATGTACTTATTTCTTTATGATATTTTTAGGGCACCTTTACACTAAAGGATTCCCTTGAGCAAGTGGCATCAGGAAAATAATTTTGTAAACATTAATTATGTTCACATATACACAGAAGGAAAGAAATGACATACCTCGTGGATGTATTTCCCATTAGGAAAGAATAAAGACATTATTATCAAGAATGTGGACTACAAAATAGCACACTTACTTTTTTTTCATTTTCAGCATTTCTTCAAAAATTTTACTCTATAAATAAGAAAATTTGAAAAATTTAAAACAACATTAAAAAGATGGTTGAATTGGGGGTCTTGAATTTTTATTTTGTTTTGCTTTTTGAGATAGGCTTTAACTATACAGCCTAGGCTAGCCTCATATTCAAGATTCTTCTGCCTGCTAGGATTACAGGCATGTAACACTATGCTGGCTTATTCTTTCATGAAGCCTACTCTTCTTGTTAATAAAACCAGTGTCCTTTTCTATAATCCCAGCTAGACCCATACATACAAAGGTGCCAATACACAAGCTTCCAGGTGCTATGATCCAATTAGTTTCCCTGCTTGTTCTACATGTCACAGTATCTGTGGGCATCCCGAAGAAGCATGAAGACACACACCTCCTCTTCCTTCTTAGCCATGTGTAAATACTACAGGTACATATCAGGCTAAATAGCAGGGTTGCAGAGAAGACCGGCTTTCAATGGAAAAATGACTTTCAAAATAAATAAACATATATGTTAAAATTAATTTTCTTTGGTGCTAGAACTGTGGCTTGAACTCAAGGCCCTGGCACTGTTCCTGAGGTGTTTTGTTGCTCAAGGTTGGCTCTCTATTGTTCAAGCCACAGTTCCACTTCTGGCTTTTTGGTGGTTAACTGGAGATAAGAGAGCCTCTAGAATTTGTCTGGTGGAGCTGGCTTCAAACCGGGATCCTCAGATCTCAGACTCCTGAGCAGCTAGGATTATAGCAGTGAAGCACAGACATTAGCTATAAATGTTAATTATAAAGCATTTTTCCCAGAAAAAAACTACTGCATAAAAATACCATACATTAGCAAGACTTTCTCTGATGACATCTTCTTCACTCTCCAACTCTTGGTCGTTTGGATAATTCTGATCACTGCAGATGAAGGGGATAGATAGGGTTATCCAGTCAAGTCTATTTAAGGATCAATTTCTACCTTATGCACGGCAATGCCAAATTATGTGAAGAGAAGCAACATGATTAGGGCCCACCCATGAGCAGTATATATATGGTGAAGGATCTTCCCAGAAACCAACTCAAATATCTCCCAGCACAACAGCAGTATCAAGCCGGGCGCCAGTGGCTCATGCCTATCAGTCTAGCGGCTCAGGAGGCTGAGAGCTGAGGATCATGGTTCAGAGTTAGCCCAAGCAGGAAAGTCTATGAGATTGTTATCTCCAATGAACCACCAAAAAATCCACAAGCAGAGCTGCGGCTCAAGTGGTAAAGCGCTAGCCTTGAGTAAAAAAGCCTTGAGGTTCAAGGCCCAGGACTGGTGTGCCCACACATGCACACACACAAAAGGAAGAGTGAACATGAGGCAGGTTAAGAGGGCAGGCCAGCGCTGGCACGAACTAGAAAGGGGTTTTGGCTTGTGGCAGCTATGTTTCATTGGTCCCACACTCGCCTGACACCTTGGAGCCTCCAATTTCTTTTTGCTTCCATTCTCTCATCATTTACCATTTTCCATTGACTCCTGTGGAGTCGCTGGGGCATAGCTCAAGTCCCAGACATGAATTTCTTGGTGGAGAAGGAATGTTCCATAAAGAAGGCAAGACCAGCACCCTGTGGATGGCACCCACATCACGCAGAGCCACCCAGTCAGGAGAAGCTGAGCTGTGTGGGCAGTCCTGGCGCTGGTGAGACAATCTCTTCTCCTCTTGGAGAACCTGCCTGAATGCCATGGGCTTCTCTAGATGTGTCTGATGCAATCTCTTCACACAACTAGACTCAGGCAGGTCGAGACGATTCCACTGAGTTCTGGTGGCTTTTTCTCACCTGCTCTCCTTCTGTCTTTTAATATTATCCAGCTGGCCTTGAAGGAGCCAGTTTTTGTCTCTTAACTGCTGGGACTCCAGGCGTAGGTTCTCCATTTCACACAACTGCTCCTAAGAACACACCAAATCATGCCTTTCAGAAAACACCTGGGGAAGGCGGGTGCTGGGGGCTCACGCCTATGATCCTAGCTGAGATCTGAGGACAATGGTTCAAAGCCAGCCTGGGCAGGAAAGACCATGAGACTCTTATCTCCAATAAGCCACTCAGAAAACCGGAAGTGGTGCTGTGGCTCAAGTGGTAGAGCGCTCGCCTTGAGTTGAAGAGCTGAGGGACAGTGCCCAGGGCCAGAGTTCAAGCCCCACGACCGACAAAAACAAGCAAAAAACAAGAAAACACATGGGGAGTACACTGTAACATATACTCTACACTACACCACACGACAGATAATGTGTGCCTCTCTCCCTATGACCAAGGCAGATACTCTTCATCTAGGTTCCTTTTCTGCACATAAAACTACCGGGGATCATTGGATAAAATACAGACCGTAACAGCCTCTGGAGATCGAAAAATGATTCATAATCATACCCACAGTGCCTTGAACATAAGATTAATGTGTATTAATGTTTACCAGAAGTTTTGGGGTGGTAGAGCACTAGCCTTGATCTGAAGCACTCAGGGACAGTGCCTAGGCCCACAACCAACCAACAAAAAAAACGTGCTAGAAAAAAAAAAAAATTACCCAAATACCTTCATTCTGAGGATGTCAGCATTTTTGATTTCTCGGTCTTCATTTAGTTTTGTTACAAGGTATTGCAAAGTCTTTAAGTCTCTTCCATCTTTGATCTCGTGTTCCTGTTGTGTTTCCATGACTTTCATCAAATGTGTTTGAAAGTGAGGGGGTGTTTTAGGACTCTAAAGACAAAGAAAATTTGATCTTAACCAATGACAATAAAGATTTCATTTTAAATCTATACATCCAACACACAGAATGGGCTTTTCAATGTATATTCCAAGTATCTAGTACACAGGATATGCCCAGACACAAGCCAATTCGCTTAGTATTCTAATTCTTATCCAAGACACAAAAGACTGCTACCTTTATCAAATGGAAAGCAGACTCATGTTAGGGAGTTAAAAAAACTCTTCATATAAAGATACAGTCTTAAGCCAGGTGCCAGTGGCTCACACCTGTAATCCTAACTACTGAGGAGGCTGAGGTCTGAAGATCGTGGTTCAAATCAGGGAAGTCTGTGAGACTCTTAGCTCCAATTAACCACCAGGAAACCAGAAGTGGAGCTGAGGGCGCAAGTGATAGAGAACTAGCCTTGAGCTAGAGAGCTCAGGGCCAGAGTTTTCAAAAAGATTTTTTGAAAAGTACCTGAGGGGAAGGGTGAATATGGTTTCAGTACTTTACATGCATGTATGAAAATAAAACAAACCTGTTGAAATTGTTTTAAGGAACAGGGAAGCTGGATAAGGGAGAATTGGAGGGGCTGAGTTTGATTGGGGTACATGGGTGTGTGTATGGAAAATGTCACAACACTGTACAATATACACTGATTAAAAACGTTTCCAAAGACTAAAAGAAAGGTACCTGGGTAGCAGAATCTATCACTACTTCTTCTTCTGTGAAATTATGCTCGTTGTTTTTCTGCTCTACTTCCTGTTTCGTTTGGTTTAGCTAGGAAGAGGTTACAAGTTAGGCACACATGGGTCCAATTGGCAAAGACAAACTTCCCCATCATCAAAGCAAAACCACAAAGAAGTATCAAGGTATCATCTCATATCTGCTAGCATGGCAACTTATAAAAAAGATGAGAGAGATGCATGTAGAAAATAGGGAATGTGGACTGGGAAGGTGGCTCAGTGGTAGAGTGCTTGCCTTGCATGCCTGAGGCCCTGGGTTCGATTCCTCAGCACCACATAAGCAAAAAGAAAAAGCCGGAAGTGGCGCTGTGGCTCAAGTGGTAGAGCACTAGCCTTGCGCTGAAGAGCTGAGGGACAGCACCCAGGCCCAGAGTTCAAGCCCCACGACCAGACCCCAAAAAAATAAAATAAAATAAAATAAAAAATAAAAAAAATAAAAAAAGAAAATAGGGAATGTTCGGGCACTATCTGACCATGGAAATTAGTACAGCCCTTGTAGAAAAACGGCATGGAGGCTCCCAGCAAAATTGACCAGAACGAGAACCACCATATGAGCAGTGATCTTATTTCTGGGTGTGTACTCAAAGAAATGGAAAGAGTATAATTCCTACGTTCACTGCAATTTATCTGTAAGTCAAAGTACAGAGTAAATCTAAATGGCCACTGATTAAAAAATAAATGAGTAAAGTATATATGGTATGTCTACACAAATGAATACTAAGCAGCCTTTATAAAGGAGCCAAGTGTCATTTGCAGTATCTTCCATGGATAATATTAGGCTAATTAGAACAAGACTCAATACACGTGAGTGGATCTGAGTTCACAGCCCATAGTGTATCTACAAGATTCACAATCTAGTCCATGAAGCTGTCATTCCATATGTGCAGAAGTAGACAAGGCATTAGGAATGCCAGGACCGCCTCCACCGTGCCTCTCACCTCATGTCGCAGTTCCTGGATCAGGGCCTCCTTCTTGGTCAGCTCTTCCTGGGCAGACTGCAGCAGCACCGAGTGCTTTTTTGAGGCCTCCGTGAGCAAATTCAGCTGCTCAGTGGCATGGGCCAGATCCTCACAGACCATGTCTCTCTGTTAGGGAACCATCACAAAAAAGACTTTTTTTTCTTCTTTTTCATTGTGGTTTTTGAGTGCCAATACTAGAGCTTGAACTCAGGGGCTGGGTGCTGTCTTTTGTGTTATTTTTTTTTTTGCTCAAGGCTAGCACTCTACTACTTTTAGCCATCCCTCCACTTCTGGTTTTTTGGTGGTTCAATGGAGGTAAGAGTCACAAGGACTTTCCTGCCCAGGCTGGCTTTGAACCGCAGTGCTCAGATCTCGGCCTCCTAAGGAGTTAGGATGACAGGCGTGAGCCACCAGGTCCTGGCATCAGGGTCAGTTTTAACACTGTAATACACCTACGGTGGAATGCATACTGTTCCTGTGTTTCTTCCATTCCCAAATGCTAGGTCAAGTAGAGACTGTACAGTAGCTATTTATAAACAAGCATTGTGGACCTTGGTCTCTAGTTAACAATTTCATAAGAAAGCCTTACTCTAAAGCAAATGAGGAAGAGTATACACAGAATGCCATCTGTGTGGCTGGGCGCTGGTGGCTCACACCTGTCATCCTAGTTACTTAAGAGACTGAGGTCTGAGGATTGCGGTTCCAAGACAGCCCAGGCAGGAAAATCTGGGAGACTCTTATCTCCAACAATCTACTCAGAAAAAACCAGAAGTGTCACTGTGGCTCAAGTGGTAGAGCACTAGCTTTGAGCACAAAGAGGCTCAGGGACAGTGCCCAGGCACTGAGTTCAAGCCTCAAGACCAGGGGGGAAAAAATCTGCATGAAAACAAAACCCTAGCCGGGCCCTGGTGGCTCATGCCTGTCATCCTAGCTACTCAGGAGGCTGAGATCTGAGGATCATGATTCAAAACCAGCCTGGGCAGGAAAGGCTATGAGACTCTTATCTCCAATAAAGCACTTAGAAAACCGGAAGTGGAGCTGTGGCTCAAGTGGTAGAGTGCTTGCCTTGAGCTGAAGAGCTGAGGGATAGTGGTCAGGCCCAGAGTTCAAGCCCCACAACCAACAAAAACAAAAAACATAGTAAAAATATACAGAACCAGCCTAAAATATCTCTTGAAGAACACATAAGAAATGGGCAACATTAACTAGGTCAAGGGAAAGTGAAGCACAGGGCAGTGTCTGGAACACAATTTTACTGTTATCTCTTTAAGGCTTGACCTCCCTTGGGAAGTAACCATTAGCTAATTCTTCATTATAATTAGTTATTAAGATCATCAGTGCTACTAAGGACATTAATAAAATTAATTATAAAATAACAATTGAGATAGTTTATTACTACTATAATTACTAATTACTCCTTTAAAAAAAAAAAATCTTCCATGTAACTGATAATAAGGCCAAAATAGTTTGTGCCATATTAAGGCCTACCTCAAGGTCCTCAGAGAATATTCTCAGCCGAAGGGTTTCTTTCAGGTCTAGAATATCCGCTTCCTGTTTCTTGATCAAATCTTTGCTCTCTTCTTTCTCAGCCAAAGCAGAGTTATATTTGCACTGCAGGAAAAAGAGTCATGATACAAGAGCTGTCTACTTTTTATGTTAATCTGTATATTAAAACAACTAAGAAGGGGCTGGGAAGGTGGCTCAGTGGTAGAGCGCTTGCCTTGCATGCCTGAGGCCCTGGGTTCGATTCCTCAGCACCATATAAGCAAAAAGAAAAAAAGCCGGAAGTGGCGCTGTGGCTCAAGTGGTAGAGCGCTAGCCTTGAGCTGAAGAGCTGAGGGACAGCGCCCAGGCCGAATTCAGGCCACACGACCGGACCCAAAAAAAAAAAAATAAAATAAATAAAACAACTAAGAAGCCAGATGCCGGTGGCTCACACCTGTCATCCTAGCAATTTACGAGGCTTAAATCTGAGGATTGTGATTTGAATCTAGCCCAGGCGGTAAAGTCTGTGACATTCTTTTTTTTGTTTTTTGCCAGTCATAGGGGTTGAACTCAAGGACTGGGTGCTGTCCCTGAGCAGGTCCTTTTGCTAAAGGCTAGGGCTCTACCACATTGAGCCAGAGCTCCCCTTCCTGTTTTGTGGTGTGTGATTGGAAATAAGTCTCGCAGACTTTTTTTCCCAGGCTGGCTTCAAACCTCAATCCTCAGATCTCAGCCTCTTGAATTGCTAGGACTACAGGTGTGAGCCTCTAGCACCAGCTGCAAGATTCTGATCTCCAATTAACTACCAATAAGTAGAGCTGTGGTTCAAGTGATGAAAGGCTTGCCTTGGGGGGAAAAAAGTTCAGAGACAGCAAGGCCCCTAGACAACCCTCTCTCTCTCTCTCTCTCTCTCTCTCTCTCTCTCTCTCTCTCTCTCTCTCTCTCTCTCTCACACACACACACACACACACACACATACACAAAGAAACCAAAATCAACAACAATACTGTGCGTTTCAAGCTGATGACAAGATTCATACAAATTAATTTAATTTTATTTGTAAATCAAAGAATGGAAGTATAAATGCATGTGGAAAAGAGAAATGGAGAAATTTCAGTGGTATGCATACATAAAGCATGTGTTTTTTGTCATCTTCAGGAGACTGCCTGTAGAAATAAAGGTGGGGCCTGGGCCATCAATCCCTGACTCATCTCAGGATTTGCAAGTATGCCCCAGTGGCCCATGGAGGGTCCCTGCCCACAGAGTCTGCCAAGAGAGCGCCTTAGGCAGGAACTATAGCAGGCTCGCCTGAAGCTGGGAATTGTGTGTGTGCCCCACAGCTGGGGGAGCAGACTCTGCCCATAGAGAACTGCCAGGATTGGGAACTCCAGCTGCCCGAGCCCCTGGTCCCTGACTGACTCTGGGAATCAGGTTGGGGCCACACAACCAGTGGGAGCATGCCCCGCCCACCAGGATCAACCAACAGTATGCCTTAGGTAGGACTCGAGCTGCCTGGGCCACTAGCCTTTCTGAAGCAGGGAATCACATGTGAGCCCCAGCAGCCCGTGGAGTGCCTCCCACCCTCGGGGAATTGCCAACCTAGTGTGCCCTGGGTAGAAACCCAAGCGGCCAGGGTCACTGGCCTCTGAGTGGAGCGGGGAATGGCACGTGAGCTCCAGCAACTGGAGGAGTCCCCTCAGCCTGCTGGGAACTGACAAGCAAGTGTGCTCCAACTGGGATCCCAAGCCGCCTAGGCCACTGGATCCTGACTGGTACCTCGAAACACGTGCATGCTCCAGCCGCAGTAGGATCACCCACCAACACTGGGAGCCGCCAAGAGAGTAGGCACGGTGGCCCTAAGGCTAGGCGACCCACTGGGAACCAGCCCGGGCCAAGCAAGGGCTCCCACCTGTTGGACACCAACCAGCACAGCTGGGCCCACAGACATCACAAATCCTGAAGCCAAATACAAGATTCCTGAACAATCAAGACAACAGACCTAACCCAAAAGCCTGCAGCAACCCAGGAAAGAGCACCAGTGAGAGTGAAGAAGAAACGGAGGACAGAAGATCAGTTAAAGAGATGATGGCAGAATTGGCCAAAGAAACAAAGGTGAGACAAAACAGCAACTTCAAGAGCACAAGAAGAGAAATACCCAAGGAATTCCAAGACCTAAAAACAAAATGCAATCAAAAATAGATGCAGTAAAACCTCGTAAAAGAAGAAAGCGACACTTTGAGAACAGGTATTGACACCATAAATGGATCAATTTCTGTAATGCAAAACACAATGGAAGCCATTGGTAACGGAATGAATGAGATGTAAAATAGAACATCAGGAATTGAAGATAAAACAGGGGCTTGGGAGAAGAAAGTATTAGATATGGAAAAAACACTCAAATTACCAAAGGGAAGTCCAAGAACTGGCAGACAATGACAAGAAATCTAATCTTCATATAATTGGGATCAATGGAGAGGAATACCAGAATAGTGGGATACAACACTTATTCAATAAGATTTTTTTTTTTTGAGTCTGTTTGTGGGGCCTGAACTCTGGGCCTGGGCGCTGTCCCTCAGCTCTTCAGCTCAAGGCTAGCGCTCTACCACTTGAGCCACAGCGCCACTTCTGGCTTTTTCTGCTTATGTGGTGCTGAGGAATCGAACCCAGGGCCTCATGCATGCAAGGCAAGCACTCTACCACTGAGCCACCTTCCCAGCCCCTTCAATAAGATTATTACAGAAAATTTCCCCAATCTCAAAAGAGAAAACCTCACTCACATAACAGAAGCATACAAAACACCTAGTAGACAGGATCCTAGAAGAAACACTCCTAGACACATCACAGTAAAGACACTAGACCTGAACTGCAAAGAGCTGATTTTAAATGCTGCAAAATCAAAAAATGGAGCTATACGACAATGGAAAGAAAACCAGAATCACTGTGGACCTCTCTACACAAACCCTTAATGCAAGAAGAGCCTGGAAAAGTACCATCCAAGCCCTGAAAATAAACACTGCCAACCCAGACTGGTATATCCAGCACAGCTAGCATTCACATTCGATGGAGAAACTCTTCTTTTTTTTTTGTCGGTCATGGGCCTTGAACTCTGGGCCTGGGCGCTGTCCCCCAGCCCTTCAGCTCAAGGCTAGCGCTCTACCACTTGAGCTACAGTGCCACTTCCGGTTTTCTGGTGGTTTATTGGAGATAAGAGTTTCACGGACTAAACTTTTAATAAAAAAAAAGGAATTCACAAACAAGAAGCTAGCACTACAACATACACTAAAAGGAGGAATACAACCCAAAGAAAACAGTTAAGACCAGAGTACCACATCAGAAATCACTAGATCAATTGAGTAAGCACAGGAAAAGGAAAGAAGCAAGAAAATGGCAGGAAACACAACGCATCTCTCTATAATAACGATAAACACTAATGGACTCAATTCACCAATCAAAAGGAAAAGAACCACAGAGTGGATCAGAAAACATCCAGTGGAAGAAGCACAGCCTCTTCAACTATTGGTGCTGGGAAAACTGGGCAGCCACATGCAGAAGACTAAAAGTGAACCCCAGCCTGTCACTATGCACTAACATCAACTCCAAATGGATTAAAGACCTCGACATCAGACCTGAAACTCTGAAATTACTGCAGGACAGAGTAGGAGAGACACTAGAACTTACAGGCACAGACAGAAACTTCCTGAACAGAGTCCCAGGATCACAACAAATTGGAGAGACCCGACAAATGGGATTACCTTAAAATAAAAAGTTTCTGCACAGCTAAAGACATGGCTACCAAACTAGAAAGACAGCCAACCAATTGGGAAAAGTATTTACAGCAATATATCAGACCAAGGTCTAATATCCATTATATACAGAGAACTCAAGAAACGGATCCCTCCCAAATCTAACAAACCAATCATGAAATGGGTAAGGACACTAAAGAGAGACTTCTCAGAAGAAGAGATAAAAATGGCAAAGAAATGCATGAGGAAATGTTCATCATCCCTGGCCATAAAGGAAATGCAAATATAAATAACCCTGAGATACCACCATATCATAGTCAGAATGATCTATATCCTAAATTCAAACAATGACAAATGCTGGCGGGGATGCGGAGAAAGAGGAGCCCTATTGCACTGCTGGTGGGAATGTAAACTAATACAACCACTCTGGAAAAGTCTGGAGGTACCTCACAAAGCTAAATATAGACCTGCCCTATGATCCAGCCTTACCACTCCTAGGCATCTACCCTGAGCAACAGGAACAAGGAAATAAGGACACATGCACCTCCATGTTCATTGCTGCACTTTTCACAACAGCCAAGATATGTAAACAACCCAGATGCCCCACTACAGATGAATGGATCCGTAAGTTGTGTTACCTATATACAATGGGATATTACTCATCAATTAGAAAGAACAAAATAATGTCATTCTCAGGGAAATGGAGGGCACTAGAACACAAGTTGAGTAAAATAAGCCAAGAGCAGGGACACAAATGGCACATGGTCTCCCTGATATGCGGATGTTAAATCCAAAATGCTAGGAGATATGACAAAGTAAACAAGACTCAAGAAACAAAGGCCCTCTTCTTAATTTGTCATATTGTTTTTAGATGACTCTATGTTCTTGACCCCACAGATGGTATATAAATGCGCACATCTGAGGGAAGCTAGGAGGAGGGCACAGCATCAGAGGGAAACAATGAAAAAATACAGCAGAGGGGCCCATCAGCTGCATTGGACATTGATGGAAATGAACTAAGCAACTCAAAGGCAGAAATGGGAAGGAGGGAATGAGAGAAAAACAGGGAACAGCTTCCACTAAGCAAAAGGAAAGAAATGTACTATCACTCTATTTGGAAGATATAGTTGCATTGTCAACGTTTGTAGAGTTCACAAGCTTTTATAGACCATCATAATGACAATTCACCTTGTGAAGGTTGAAATGTGTTTGTAACTTTAGCTAAGTACCACTATCCCACAATATTGTGAAGTTTATGTAATCAATCTCAATAAAGCAACTTAAAAAAAAAGAAAGAAGTAAAGGTGGGGTAGCGAGCTCCCTTCAGAACACTACTAAGACACTGGTGGAAGCCTTCCCTCCACCCATGGAGGAAAAAAAGGGAGAGGCGAGGGGAAAGCTGAGACATTTGGCGACCTTCAGGGTCCCCCAAAGGTGTGTCTTCTGCACAATAAAAGCCTTGCAAGTCTTGGAAACCAACTGGGCATGAAGTAGTAGGGTTTTATTTTTGTTGTTGTTTTGCAAGTCCTGGGTCTTGAACTCCGGGTCTGGGCACTATCCCTAAGCTTCTTTTGTTTTCAAGGCTAGTGCTCTCTACCACTTGAGCCACAGCGCCAGTTCTGGCTTTTTCTGTGGATGTGGTACTGAGGAATCGAACCCAGGCTTCATGCATGTTAGACAAGCACTCTATCACTAAGCCACGTTCCCAATCCTGAAGTACTGCTTCTAAACTTAAGTCACAGAATTCCCACAGAGGGAAACAACTGTAAGACCCTTGAGGAGCTGGAGTATACACTCACGTCACTCAAGTTAACGTTCTGGTCACGGAACTTACATTTATATCCTTCAGTTCTTGCTGCAGGTTGTTGATGATTTCCGCTTTCTCACAGCCTGATGTTTTGAGCTCCTGGATCTGGTTCATGAGGTTGGCCACCACTTCCTGTTGAGGACAATAGACAGTTATCTTCATACCCAGTAACATGAAGATACTTTTTAAACAATCCATCACAGTATATCTTTCTTAATATAAGCCAGTTTTATTCTACCAAATATCAAATAACATCCAATTATTAGCAGCAATTTAGATTTCAATAGCTTTATGCTTTATGTGATGTCTCAAAGCTCTTTTTTTGTGTGTGCACAATTGGGGCCTGGGCGCTGTCCCTGAGCTTCTTTTTGCTCCAGGTTAGTGCTCTACCACTTGAGCCACAGCTTTACTACTCCTGGATTTTTGATGGTTAATTGAAGATAAGAGTCTCACAGACTTTTTTTTTTTGGCCAGGGCTGGCTTCCTCAGAGCTCAGATTTTCTGTGATCCTCAGATCTTAGCCTCCTAGGTAACTAGGAATTACAGCCATGAGCCAGCAGGCTCAGCAACAGCTCCTTTGGCACTTCTGGAAGCTGAGTAAGGCTTAGCTGGACGTGGAAGCAGACAATGGTGTAGGAGATTAGAGCACCAAACTAGCATTTACAAAGAAAATGCAAAAACAAAGCTAGGTGTGGTAGCCCATACCTATAATCTCAGGATTAGGGAGAGTTCAAAGCCAGACTGAGGCACATAAAGTCTGTTTCAATAAACAAACAGGGGAAGAAAGAAAATTACCACCTTACCTTGTCAGAATCTCTAGACTTTTCCAAAGAACTGATTACTTTTTCAGTAGCGAGCAAGCTCTGTTCTAGTTTCTGCACTTTCTCCATCTATGGGGGGAAAAAAACCAAGTTTTTAGAAAAAGAATTAAATCACATACATTAAAAAAATCAAAGTGTAAGCGGGCGCTGGTGGTTCACAACTGTAATCTTAGCTACTCAGGAGATTAAAATCTAAGGATTGTGGTTCAAAACCAACCCCCACAGAAAAGTCCCCATGAGACTCTTATTTCCAATTATCCATTAAAAACTGGAAGTGGCACTGTGGCTCAAAGTGGTAGAGCACTAGCCTTGAGCAAAAGCAACTCAGGGACAATGCACAGTTCAAGCCCCTGGATGGGCAGGGTGTTGAGGAATGGGGAGAGGAAGGACATGATCATGGTATGTGTGATTTCAGATACTCAGGAGTGGTGGTTTAAGTCTGTATCTCAAGATAAGCCTAGCCTACAAATATATACTGAGATCTATACTGAAACCCTAGTCTCATAAAACTAAGAACGTAGCTAAGTGGTATATTGCTTGCCTAGATCAAGGGCAAGGCACTAGGTACAATCACCAAGACTGCAGGAAAGTAAACAAAGGAAGATAAACCTTCCATATTTTTAACTAATTTCCAACACTGAAAGAAAGCTGAAATAGGTTTTTTTTGGTTTTTTGTGGGGCTTGAACTCAAAGAGCCTGGATACTGTGCCTGAGCTTTTGTACTCTACCACTCTGAGCCACACCACCCCTTCTGGTTTTCTGGTGATTAACTGGAGGTAAGAGTCTCATGGACAGCTGGGTGCTAGTGGCTCACGCCTGTAATCCTAGCTACTCAGGAGGCTGAGGTCTGAGGATCATGGTTCAAAGCCAGCCACCAGCACCAAACAACTGAAAGTTTTTTATAACAAATCTCTGTAGATACCAGGAAAAAAATTAGTTACAGCCTTCACAACAAATTCTAGAGTCAGAAAAATAGGAAATTCACCTGTTGTTCACACTTGGCCATTTCTTTCTGTTTCTCTTGACGTACAGTTTCAAGAACTTTTAAGATTTCCCTGGAAGAAAACAATTATAGTTTAGTTTTTTGTTTGTTTTTATGATGTTGGTCTTGGGGCTTGAACTCAGGGCCTGGGCACTGTCCCTGAGCACTTTTGCTCAACTATCGCTCTACCAGTTGATCCACAGCCCTACTTTCAGCATTTTTGGTGCTTAATTTGAAGGTAAGAGTCTCATGGACTTTCCTGCCAAGGCTAGCTTCAAATCATCCTCATATCTTAGCCTCCTGAGTAGCTAGGTTTATAAACAGAAGCAACTGGTAACTAGCATCCTTTATCTAATTTCAAGTAATGGCAACAGGAATCAAGTTAGTTCAGGTGAACTTAAATGCAATGTGAATGAACTTTATTAGGCACATCCTCAGCAATGGGCAGAGGATAGTCTGAGTGTTCCTATTTCTTCAGTGAGAACCTATTTTTATGCCAGAACTTTTTTCACCGAAGTGTGTACTACTCAATACAATATGTAAAAACATATAGGATGTATTTATTATTGTCTTCTGTGCTAGAAGCTAAATTCCTTGATCACAGCTTCACTGCTATAACATTCTAGCATTCACCATAGTACCACCTAGCTTGTTGGCTATGAATGAGACAATGCTAACTATCTCGCTAGATATATGATCTCTATTTACCTCTGCATTATCAGGACCTAGAAGAGCTACCCTATCTTTAAGTATTGAATGAAGGAACAAATAGTTCTCTTTAGCAGTTGTAAAACTACTAGTTGATTTTCTGAGATTACTAAGGAAAAGAAGTTGGAGAAGGGGCAGAGTATTCCAGTAAAGGAGCCTGGAAAACACAAGAGAAAGAACAAGGAGAATTCTGGTGTTGGTGGCTCATGCTTATAACGCTATACTCAGGAGGTTAAAATGTTGATATTAGGGGCTGGGAAGGTGGCTCAGTGGTAGAGCGCTTGCCTTGCATACCTGAGGCCCTGGGTTCGATTCCTCAGCACCACATAAGCAAAAAGAAAAAAGCCAGAAGTGGTGCTGTGGCTCAAGTGGTAGAGCGCTAGCCTTGAGCTGAAGAGCTGAGGGACAGTGCCCAGGCCCAGAGTTCAGGCCCCACGACTGGACCAAAATAAAATAAAATAAAATGTTTATATCAAGGTTCAAAAGCCAGCATGGACAGAAAAGGCCATGAGACTCATCTCCAGTTAACCACCAAAAGCCAGAAGTGAAGTTGTGGCTCAAAGTAGTAGAGTGCTAGCTTGAGCAAAAGAAGCTCAGGGACAGTACCCAGACCCTGAATTCAAGGCCTATACCTTACCAAAAACAAAAAAACAACAGGTGGGATTATCTTATTCAACCTAATAGACCCAAAATGTGATCATTTCAACATGTAGTCAATATAGAAGGTTCTTTGTGCCTAGTGTGGTGGTGCATGCCTGTAGTCCCAGCATTTGTGGAGGTGGAGGCAGGAGGACTGCTCGTTTGAGGCAAGCCTGGGTTACATTTAAGTTCTAGGCACTATTTAGCACTAAATCTCAGGGCGGTGCCCAGGCCCTGAATTCAAGCCCCAGGATTGACGCACAAACACAATAAAAAAGCAGGTAAAAGAAAATCTGGGGGCTGGGAAGGTGGCTCAGTGGTAGAGCGCTTGCCTTGCATGCATGAAGCCCTGGGTTCGATTCCACAGCACCACATAAGCAAAAAGAAAAAAGCTGGAAGTGGCGCTGTGGCTCAAGTGGTAGAGTGTTAGCCTTGAGCTGAAGAGCTGAGGGACAGCGCCCAGGCCCAGAGTTCAGGCCCATGACCGGACCCAAAAAAAAAAAGAAAATCCGTGGCAAAAGTCACACCCAACTTCCCAGTAATAGAAACATGGTTACAAGTCATATCATATATACTCTAACTTATTTAAAGAAGGTACTGAGTTCTGATTAGTACCTACCATAAACTAGTTATTAAATGCTTTGAAGAAAGTAGGTTTTTTAAGTATAGTCATTTGTACGAAATAATCTGTGATTCATTTTGGAATGCTTTGAAAGAGAATCTTTTTGTTTTTAATTGTTATTCAGCTACATACTCAGCTGAAGTAACTTTTCACAGTGATACCAAGGGAAAAAAATCAACAAGGTGAAGTGTTGAAGTCATGAGTAATATTCTAGCATCAGCCAATGGAATGATCAATAGCACTCACTTTGAATTGTTTTCTTTGTCTTCTTCAAACTGTAATGATAATTTGCTGTTGCGTTCTTTCTCTGCCTCAAAAAGCTCCATCAAATTCTAAAAGACAAGCTCAGATTAGATTAAATGACTATGACGAGCCATGTAGAGTCAACATGCATGGTGAGTACCTTGTGGGCCACAGGTACTGTGGTCAGTACAAAAAGGTACAGAGTGCTCAGGACAGTTCCTGCCTTTCCCCCTAGAGGGCAGCCACAGACCCATGACACACACACTACCCTTTCTCGCTCACATTCAGGTCCATTTTCAAAGTTTCATTTTCTTGTTTGCAGTTCTGTAGGTTTTTTGAAAGCTGGTCGATTTCAAACTTCATGACTTCTTGTAAGTTTTCGTAGGAATCCTGTAGGCAGGCTTGGTTCTCAAGAAGCTTTTCATTTTCCAACCTTTACCAGGAAAACATTTTCAAGGGGTAAAGAGAAACATTAAATATCTTTCAGCCAGTTAGGTGATCCACAATATAATCTATTCCATCAGCAGATCATTCCTCATTCAAGACTAGACATAAAGCTCCTGGAGGACATTAAACGAAAGATACATGGCAGCTATTTGAGAGCAGTTTGGTGGGGATGGACAGCCTCCAGCCGGCCACTTCTTCATCCTTTCTCATGAGGCTTCGTCCATGCAGGCATAATTGGTAATCCAGGGTGACTAAACAAGTACCCTAAGCAGTAAGCACTAATTTCCAAGTTTTGTCGATAGCTCAACTCTAGCCAATGCGTATCCATTCTTCCAACTCTAGGAAGATTTCTGTAAAATGAAGGTTCTAATCTGAGCAAGAGGGAAATTCTCTCAGCAAAGAATGATGTATGGCTTTTTCTGTTTTTATTCTCTTGTCCATCTCGAATACGTTGTGATGACATCCATGCATCAGCCAAGAATGAATGAAAATCTGATCACTACCCTATGCAAAATAGATGCCTTGGTTTATACACAGAAAGTTATTAGATATGGAGCTATCTACATTATTCAAATATGACAAGAATCAAATTACAAAGAGTAAATTAGATGCTAGAAGATAAGTAGCAGAAAATGGGAATACACACATGTACCTCTTGTATACAGTAGGTAAAAATATTCAATAAACATGTGGTATTTGCCAGATGCCAGTGGTTCATGCGTGTAATCCTAGCTACTCAAGAGGCTGAGATCTGAGGATTTTTTTGAAGCCAGCCCAGGCAGAAAAGTCCCCGTGAGACTCTTATCTCTAGTTAACCACTCAAAAATCAGAAATGGTGCTGTGGACCAAGTGGTAGAGCATTAGCTTTGAGCACAGAGGCTCAGAGTCCAGGCCCTGAGTTCAATCCCCACAACCAACAACAACAAAAAAAACAACAACCACATACTAGTATACTGCTATTTCCTTCAGAGGTCTTAATAGCCTGAGTAACACACTGGAAAATAAATAATAAATGTAAATTAAATAAGAACGAGTAAATGAATTAGCCACTGCCAAAAACCACACATGTTATGTATTACATTCTATCCAATATAGTTAAAAAGCTAGGAGGTACATTAATACTTTAAGTATATAGCTAAATAAACATTCTTCCCCTCCTCCCCCCTTTTTTTTTGGTACCAGCCCTGGGGCAGGCTAGCCCAGACTACCACTTGAGCTAGAGCTCCATTCTGGCTTTTTGGTGGTTAATTACAGACAGATCTCGAATTATCTTAAGGAATATCCCACCTGGGCTGAATTCAAATTGTGATCCTCAGAGCTCAGTCCTGAGTAGCTAGAATTATATATAGGTGAGAGGCACTGGCACCTGGATTTTTTTTTATCTACTTACACTCTGGGAAGTCAACACAAGGAAATTAAAATACACTGAGATTACTAGTTGTTTAGAAAGAAAAAAAAAAGGTTACATAAAAATAGTCTGTGGCCAGGTGCCAGTGGCTTACTTCTGTAATCCTAGCTACTCAAGAGGCTGAGATCTGAAGATTTCAGTTTGAAGCCAGCCAGGGCAGAGAAGTCCATCACAGACTTTTTTTTTTTTTTTTTTGGGGGGGGGTCTGGTCATGGGACCTGAACTCTGGGCCTGGGCGCTGTCCCTCAGCTCTTCAGCTCAAGGCTAGTGCTCTACCACTTGAGCCACAGCGCCACTTCCGGCTTTTTTCTTTTTGCTTATGTGGTGCTGAGGAATCGAACCCAGGGCCTCAGGCATGCAAGGCAAGCGCTCTACCACTGAGCCACCTTCCCAGCCCCTTATGACAGTCTTATTTCCAAGTAATAACCGGAAAACTGGGATGGCACTGTGGCTCAAAGTGGTAAAGCACTAGCCTTGAGTGAGAAATCCCAGGGACAGTGTCCAGGCACGTTCAAGACCCACAACGAACCAAAACAAAAATAAAAACAAAAAACTTGGGGCTCAGAATGTGGCTTAATGGCAGAGTGCTTGCCTAGCATGCATAAAGCCTTGGGTTGGATTCCTCAGTACCACATAAACAGAAAAAGCCAGAAGTGGTGCTATGGCTCAAGTGGTAGAGTGCTAGCCTTGAGCAAAAGAAGCTCAAGGACAGAGCTCAAGCCCCAGGACTGGCAAAAAAATAAAAAACTAAAACTAAAACTAGTGTATAAAGGCAAGATTAGATTCAGTCATTCATAAGCTAAAGCAAATAAATGCCATGTGCAAGAAAAGACAGTATATCTTGTGATAATTACCAATAAATTACTGTTTGTCCCAGCAGTTTGAGTTAGGTTTACATCACTCACATTTCAAGTAGCTCAAGATTATAGCCAATCAGACATGGTGAATCACAACTCTACCTGACATTGTCGAGCTGAAGCTGAGCTTGCATGTATCTTTCAGAAAGTTGGCTGAATTCTTTCTCCTGACTTTCTTTGAATGAACTATACTCCATTTTCACCAAAGAAAGCTCCTTGTCAGCAGAATGAAGAACAATTCGCAGATCATGCGCCTCACTTCTCAAAACTAAAAAGCACATAAAAACAAATCCTCAAGAGAGTTCTTTTAGAGAGAGAGAGAGAGTGTGTGTGTGTGTGTGTGTGTAGGGGGGTGTCCTAAGGGACTGAAATCAGAGCCTGGGCAATATCCTTGAGCATTTTTGCTTAAGGTTAGTGCTCTACCACTTGAGCCACATCTCCACTTCTGGCTTTTTTGGTGCTTAATTGTAGATAAGAGTCTCACAGGACTTGCTGCTGAAACTGGTTTAGAAACGTGATCCACAGATCTCAACCTCTTGAGTAGCTAGGATTACAGGGTAAGTCACCGGACAGCTCAACACAGTTAATTAAAACTTCTTTTTTGGTTGGTCATGGGGTTTAAACTCAGGGCCTGGATGCTCTCCCTGAACAATTTTTGCTCAAGGCTAGCACTCTACCACTTTGGGCCACAGTTTCATCTCCAGTTTTCTGGTGGTTCACTGGAGGTAAAGTTTCACGAACTTTCTTGCCAGGGCTGCCTTTAACTGTGATCTTAAGATCTCAGTCTACTGAATAGCTAGGATTACAGACAGACGTGAGTCACCAGCACCTGGTTCAACACAGTCAATTAAAACTTTAAGCAATCCAGGTACCGGTGGCTTACCCTATTGTAATCCTAGCTACTCAGGAGGCTGAGATCTGAGAATCTTGGTTCAGTGCCAGCCGGGGCAGGGGCAAGAAAATTACATGAGACTCTTATCTCCAATAAACCACTTAGAAAACTGGAAGTAGCACTATGGCTCAAGCACTAGCCTTGAGCTGAAGAGCTGAGGGACAGCGCCCAGGCCTAGTTCAAGCCTCACGATAAAACTTTTCCACGCAAACTCAAGTCTGGTCGTCTGATGACAGTAACAAAAACATCCAAGCAACCAACCAACAACATATGGACATTCGGTTAGGTGACTGAAAAGCAGTGGCATTACTACATTCTTGCTGGTCACAAGATCCCAGGCTGCTCACACTTACAGTCATTCTTGGTCTGGGTATCTTGAAGCTGCTTTCCGAGGATATTCAAGTGTGAGAGGTGGTCGTGCTGCTGTTGGGCCCATGTGGTTCTTTCTGAAGAGAAGAGCTTTGGGGAAGCGACACGTTCCATTAAGACGGTGCATCGAACTGAGTTACCAGGGTCACACAATGCATGGACTCTGCGGGTGAGCCTCATGCTATTTGAGGCTGTGCTCCACACACACCTCTTTTTTTCCTTTGTATATTTTAATAATACTGTACAGAGGGGTTACAGTCACATGAGTAAGGTAATGAATACATTGGCTATCGAGCGTTGTTACCTCCTCCTCTGTTTTTTCCCTACCATCCCTTCCCTCCCCACCTTCCCAACCCCCCTTACCTCTTGCATCTGGGCAGAATGGTGCTCTAGCTTGTCAACCTGCTGTTGAAGCTTCAGGTTTTTATGCTCTTCTTCATCCAATTTCACTTGAAGAGCACTCATTTGTTCCTGCAACCCAACCCCAAACATTGAATTTGCAAACCTTTATGTTTTTTGGTTTTTTTTTTTTTTTTTTTGCCAGTCCTGGGGCTTGAACTCGGTGCCTGGGCACTGTCCCTGAGCTTCTTTTGCTCAAAGCTAGCATTCTACCACTTCAGCCAGCAGAATTCCTAGATTATCAAATTTCACAAGTTAGTTCAAATACATTAAAACCTGTCAAAATTTGCTCTATAGTAATATTCTGTAAAATATTCTCCTCCCTCTCTCCCTTCCTATCTTGCTTCATTTTTGAGACTCACGTTCCTACCATGTTTCCGAGGCTGCTCTTAAACTATAAATTCTCGTTCTTAGCCTCCTTAGTGCTACAATTACAGGTATGTACTACCATGTGCAACTGTACTTTTGACATTTCTTAACATATATAGCACTAGGTAAGTGAACCAATTCTGAACCTTGAAGCTAGTGGTAGCTGGCTATGTTTTACAAGAGGGAGTCAAAGCTCACAGAAGAGTGAAGGATAATTTGCTGAAGACTGCAAGAGAGCAAGAATGGCTGCAATCCAGACATGTGTAAAAATACACATACTTTAAATGATAATCTTAAATATATCTGAACACAATGAATTATACAGTTAAAAGAGTTAAATGATCAGAGTATCAGTTCCTCAAGCCTATAATCCTTGGTATTCAGGAGGCTGAGATCAGAGGTTTAAGATTTGAAGCTATCCCAGGCAGGAAAGTTCATGAAACTATAATTAATAAGCAGAAAGCTGGACCTGAAAGTGTAGCTCAGGTGGTAGATTACCCGCCTTGAGGGAAAAATCTTAAGAGTCCCTTAAAATTCAAGCCCCAGAACACACACACACACACACACACACACACACACACACACACGCTCAGACACACAAAAGGGGTGACATAGATCAAGATGAATTGTAGTTATTTAAATGAGTATTTAATAAATATTTAATAAATATTTTCTAAAACTAAAACATTACCTGTACTGTTCTAAGCTCTTCAGAAATGGCCTCAAAAGCTTGTTCACTCATCTCAGGCGGAATTGGCTCATTTAATATGTCATGAGTTTGCAAAGAGGCCACATTGCCCACTTCAGGGGTTAATTTTGGTCCTGGTTGTGAATGCAGTTGATAAGCCTTGGTTGGTGTAGTTATAATCTATAAATAAGCATTATGGAAAAGAATATTAGCATACATAGAAAACAGCATATTTTGTACATAAACACAAAGCATAAAAATTTGAATTGTTTCATTGGGAAAAGTGTCATTAAAAAGCAACATAGAAATGAGCTCATGAAAAATTTACAAAACAAAATGCAACTTGGTAAGTTGATATCTACATTCAAACAAGGAATAAAGGAACAAGAAGAGCTATGTATCTAATATAAAATTAGGTTACAAAAACATTATATTCACTTATTCAGTAGTTAGCACATTTGTAATCAAAGAGAACACTAGAAAACAATACAAAGTCCAGTATGGCCAGGTACCAGTGGCTCACAACTGTAATCCTAGCTACTCAGGAGGTTGAGATCTGAGGACTGTGGTTCAAAGCCAGCCCGGGCAGGGAAGTTCGTGAGTCTTATCTCCAATTAACCACCAGAAAACCAAACATGGCGCTATGGCTCAACTGGTAGAGCCTTGAGCTGAAGAGCTGAGGGACAGTGCCCAGGCCCAGAGTTCAAGCCCCACGAGATTATTTTTAAAGTTCAATCTCTCTATACCATTCAAGAATAAAACAGCTGGGCACCAGTGGCTCATACCTATCATCCTAGCTACTCAAGAGGCTGAGATCTGAGAACAGAGGTTTGAAGCCAGCTGGAGAGCCCATGAAACTCTTATCTTCAATTAACTACCAAAGTCTGCCCTAAAACATATAAATATGTAGAGAGAGTGAGAGAGCATTGCTTCACATAACCTACCTTAAGTGTTTCAGCATGAATTTTATTCAGTTGAGAAACTTCTTGCCGCTTGCAAGCTTTTGTTGCTTCCAAAAGGTTTTCAAGATTCAGGTTTGCCTTTTGCAAAGACTGAAGCTCTGATTCCAATTCCAGCTGCCTCTTCCTAATAGATATTGGAAAGAAAGAATTGGAAGCAATAAGTAACATCAAATATTTGTAAAATACTTAACAGGTGATGTGGTCACACAACTTACAGTTATCTTTTTAAATAAGAAATACTGCTTCTATCATTAACCTTTATTTTTTCCAGCTGGGCAAAATAGGGTTCAGGTATGTGCAAGGTATTCAAGAAATATATATGGTGGAACACAAATTCAAAAGCCCAAATAGCTCTCAATAATAGCATAGGCAACATGCTATTTTAAAAATAAACAGGGCACCAGTGGCTCACGCCTGTAATTCAGCCTACTCAGAAGACTAAAATCTGAGCATCTTGGTTAGAAGCCAGCCCAGTTAGGAAAAGTCTATGAGACTCAAATCTCCAATTAAACACCAAAAAGCCAGAAGTAGAGTTTGGGCTCAAGAGGTAGAGCACCATCTTTGAGTGAACAAACTAAACACATGTAAACACTGAGTCCAAGCCCCAATACTGGAACCAAAAACAAAAAGTAAAATTCCCAATTAAATTACCAAAATTATCATGAAAGCAAATACAATTTATAAGAGGTGTTAGTATGCATGTCAATTTCCATTTTACCGAGTTAGTTCTTTGAATTCTTCATATTCTTGCTTTGAAGTATTCAGCTCTGACTGAATTTGCAGGAGTTGTGCTTTTAACTTTTTCGTGTTTATGAACGAATTTGGTTGTTTTGAAATTTTGGGAGAAAATCCTTGTTGACCTGATAATAAAAGGACAAACAGACACTGAGAAAAACAACAAAACTCATGTTCTGAGTACTCTAACCAGCATCAAGTTTAAGCTACAGGGAACAGAAATGAGAAACGGAGTGCAGCCTAGTTGTGGTGGTGGAAGATAAAATCTAACCACTCATGAGGCTGAAACAAGAGGATCTTGAGTTTCAGAGGTCCTATCTCAAAAAAGAAACAAAAATAAGGGGTTTGAAGGTGGTGCCTATAATGTTAAGTACCTATCCCTCAACAGGAGACAGAGGATGACACAATGTGCCAAGGAAGGATTAGAAAAGGGCACAGGACCAGGCACGGGGGCTTATGCCTGTCATCCTAGCTACTCAGGAGGCTGAGATCTGAGGACTGTGGTTCAAAGCCAGCCTCAATAGTAAAGTCCATAAGATTCTTATTTCCAAGTTAAGGAACAGACCCTGATTTCAAGCTTTAGGACTATAATAACAACAAAGGCACAGACACCTCCTCTATCGGGAGAAAGCTAACCAAACTAACCACTATGGGACAAGACTCATCTTCCGCTGAACAGAAAAACTGAACAGTTGAACTTTAAGGAATTGGTCAATAAATTACTTAGGAAGCAAGTATTGTCTATTAGATAGAAAATGTTAGTGTTCTAGGATTGTTTAATAGACTGAATAGGTCAGTCTATTGGGTTCCAGCACAGGCAGATATCACATAAAAGTCACTTAGAGAATGCTAGATGTTTATATAAACTGTGCTCTAAGAAATTACCACCACTGTTTTGCAAAAGTAGTAAGATTTAGGGTTTTAGAGCAGTTTAGTGCCTTGCCAGACATGCAGAAGGCTCTGGGTTTGATCATCTTACATACACCAACACACACACACACACACACACACACACACACACTCAGAAACGAAATGATATTGAGAGTATAGTTCAAGTCAGGCCCTAAGTTTAGTCTCCACTACCACAATAAACAAACAAACAAACAAACAAACTGAAGCTCCTCAGGATAATCATCAGTTACCTTCTTCGATTTTCTCTGTGCCGGTCACTTCTGAAAAAGCTTTCTGTAGTCTCGCAACAGTGTGGGCATCTATTTCTTGGGCCCTTTTTACAGGCTCCAGTAATTTCAGTTTCCTGTTCTCCTCCCTGAGAGAATGATTCTCCATCGCATACTTTACAACTCTAGGGTGGTGATTTATCTGTATAGAAGGATTACACAAATTATTTCTTATGACCGCTCCTGTAATGAACTAGTCTCACTAAAAAGCCATTAGAAAATAGTAGAACACCCAGGCAGTACTGGTTGTATTCTGCTGCAACTACTGTGAAGAAAGACTTGACATCTGCACTCGGATTGAAATAGGAGATCCTACAACTCTTCTTTACCCTAAGATGCATGAAACATTCATTCTCTCAGGCTCTGGGAGAGAAAAAGAAACACAAGCATATGCAACCTGGCCCATTCTGCACACAAAAGAGTAGAGCTAAATCTATGTAAGAAAAAAAATTACTAAAATGAGTAAAGAAACTCTGTCTACTAAGATTCAACTGTTCAAGGAACATTAATTGAAAAAGACAATCGGGCGCCGGTGGCTCATGCTTGTAATCCTAGTTACTCAGGAGGCTGAGATCTGAGGATTGCAGTTCAAAGCCAGGTGGGACAAAAAAATACACGAGACTCAGCTTCAATTAACCACTCAAAAACCACAAGGGAAGCTGCCGTTCAAAGTAGTAGAGTACTAGCCTTAAGCAAAAAGGCTCAGGGACAGCACCTAGGCCCTGAGTTCAAGCCCTACAACCTACAAAAAAAAACCCAAAAAACAAAAAATTAATATCTTTTTTTTTTTTTGGTCGGCCGTGGGGCTTGAACTCTGGGCCTGGGCGCTGTCCCTCAGCTCTTCAGGTCAAGGCGAGCGCTCTACCACTTGAGCTACAGCGCCACTTCCGGTTTTCTGGTGGTTTATTGGAGATAGGAGTCTCGCGGTCTCTCCTGCCCTGGCTGGCTTTGAACCGCGATCCTCAGATCTCAGCCTCCTGAGTAGCTAGGATTACAGGCGTGAGCCACCAGCGCCCGGCAATATCTATTCTAATCAAACGTGCATTAACATCTGTGGAGAAATACACAAATGCTGGTAACATAACAGTTTTGAGACCTTACATATTCCATTAGGAAAGGAAAAGAGAAAAAACAAAAAAGCAAGACCCCCAAAGGCTCAATTTTAAAGATACTTTGGATTTGGATCATCCTAATTAACCAACATGGCAAATTCTGCCTGGCTGACCAAGAGCAAATGGTATGCATTCAAGCTTACACTCACGCTTTTTTTTCTCTGCAGACATAATCATTTTAGAACAGGTGGGAAACTGAGATACATTTAAAATGTATGACAATAAAAAGAAAGGAAGGATATGGTGACAAATTTCTGCTAGCCTCCTTTTTGGAGACAGAAATATTCCACTGCTACGCACTCACTTGTTCTCGCAGAGTTTGGATCTCAAGCCTTAATTCTGAGAGCAAACACTCCTGCTCCTTAGGCAGAAAACTGCCCCGGGATTCTTTCTGGAGCTTCTCCAGGCGCATGATTTGATCTTCCCGGAATTTCACAATCATTTTATTGGACTGAATAAACTGTTCCTTTTTGAGGTTGAGGTCTTCCAGTTGGGTGATTTTTTCTGCCAGAGACTTAGAAATTCATAGTTTGGTCAGACATGAAGAATCATGCAGCTACCTTAAAAGTTTGCATAAATTCAGAAACCAACACTACGTTCAGACTTAATTTTAAAATGTAAAGCTAGATTTTCACAGCGTCTTATTAATGTGATGCATTTATTTCACTCAGTAAGGAAATAAAAAAGCAACAATAAGAAATCTTAAAATTTTCCTCACTCGTCCTTATCCTAATGCAGATTCCTACCTTCTTTTCCTCTTCAGATTTCTTAAAGAACAACATTGCTTCCAGGAAATGCTCTAGGTAACTAGGCTTCTCTTGGTCTGTAATTGAACCAGTAAGAAAAAGAAGGAAAAGAGGGAAAAATGGCTTATTTTTCAAAACTTAAGAGATGAACGAAAAGGCAGTCTTTGATTAATGGCTCTCAATTACTGTTTTTTTGTTGTTGGTGTTTGTTGTTTTTTTTTTTTTTTGCCAGTCCTGGGGCTTGAACTCAGGGCCTAGGCACTGTCCCTGAGCTTCATTTGCTCAAGGCTAGCAATCTACCACTTGAGCCACAGTGCCACTTCCAGCTTTTTCTATTTGTGTGGTACTGAGGAATTGAACTCAGGGCTTCATGCATAGTAGGCAAGCATTCTATCAATGAGCCACATTTCCAGCCCCTGCTCTCAATGACTCTGAAAGAATTGGACTGTCAATGCTGGATCATGGTTTCAAATTAACCCATCAAACATATTAGTTATTCTTGGGGAAAAAAAAAACGCTATGTAGTTAACATACAGACTCCATATGGTAGACAGAATTAGGTCTTGGATCCTTTGAATAACATAAATCACTCCTATCCTATTTAGTGAATAAATGTAGATTGTAAACTGCAGTTGCTTAGAAGTAATATACATAAAATTCATTCATCTCTTAGTACTTCTTCCTGCTAAAAGGAGATAAAGTTGTTAGTCCTATCTCACAGGATGGAACACCTATGGCACCTGTATCTGAATATAACCACCATGTTCCTATACAAGTGAAATGAATGAAGAGAGTTGCGGAAAATTCTGGAAAGCCTTACTATATGCATTGTGTTCTATCTGTCATCAAGGGACTCTTATCAAGCAAGAAAGGAGACTGAGTTCATCCTACCTGTGGCAAGAAAGTTTTCTGGTTGGACCAGTCCAGAGGTAAACTGAGCCAAATGTTCTCTGAGCCTCTTCACCTCAGCTTGCAGCTGGCTCACGTTTCCTTGGGTGTCTTCATTCACCACTGCCTGTGTAAGAACCACAAAGCATTAAGACTACTTTTCCTCTCCACATGTTAACTAAATCTTTTGTCAATCACAGGGCTTAAACTCTGGGCCTGGGCGCTGTCCCTCAGCTTTTCAGCTCAAAGTGAGTACTCTACTACTTGAGCCACAGCACCATTTCCGGTTTTCTGGTGGTTAATTGGAGATGAGTCTCACAGACTTTCCTGCCAGGGCTGGCTTTGAACCATGATCCTCAGATCTCAGCCTCCAGAGTACCCAGGATTGCAGGCATGAGCCACGGTGCCCAGCTAAACTTTTTTTAAAATAGCACCCATTGTGAGGGATTGGATATGGCCTGGGCACCGTAGCTAAGCTCTTCAGCTCAAGGAGCATGTTTGAGCCACAGCGCAACTTCCAGTTTTCTGGTGGTTAACTGGAGATAAGAGTCACACAGACTTAGCCAGGAGTAGGTGGCTCATGTCTGTAATCTATTCAGGAGGCTGGGATCTGAGGATCGTGGTTCAAGGCCAGCCTGGGCAGGAACATCCATCCGGCCATGAAATTCTTATCTCCAATGAACCACCAGAAAACCAGAAGTGGCGCTGTGGCTCAAGTGGCAGAGCTCTCGCCTTGAACTGAAGACCTCAGGACCAGCAACTCAGGCCCAGAGTTCAAGACCCTCCATAGGGGAAAAAAAAAAAAAAGCTAATCATAAAACAAGTCCAAGATAGGTAGTATTTCCATGAGAGGACATATCAGGGGGACCTACCATGTATAGTGACAAGTGCAAAGCTCCCTGGGTCTGTTGTGTGTGTTAGAACACCTGTGACATCATTACACCTCAGTGATATCATAATTCATACTCTCAGTTGCAGTTCTATACTCTCTAAGCACTTGTTCTAAGTTCCAAGAGTCAGGGTCAGGAAGCTTTAGTGATATTTCCTTTTCATATAATTGCTAATAGCCACAAAGCTAGGGGGTCAAAATTCTGGAGGATACAGAGAGAGAGAGAGAGAGAGAGAGAGAGAGAGAGAGAAAGAGAGAGAGAATGTATGTGTGTGTGTATTGAGACTTGAACTTAGGGCCTAGGCACTGTCCCTTAGCTTTTTTGCTCAATGCTAAAGCTCAGCTTCCGGTTTTCAGGTGGTTCATTAGCGGTAAGAGTCTCATAGGTGATGGTGGCTCATGCCTGTAATTCTAGCTACTAAGGAACCTGAGATCTGATGATTGCTGTTCAAAGCCAGCCAGGGCAGGAGATCTATGAGACTTTTATCTCCAATTAACCACCAGAAGATCTGAAGTGACTCTGTGGCTCAAAGTGGTAGCGTGCTAGACTAGAGCAAAAAAAAGCACAGGTAGTAGACTGGGAAGTTGGCTCAATGGTAGAGTTCTTGCCTTGCATGCATGAGGCCCTGGGTTCGATTCCTCAGCACCACGTAAGCAGAAAAAGCTGGAAGTGGCACTGTGGCTCAAGTGGTTGAGCACTAGCTTTGAACTGAAGATAGCCCCCAGGTCCAGATTTCAGCCCCCACGAACGAACACACACACACACACACACACACACACACACACACACACACACACACACACACACTCTTTTTCTTTTTGGTCAGTCATGGGCTTGAGCTCAGGTGATGTTTGTCACTGTTATCAAATGACACTCACACCCCTACCATATACTTGCATATTGTTAAGATAAGCTTTTATAAAGAACATTATTACTGGGGGAATCACAAATATGAAATACTTAAAAGTTTAAGTATTTTTCTAACTTAGTAAAATATAGTCAGGTAATTACCTTGTTTTTAATCAGCTTGGCTCTTTGGGCAAAATTAAGTGTTGATAGTGTTTCTCCAAAGCACCTGGATCCAGGATGAACATTTGCAATTATGGCTGTTTTGGCATTACCACCTAGAGAATCCTGTTCGATAACATGAATGATACACATGTTAGGTGAGAAAGCACAGAACCTTTAAAGCAAACTAGTACAGCTCAAACTGTCCCACCATCGGTCTTAGCAATATTAAAGGAGACCCAACACCCAAGATGTCTGTTACCCGTAGTAAGAAGGTAAGTTTGGAGTCTCTGTAGCAAATGTGTCTCTGCTTTCCATTACCCACATCAACGAGAGCAGTGATCACTTGTCCCAGGCAACTCAGGGATCGGTTTATGTTACCTGCTTCCTAAAGCATCAGGGAAAAAAAAAGAGCAAAAACTCAGAGCAAGAAGTAGGGGTACACAGCTACAGTCTAAGCACTCAGGAGACGAAGGCATGAGGACTGAGAGTTTGAGGCTGGCTTGAGCTACACAGTAAGATCCAGGCCAGCCAAGGTCGCATACAAGACCCTGTCTCAAAAACAAAACAAAGGCACTGGTAGCTCATGCCTGTAATCCTAGCTCTACTCAGGATGCTAGGAGCTGATGATTGCAATTCAAAGCCAGACTGGACAGGAAAATCTATAAGACTCATTTCCAGTAAACTACTCAGAAAAAGCCAGAAGTGGTACTGTGTCTCAAGTGGTAGAACACTAGTCTGGAGCACAAAGCATCTCAAGGACAGCGCCAAGGCACAATGGTTACTATTTTGTGTTTTGGCCTAAAATAGTCTTAGTAAGTTGACCATTAGAGACAGAAAGTAACACATGGGCACTGTTAAAGACAAGTGAATTTCAGTTAAAAGAATGTTCAACTTTTCCTGTTTGATATACACAGTAACTTTAGAAAAGTACAAAAGCAATAAACTGCTATCTGTACTTCAAAAATGCTTTTTTTTGGCTTGCCAGTCCTGGGGCTTGAACTCAGGGCATGGGTGCTATCCCTGATCTTCTTTTTCTGCTCAAGGTTAACACTCTACCACTTGAGCCACAGCACCACTGTTAGCTTTTTCTATTTATGTGACACTGAGGAATGGAACCCAGGGCTTCACACATGCTAGGCAAGCAGTGTACCACTAAGCCACATTCCCAGCCCTGTACTTCAACTTATGAATTTTGATATTTTCCCAAGCTGCTGAAATCACTTACGATGATGGGCAGTCCTGAGAGCAAGAGGGAAACACTTATTCTATTATTACCTGCTAAGCAAGGACTAAATATGTAAAGTCATTTTTAAAATTTTTGAACCTGGGGCTTAAACTCTGGGACTGGGCACCTTCCTTGAGCTTTTATGTTCAAGGATAGGACTCTACCAGTTGAGCCATAGCTCCACTTCCAGCTTGTCATGGTTAACTGAAGCCAACCTGGGCTAGCTTCAAAACTGCAATTATCAGATCTCAGCCTCCTGAGTAGCTAAGATTACAGATGTGAGCCACCGGTACCTGGCTTGAAAGGTATTTTTGATTTAGGAGATTTTGAATCTACAATAGGTTTAGGAACATAACCATACTATGGATCCATGGAAAACTGTGTGAACAAGTTGTTAGGCTCCAAATATATAGATATGGATATATATCCATATCCATATATAAATATGGATATATATCTATAGCTACATATATACTCATATATTAACATATAGACATATATTGATATATATCTATATCAACATATAGATACATATATTGCTAATACCAATAGAAACAATGAATGTCAGGTTACCTGAGATTGCCTGAGAATCCATGAGACTCAAATCTCACTTTTTTTTTTGGCCAGTCTTGGAGCTTTTAGCTCAGGGTCTGGGCATTGTTCCTGAGCTTCTTTTGCTTGAGGCTACCATTCTACTACTTGAGCCACAGCACCACTTCCAGCTTTTTCAGCTTATGTGGTACTGAGGAATTGAATCCAGGGCTTCAGGCATGCTAGGCAATCACTTTACCACTAAGCCACATTCCCAGCCCCTCAAATCTCACTTTAAATAGAAAAGGTGTATCTGTAATTCTGACGTCTAATGATGTGTATCTTAAAATATAGAATTCCTATGTACTTTAATGACAATTCACATTCAATACCTGTATTCTTACTGGTAATACATATGACATAGAAGGTTAATAACTAAAACTGAAGATGAGATCTCAACAGCTTAATAACTTAAATGTGAGGTCTGAAACCATAAAATTCCTGTAGGGAATATGTCGGAAATGATCTGTACAACTTGGAGGGGGTTTGGAGGAGGAAAGTAGAAGAAAAATGAGGAAAGGGATAACAAGTTTGACAAGAAATGTTCTTATTACCTTACTTATGTAACCTTGACAATAAAAAAATAAATAAAAAATTCCTATAGGGAAACAGATAAATACTCCTTAACACTGACATGAGTGATCTTTTGTAAACAAAGGCAATAATGACTCAAAACACAGGTAACCTTAACAACAAATGGAAATACTTTCTGTACAGCAAAGGAAACAAAGGGAAAGGCCACCTATCAGAGAGAAAGTATTTACAAAACATTTATCTAGGGGCTGAGAATGTAGCTTAGTGGTAGAGTGCTTGCCTAGCATTCATGAAGCCTTGGGTTCGATTCCTCAGTACCACATAAACACAAAAAGCTGGAAGTGGCGCTGTGCCTCAAGTGATAGAGTGCTACCCTTGAGCAAAAAACAACAACAACAAAAAAAAACAGCCCAGGGACAGTTCGTAGGTCGATTTCAAGCCTCAGGACTAGCAAAAAAACAAAGAAAACATTTATCTAGTAAACTTTTGTGTGTGTGTGCTGGTCCCTGGTGTTTGAACTCAGGGCCTGAACACATTCCCTTAGCTTTTTCACTCAAGACTGGCGCTCTACCACTTGAGCCACAGCTTCACTTTTGGCTTTTTGGTGATTAATCTGTGATAAGTGTCTCATAGACTTTCCTGCCTGGGCTGATTTCAAACTGCAATGCTCAGTCTCTTGAGTAGCCACAGGCACCTGACTCATAATTTCATCCTTACCTTTAACCTCATCCCTTCTGCATGAGTATCTTTTTGCCTTTCAGATCCTGCTAAATCCACCAGATTTAGTAAGGAGGTCCGTATGTTCACGGTCTCATTACTCTTCTCCATTGACTCTATGGTGATGGTAAAGACTGCATGAGACCTAGAGGACTCTCTGTTCATTGATGTAGATGCAACACGTCTGTTCCTCCATCCTCCAGACAATACCTGGGTCAAAGGAGCCACACAGGTACACTTAAGACAACTGAATCACAAAGTAAGCACCTTACAAGTGCTCGTTCTAACAAGAATAGTCTAACAGTTAATGTTCTACTTTTGTGTGTATGTAGGTCATAAAACTTGAACTTCAAACTTCATAATCTCACTTAGTCTGTTGTGCTCAAGGCTGTCACTTGAGCCACAGAGTCACTCTGGCTTTGTGCTAGTTAACTGAAGATAAAGGTCCCACAGACTTTCCTACCCCGGCTGGCTTCAAGCCACGATCCTCAGATCTTAGCCTCCTGAGCAGCTAGGACAGTAGGTATGACCTATCAAGAGCTCTGTCAGTGGGTTTGTCTACCCTGAGCTGAAAATTCAGAAGCTGGCTTTTAGTGCCACCACAAGCAAGCAGAGGTAGAAAAAGAACAGCCACCTGGTAAAAGGTTACCATACCCAGGATCTCCTAAAATAAGGAGCTCCATGGGGAAAATCAACAGAAACATGCATGCTAATTCAATCATGAATAGTCAAACACATTTTATTTAGTTTTTATTTTCGTTTTTTTGCTCAAGGCTAGTATCTTACCACTTGAGCCACAGCGCCACTTCTAGCTTCTTCTGCTTAGGTGGTACTGCGGACTGGAACCCATAGCTTCATGCGTGCTAGGCAAGCACTCTACCTCTAAACCACATTCCAGCCCATAATTTTTTTTTTTTAATTTAACAACGGAACAGTGGAGGGCTGGGAATATGATTTAGTGGTAGAGTGTTTGCCTAGCATGCATGAAGCCCTAGGTTCAATTCCTCAGTACCACCTAAACAGAAGCTGGAGGTGGCACTAGACAGCACCCAGGCCCAGAGATCAAGCTCCACGACCGACAGACAGACAGACAGACAGACAGACACACACACACACACACACACACACTCTCTCTCTCTCACATGCACACACACACACATACACACACATACATACTCTCTCTCTCTTTCTCTCTCTCACACAAAGGAACAATGGACTAGGAGGAAAGAGAAGACAAGGGTGGTTCACAAACCCAGAAGCACTCCACATTGCAGGGTAATTTATTTTAGGAGTATCTGATAAGAGGGAATAATAAGCCAGGCGCTGGTGGCTCACACCTGTCATCCTAGCTACTCAGGAGGCTGAGATCTGAGTATCACGGTTCGAAGGCAGCCCAGGAAGGAAAGCCTGTGAAACTCTTACCTCCAATAAACTACTTAGAAAAAGCCAGAAGTGGTGCTTTAGCTCAAGTGGTAGAGTGCTGGCCTTGAGCAAAAGGAGCTTAGGGACAGTACCCAGCCCCAGAGTTCAAGCCCCAGGCCTGGGGGATAATAACACCCAAACACTACAGTATCAAATAACCCTAAGTTCCTTTTTTGGTGGGAGAGAAGTCAGAGAGAGTATCTTACTATATAGCCAAGAAGAGTACCCTTGAACTCACAATCCTTTTACTTCATTCTCTTGAAAGCTGAGATTACAGGCAAGCACTACCATGCCTGGCCAAAGTTTTTTTGTTTTTTGTTTTGTCGATCATGGGGCTTGAACTCTGGGCCTGAGCACTGTCCCTCAGCTCTTCAGCTCAAGGCGAGTGCTCTACTGAGCTACAGTGGTTTATTTATACATCTGGTGGTTTATTGGAGATAAGAGTCTCATGGACTTTCCTGCCCAGGCTGGCTTTGAACTGCGATCCTCAGATCTCCGCCTCCTGAGTAGAATAGGATTACAGGCGTGAGCCACCAGCACCCAGCATGGCCAAAGTTTTATATTAACTAAGTTACTGACCATGAACATTTTGTGATATGACTTTATTAGTCCTGAGACTGAGATGCAATCACACGCTTGTTTATTGCCTATGTATCAAACCAACAGTGCGCGATACCTGATAGGCTTCGGCAGCTGAGGTCACCACCTGCTCAGATGCACCCACAACAAAGACACCTTTCTTGATGTGCTCCCTCAAGTACAGGCCAGCTGCAGCAGAGTCCAGCAGGTCGTAGATCTGTTCATTGTAGACTTCGATGAAGGAACACTTACAAAGGAAACTCTTCCCATCTCCAGCCTGTGGAGGACAAGCCTTACTTAGATGCATTATGTTTACATGTTCACCCCCAGCTTTCACCAGCACTCATTTTCACAAGTTGTTAATTCCCCATAATAGGTTCCTTAAATACAAAATAAAGTGCCTAAAAAAATCCACATCACTAGTCTCACCTTTCAGAACACCGAACTGTGCTCCTTTGATTTCTAGATGTTTCCAGAGGTGCCAAAGACCACCATAATTTGATGACTGTAACTGCATTCTTTTTGTTTGGTTTGGGGCGGCTCCTGGGGCTTGAACTCAGGGCCTCGGTGCTGTCCTTTAGCCTTTTTGCTCAAGGCTTCGCACTCTTACCACTTGAGTTACATCTCTAATTCTAGTTTTTTGGTAGGTAATTGAAGGCATGCATTTTCCTGCCCAGGTTAGTTCTGACAGTGATCCACAGAACTCAGTCTCTTCACTAGCTAGGATTATAGGTGTGAACCCCTGGAACCAGGCAGACACTGGGCTTTTAAATGCATGGTGCTGAACTTAATCATTTCACTTACAAGTAATTTGTACGTCTTAACTGCAATGTTAGAAACAATATTATATATCAGTTGCCCTGATATATAAGGAATAAAACATAAACACTAAGGGTTAGTAAGCCTGGAATTCTCAAAGCTAACAAGAAAATACAATCACTAGAACACCTCAAGCTGTGAACCAGAGAGAAAGGGAAGAGCACATTGCAGGTTTTAGGGCCATAGCACACACACAGCCTGATCATGGTGAGTGGAAGGAAGCAAGGATGGAGTCCATCACTACAGGACATCAGGTGACACCCATGATCACCTGTGAGCTGAGATACTGGTAGATGATGGGTACTGGTAGATGGGATGTGGCATATTAGAGTTTCTCTTTTTTTGGGTTGAGATTTTCTTTACACTTTGTATCTTGTAAAATCTTTTGAGAAGCAGTACTGTTCTTTTTTGTAAGCAAGCACACCAGTTAAAGGGTGATGCATGCTTTATAACCTAAAACCTCAAATTGAAAACTCTCAACGTTTTTATTTTTTTGTCGGTTGTGGGACCTGAACTCTGGGCCTGGATGCTGTCCCTCAGCTCTTCAGCTGTAGACTAGCGCTCTATCACTTGAGCCTCAGACCCACTTCCGGCTTTTTCTGCTTATTTGGTGCTGAGGAATCGAACTGAGGGCCTCATGCATGCAAGGCAAGCACTCTACCACTGAGCCACCTGCCCAGTCCCTAGAGTTTTAACTTTATCTTGGGAACTGACAGGACATTTATACCACACTAGCCTATCTATCTACTTTTCAGATTCATGAAAGATCATGCTCATGAGATAACTTTATTACTAGCTAATGAACTCAAAACGACATTTCACGGAACAATTTTGTTTGTACATTCTTACCTTCTCTTTCTCACGATCAATTAAGGAAAACAAATATTCAAAACTTCGGGGGATTAGTCCTCTCAAGTTATGAGAAAAATTATCAGATTCAGATGGTCCTAAAAAGAAAAAAAGAAGGTAAAGATAATAAGAAGCCTTTTGATTTTTATTCTAACCCAATGGCAACACTGAAAGCCAATTTGTAAATAAGATAACATATTGTACTATGTTCTACTTGTTCTTCAAACAAGTTGTATTTAAGCTTGTGAAGATAGAGTAAGAAAACCTGCCTGTCATGGGTCTGCGTCAATGGCCCACAGAAGCCATCAAGCAGTATTTTAAAATAGCTATTGTTGGATGAGAAAACAACAACTTCAACAACAACAAAAAACCCATAGGTACTAGGTTAAGTTTTACAGGAAGGCATAGTAAAGGAAATAAACTAGTACAAACAGCAATAGGAGCTTAATGCAGAGAAGCCAGAAACAGAAGAATGGCTATAGTACAATTTCATATGTGGAAGTACAAAGCCAAACCAACCTAATTAATGACAATAGGGGATGAAGCAGTAGTAGGAGTTATTACCAAGAATCTTGATCTTGACAGAGAGTTTACAGAGATATACTCATATATGAAAATCTACTAAACCCCACTAAAAAAAAAACTGGTCTGTGCTAAGGACTGAGTAGGAGCCACTGCTACAAGCATGATTAACCAATGGATTTGCTATCCAGAATCTCAATATATGGCAGAAGCCTGGGGAGCACTGTTACTTAAATTTAGTCAACATCACATTTAAAATGTCTTCCACAAAATGTTCCCCTGCTGTCATCACAGAAAAAAATACAATAAGCCACAAACATTCACCTTTACTTACCCATCATAGTAAAAGTCTTCCCTGAGCCAGTCTGCCCACTGTAAAAAACAATGTGCTATTTAGTATTTTGACACACAAAAAAGAAAAATTGGAAAAAAAAAAAAAACCCTCCTACCTTCTCTAGTTCAATATGGGCTACAAGTGCATAAAATGTCTCCGCAAAAACTTATTTTCTCTTTTATAATTTTTTTTTTTTTGTCAGTTGTGGGGCTTGAACTCAGAGCTTGGGTCCTGTCCCTGAGCCTCTTTGTGCTCAAGGCTAGCATTCTAACACTTGAGCCACAGTGCCACTTACAGTTATTGAGTGGTTACACTGGAGATAAGTCTCATGGGAACTTTTCTGCCTGGGCTGGCTTCAAACCACAATCCTCAAATCTCAGCTTCCTGAGTAGCTAGGATTACAGGTGTGAGCCACTGGTACCTGGCTCTCTTTTAGAATTCTATGAGGTGAAAAAGGAATGATCTATTTTTTTTTCTTCCAGTACCATAACCAAGAGTTAAGTACAGACAAGTGCTTCAATATAATAAAAACATGGCCATCAGAATTTTCTTTTGCAAAAAGTGGACAGTATCTTTATACTGGTCTGTACTAGGCCTATACCTTAATTTTATATCAGACAATAAATACAAGCTTTCCTTCAGTTCTCAGCTCAGGGAGGCTAGGTGCTGGTGGCTCTGTGCCTATAACTTGAGCTAATAAGGAGGCTGAAATCTGAGGATTGCAACTCAAAGCCTGCATGGCAAGAAAGGCTGTGAGACTCTTTGTCGGTTGTGGAACTTGAACTCAGGGCCTAGGCGCTGTCCCTGAGCTCTTTTGCTCAAAGCTTGTGTTCTACCACTTGAGCTAAAGTGCCACTTCCCGTTTTATAGTGGCTAATTGAAGATAAGGAAAGTCCGTGAACCACTAGAAAACCAGAAGTGGTGCTGTAGCTCACAGTGATAGAGCACTGACTTTGAGCAAAAGAGCTCAGGGGACAGTGTCCAGACCCTGAGTTCAATACCCATGACTGACAAAAAAAAGAAAAAAGAAAAAAAAAAAAGAGCTGGGGAGAGTGTCTCACATGTTGGTGCTCACTCCTCTCGCACATGGTACAGTGCTTCCTTAGCAAGGCCAGAGCTGAGTTCAAACCCCAGAATTATTTTAAAAAAAAAAAAGAAGAAATTCTTACAGATTTAAATTTTTTTAAAATAAGATCTTATCTCCTTACATTATTCCACTTAAAAAGAAATCAGAGTAACAAAAACAAACAACAAAAGTTATATGTCACAGTAGATAGCAACTGAGTTTTCAAATGACTCAGATGCATAGCAAAAATATCAAATTCTAAATTTACTTTTTGAAAAATCTGGGGAAAAAAATAGTCTACTTGCTTATGTCCTAGTAACACAGAGTAACAGATTTTCCTGTTCAGGTTCCAGGGAGGAAAACAGCCCTGATTTTAGCTTAGAAAGACCCATATGTTGACTTTCTACCTTACAGAATTGTAGGATTATGTGTCTATATTGCTTTAAGCCACTACATTTGGTATAATTCATTAAAAACACAATAGGAAATTAATACAAGTGCTCACTCCTATACCATGAACACAGTGGACACTTACTATGCAAAAATGGTGCCGTTATAACCACACATGCACGACTCCACAATGCTTTTAGCCACAGTTGAGAACACCGACTCCTACAAATGTAAGCACCCAACATGTTCACATTTCAGAAAAAAGAAATACAATTTTTTAAAAAATGAGAGTGCTTAGACCTACTTGACAACATAAAGATTACATTGACTATAGAATAATGGCTAAAATATCTAAGATGCTAGAACTTCAACTAATGATAGGTGAGTTGTTACTCCTGTAGTTCTAGCTACTCAAGAAGTTGAGATCTGAGGATCCTGGGTTGAAGACAGCAGAGGCAGCAAAGTCCATGAGACCCTTATCTCCACTTAACCATCAAAAGGGAAGTAGAGTTGTGGTTTAAATGTAGAGTGGCAGCCTTGAGTGAAATAGCTAAGGGACAGCATTCAGGCTGTTCAAGTCCCAAGAGCAGCACTCTCGCATTGCATGCATGCACGCAAGCATGCGCACACACGCACGCACACGCGCGCACGTACACATGCACACGCACACACGCACACGTAGCTCCATTTATCTTCTGTAGATTTATATGGCCATTTATTGTTTTGGACCATCAAGATGAGGTGCAGGTTAGGAACCAGACCATATGTAACATCTAATCAAGCTAACTTAGTAACATTGTTTAAATGTTTTATTTCTACTTGCCAGTAGTGAACTAGACACTTTTTTTTTTTTTTTTTTTAAAAGAGGTTTGGGAATGTGGTTAGTGGTAGAGTGCTTGTTTAACATGCATGAAGCTGTGGGTTCGATTCCTCAGTACCACATAAACAGAAAAAGCTGGAAGTTGCACTGTGCTTCTTCAGGTGGTATAATGCTACCCTTGAGAAAAAGAAGCTCAGGCCCAGGCCCTGAGTTCAAGCCTCAGGACTGGCAGAGAGAGAGAGAGAGAGAGAGAGAGAGAGAGAGAGAGAGAGTGGGGGGGAGGAGGTAAAGAGAAAGAAGGAGGGAGGGAGGGAGGGAGGGAGGGAGGGAGGGAGGGAGGGAGGGAGATCTTGCCAAAAAGGTTCATGTGCATGAACAAGAGAATATTCCAGCTGGGCATCAGTGGCTCATGCCTGTAAACCTAGCTACTAAGGCAGCTGGGATCTGAAGATAATGGTTCAAAGCCAATGTGGGTAGAAAAGTCCCAATTAACTTATTGTCTTATTGTTTAACATATATATAATATATATTTAACTTATTGTTAACTTAGTATCTCCAATTAACCACTAAAAAACTGGGAGTGGAGGTGTGGCTCAAAGTAGTAGAGCCTTGAACAAAAGACTCAGGGACAGTGCCCAGGCCGAGTTCAAGCTCCACAATCAACAAAAAATAAAAGAGAATATTCCAGACCAATGATGTCCAGTACAGTGGTCATTAGCTACTATGCAGCTATTTAAATTTAAATTAAACTTAGTTCAGACATACTACCCACAATAGAGGGAGACATACCCATTTGTACAGACTTTAAATTTTATATAATATTAACTTAAAATTAAGTAGCAAAAGGTTAATGTAACAGACAGCTCAGACATAAAACACATCCAAATTACCAAAAGTTGTATGAGATAGCACTAAGTTTCAATTATATTGACCTCAATTAGAAGAGTAGTTATTGGCAATAATACTAAATCCATTAACTAGGCCATGAACTGTACTTATCACTTATCAAGTGTCTCTAAAGAGTATATATCCAGCCAAGTGCCAGTGGCTCATGCCTCCAAACTATGGTTGGCAATTCAAAGCCAACCCAGGCAGCAAAGTCCATGAGACACTTATCTCCAATTAATCTGCAAAAAGCCAGAAGTAGAGCTGTGGCTCAAGTAGTAGAGTATTAGCAGAAAAACCTCACCACAGTGCTCAGGCCCTGAGTTCAAGCCCCAGACTGCCACCATTCACCTCCATCTCTGAGGTGAGGAGGAATAAAATGGGCAAGGGTCATTCTGGTATAGTTCGATGATTTAAAGAACAAAATTAACAAAATTAGATTTGAAATATTCATGGAATGTTTGTGATTGAGATCTCCCAAACTAAACCAGCCAGAAATGAAATCCTTACAAATCACCATGCCTTCCACTCTCCAAGAAGAAAATGTCAAGTTTCTAGTCATCATTACCTGAGTGGTGTTCATGTCCGCAACATAATCGAACATAAAGGTCTTGGGCTCTGGGTTAGAATGTAGCCGCAGAGTAGTGGACGAGAGCACAGACAAGCACAAGTTCTGTTCTCCATCAGCAAATCTCCCGCCTTCTGCCGGTGGACGAATCCGCACAAAAACTTTGATGGCATCACCTTCATGACTAAAGACAACAAGTAAAAGTAACAGCAGAAAGTGGGGGTGTGGCTCAAGTGGCAGACCTTCACTGAAAAACCAAGTGGGAGCACAAGGCCCAGTACTATCACCAACACAAACCAACAACAAATGACAACTGAAAAACACAAACAAGCAGGCCAATCCAAAGGAAAAAAATAACAAAGCTAATTGTACAAAGGAAAACTAAGCTGGGTACTTGTGGCTCACATCTGTTATCCTAGCTACTTAGGAGGCTGAGATTTCAGAAGCACAGTTCCAAGCCAGCCCAGGCAGGAAAGTCTATGAGACACTTTATCTCCAATTAATCACAGAAAAAGCCCGAAGTGATACCATGGCTCAAGTGGTAGAATGCTGCTGGCCTTGAGCAAAAGCTGAGGCAAAGTGCCCAAGCCCCGAGTTCAAAGCCCAGGACCAGAAAAAAACAACAACTAACTAAATGGGTCTGAGTCTTGTGTTGTCTATAATGTTTTATAATGTTTCTGCCAATAAGCATGAGATCTATCCCAACTTAACTTTTTTGCTTCAAATCACCCCAACCTTTTCTTGATGTTGATTTACTGCCTGATAGGTACATTCATGTGCTTTTCCAAAAATAAATTCAAAGACAGTTCATTTCAAAGAACTCCAAAAGCTATTTGTCCCTTATTTCCTTCTAATAATAATAAAGTAAGTACCTCAACAGGATAATTATACAATTTATAGGAGGGAGGAAAGGTAACTCATTTTCCCCATACATCTCCACTAGTTAAGGACAAGCTAAATTTTGAAGCAGGTGTCCCATTATGTTAAACAGTTCTTTTAGAAATACCACATCACCAATTCTTTGGGGCTGGACAAGATTTTTTTTCTTATTTTCTTACCTTGGCTGGTCAGACTGAGTTGTCAAATTTCGAAAATTAGCTAAAAGGAAAAAAAGATAAAAAGTCAGAAAAGGGGATTAGTATTGCATAAATCTCCTTGACCTATAACACGTTGCTCAGGTGCTGCTTGGGCCGATTCTATTGCCCAGACTCCTCAATCCACAGTGTTATGCCCAGCCCAGCACCATCTTGTCCATTTTATCCCTGTGTACTTTCTTGGTACTGATGATATTTGGTTTCATGACTATATATTTTACACACACACACACAGAAATGATCCCCAAATTTAACATTCCCACTAGTCTATCCTCCTCAAACTCAGACTCTTACACACTTGACCATTATAATACTGCCAATGGATAATATCAAACCTGATTCCCAGACCAAATTCCTGATCCTCTCTGCCTACCCAAAAGTGTTACTTCAAGTCAGTAAATGACAACTCATCTTTCCATTGGCACAGGCCAAAAACCACAGTCATCACTAACCCCGTTTTGTTTTGTTTTGTTGGTCAGATGTGGGACCTGGGTGCTGTCCCTCAGCTCTTCAGCTCAAGGACACTTTAGTACTTGAGTCACAGCACCATTTCCAGTTTTCTGGTGGTTAATTGGAGATAAGAGCCTCACGGACTTTCCTGCCTGGGCTGCCTTTAAACTTGATCCTCTGATCTCAGCCTCCTGAATAGCTAGGATTACAGGTGTGAACCATTAGCACACGACACCCAACCCCATGCTTGCTCACACTTCATTCCAATTTATGTTGGTAAGAATAAGGTAAAAAAATTATGAGCTGGGTGCCGGTGGCTCATGCCTGTAATCCTAGCTACTCAGGAAGTTGAGATCTGAGGATCATGGTTCCAAGCCAGGCAGAGCAGAAAAGTCCCTGTGAGACTCTGATCTCCAATTAGCCACTCAAAAACCAGAAGTGGTACTGTGGCTCAAGTGGTAGAACACTAGCACAAAGAGGCTCCAGGACAGCACCCAGGCCCTGAGTTCAAGCCCCACAACTGACAACAACAATAATAATAAGGTAAAATTTTGAAAGCTTGCCTGGCGCCTGTAATCCTACTCAGGAGGCTAAGATGTGAGGATTTGAAGCTCAAGAACTGGCAAGCACAGGCATACACACAGAGTTCAGTTTCTTCAACCACAGGCCTGCCCTCATTCCATTAACAGACATCCCATCCAATAAGTTCATAAAATAGATGCAATGTAAGAGGTGCTAGATATACACAAAAGCAGCAAATGACTAAGAATCTAGTGAAAATGGAGAGGCTTAGAACAAGCACAAATGGAGGAAAGAAAAAAAGGGGGGGGGGGGCGGAGATTTCAGGACAGATGTCCTTGAGTTTAGAACCTATTGTGAAAATACTGTAGTCCTCTCCCTTGTCTGCCACCTCTCTTTCCATGTTATCACCTATCAGCAGGAATCCAAAAGTACTAAACTTTTAAATGGAAAAATGGTTTAACAACTTATTCAGTTTTAAATGCTGAGTAGCAAGATGCCATTGTGCTCCCCAAAACCTGGGGACAAATTCGTGTGGTACACACAACCTTTCCAATAGTCACTAAATAGCCAGCCTTGTCAATTGTCAAATCAACTAACAGTAGGACAACTAACAGATTGTCACAAGCAAGCAGAATCAAGTATCCTTCTGTTCAGATAACCTTGTTGGCACTGATTGCCTGTATCATTCATCTCATCTGGGACAACCATAAAAGGATAAGTACAACACAGTATAATAGTGTGACAAATATACATCGACAAAATGATGATTACAAAACATCTCAACCTCAGAAGCAAAGTCCTTGAGACTCTGATCTAGAATTAAGCACAAAAAAAGGGAAGGAAGGAAGGAGGGAAGGAAGGAAGGAGGGAAGGAAGGAAGGGAAGAAGGGAGGGAGGGAGGGGAGAAGGGAAGGAAGGGAAAGAAGGAAGGGAAGGAAGGAAGGGAAGGAAGGAAGGAAAAAAGGCCAAAAGTGGTGCTGTGGCTCAAGTGGTAGAGCACCAGTGTGAGTGGAAAAAACGAAGGGACAGATCCCTGAGTTCAAACCCAGGAACTGCACACCACACACACACACACACACACACACACACACACACCATTTTCTTTTGACATTATTGTGCATCTCTAGCATAAACTTAATCATAGATTTAAAAAAAAATTAAAACAGTATCTATAGATTGTGTACTAAGGTATATTCAAGTAAGGGTTTGGATAAGGGGGAGGGTTGTGACTGGAGGGGCAAGTGTGTATGTGTTTATGGGGGGAGGGAGGGGGAAAGAGAGAGAGAAATCTGTAAATTCACCATCTGAGAAAGAGGAATCTTCCTTTTAAGAACATCACTCGTCGTAAAAAAAAAAAAAAAAAAAAAAGGTAAGAAATGTGGAAACACATATTAGGTGGCGGTGACACGGGCCGATAGGAAGGCAATAACGGTAAAAAGAAGGCTAAGTAAGAGCTCAGGGGCTGGTGGCTCAACACCTGTCATTACACTGCTCAGAAAACAGATCCGGGGATCGCGATCCGCAGCCCGCCAGCCAGCCAGCCCTGGGGCAGGAACAGGAGTTCGTTGACACTCTTCTCTCTCATAAACATCTCAGGAAAAGGAAGAGGGAATTGAAGCTGGGTTCAAGGAGTAGAACGCCAAGTAAAGCTTTCGGGGACAGTTTGCCCACAGGCCCGGAGGGGTTCAAACCCCAGGATCGGCACCGTCAACACACAATCGAATGAACGCAGCAGAGATGCAACCCTCCTGGGGTGAGACCCGGATAGAGAAAACACCTCAAGACTAAGAGTTGGGAAGGGGGGGGGGTTCCCTCGGGATTGCGGTGGGGTGCTCGGGGGGAAGACACGCGAGGCTCGGGGTCTCCGGCCCTACCGCTCCCCGGACCGGGTTTGAGACACCCCCGCGAAGGACAAGGGATCGAACGAGCTGCCTCCTTCCCTCAGCGTCGCTGTCAGGGGAAGAGGCCGGGGCGGACGCCGGGCCCGGGCCGGCGGCGTCGGTCACCTCAGGGTGGGATGAACGCCGCGGGCCTCCGTCCTCCCAAGGCCTCCGCTCCCCACCCCGCATCGCCACTCCCACCGCCACCCCACATGCGGGGACCGGGGCCCGCCAACCCGCGGCTCGTGACTTACTTCTGCAGACCGACGCCATAGCAACCCACGGGGGTCCCGGAGTGGAGACGAAAATGAGGACACACACACACCCGCCTGAGAGGAAGCGCCCGGCCGCCACGCGCGACGCGGGCCAAGGGGGAGGGCGGGCGGGCGGGGCGGGCGGGGGCAGGCGGGCGAGGAGAGAGAGGTTCGACGCTCTCCGTTCGCGCTCGCAAGATGGCCGTCGATTTGAATCTGGCGCGCTGGGCGGGCGTGTGACGTCACCGCAGGCCCCGCCCATCCCGCCCGCCCGCCTGCCTCCGGGGGGGCGTGGTGGGAACGGGGGCGTGGTCGTGCGTGACGTCATGAGAGCGCGCCGGCGACGCGGGAGCGGGCGTTTACGCTCCAGTCGCCGCCGAGGCCATGAGCAAGCGGAATCGAGTGTCTTACGTGCGGCCGGCGGAGCCCGCGTTCCTGTCCCGCTTCAAGGAGCGGGTGGGCTACAAGGAAGGGCCCACCGTGGAGACCAAGGTGAGCCCGAGAGAGCGAGGCGCTTCGGCCGGGTGCTGACAGCTTCCTCTTCCCGCTGGAGTCTCATCTTCCCCATCGTCCATTACCCACCCCCCCCCCCACACACACCCCGCTTCCGATCGGCCTCGGATCCCAGGCGGATCCTCCAGCCAGCCTCTGAACGGCTAGGGGACGCGTCACTTTGCTTCATTCAACCCGGTCCTCGGGAAAGGAAGAAGGCTGTAGACCCAGCCCGCTCCTGTCCCCCCTTCTCTCGTAACCCACTCGCAGAGCGGGTGAGCGGGACTGAGGGGCGCGGCGGGTGCCGTCCCCGTTTTTCCAGGAACTTTTGAGGCGACGCGATCCTCCAGACAGGTTCCAGACTCGCGTCTGCGGGATTACCTGCTGCAGAAAGGGTCCCTTGCTGTTTCCCAGGTTAGGTGCTAGAATGGCAAGGTGGAACACCGGTATCACCCCCATAAAGGCCCGTGTCGAATGGAGACAAAATAATGTATTTATTTGCTATCTATGAGTCGGGCACAGTGTCCAGCAGAGAAGGTGAGGTGAGGTTAGGCCGGCTAGAGGCTCCAAACCTTCGGAGGTTTACCTGAGTTGTAGTTGCCCAGTGAAGCTTGCTCAGAGAACAGAAGGCTCCAAGGAATGGTTGTGTTTGTTTTTATTAGTGTGTGTCGGTACTGGGGCTCGAACTCAGGGTCTAACCCATTCCTGAGTTTTTTCCGCTGCAGAATGGCATTCGACTACTTACTTGAACCATAGCTCCACTTCTGGCGTTTTGCTGGTTAACGTGTCGCAGCTTTTCTTGACTCAGCTACTTTGGAAGCTCAGGCAATAAATGAATATGAATGCTTGATACTGGTTTGGAAAAAATAAGATATGCATTATCTCAAAGCATTGTGAGAAGACTTTTTATGTCAATGAAGAGGTTAGGCAAGATGGTACCAGCCTGTAGTACCAGGTCTTCAGGAGAAAGAAACAAAGATTGGGAAGTGAAAGCCAACCTGAACAAATTTAGAGACTCATTATTTTAGCCAGTCCTAGGGCACGGTCCCTGTGCTGCTTCTTATTCAGGGCTAGCATGCTACCACTTAAGCCATAGTGCCACTTCTGGCCTTTTCTGTTTATATGGTGCTGAGGAATTGAACCCTGGGCTTCATGCATGCTAGACAAGCACTCTACCACTAAGCCACATTCCCAACGGAGACTCAATCTTAAAATCAAAATAAAAGGGCTAGGTTTAGTCTCCAGTACTGAATTAAATGTTTTAAACACTTAAAAATTATAGCTTTTGGGCTGGGGATGTGACTTAGTTGTAGAGTGCTTGTCTAGCATGCATGAGGCTCTGAGTTCTACTCCTCAGTACTACATTAAAAAATAAATTTAAAAAATAGTCATGTGCACAGCTTAGCTTTTTATTTACTTTTTTTGTGGGTGATGGGGCTTGAACTCTGGGCTTCAGCGCTATCTCTGAGCTCTTCAGCTCAAAGCGAGCACTCTACCACTTTGAGCCACAGTGCCACTTCCGGTTTCCTGGTGGTTAATTGGAGATAAGAGTCTCACTCTTTTCCTGCCCGGGCTGGCTTTGAACCGAGATCCTCAGATCTCAGCCTGCTGAATAGCTATGAATATAGGCGTGAGCTACTGGCTTACTACCTGTCCAGGCCAAGTCATCAGGCAAAATGCTGTATTTATAGGTGTACAGTGAGTACACAGTTTGAGGTTTGAGAAATTTTTCTAATTAAAACCAAGAAGTCACAGAAAAAAATACGTATTATATACAAAATGTTTTATGTAACTATATATCTCTCTACCCATCAAACAAGAAAGGCACAATAAGGGATGAACAAAGGTAGTACAATGACCTGAGAGCAGGAACATCCACAGAGGCACAGTTAAAGGTGACAAGGGAGTTTTCTTTTTCTTTTTTTTTGTCAGTCTTAGGCCTTGAACTCTGGGCCTGGGCACTGACCCTGAGCTCTTCAGCTCAAGGCGAGCACTCTACCACTTGAGCCACCGAGCCACTTCCGATTTTCTAGTGGTTTATTGGGGATAAGTGTCTCACGGACTTTCCTGCCCGGGCTGACTTCGAACCGTGATCCTCTGATCTCAGCCTCCTGAGTAGCTAGGATTACAGGCGTGAGCCACTGGCGCCTGACTAAGGGAGTTTTATTTACACCAAAATGTAGAGATGTTTTCACAATAACTGACTCTAAATGAATGTTCTGATGTGTCAATGTCACCAAGGTCCACCCCAGAGCCCAAGGGATGAATATCCATCCATCCTGCAGCTTTCTCCATCCAGAGGGGAGTGTCTCTAACTCTAAATCTTCTTTTGAATAGCAAGGCATTTCTGGCAGCTCTGGTAGGGCTGTAATAACTAGTAGCTCTAGAGGCACCCCTAATTTCAGAATAGCCTCCTGAGCTGCCTGGTCAGCTCGGTTGTTTCCCTGAACCTCAGGGGTCTCTTCTTTTTAATGACTCTTACAATGAAAAACAGTCACTTTTTGGGGAAGCCAAATGGCGTCCAGGAGGGCCAATAGCTCAACGTTTTTTAATTTTCCTCCAGAATTTGAATCCTCTCTCCTTGTATAGGGCCCCATGAACATCAGCTGTAGCAAAAGCATACCAGCTGTCTGTGTAACTATTAACTGTTTTCCTTTTGCCCACCTCAAGGCTTGAGTGAGAATGATTAGCTCAGCCCTCTGAGCTGAGGTCCCGTGATTTAGGACGTGTGCCCAGATTACATTATCTGCTGACACCCCGGCTGCCCCTTCATACCGAACTCCATCCTTGACAAAACTACTTCATCAGGAGTGGTCACAGGAATGTCTGTCAGGTCTCCCCGAAGCCCACCGATATTCTGCAGGATTTTAGTGCAGTTGTGGATGTGTTCCCTGGGGTCATCTGGGAGAAGAGTAGCTGGGTTGAGAGCGTTTACCTTCATGAAGTTGATTCTTGGCTGATTCATAGCTGGGCCTGGCACTGCATAACTCGGGCATTTGTTAGCCACCTTGCAGGAGTAGCTCTTATCAGGCTGCCACCCAGTGTGGCACAGTTACCTGCAGATCTTGTCTCAGAGTTAATCAGCCTCTTTACCAGGATAGCTGTCGCCACTATTGCTCTCAAACAAAATGGCCAGGTGGTTGCCACCGAGCCCAGTCTCTTGGAGAGGTAGGCTACTGGTCTTTTCCAAGGCCCCAAGATCTGGATCAGAACCTGTGGATTGGCAATACCTGTGGATTCTGCCACAAAGAGCTGAAAAGGCTTCTAGAGGTCCAGCAAAGGCCAAGGCTGGAGCTGAAATCAAAGCCTGTTTTAATGTCTTGAAGGCTGCCTGTTTGGTCTGTTCTCATTCCAAGGGCCCTACCTCTCCTGCTGTGCTGGAAGAGTGGTTTAGCATATCTGCACACCCCAAGATCCACAGTCTACAGGAACCCACAGCTCCCAGAAATTCCTTGACCTGCTCCTTGGTCTGAGGTGTCGGTATCCTCAAAATGGCCTCTATCCTGTTTAAGGAGAGCATACGCTTCCCTTTTTCCAGTTGGTAACCTAAATAGGTTGCTTTCTGGGTGCACATTTGGGTCTTGGCAGAAACTGGATACCCCACTTGGCACAGGGTGATGAGGGGGTCCTCTGTGGCCTGCCAACACTTCTCATGTGTCAGGGCTGCCAGCAGCAGGTCATTAACATATTTTATTTTATTTTATTTTGGTGGATCGTGGGGCTTGAACTCTGGGCTTGGGCGCTGTCCCTCAGCTCTCTAGCTCAAGGCGAGTGCTCTACCACTTGAGCTACAGCACCACTTCCTCATTGATGTATTGTAGAATTGCTTCAGGATGTAACTGCCTAAAACTTAACCAGTCCTAGCTCAAGGCATCTTCAAATGAGGTGGGGGAGTTTTTAAAACCTTGTGGCAAGCTGGTCCAAGTCAGTTCTCCAGATAATCTCCCTTCTGGATCTGTCCACTCAAAGGCTTAGCTTACCTTGGCCAGTGGCAGCCCGAAGAAAGCACCCTTTAAATCCAACCCGGTGTAAATGTGCTGTTCTGGAGGTAACATGCCGAGAAGAGAGTAAGGGTTAGGTACGATAGGGTGGATGGTCTCCACCTGCTTGTTTACTCCTCTCAAATCCTGCACAGATTGTCTGTCATTGGTGCCTGGTTTATACACAGGTAGAAGAGAGATATTCCAAGGTGAATGGCAGGGAACAAGAATTCCATTTCCCCCCAGGCATTTAATGTGAGCCACCATCCCCTCCCTTGCCTCTGCTGATATGGGATCTTGTCTCACTCTGACCAGCAGTGCCTGACTGGTAAATTGAGCAGGGATGGGCAGTCAGTCTAGGTGGGTTAGTCTCCGCCCAAACCTCATGAACTTTGTTTTGGAAGTAAGTCAGTAATGGTTGAAGCTCTTTGCTTTCTTCTCCGGGCAGCAACATATATTCTTCTCCAAGGGGACAGGTTACCAGCAGACAAATGATAATTTCACATCTTCCTCTTGGAAAGAAATTGTGGCTTTTATTCAATAAGTCTCGTCCCAGGAGTGGATAAGGACATGTGGGATGATGAGAAAGGAGTGGGTAATCGTTCCTTCTCCCAGTGGGTTATTCCAGCCAGGGACCGTGGATAGGATTCATTCATTCCAGTGGCTCCTTGGACATTTAGTCTTTGCATAGTTATTGGTCTTTCTGGTTTTTTTCAATACCGAATAGGCAGCTCCAGTACTCACAATGTTACCATGGGCTTCAGGGGGCTGGAACCCTGAGCCCATCATTCTTCATCCTCTCCCAGGTTTAGAATCTAAACCTCCTTTCTCCTCCTTGGACATTCTTTTTTTCCAGTGTCCATTTTGCTTGCAATAAGCAAATCGGTCTAGTCCTAGAGGTTCCCTACTGCCATTTACAAATGAGTTATATCATTGCAGCTGAGGGTTTCTTGATCCCTGTCCTTGAATCGCCTTTTTTTTTTTTTTTTAAACTTTTTCTTCCAGGGTAGTTCTGTTATCAAACACCTGCTGGGCAACCGCTATCAGCAGTTTGAAGATCTGGGGCCTCTGGGTAACGAAGGCCATATTTAGGGCTCTTTGATTCTCTGGGGCCTCAGGATCTGTAGGTGTATAGGTCCTGTAGGCCTCCAAGAGCCATTCCAGAAAAGCAGCTGGGGACACACTGGGGAGCTGCACAGTCTCACTCACCTTAGATAAATTAGTTGGCTTCCTAGCCACTGCCCGTATCCCTGCTATGGAGTCTGACAATCATTGGTAACCGCCTCCTTACCTCGATTGCTGTTGTAGTCCCATCTTGGGTGAGTCAGGGGAGAGACTCCCTCCAGACCGACCAGATCATCAGTGGGGGAAGCATTTGGTCCAAGGACCGCCTTCAAGGCACTGCACCAGGTTCGCTCCCTTCCCTCCCAGGTGAAAAGCACCTGTAAAAGTTGCTGATGATCATCCCAGGTGGGCTGCTGTGTGAAAAATACTGTCTCTAATACAGAGATGAGCCCCTGGGGTTTTTCAGAAGAGGATGGATTTTGTTGTTTCCAGTTATACAGGGTCACGGGTTGTAAAGGGAAGATGCACTTCAGAAAGGGGGCTTGCCCACCATCTCCCCCAGGTGCCTGTCTAGGAAGTGCTGATGGCACAGAACAGGAGGTAGTGTGCACCGATGGGTCTTCCTCTGGGAAGGAGATTTTCCATTACAGTTTCACTTACAAGAGCTTCAGGACATTTGTTTTCTCATCCTGGAGAAAAGGAGTGAGTAGAGGTATATACAGGACACAGAACTAGTAACCAAGTAGCTACAGACATGTCCCACATGTCCCAGATGACTTCCTGAAGAAGTCCCAGATGGCCTCTGGAAGAGGTCCCAGATGGCTTCTTGATGAAGCCCCAGGAGGCGTGGTAAGATGCCTCATCCCGGCCTCCAACTCGGAGAAGTTACACCTTCCACTGAGTTTCCCCAGATGCAGTCCGGCAAACCTGCCCAGACTCACCCCTGGAGAGTTTCCAAATGACTCCTGCCCATGTTGATCCTCAGGAAACACACACTCAAGGGAGGCTCTCTCCCCTGAGGGCTGAGGCTCTCACCTACAAGGGGGTTTCCCGAGGGCCAAGGCCCGATGCCATCCAGATGGATTATCTCACGGGGGCCTCCAAATATTATGACCTTGGAGTGAGAAAATCCACGGAGGCACGGTTAAAGGTGACAAAGGAGTTTGATTTTCACTAAAAATGCTTATTTACATTATGGGGTCTGTGACTACTTTGTCCTGGGCTAGCTACCCAGAACCAAGAGCAACCTTGACCTCCAAGCCTCCAGTGGTCACCCCCAACCTTTATTAGTCAGTCTGCAAACCTCCTATTAGTTGGTCTTCAAACCACCAATTTGTCAGTCTACAAACCTCCAATTGGTCTGCAAAGCTCCAAAGGGGAAGGCTTTTCCTTTTCCTTCCTCCTTTGCAGGCCTCTCCACTCTCCATAGGCTTCTCCCTAGGCCTCTCTGCAAACCGCAGGCCTCTCCACAGGCCTGCCCTGCTCTGCTCCAGGAGCCACCTGGTGCCATCTCTCTCTCCACCTTCTCTCTACCCTATTGCTCCTTACAACACGCAGCCTATATCTAGGCTGTGCCCCTCCCCCACTCCAACAGCTCCAACTGTTCCAACTGCCACTCAGGCCCCTCCCCCAAGCTGCCCACTGCCCAATGGCTCCTTGACACCCTGCCCCCCCCCCACCTCCCTGGAACAGGGCAATGATGTCAGTGCAGGGGCGGGCCTTCCTGCCCACTGGTTCTTATATTAGGACAACTAATGTTTTGTTGTCAGTTGTAAGGCTTGAACTCTGGGCTCTTCCACTCAAGACTAGTGCTCTACCACTTGAGCCACAGCTCCACTTCTGGTTTTCTGGTGGGAAGTTTCATGGACGTTCCTGCCCGGGCTGGCTTTGACTCATGATCCTCAGATCTCAGCCTCCTGAATAGCTAGGATGACAGGAGTGAGCCACTGGTGCCTGGCTGAGGACAACAAATGTTTTATATGCTGCTTTGATTTTAGTCTAACTCTGAGAAGAAATGAAGGTCCAAGTGTTGATTAGGACCAAAGGGAATGGATACAGCTCAGCAGATTCCTGAATAGGCTGGGAATGATTGGTAGTACCCAAAGCAGAGAACCCCCAACTTGATTAACTATCTATCATGGTAAGATGGAGCTGAATCCTTGGGTGATCTGCTGATAGTCATTTTCCTTATGTAGCAATTGGGAGCGCTGGGAATTGAAAATTGACCACCTACTGCATTTAGTTGATAGTTCCTCTTCTCTTACTGTTATCATTGAAGTTGCTTACAGAGGCAGTGGTTATATTTGGTTCACAAGATCAGCCACTTACCAGGTTATTTGCACATTTTCCTCTAGAGAATCCAGCCGCAGATCCCAGACGAAGATGGTGAGCACAGTGACAAAGATGACGAACAGCCCCAAGTGGTGGTTTTGAAAAAGGGAGACCTGACTGCTGAAGAAGTCATGAAAATTAAAGCAGAAATAAAGGCTGCCAAAGCCGGTATGTCTGAAAGTAATCTGTTTTGTTGGGGTTTTTTCCCTAGCAATGTAAATAATGTAGATTATGCATCATTTTCTATAATTGTACCCTTCATTTGCAGGGGGCGGCCCTTGGTTCCATCTTCAGTGTTGAAACCATATGTAGAACATTGTGCCAGTTTTTTCCACCTCAGAGTATCAGTTACCTCATCGGTAAAATGGAGACAATAAGTATACCTGCCACACTGGCAGTTTAAGTAAACTTGCCACACTGGCAAGTTTAAGTAAATGCAGTCTATTAAAAAGTAGGTGGAGCCAGGAACCAGTGGCTCACACCTGTAATCCTTGCTATTCAGGAGGCTGATATCTGAGGATTGTGGTTTGAAGCCAGTTCCAGCAGGAAATTCTTTGAGACTCTTATCCCCAATAAACTTTTTTTTTTTTTCCAAGCCAATAAGCTGGGCGCCAGTGGCTCGAGCCTGTCATCCTAGCTACTCAGAAGGCTGAGATCTAAGGATCACCGTTCAAAGCCAATCCCAGGCAGGTTGTGAGACTCTATTTCTAATTAACCACCAGAAAACCGGAAGTGGTGCTGTGGCTCAAAGGAGCAGAACGCTAGCCTTGAGCACAGGGATAGTACCCAGGCCCTGAGTTCAAATCCCACAACCAACAAAAAAAAAAAAAAGTGGTTAAATGGTCGCTGGTGGCTCATAACTGTCATCCTGCTACTCAGAAGACAGATCTAAGGAACGTAGTTAAAAACTAGCTTGAGCAGGAAAGTCTGTGAGACCCTGATCCCCAGTGAACCACCAAAAAGCTGGAAACACACACACACACACACACACACACACACACACACACACACACACACACACACACACACACACACACACACACACACACACACACACACACACACACACACACACACACACACACACACCCCCTTACACCCTTAGGTATTTAAGCTAACAAAGCAATTGACGAGAGTCTAGGTAACTGGTACTTATTTCCATAGATTGGCCTCCAGCTGCTATCTTTCTGACCTCTGCCTTCAAGCTGCAGGATCGTAGGTGTGAGCCACTGTGCTTGGCTACAAGACAATTCTTAAATTTTTGGTTTGTTACAGATGAAGAACCAGCTCCAGCTGATGGGAGAATCATGTATCGAAAACCAGAGAAGCGCACCGCAGGCGAAAAATACTCAGGTTTAACAGCAAGCTCAAAAAAGAAGAAAACAAATGAAAATGAAGTAAATACGCAGGACTCAGTTAAAAAGAATTCACAAAAGCAAATCAAAAACAGTAGCCTCCTTTCTTTCGGCCATGAAGAAGAAAATGAGTAAGTGTAAATGTTTGGACTTAAAGTCTCCTTTGAAATTATATGAGGTATTTTTTTCAAATAACATTTTTCCTGTCACTTTTAAGATAGCATTTTTTTTCCTATTATACTACAAGTTAGTTATAGAATATTTAGAAAATACAGGAAAACTTTTGATAAAACTGATCAATACCCCCACTGGAAATTCCAATTTTGTAGATGCTAAATACTATTATTACAGTGTTTTGTTAGTTCTCTCTCTGGGGGTCCGTATATGTAAACTGTGTTTTTAAGCAAAACTGAGATTGTACTATGTACATTCGTCTCACATCCCAGTTAATACTATAAGTGATTTGCAAGATAAATTTTATAAATCTAACATAACGGTACAGAAAATATGTGTTCTTTGGCTGCTGGTACTAGACTTCAACTCAGGGCTGTGTTTTCTCTTAGCTTTTTTGCTCAAGGCTGCTACTCTACTCCTTGACCCACCCTACCACTTCTGGCTTTTAGGGGTAAATTGGAGATAACAGTTTCATGTACTTTCCTGCCCAGGCTGGCTTTGAACTATAATCTTCAGACCTCTATCTACTGAGTAGCTACGATTACAGGCACAAGCCACCAACACCCTGATAGAAATGTACTCTTTAACTGATTTATGTAACTGTAACCCCTCTGTACATCACCTTTATAATTAAAAAAAAAAACTTTTTTTTAAAGAAATATACTCACCAATGGGGCTCAGAATGTGGCTCAGTGGTAGAGCACTTGCCTTGCATGCATAAGGCCCTGGGTTCAATTCCTCAGCACCACATAAGCAAAAAGAAAAAAGTCAGAAGGGGCACTGTGGCTCAAGTGCTAGCCTTGAGCTGAAGAGCTGAGGGATAGCGCCGAGGCCCAGAGTTCAGGCCCCACGACCGGACCCAAAAAAAAAAAAAAACCAAACAAAAGAAATATACTCACTGAGCACTGGTAGCTCATGCCTGTAATCCTACTCAGGAGGCTGAGATCTGAGATTCTCGGTTCAAAGCCACCCCAGTCAGGAAAGTCCATGAGACTTTTCTCTCCATTTAACCAGAAAACCACAAGTGGCGCTGTGGCTCAAGTGGTAGAGCACTTGCTTTGAGCTGAAGAGCTCAAGCCCAGAGTTCAAGCCCCATGACCGACAAATAAAGCAAAAAAAGAAGTATATTCAACACCTGTCATTCTAGCTATTCGGAGACTGAGATCTGGGGATTGCAGTTCAAAGCCAGCCTGGTAAGGAAAAGTTCAAGAGACTCATATCCAATTAACAAAAAGCCAGAAGTGGCACTGTGGCTCAAGTGGTAGAGTGCTAGCTTTGAGTGTTAAAAATCTGGGATAGTGTCCCAGTCCTGAGTTCAAGCCCCTCAACCAACAACAACAACAAACCTCTACACAAACTGCCAGCACAATTCCTGGATGTTTCCCAGGTAACTGGAAGTAACCATTAAATCTCTCCACCTTTGTGACATCATATACCTGTGCCACTGTTGAGAACCTGTTGGTAGGGTAGGGTTTAGCAGTTTCGTCTCCATGGTTCCTCCTAACAGTAGCCAAGATTCTAGGCAGGAACCCTGAACTTAACTGCAGAGACTATAGAAAGGACCAACACAACCACCTCAGTGTGAGTTCCTGGATTCTGAAAGAAGGTTGAACATAAGGAGCTCAGTGTCATTTCCTCCTGGATTCCCATCACGTTATCGCCCCACGTCACTTTCCTTGGATAATTGTCAAGCCTTTCATCACGCTAGACTCACTAATATCCTCTTGCCAGAAAGATCGACATACCTCATCATGAACACCAGATGATCGTTTCTCAACAAGTGACCAAAAGAACAAGATCTCTGCTTTAGGTTAAATCCTAGATTCTCAAGGCATGAATCTGGGTTTGTCGTCTCTGCATACTAGTATTTTGTGCCATTCCTGGGCAGTGAACTCATGAACAAGGTGCTTTTTTGTTCAAGGCTAATGCTTTACTACTACTTAGCTACAGCTCTACTTTTGACTTTTTGGTGGTTTATTGGAGAAAAGATTCTCATGGATTTTCCTGCCTGGGCTGGATTTTTTTTTTTTCGTGGATCTTGCACTCTGGGCTTGGGCACTGCCCCTCAGTTATTCAGCTCAAAGCGAGCCCTCTACCACTTGAGCCACAGCACCCCTTCCAATTTTCTGGTGGTTCATTGGAGATAAGAGTCTCATGGATTTTCCTGCCTGAGCTGGCTTTGATCCATGATCCTCAGATCTCAGCCTCCTGAGTAGCTAGGATTACAAGTGTGAGCTACCAGCACCCGGCAAGTTTACTTTATTGTTATTATAAAGGTGATGTGCAAAGGGTTTAGTTACATAAGTCAGGTAAAGTGTACATTTCTTTTTGGACAATGTCACCTCTTTCTTCCCATGCTGGTTTTCAACCTTGATCCTCAGATCTTAGCCTCCTGAGCAGCTGGGATGACAGGCATGAGCCACATCACCCAGCAGTGCCTACTGTACTTGTAAAAATCATGATACCAAAGATTAAATTAGGGTAATACTTGTAAATATCAAATAATGATAACAGGTTGATAGGTTGACCATCTGTAATAATAATGACTTGAGAGGCTGAGAACAAGAGAATCACAGTTCAAGGCCAGCCTCGGCCCATCTCAACTCATAGCTGGATGCCTGCCATCCTACACTATGTGCGAGGCTGAGATTAGGAAAAAGGCTTTTCAGCAAAGTACCAGAGACTCCCTTTTCACAGAAGGTGGTCATCCCTGTGATTTCAGCAAAGAAGGGAAACCTAAAAGTGGGAGTATGGCAGTTCAGGCACACCCCCAGTTGGGAAGCAAGCCCCTATTCTAAAAGCCACTGTCCCTGAACTGCTTTTTCTCAAGGCTAGCTCTCTACTACTTGAGCCACAGCACCACTTCCAGCTTTTTCTGTTCATGTGGGACTGAGGAATCGAACCCAGGGCTTCATGCATGCTAAGCAAGCACTGTACCCCTAAGCCACATTCCCAGCCCGCTCAATGGTATCTTGTAACCTAGCATGCATGAGGTCCTTAGTTCAAATCTCAGGAGCACAAGAAATGTTCGGGTTGGAAATGTAGCTGAGTGAGGCCATGAGTTCAATACCCAACACCGAAACAACAGACCAAGAGTAAGTGTTTGGACTGTCATGTTTCTCACACCCTAGCTGCAGTCTCACTTGTTCCCCAGTGACTTTACAGCCCTGACGTTGATCTCTCCCTTCTGCAAAGCTTCCAGGATGGTACTCATTCAGCAAGTACGGGCACACCCTCCTCATCTCCACATTTACTGCAGGGATGAAGCATTAGGAGAGCAGCACCTGGCTTCCTGCTAGCTATTCCTGCAGGATAGTGGGACTGTGGGAGACATTATATCCCTAAGCTGCAGCATGCAATAGTTGGTATAAATGAATGGCATGCAGCAGAGAACATGATTCACATTAAAATTCCCAGATAGGCTGCTTTCTACCAATAAAGGGTCTTTTTCAGGAAATGAGAACACTGGCTCATGCCTGTCATCCTAGCTGCTCAGAAAACTAAGCTCTGAGAATCAGGGTTCAAAACCATCCCAGGCAGGAAAGTCTATGAGACTTCCAGACAAAGCTGGAAGTGGAGCTGAGGTTTAAGTGGTAGAGCTCCAGCATTGAGGAAAAAAAACTCAAAACTTAGAAAGTGCCCGTGAAGTACAAAATGCAAGCCAGGTGCTGGTGGCTCACACCTGTCATCCTAGTTACTCAGGAGGCTGAGATCTGAGATTCCTGGTTCAATGTCAGCAGGAAAGTTGGTGCGACTCTTAGCTCCAATTAACCACCAAAGACTGGAAGTGGAGCTGTGGCTTAAGTGGTAGAGCACTAGCCTTGAGTACCAAAAGCTCAGAGACAATCCCCAAGCCCTGAATTCAAGCCCCAGGACCTACACACACACACACACACACACACACACACACAGACGCACGCACGCACGCACAAACTCCCAATCTTTCCAACATTCTCTCTCTCTTCCTAGGCACAGTCCTAGTGACTCACTCTATTCACCACTGTGAAGTTTCTGAAGTCTGGAAAGCACTGACTCTTCCATCGTCCAAGCCCTTGTGGGGCTTTTCACGGTGTGAATTTGCTTATGCTCACTCAGTTATGCATACTTACAGAAGGCTTTTTCACACTTACTACATGTACACAGTTTTTCACCAGTGTGAGTTCTGTGATGTTTGGTAAAAGACGAGCTGTGAGCGAAGGCCTTCCTACATTGTTCACACTCAGAAGGCCACAACACTGTGTGAGTTCTCGTAGGCTGAGGTAGGGATTCTGATTCGAGCACTTGCCATATCAGTGTGACATCTCTAGTGCTGAAAAAAGAATGAAGGCTTTCCCACTTTCGCTGCATTTGTAGGGCCTCTGATCCATGCGCATCCTCTGAAGTTTAGTACATGGGGTTCTGTACACAAAAGCTTTGCCAAAACCTCTTACATTTATAGGGCTGGGATAAATCATCGGTGCATGGTTAGGGATGGAATCTGAGAAAAGGTTTGGCCATGTTCTTTACACCTATAGGCTTTCTCTCCAGTATGAATTCTCTGAGGCTGACTGGAGTCTATCTTCGGAAATACTTCCCATACTCACTGCATTTATGATGCTTTGCCCCAGTGTGAATCCTCTGGTGTCAGGTGAGATTTGACTGTGGGCCAAAAAGCAGAGCCACAGTGGTTGCATGAGTAAGGCTTGTCCCCAGTGTGAATTCTCTGAGGATGGATGAGGTATGTGTTCTGGTGGAATGCCTTCCCATATCCATTACATCGATAACCTGTGTTGGGGGGTCTCTGATGCTGAGAAAGGAATGAGCGACATTGAAATATTTCCCTGCACTGCTCCCGCAGGTATGATTTCACTCCGATGTGAATTCTTTCCTGTTGAACATGGAATGAGCTATGATGAAAAGTTTGCCCACACTTGCACACGCATCGGGTCTCCCTCCAGTATGAGTTCTCTCATGCTGGGTAAGGGGTGAGCTCTGAATAATATTTCCCTCTTCTTAGCTTTGCATGGGGGCCGCTGGTCCAAAATCTCATTGCTGTGTTACCTTCCCTGCTTCCCACTCAGGCGGGCTTTTTTTCTGTAGAAACTCTTTAAGATGTGTAACTATGCTGGAGGTCAAAATCAAGCTTTTTCTATTAGATTCTTCTTGACTACTCATTTCGGGGTGGGGAGGGGAGAATGAAGGTTATTCCCTCAAACCCTCCTTCACTGAAAAAGGCAAGGCCTAGCAATCTCTTTGAGAGAGATTTCTTTTGTGTTCTCACGTGAGTGGTTTTCTTCAAATAGAGAGTCCTAGTATTCATTCTTTTGACATCTTCTTCCTGGAAGTCTTGGTGAATTTCAGAGTCACCATGCTAATTCTTCCAAGCTGAAAGAAAACATCCTAGTGAATCTCTTGCATGGAGCAAAGTAGAACCCTGTAAGCCGCAAGACTCTTCTTCTAAAGGTCTCAGAAGCCATAAAAACAAGCTGACCAGTCACCAATGGGCTTGTGCCTTTAATCTTAGTAACTCAGCAGAATGAGATCTGAGGATCACGGTTGGAAGCCAGTAGCCCTGGCAGGCAAGTCTTTAAAGTGGAGCTGTGGCTCAAGTGGGTGAATACTAGCTTTGAGGAACAACAACAAAAGAAGCTCAGGGACAAAGCCCAGGCCCTGAGTTCAAGCCCCAAGACCAGCACCAAAAAAAAAAAAGCAAGAATAAAAAGTAAGGGCTTGGAAGGTAGCTCAGCGGTAGAGTGCATGCCTTGCAAGCATGAGGCCCTGGGTTCGATTCCTCAGCACCACATAAACAGAAAAAGCCAGAAGTGGCGCTGTGGCTCCAGTGGTAGAGCACTAGCCTTGAGCTGAAGAGCTGAGGGACAGTGCCCAGACCCAGAGTTCAGGCCCCATGACCGGCAAAAAAATAAATAAAAAGTAATTCAGACTTACAAGTGGTAGAAGAGATTCACATAGGGTGATGTGATCATTGTTCATGAGGGATTTGCTGGCAAGACCAGCAACACACACACAGGGAGGAAGGAAACAGAAACAAATGGAAACCCACCACCACCATCCAAGCTGAGCTGAGGGGAAAGCATGCAATACTTGTGGTTTATATTCAAGGCATGAATGTTAGGAGTCTCTAAAAAGACTAATTCCAGGAATGACAGAAAAATGAGTGTAATAATAAAGTAGTCTCCACCTATGCCCACCCATACTTGTCTCCAACATCCCTGGAAGATACAGCAATTGATTGCTTTTAAAATTTCCAGCCACGTATGGTGGCACACATCTCTAATCCCTGCTATTTGGAAAGCAGTGGAAGGAGGATCACAATCCAACGCTGGCCAAAGGTAAAAGCTCCATAGCCTAGCGATAAAAGAAACTAAAAGAAAGAGCTGGACGTTTATGACTCAAGTAGAATAGAGTGTTTACCTAGTAAGCACAAAGCCGAGCTCAAGCCTGAATACTATTATCCACTACTTTCAAAAATGTCCAAGTCATTCTACTGGCTATTTCTCACATACTTTCTCCAGCTCACTTACTTAGATAAGTCTCACTTCCAATCTCTATCTCCTTTTGTATTGAATATCGACAAGGCTCTTTCATTAGAAAATCATTCAAGCACTGCTGTGGGAGGAGGGGTTAAGGTAGAGATGGATCAATTGTCCCAGTGGACAGAAAGAGAGACCGCTTTTGTCTAGGGAAATTAACAATTTACACCATAATTCTTGGGATGAGAATGTGACACCATAAGGAAAAAAAGCAGAATAGTCCATTTCCATGTTGTAGTGGTTGATAAGAGCTAAGAGGCTCACAGACTTTCTGCAGAGGCTGGCTTTGAACTGCATGCAATCCTCAGATCTCAGTTTCCTGAGTAGCTAGGATTACAGGTGTGATCCACCCAGTGCCCAGCCTACCTTTTTTTTTTTTTTTTCCTGAGCACAACTCAAAACTGAGAGCACAGATAACATTCAAAATACAGTGATAATCATTGTAATTATTCAAGGTACCAGGTGGCTCATGCCTGTAATTCTAGCTATTTAAGAGACTGAGATCTGGGAAATGATGGTTAAAAGCCAGCCTGAGGAGAAAAGTCTGCAAGACTCCAGTCTCCAAAATAACTAGCAAAAAAGCCAGGCTGGAGATGTGCCTCAAGTGGTAAAACATAAGCCAAGTAGGCCTGTGGCTCGTGTTAAAGCACCAAGCAAGCAAGCTGGGAGATTGAGAAGCTCTTGAGTTCAAACCCCAGTGGCACCAAAAAATAAAAGATAGAAAACACAAAGGCAATACACATCTACACATGTAGTCCATTTTTTTGTTTTGTTTTGGTTGGTCATGTGGCTTGAACTCTGGGCCTGGGTGCTGTCTGAGCCTTCTTCACTCAAGTCTACCACTCAAGCAACTGTGTGGCCTTTTTACGAGAGGTTCTGTGTGCATGCGTAAAATACCCTAGGAAGTCGATAGAACATGGGGATGGGGCAACTTCCCCCAAGATAACTATGAATCTAGCTCTACCCTGGTTCCTAAGGTCTCATTAAAATCAATGCTAGAAGCCAGACCTGGGTACCTCCAGCCTGCCATCGTAGCTTCTCAGGAGGCTGAGATCTGAAGATAGAGGTCCAAAAGCCAGCCCAGGCAGGAAAGTGTGACTCCTATCTTAAATAAACTGTCAAAAACTGGAGCTGGAGCCAGGTGCCTATGGCTCACACCTGTCATTCTAGCTCCTCAGGAGGCTGAGATCTGAGGATCATGGTTCAAAGCCAGCCCGGGCAGGAAAGTCCATGAGACTCTTATCTCCAATGAACCACCAGAATACCAGAAGTGGTGCTGTGGCTCAAGTGGTAGCGCGCTCACCTTGAGCTGAAGAGCTGAGGGACTGCGCCCAGGCCCAAAGTACAAGCCCACTGACTGACAAAAAAGAAAAACCTCAGGGTCAACACCCAGGCCCTGAGTTTAAGCCCCAGGACAAGAAAGAAAAAGAGAGGGGCGGGGGGGGGGGGGGGGGGGAGGGGAAAGAAGGATAAAAGAAAGTTACTACAATGGCAAAGAATTGGATCAACTATTCAAAAGTATACTCACATTTTTTCCCATTGCCTTTTAGACATTAAACATGTCATAATGCCTCTAGTTAGGTCCAAGAATAGAAAATAAGCGGGGATTTTTTTGTGGCAAATTTGTGACCAGGAAAATAAAGAACTAGACATATCACAAGACTTTTGACTCTAAGGTCCACCCAGACTTTGTCTCCTGGCTTAGGTGACAGTGTCAACACAGAGGAACTAGGAAGTTGCTAGGCAACCACAACCTCTGTGACCAGCAATGAAGTGGCCCCCACCATACCCAGCTTCACCCAGTGGGGGAACACAAACACCACTGAGCTCTGGGCTCCAACTTCTTGACAGCTTACCACAACAGTACTTACTGCTAGGTTGTTCTGAGTGCTGTTACCCACGTGCCTCCATCACTGGATTACTTTGAAGTTTATTTTGTTGTTGTATTACACTAGAAAGGGGACCTCCACTTTCTAGTGTAAGACCCAGGCCAGAAGGGTCTTCTTTTTTTTCCTTTGTCAGTCATGGGGCTTGAACTCTGGGCCTAGGCACTGTCCCCACACTCTTCAGCTCAAGGTGAGTGCTCTAACGCTTGAGCCACAGTGCCACTTCTAGTTTTCTGGTTGATTCATTGGAGGAGATAAGAGTCTTATGGACTTTCCTGCCCAGGCTGGCTTTGAACCTCGATCCTCAGATCTCAGCCTCTTAGTAGCTAGGATCACAGGTGTGAACCACCAGTGCTCAGCGCGAGGTCTTTTCTTCTTGAGAGGAGATTTCTTTTTCCAAATACCCTCCCACCACCCAGCTTCCCCACCCTAGACAGAACAAGGTCACCATCCTACATGCCTTGATTGAACTCTTTGCCTGGCGTTATTAGGGTCCTGATAAACTGTGGCCGTATTTCTCTAGACCCTACCGGACCCATGTGACAACCAGCAGGGCAGGAAGTCCCGCCCTACTCTGACATCACCTTGCCCATGGATCTGGCCCTGGGGGAGGTGGTGGGGGCTGGGCATCAAGAAGTGGTTGAGCAGTTGGGCAGCAGGAGGCTGGTGGGAGGTGGGGGGACATCAGAAGGCAGTTGGAGCGGGGGTAGGGCACCATATACATACACACATACATACACATATACATATACACATACATACATATATATATCCATCCCTGGGCTGCAGGGGGCTGTGTGGGGAACTGGTGGGAACAGCCAGGACCAGGATCACCTACCCAAGATTGCTGCCGGTCCAGGCCTCCCAGGAAAAGCAGCCGAGAGCAGGAAGAGACAGAGGCTCACCTCCTTGGAAGTTTGGTGGTGGAGGCTGCTCTGGGTTCTGGGTATCCAGCCCAGGACAATGTCGTTGTCGGAGGCCCCCATTCTAGTGTAAATAAAAGTCCTTTGTCACCTCTAGCCGTGCCTCTGTGGATTTTCTCACTCTGAGGTCATTACATTCACACACAACAAATCCTTGCTAATTTGATCTCTTTTAATCTTTGCTTTCCTAATCCCAAAAGACAGGCTGACACAGGACAATTTAACCACTGTAAACACTTAATCTCTCGATTTCCCTTTAGTCTCTCCTATGCATTTACATTTAACAAAAATGTTATAGATATATGGCTCTGTAGAGTTTTATTATCCATTCAATGTTTCTGTCAGCCTGTGGCTATTTTAGGGTTTATACTACAATGTTGCATGCAGTCATAACTTTCTAATCAGTCACTTGGGTTAATATTTTTGTAAAATAGTAACACCAAGTATACATTGTCTAACTATTCATTTAAATAGTTTACTTAAAATGGTAATACTGTAACCAAGATATATATGCAGTTCTACAAATGGTGCACACATTGAGTGCCACGGTTCATGCCTGTAATCCTAGCTACTGAGGAAGCTGAGATCTAAAGATCAAGGTGCAAAGGCAGCCTGGGAGGACAAATCGGGGAAACCCCATAACCAGTAAAAAGCTCGAAGTGGTGCTGTGGCTCAAGAACAGCACCTATATCCTGAGTTCAAGCACATTAAAAAAAAAAAAAAATCTGACTAGATTCAGTTATCTCGTTGGTAACAATGGATCCAAGCACTAAATGAAAATCATGAAATTCTGGGGATAAACTGCCACCTAGAATTCCAGATTCAAACTACCAATCAAGCACAAGGCACAGAGAGAAATGTTTAGGTAGGTTAAGTGCTAAACTGTTCTCCTTGGTAAGTAATGTCAAGCTATGTTGCAGTGAAACAAAGACTAAAGTAATTGATTCAGGAAGCAATGGAACCAAGTATAACAGGATAATAGACAAGGGACATCAAAAACAGAGTAGAGGGGCTGGAAATGTGGTTTAGTGGTAGAGTGCATGCCTAGCATACATGAAGCCCTGGGTTCGATTCCTCAGTATCACACAAAAAGAAAAAGTCAGAAGTGGCTCAAGTGATATTAGTGTTGTAGCCAAAAAAGCTCAGGGACAGTGTCCAGGCCCCAGAAGTTAAAAACAAAAACAAAAACTCAGACTAGAACAGGAGCTAGAGGTACCTGGAAGAGAAATATATAGGGGAAAATGGAGAGAGTACATTGGGTAGACAACTTGGAAATGAGTGAAGATGTGCTATAAAGTTATATGCTTCATACAAGGTAAAACCAAAAGCAACTAAAACCTATAGTGAAAAAAAAAGCAAACAGCTGTTCCCCAAAAGAAATACAAATACAAAAGCTACGATCTGCAGTGAACAGTATTCAAATGGTTATCAGTGTTCATGCCATTTATTTTCAACTTTTAGCCAAAGCAGAAAACAAATCATAAAACAATATGGTTACAGAATAGCAGTTAAAAAAATTATCAGACTTAACAATGTCAGAGGTGGGGAAGAGAAAAGGGGATAATATTCAACAGCTTAAGGTGAACTGAGACACTGGTTCAGTTAATTCAATAAAACTAAATATGTAAATAAATAATTTATTATTGATTATAAAATTCTTGCTCTTCATAGAAAATATGAAAACTACTAAAAAAAAAAAAAAAGTTTAGCTGGGCCAGAGTGGCTTACACCTTTAATCCTAGCTACTCAGGAGGTTGAGAAGTGAGGATTGAAATTCAAAAGCAGTCTGGGCAGGAAAGTCCATAAGACTCTTATCTCCAATTACCCACTAAAACCCAAAAATGGCACTGTGGCTCAAAGTGGTAGAACACTAACCTTGAGCAAAAGAGCTCTGGGACAGTGCCCAAGGCCTGAGTTCAAGCCCCACAACTGACAAAAAAAAAAAAAGTTTCATTACCCATAATCCTATTATGCAGAATAACTTCAAATCTAAGCTCTAGAATTTACCATCTAATCAATCAGCTGTGAACAAGTTGATTTACCATTTACAACATTTCATATTTCTCTCAGGTAATTTGTTCACATACTTTAATACTAAAAAGTTAGTATATGTAACAGCAACCATATATGCAAAATTGTGCTGCATATTTAATTTTCAAGCCAGATTTTTTTTTTTTTAAATAGCCAAAGGAAAACTAGATATACATCATGGTTTTATATTTCTCAATATGCCCTTGGGCTACTAGGTAGAGGTTCCCTAGAGATGAGCCCTGAACCAAAGCTTAAAAGAAACTTAAAGGTTAGGTGAACAGGACCAGCGTGGAGACTGGTGGGCACGTACATGGTCCAGGCACTGAAGCAGGTGTGAACAAAGGCACAGAGGGAGCAGGGTGTGCCTCCGCTGCAGTAGGAGGAACGGTCAGAATGGGGTTGGAGGCCTGGCCAATGAGATTACCCATCTGTCTCACTGGCCAATGAGATTGGAAGAGCTGTGTAGAGCGTGGGGGAAATTCCTGACAAGTTTTCCCAGCGGAGAGGCGAGAGAGAGGTTAGTAGAACTAGTTTGCTCTGGCACTCCCAGAACCTAGCACGTTTACCACAGGGAACTATTTTCATCGTGAAGGGTGATACAAAACCAATCTAATCCAAGGGTTTTCAGGTGGCAGTGAAGGGAATGAAGCAAGGTTTCCGTTTTGTCTTTGATGTTTTGCCAGCCCTGAGTTTGAACTCGGAGCCCAGGTGCCAGCTGCTTACCACTGGGGCCTTCCATTACTTTGGCCTGTTGGGTTTTGCAAGGCAAGCGCTCTACCACTGAGCCACCTTCCCAACCCCTGGCCTGTTGGGTTTTGTAGGACTGCAGTGGCTCCTAACTTTGGCTACATATTGCAATGCCCTATAGAACTGTTTTACAATATTGGGGGCAGGGGGTTGGGAGGGCAAGGATGGTAAGGGGAAACAGAGGAGGCAACAAGGCTTGATAAGGAACTCATTACCTTGCTCATGTAATTGTAACCCCTCTGTATGGTATTTTCACATACATATTGAGGCTTGAAAATGCTTTAAAAATCCCCCTAGGTGGCGAGATTCTGGGGGCTGACACCTGTCATTGTAGCTACTCAGGAGGCTGAGATCAGATGACCCAGGCTCAAAGCCAGCTCGACCAGGCAAGTGTGAGGCTCTTAAGCTGATCATTGGTGGCTCACGCCTGTCATCCTCGCTACTCAGGAGGCTGAGATCTGAGGACTGTAGTTCAAAGCCAGCCTGGGCAGGAAAGTCTGTGAGACTCTAATTGCCAATAAACTACTCAGAAAAATCCAGAAGTGGTGCTGTGGCTCAAATGGTAGAGTGCTAGCCTTGGGCACAAAGAGGCTCAGGGACAGTGCCTAGGCCCTGAGTTCAAGTCCTAGGACTGAGCAAAAATAATAATAACCCTCAGGGACAGCACTCAGGCCCGGAGTTCAAGCCCTAGTATTGACACAAAAACTAATAGAAAGTGAGTAAATGATCGAACCTCTCTGTAATGTATTACAGGTGATGGGTGATAGAAAAGTGCATAAGTTAATGGCCAAGTACTGCTTTCTATGCATGAAGTACAAAAAGATCTAGAAAGATCCAAGGCATTATTCCTCAAAAACTGAACCTATTGCATAGTTTTATGAATCTCTTTGTTCATGGGAATGAAGGGCCTGTGGTAACAAAAGTATCTTAGTCTGTATCTTCATCCTTTGACAAGTTTTCACTTTCCAACATCCTGGACTTTCTCCAAAACCAATACAAGGAGCTAGGCTCTGGTGGCTCACACTTGAATGCTCAAGAGACAGAGATCTGAGGATCACGGTTCAAGCCAGCCCAGGCAGACAAACCTAAGAGACTCATCTCCAATGAACCACCAGAAAACTGCAAGGTGAGCTGTGGCTCGAAGTGTTAAGCTTCAAGCAGAAAAGCTCAGGGACACCACCCAGACCCTGAGTTCAAGCCCCGCAACTGACCAAAAAAAAAGGAAGGGGCTGGCAATGTGGCTTAGTGGTGGAGTGCTTGCCTAGTATACATGAAGCCCTGGGTTCAATTCCTCACTACTACATACACAGGAAAAGCAGGAAATGGCGCTCTGGCTCAAGTAGTAGAGTGCTAGCCTTGAGCACAGAGCGGTTCAGGGACAGAGAGAGCCCAGGCCCTGAGTTCCAGCCCCAGGACCGGCAAAAAAAAAAAAGGGGGGGGGGGGGGAGGAAGGCCTTAACGATCCTATTCTTCCTCCTCCTCTCCACTCCTTTGGCCCTTCTCAGAACTGGAAGAGCTCTAAATACCATCTAGGTGGCTAGGATGAAAAGCCACAGTGAATGGCATCTACCCTCACCCTCTGGTGGGCCTGGGAGGACTGACAGTGGAAACTTCCTGGCTATGTCTCCAAGGAAGTTTATTTTTGACTCCTCAAACCAGCGACAGTAGTTACACCTCACCCAGAAAGAAATGTGATGGCAATTTGGGGTAATGCACGTATTGATTTTAGCAAATCAGTATGACTGGTATATAGTAACATCTCAGTTAATTCTGAAGGGCTAGGTCATGCAGACTACGGGGTGTGGGGGGGGATTCAGTACAGATTTGCCAGGGGTCCCCAAGACAGTAAGGGAGAGGCTGTTTCCTATTTCTATTTGGGGAGAAATAGATGGTTAATAGTTTTATTTTAGGGATAGCAATGATAAAACGTATCTGCAATCCCCACTCCCTCTCAGGAGTAGAAGCAGGAAGATCATGGTTCGAGGCTGGCCTGGGCAAAGTTGGCATTTATAACGAGACCTTATTTCATAAACAAGACAAAAACGCAAGTGCTAGGGGCATGGCTCAAGTGGTAGAGTGCTTTTCTAGCATGAGAGAGATGTTGGGATCAATCTTGAGTACCACAAAAAGGGGTGGGAGGAAGCAATTGTTTTAAAAACAAAAATTAGGCCGGACACTGGTGGCCCACACCTGTAATCCTAGCTACACAGGAGAACTGTGGTTTGAAGCCAGCCCAGGCAGGAAAATTGGTAAGACTTAGCTCCACTGAGCTACAAAAAAAAAGCTGTAAGGGGAGCTATGATTCAAGTGGTAAGAGAACTAGCTTTGAGGAAGAGAGGCTCAAGGATACTGCACAGGCCCTGAGTTCAAGCCCCAAGATCAGCCAAAAAAAAAAAAGCAGGCAAAAATCCTTTCCCCAAATAAGCTTATTAGTGATTAGCTTAGTCTGACCCTTTCCCCAAAATGCCACATTCCCTTTCAGAAAACATGAATGCTTCGGATACAGGTGAAACAAAAACCCTTGCTTTTAGGGGCAGAGTTTTTTTCTTCCAACTTGGCTTCTTAAATGCTGGTCTCATGTTTGTACTGCCTTTTACTTATTTAGGTTAGTCATGGGACTGGAAATCAGGGCATTATCCCTGAGCCCTTTTGCTCAAGGCTAGTGCTTGACCACTTGAGCCATAGCTCCACTTCCAGTTTTCCGGTGATTCATTGGAGATAAAAAGACTCTTGATGGATTTTCCTGCCTGGTGGCCTGGAACTGCGATCCTCCTATCTCAGCCTCCCGGATGAGCTAGGATGACAGGTGTGAGCCACCAGTCGCTGGCCATCCTGCCTTCCTATAAACTAACTCAAAAGGAGAAAGGGGAATAAAAACCCAACAACACAAGTGCTTCACGTTAGGGAGAGAAGAGGCTCAGTTCTTCTTGTCCCTTTCCTTGTTATTCTACAAGATGGGTCCTGTGGTGTCGCATGAGGTGCGAGTTCGAAATGAAGGCCGCGCCACACTTGGCGCACTCATAGGGCTTCTCGCCGGTGTGGGTTCGCTGGTGCACCGTGAGGCTGGATCTCTGCCTGAAGGCCTTCCCACACTCGTGGCACGTGTAAGGCTTCTCCCCGTTGTGAATCCGCTGGTGGATGAGCAGGTAGGAGCTGCAGGTGAAGGCTTTCCCACACTGGCCGCACACGTAAGGCAGGTCTCCGCTGTGGATCCTCTGGTGGACGATCAGACAGGACAGCTGGCTGAAGGCCTTCCCACACTCGCTGCAGTCGTACGGCTTCTCGGCGGTGTGTATCCTCTGATGCACGATCAGGTGGGAGAAGCAACTGAAGGCTTTGCCGCACTCCTTACACTCGTACGGCTTCTCGCCCGTGTGGCTGCGCTGGTGCACGATCAGGTTGGCACTCTGCGTGAAGGCTTTGCCGCAGTCATTGCACGCGAAAGGTTTCTCCCCGGTGTGGATCCGCTGGTGGACAATGAGGTTGGAGCTCCGCGTGAAGGTTTTGCCACACTCATTGCACTCGTAGCATTTCTCCGTGATGTGCACTTTTTGGTGGCGGGTGAGCTGGGAGCTGTAGCTGAAGGCTTTGTCGCAGTCGCTGCACTTAAAGGTTTTCTCTAGCGAGTGGATTTTCTGATGCACGGTCAGATTTGAGCTCTGCGTGAAGGCTTTGCCGCATTTGGCACACACGTAGGGCTTCTGGCCCGTGTGAATTCTCTGGTGCACCACGAGGTTTGCACTCTGGATGAAGGCCTTGCCACACGCGTGACACTCGAAGGGTTTCTCGCCCGTGTGGATTCTCTGGTGCACAACAAGATTGGCACTCTGACTAAAGCTTTTGCCACACACACTGCAAGTGAAAGGCTTTAACCCGGGCTGTATTTTTTTATTTTTCACAGCGCCAGAACTGAGACTATCGTTCCCCTTCGATTTCTTATGTTTCTGGCCTTCTTCTTCTTTAAAACTTCCAGAAAAGTGATAGTCTTGTATGGTTACTTTTCGGAAATCTTTCTTCTCCCTCTTTCTTCTCTGCCTCTTTAGCATGGTTCCATTCTCACAGATTTCTTCTAACTCCGGCCCCTGAGGGCCAGCTTTCTGATTTCTTCCTGGTAGGATGGGGTGGTTTTCAGCTTCGTGATATGGCTCAGGTTTTGGAACGAGCAACTGTAGGGCCTTGGTTTCAGCATCTGAACCAAGGGGACAGACAACACAAGAAAATGTGGTATATGGATACAATGGAAGTTTACTCATCTGCTAGAATGATCTTTTTTTTTTTTTGGTCGGTCGTGGGGCTTGAACTCTGGGCCTGGGCGCTGTCCCTCAGCTCTTCAGCTCAAGGCGAGCGCTCTACCACTTGAGCTACAGCGCCACTTCCGGTTTTCTGGTGGTTTATTGGAGATAGGAGTCTCACGGTCTTTCCTGCCCGGGCTGGCTTTGAACCGCGATCCTCAGATCTCAGCCTCCTGAGTAGCTAGGATTACAGGCGTGAGCCACCAGCGCCCGGTGCTAGAATGATCTTGAATCATTTGCAAAAGATCTGGAAAAAATTATGCTCAGGGAAGGGAATCAGGCCCATAGAGAAAAAGGTTTCATATGGGTAAGCTAGAATTAGTATGTGAGTAAATAAATAAAATACTTCAGGTACTGCGCAAGTATACACAAATGTATTAACTGAAATACAGAAAAGACAGAACTCAAAACTGAAATTCCTCAATAAAAGAAACACTAGGAAACAAGTACTAGAAATGGGTAGGATGGGATCAAGAGGAAGGGAATATATGAAGACAACTAGAGAATAAAGTTGAGAACGTAATGTAAATCCTGCAAAATAAAGAAGTATGAGAGGTGTGGGTGAGGAAGGAGGAAAAGGTGAGAATGTGGAAAGAGGTAACATCGATTAAGACACATTATACTGTCAGGTGCTGGTGGCTCACACCTGTCATCCTAGCTACTCAGGAGGCTGAGATCTGAGGACTGTGGTTTGAAGCCAGCCCAGCTGGGCAGGAAAGTCTGTGAGACTCTTAAATCTAATTAATCACAGAAAAAGTCAGAAGGGTGCTGTGGCTCAAGTGGTAGAGTGCTAGCCTTGAGCAAAAGAAGCTCGGGGACAGCGCCCAGGCCCTGAGTTCAAACCCCAGGACTGGCAAAAAAAAAAATCACTAGAGTGGACCCTTCTTCCCTTAGCTAGCTAATTCTGGGAGGCTCATGATACCCACAAAGCCCAAGAAGGCATCTGTCTTTGTGGGTACATAGACAGAAAACTCAGCGAGCAATACGTTTGAATAAAATGCAGACTGGTGTTAGAAGTATGGCTTGGTTGGCAGCGCACCACAATTAGTGAAAGTACCAGTCCAGAATTTTGAGTCCTGGTCTTGGGCCAAAAAATAAAAGATAAAACTGGGAGTACACTTCTGTTTATCTGCTAACTTGAGAAGGTATACAAAAGAAGCCACTTCTTGGGCCTGGTCCAGTGGCTCAGTTGTATTCTTAGGTACTGGGGAGGCAGAGATCAGGAGGATTGTGGTTTGAGCCCAGTCCAGGCAAAAAAGAAAAATCCAGCAGGGCACTAGGGGTTCAGGCCTGTAATCCTAGCTACTCAGGAGGCTGAGATCTGAGGATCACAGTTCAAAGCCAGCCCGGGCAGGAAAATCCGTGAGACTCTGATCTCCAATAAACCACTCAGAAAACTGGAAGTGGCACTATGGCTCAAGTGGAAGAGTGCTGGACTTGAGCTGAAGAGCTGAGGGACAGCACCCAGGCCCAGACTTCAGGCCCCAGGACCAACAAAAAAAAAAAAAAAAGGAAGAAAGTAAAGACTGAGAAACCCCAGGGTTGGCTGGGAGACCAGGAAGTTGACCTTACCTAGAGAAGTCAGGTTCCTGTGAGACTCCAGCAGCTCGCTCTTCGCCAGGGCCCCCGGCCAGGAACAATTGCCAGGCGCCTCCTGTGTTGTCGTTAGGACTACTGCCATGTTCCAGAAGGTGTTCTGAACCTAGACACAAGCAAGGAGAAGCTGGTTTTATGACGGCGGGGGCAGTGTGATCACAGGATGGAGGATGAGCATGTTTGTTTCTGAAATCTACAAAACATTAAAGAATAAATGAATAAATAAATAAATGGAATAGGAAGCCAGAATCTACCCAAGCCCAGCACCTATGGGAATCTGAGCAGAGAAATGAGGCTGCCATTTTTATTTTATCTCCAGTGAATCTGATGGGAGAAAAGCACATGGGAGTCACTGGTGGCCTGTCATCCTAGCTACTCAGGAGGCTGAGATCTGAGAATTGAGGTTAAAGGCCATTCTAAACCAGAAAGGCTAGGAGACTCCAATTAACCACACACAAACCAGAAACAGAGCTGTGGCTCTAGAAGCAATGCATGAGCCTTGAGCAAAAAAGCTCAAGGACAGCCCAGTGCTGGTGGCTTCACGGCTGTCATCAGAGCTACTTATGAGGCTGAGATGTGAGGACTGCAGTTCAAACCCAACCTGGGCAGGATGGTCAGTGGGACTTTTATCTTGAGTTCTAGCCCCACAACTCACACACACACACACACACACACACACACACACACACACAAAATAGCAGTGGCTAAAACATCCTAACTCCAAAAAAAAACCTGAGAATTTTTTTTGCCAGTCCTGGGGCTTAAACTCAGGGCCTGGGCGCTGTCCCTGACCTTCTTTTGCTCAAGGCTAGCACTCTACCACTTGAGCCACAGCACCACGTATGGCTTTTTCTATTTACGGGATACTGAGGAATCAAACCCAGGGTTTTATGCATGCTAGGCAAACACTCTACCACTAAGCCACCTTCCCAGCCCTTACCTGAGAATTTTTAGAGCTTTAGAAACTCTCGTCTCATCCCAGCCACTGAATTTAATTCAAACAGAGGTCAATCTGGAAATGGACTTCCTAAAAGCCCGCCATATTCTACAAAAGCTTGAAAGCTACTGCTTTACAGGAAGGATGGATGATACATCAATCAGAAGGAGCATCTTCAGTATATTCCAAAGGACTAAAAGTCAGGAGTCCAAGCTGGGTGCTGGGGGCTCACGCCTGTCATCCTAGCTACTCAGGGAGGCTGAGATCTGAGAATATCGTAGTTCGATGATAGCCAGGACAAGAAAGTCCCTTGAGACTCTTGGTGCTGTGGCTCAAAGTGGTAGAGAGCTAGCCTTGAGCACAAAGAGCACCGGGACAGTGCCCAGACCCTAAATACCAGCCCCACAACCAACAAAAAACAAAACCAGAAAAACTCGAAGAGTCTTGACTAGGAAACAAGATGCTAGATTCAGAATCAGAGGATCAGAATCCTCCTTGAAATGATGTAAGAGGCCATCACTTACCTTTTGCTCCTCTTCTGATATATTCAGGTCTGTCTGAGGGCCAGCCCCGGGGACCCACACATGTTTGCTGGCTGCCTGACTTAGGGTAGGTTCATCCTCTTCCTCTTCTTTTTTCACCTTTATGGGGCCCCAGGGAGCTAGGGCCATGGTAGCTCTCAATCCTGCAGGCACCTCTCTTCTCAGCCAGGGAAGGCCAATAGCTAGAGGTTACCCAGCACAGATCAAGCCCCATTTAATCTGTACTTTCAAAAGCCTCTTCTTGACTTTCCAAGGCCAAGAGAAATACCTATTAAAAAAAAAAAAAAAAGCAATATTGGACTGGTTGCCAATGGCTTAGCTACTCAGGAGGCTGAGATCTGAGGATCACAGTTCAAAGCCAGGCTGGGCAGGAAAGTCTGTGAGACTCTTATCTCCAATGAACCACCAGAAAACCAGAATTGGCACTGTGGCTCAAGTGGTAAAGCACTCACCGTGAGCTGAAGAGCTGAGGGCGAGAGCCCAGGCCCAGAGTTCAAGCCCCACAACCGACCAAAAACAAAAACAAAAAAAAAAAACAATATTGGCACTGATGACAGATATGTCCAGATGCCACGTAGCCCAATGGCCAATTTCTCTAGGGCCTGGCCAGTAGGCACGGTAGCCCAGTGAATGTTTCGTCCTCTCTCATAAGATGAAAGATGATGCTAGGTAACGGTGGCTTACACCTATAATCCTACTTACTCTGGAGGCTGCATAGGAGGATCTTAATTTGAACCAGCCAGGGGAGACAAATATGAGAGATTCATGTATCCACTTTTAGCATCACTCCTTTTTTTTTTTTTTTGCTAGCCCTGGGGCTTGAACTCAGGCCCTGGGCACTGTCCCTGAGCTTCTCTTGCTCAAGGTTAGCACTCTATCACTTGAGCCACGGTGCCACTTCCAGTTTTTTCTGTGTATGTGGTACTAAAGAATCAAACCTAAGGCTTCATGCAGGCTAGGCAAGCACTCTACCACTGAGCCATCTTCCCAGCCCCCGCTGATGTTTTTCTCTAAAAGTTAACATGTTACCTGAGTACCGGTGGCTCACGCTTATAATTAGGGCTACTAAGGAGGCTGAGATCTGAGGTTTGAGTTCCAGGTTCGAGGTTCAAAGTCAACCTAAGCAGGAAAAAGTCCGTGCGACTCTCTTAATTAACCACCAATTGGAAGGGGTGCTGTGGCTCACTAACCTTCAGCACAGAGAGGCTCAGGGACAGTGCCCAGGCCCTGAGTTCAAATCCCAGGCCTGGCAACCAAAAAATAATTTTTTTTAAATAAGCCATGGCAGAACTAATTGACAATACTGTCACCAGACTTGTGAGTGAGATCTTAAACAGAACTGGAGGGATTCGAACCCACTCCTGAGGGCGTTCCCATCCCTCCATCCACCCACCCACCCACCCATCCATCCATCCATCCATCCACCCACCCAACCCCCACCCACCCACCCATCCATCCATCCACCCACCCACCATCCATCCATCCATCCACCCACCCAACCCCCACCCACCCACCCATCCATCCACCCACCCACCCACCATCCATCCATCCACCCACCCACCCAACCCCCACCCACCCACCCACCCATCCATCCACCCACCCACCCACCATCCATCCATCCACCCATCCCTCAATCCATCCATCCATCCATCCATCCAAAACAGAACTGGAGGGATTCGAACCCACTCCTGAGGGCGATCCCATCCACCCACCCACCCACCCATCCTAGGTCCTTTCCCTCATTTCCAGGGCCCTGTCGGGCAGCAGGCGGGTCCCAGGCCAGCCCCGAGTCCTGGGGCACAGTCACCACCTTGGACAGGGAACCCCCCAAGCGGAGGACACGCCCAGGGCGGTCCTTCCTCCCCCCCCCCCGCCCGAGCCCCTCGGCATCCCCAGCCACCCACGCGACGCGGCCCGCTCACCTGGACGCCCAGCCCGGGACGGCGGAGGTCACCGGCGCCCGCTACTCCCGCCCGCGCGAGAACAATGACCGGACAGGAAGTACCTCCGCCTCCAACTTCCGGTTCTCCTCGTCGGGCCCGCCCCCACCTCCACACCATCCAGTCTCTCTAGGAATCTCGGAGGTGCTTTCCTCTCGATGGTTACCTTCCCCCCCCCCCCCCCCCCCCCCCCCCTCCTTACCAAAACCACCAGTGGGTGCTGTGGAGCCAGTTTACTGTGTGGAATTGAATCTCTGTTCTGGGCTGGGCACAGAAGGAGACGGGAATGGTAGGGTGGAGAGGCATGGAGGTCAAAAATCAAGCCCAGGCCCTAGTGGCTTACCCCTATCATCCTAGCTACTCAGGAGGCTGAGATCTGAGGATCTTGGTTCAAAGCCAGCCTTGGCAGGAAAGTCCATGAGACTCTTATCTCCAATAAACCACCTAGAAAACCAGAAGTGGCGCTGTGGCTCAAGTGATAGAGCCCTTGCCTTGAGCTGAAGAGTTCAGGGACAGTGCCTAGGCTCAGAGTTCAAGCCTCACAACCGACAAAAATAAATAAAAATTTTTAAAAATCAGTTTGTGAGTCTACTTCTAGGTATCTTTTAGGTTCTTCCAAACACTACTCCATTCACTCTTTGTACCTGTGTGTGTGTGTGTGTGTGTGTGTGTGTGTGTGTGTATGATGGTTCTGGTGTTTGAACTCAGGCCCTGAGCTTGCTCAAGACTAATGCTCTACCACTTTGAGCCACAGCTCCATTTCCAGCCTTTTGCCAGTTCATTGGCGATAAAGAGTCTCATACTTTTCTGCCTGGGCTAGTTTTGAACCTCAATCCTCAGATCTCAGCCTCCTGAGTAGCTAAGACTTTAAGCATGAGTTCCACTTCTGGTTTTTCTGATAGTTCATTGGAAGCAACAGTCTCACAGACTTTCCTGACCAGGCTGACTTGGAGTCGTAATCCTCAAATCTCAGCTGCCTGAGGAGCTAGGATTACAGGTGTGAGCTACTGGTGCTTGGGTTTCATGTGGCCATTTATCATGTTTCTCTGCTGTTTTCTGTTCCTATAAACTGGTGATTAATTAGGTCTACAAAACCTAAGTTGAAGGCAAATTTTTCGGCTCATTACATCACATATCACATTACATATTATGTGGGCTTTTATCATTTTACATTTTTGTTAATTGGTTAATGAGGTAAATGCCAGCTTTCTCCATTACATAATCTGGGTTGATTCTGTGTGTGTGCTAGTACCAGGGTTTGAGGCTTGAAGGCATTTCACCCCTAAATAGCATCTTTCACTCCAAGTCAGCACTCTGCCACTTGAGCCATATCTTCCATTCTGGCATTCTGCTGGTTAACTGGAGAAAAGAGTCTCTTAGCGGGCTGGGAAGGTGGCTCAGTGCTAGTGTGTTTGCCTTGCATGCATGAAGCCCTGGGTTCGATTCCTCAGTACCACACACACAGAAAAAGCTGGAAGTGGCTCTGTGATTCAAGTGATAGACTGCTAGCCTTGAACAAAGAAGCTCAGGGACAGTGCCCAGGCCAGGAGTTCAAGCCCCAGAACTGGCAGAAAAAAAAAGAAAACTAAAATGATTTATTCCAAGTAAGGGGAAGAAAGTATTAATATTTTAAGATCTTCAGGCTCTTCAGCTTTTCCCTCACTGTAGGATACCTCCTAATCTAATGAAGAACTAGCCTTCAGGAGCCTTAGGGTTGACATACTAACATTTATTATAATAATAAATAATCAAGTAGTTTGTTAGTTTATTATAACAACATACTATCAACCAGCCAGAAGATGCAATCCTGATACACTGGTATTTGTAGTCCTCAAGCATTATAGAACAAATGAAACTTACAAATGAGCAATGGCTCACACCTGTCATCCTAGCTACTTAGGAGGCTGAGATCTGAGGACTGCAGTTCAAAGTCAGCCTGGGCAGGAAAGTTAGTGAGACTCTTATCTTCGATGAACCAGCAAAATAAGCTTAAAGTGGTGGTGTGGCTCAAGTGGTAGAGCACTAGCCTTTGAGGGCAAAAGCTCAGGCCCTGAGTTCAAGCCCTAGACCTGGAGGGGGCAGGGAGAAAATATCTAAGATGAATGGAATTCTCCATTCTTTATAAATGGAATTAATGAGCCTGCATAATACCATGTTCTAGACTTTGGGCAAACCTCTTTTAGGGAACTTTATTGACAAACCAATTCATAAAGTACTTCTGTGAATACATTCACTGAGCTCCCACAACAACCCTGTGAGGTAGATATATGTCCACATTTGACTGACAGAGAAACTAGACTAAGTGGTGGATTTAATAATGTCATGTAACCTGGGTTCAATTCCTCAGCACCACATAAGCAAAAAGAAAAAAGCCGGAAGTGGCACTGTGGCTCAAATGGTAGAGTGCTAGCCTTGAGCTGAAGAGCTGAGGGACAGCACCCAGGCCCAGAGTTGAGGTCCCACGACCAGACCCAAAAAAATAATAATAATGTCATGTAATAAGGCAAAGAGTCAGAACTGGAACCCATGTCTTGGGATTCTAAATCCAGCAAGCTTCTTAGGTGGTTTTCAAACACTAGACTCTTAAGCACTCAATCGCTATGATCTGTTTATATGGACAGATCACACTGTCCATATAGATTTTCTGTCCCAGTGACATTTTCTTTAAGATGTTCAATATATGTATTTTCAGAAACATCGACTTCTTAATCCAAATGCTATTTTTGCTATCATTGACAAGGACACCATTACATTTTGTAAGACACAAGCTCAGTTTCCTCAGGGTTTTCAGCTGCTCTCTTTTCCAGTGTCACAGTAAAGGGCCTGTAATAAGTATCCTTTAACCAGGCCGGGTGTCTGGGGCTCATGCCTGTCATCCTAGCTACTCAGGAGGTTGAGACCTGAGGATCCTGGTTCAAAGACAGCTCAGTCAGCAAAGTCCATGAGACTCTTATCTCTAATGAACCACCAAAGAAAGCCAGGAGAGCTGTGGCTCAAGTGATAGAAAGCTAGCCTTGAGTGGATAAAGCTCCAAAACAGAACCTAGGCCCTGAGGCACTATATATATATGTATATATGTATATATGTATATATATATATATTGTACATACATATATTCTATATATATATACAATATATATACATATATATATATATAAAACCACAATTTGGATTGCATTTTCCAAGACAATGAAGTCTATATCACTTCCTCCAATTTGTCTATAAATAAGTTGATTGGCTGGGTGCCAGTGGCTCACGCCTGTCATCCTAGCAACTCAGGAGGCTGAGATCTGAGGATCGAGGTTCAAAGCCAGCCTGGGCAGGAAAATCCATGAGACTCTTATGTCCAATGAATCACCAGAAAACCAGAAGTGGTGCTGTGGCTCAAGTGCTAGCCTTGAGCTGAAGAGCTGAGAGACAGGGCCCAGGTCCAGAGTTCAAGACCCATGACAAAAAAAAAAAAGTTGATTGCATTTTTTTTCCTTTTGGAACTAAATATCATTTCACCAACAGTTAATGAAGCAGGGTATATTTCATTTTACATATAACACTGGATCCTTCTTTATTTGTGGTGCTGAGGATCAAACCTCAGGACCTTGTACATGCTGAGCAAGTATATTCTCCCACTGAGCTACATACCCATCCCTACACTAGATTTTCTGGATATCTACCTTAGATTCACTGGCATTTTGTAGCCAAGAGATTTCCTCCACAGTATGGCTTTTTGCTTGCAGATGGACATTTGAAGTCTGAGAGAACACATTAGCAGAGTCACCGCACCCACGAGGCTTTTCCTCTAAATGAGCTTTCTGATGTTGGCAAAGGCTATTTCTTGGCCTGCACACTTTACTCCGATCATTACACCCACAGGCTTTCTCTCCCACGTGGTTCCTCTGGTGGCCAATGAGGATCCTCTTCGAGGTGAATGATTTCTTGCATTTCTCACACTCATAAGTCCCCCCCCCCCCCCCGTGTGTCTTCTCTGATGCACCACGAGGTTTTTTTATTCTAACTGAAGTCTTTGCCACACTCACTTTCTCCCCAGGGTGGATGTGTTGGTGCACTGTGAGATTTCTTCTAGAAGTGAGGACTTTGCGACATACGTGACATTGGTAGGTTTTTTTCCCAACTGTGGAGGCTCTGGTGTCCAGTGAGGTTTCTGTTGTATGTAAACCCCTTCCCACACTCGGCGCATGCGTAGGATTTCTCGCCCGTGTGGATTCTCTGATGGGCGGTCAGGTTGGAGCAGTAACTGAAGATTTTCCCACATTCGTGGCATCGGTACGATTTCTCCCTCATGTGAATTCTCTGGTGCCTGAGGAGGCTCTTCTTCAGGATGAAGCTTTTGCCACACTGGTACAGCTTCCCCCCGCTGTGGATCCTCTTGTGCTCGGTGAGGTTCCTGTTGGAACTGAATGCTTTTCCACACTCGTTGCACTTGAAGGGTTTTTCTCCCGTGTGGATCCTCCGGTGGACGAGCAGGCTGGAGTTGTAGCTGAAGGCTTTTCCACAGTCTTCACATTTGTAGGCCTTCTCCTGGGTGTGCAGTTTCTGGTGGACTGTGAAGCTCTTGCTCGTGATGAAGGTTTTCCCACACTTCCCACATTCGTAGGACTTCTCTCCATTATGGAGTCTCTCGTGGTCCAGCAAGTTTCTATGGCAACCGAACATCTGGCCACAGGCTTGGCAGCTGTACAGATTCTCCCCGGTGTGGAATCTTTGATGGAGGGTGAGGCTCTTTTTCAGGATGAACACTTTCCCACACTCCTGTCACCCGTGGGGTTTCTCCCCAGAGTGGATTCTCTGGTGCAGGGTGAGACTCCTTTTGAGGATGAAAGCTTTCTGGCCCTTGTTACATTGGTACGGCTCCTCGCCCCTGTGCAGTCTCCGGTGGTCCACGAGGTAGGCATTCTGGGAGAATACCTGGCTGCCTTCGTCGCATTTGTAAGGTCTTTCTCCAGAATGGCGGCGCAGATGGAGGAGGAGGCCGGAGTGGTGGTTAAAGGCCTTCCCACACTCTTTGCATTTGTATGGCTTCTCCCCAGTGTGGACCCTCCGGTGGTTGAGAAGCTGGGAGATTTTGTTCAACGATTTACTACAGATGTTACATGGATATGACTTGGGATCTTCCTTTCCTGGGAAGCTTTTGGACATGGCTGAACCTGAAGTGAAATGTTGCAATTCCTTCCACTTTGGGCCTCTGTGGGCGCGTGGGGTTCTGTTCTTCTGATCTCTTTCACAGAGATCTTTCTTTACCATGTCTGCCCATGCTGGCATTTCATTTCCCCACTGACTGGTCAACAGGGGCCATTCACGCTCAGCCTCAATGCCAGGGATGTGGGTAACTGCTGTTTGAAGTCTCTTTGATGTGCCTTTTTGGGAATCTGCCTTCTGAGAAACACTTGGCTTAGATATTGCCTCCCCGTACTCGGTCATCGTTTCCGAGTCTAGTTAAAGGAGCTCAGTGCCCTGAACTCCCTTACTGTAAGATTCTTTTCAGTTCGGGGCAAGGGTACATTCTAAGGCCATGAGGAAGGCAGCAGACATCAGGAGATAGAAGAGGCCTCAGGGAGCTGGTCACTGGTGGCTCATGTCTGTCGTCCTAGTTACTCAGGAGGCTGAGATCTGAGGATCATGGTTCAAAGCCAGCCCAGGCAGGAAAGGGTATGAGACATTTATCTCCAATGAACTACTAGAAAACTGGAAATGGGGCTGTGGGTCAAAGTGGTAGAGCGCTAGCCTTGAGCAAAAGAAGTCAGGGCCAGTGCCCAGTTTCTGAGTTCAAGGCCCATGAGGGACAAAACAAGAGAGAGAGAGAGAGAGAGCCTAAGGAAAGAATCTCTAATAGCCTGGATCCTAAATTAGAGACAGCCCTGTACAAGAAAGGACATGGCACTTTGGACAGCAATTGGAAAGCTACACCCAGGAAGCAGAGAAGGTGAGAAGCTTGCCTGGGGCTGGGCTGTTAGAAGCATAAGTGCCATCAGTTGATTTCTTGGGTTTTCTTCCTGGGGAAGGGAAGAAGCTTCAGGGCCAGGAGAATCTGAGGAAAGAAAACAAGCTGCATGTGAGATGTCTGCTGTTCACACGTGTGTGTGTGTGTGTGTGTGTGTGTGTGTGTGTGTGTGTTGGTCATGGGACTTGAACTCAGGGAATGGCCTCTATCCCTGAGCTTTGGTGCTCAAGGCTAGCGCTTTACCACAGGAGCCACAGCTCCACTTCTGGTTGTTTTTTGTTTTGTTTTGTTTTGTTTTTGGTAGTTCACTGGAGATAAGAGTCTCACAGACCTTCCTGCCCAGGCTGGCTTTGAACCACGATCCTCAGATCTCAGCCTCCTGAGTAGCCACCCATGTCAGCTATCCGTTGTTCTTATGCCACTCCAGTTCTACCATCTCCAGATTAGATTCCAAAGAGTGCAGAGCGCTCAAGTCCTAGGCAAAGATGGCTACACAGTGACCTCTAAATGGCTGGGGAGAAATGTCCATGTGCAGGGTTGCAATCAAACAAGTGTAGCAGTAAGAATGGATAGAGGGAGTTTGGAGCCGAGGCTCGTAGAGTGCTAGCCAATGAGCAAAAGTGTCAGGTACCAAGTTCAAGTCCCAGACTTGACTCTAATGAAGAAAAAAAAAAAGAAAGAAAAGAAGGAGGGAGGGAGGGAGGGAGGGAGGAAGGAAGGAAGGAAGGAAGGAAGGAAGGAAGGAAGGAAGGAAGGAAGGAAGGAAGGAAGGGAAAAGAAAAGAATGGATGGAGAGCTGGAGGGTCCCAGAAAAGGATTAAGAGGAGAACAGTAAGGATTACAGAAAGAGACTGGCATTACAGGAGCAAAGGGGGCTGGGAAGGTGGCTCAGTGGTAGAGTGCTTGCCTTGCATGCATGACGCCCTGGGTTCGATTCCTCAGCATCACATACACAGAAAAAGCCAGAAGTGGCGCTGTGGCTCAAGTGGTAGAGTGCTAGCCTGGAGCAAAAGAAGCTCAGGGACAGTGCCCAGGCCCTGAGTTCAAGCCCCAGGACTGGCAAAAAAAAAAGAATAGAAAAGAAGCAAAGTCAAGCACCAGTGGCTCACGCCTGTAATCCTAGCTACTCAGGAGGATGCACACACTGGAGAAATATACTTAAAGGACCAAAGCATGGGTTGTAAGTTGACAACCACTTTGAGCCACACCCCCAGCTCCTTTGTCTTTTTGTTTCTGACATACCAGCCTTGCTAACTTGGCCCAGGCTGGCTTCTTACTCCCAGATCCTCCTGCCTCTGCCTCCTGTGTACCTAGAAATACAGTCATGTACCCCTACATTCCACTCACTCACATTATTTCTTTGGTAGGAGTTCAAGCCTCAGGATCAGTGTACCCAAAAATAACAATAACAATAATAATAATAATCCAGGCAAAGTCAATACCGTGTGGAGACTCTTGGAGGCTGGCCAGTACTGGGTCACTAAGAAGAGGATTCAGGTGGAGTTCCGCTGACCGAAGAGGAAGTGGTATTCCCAGTACCGTCTGCCCTTCTTGGAGAGTGTCCTCGACCTGGACAAGGACTGGAACCTGGAACCAAGCAAAACAGAATAACCTGTTTGGAGAAAATGGACTCACCAGGACAGGTGCCAGGACACCTGTAAATCCTGTTGAGCATGCCTGTCATCCTAGCTACTCAGGAGGCTGAGATCTGAGGATCGCGGTTCAGAGCCAGCCCAGGGAAGGATAGACTGTGAGACTCTTAGCTCCACTCAACTAGGTCCTTCACCCCCCACCCCAAAAAAAGCTGAACGTAGAGCCGTGGTTCAAGTGATAGAGTGCTAGCTTGAGCAAAAAAGCTCAGGGACAGTGCCCAGGCCCTGAATTCAAGCCCCAGAACCGAAAGCAAGCAAGCAAGAATGAAAGGAACAAAGAAAAGAGAGAGAGACAGAGAGAGGGAGGGAGGGAAGGAGACAGGGGAAGGGAGGGAGAGGGAGGAGAGAGAAAGAAAGCAAATGGACTCATTTAACCACCTCAGACCAGTTCCTGTCCTCATTCTAGAAGTGTGAGATCAGAAAGACCCACCTGAAATATGGAACACCAAAACCAAAGACCATAGGTTTTGCCTTTGGAACAATGAATCCGGCCTCCTCTCCCACCCATGGTACTGCCAGAGGCCACTGTCCACAAAGAACAAGAGCAACAGGAGCCGGACCACCTGTGGGCTGAGGCAGGAATGGAAGTTAACAAGCAGTAACGAAGAGCCTGGATTTAGCTTCATATCTGGTTTGAAACCAGACGAGTTCAATCCCATTTCTTCTACTTATTTATCTGGTATTCCTTTGTCCCCTTAGCCCATTCTCCTCCTGCTCCAATACATATGTTACCAGTGTGGAAACGTCATCTCTTGGTTCTGTGGTTAGTCAGGTGTCTCTGATCTAACGCAATCCATGGAGGCATTTCTGTATGAGTTTATGACTTATGAGCTCATTTCTTTTCTTTTTGCCAGTCCTGAGACTTGAATTTAGGACCTAGGTACTGTCCCTGAGCCTCTTTTGCTCAAGGCTAGCGCTCTACCACTTGAGCCACAGTGCCACCTCCAGCTTTTTCTGTTCATGTGGTACTAAAGAATCAAACCCAGGGCTTCATGCATGCAAGGCAAGTGCTCTTACCACTGAGCCACCTTCCCAGCCCCCTAGCTCATTTCTGTATGACTTTATTTTAGAGCTATGTCTCATTACAAATGTATGACAGGTGAATAATTTCATAACAAAAGACACGGGCTCTAAAACTTTTGGTTGGATGATTAAAAACAAACAAGCTCACCCTCCATGCCACTCAAAGTTTTGAGTTATGGTTGCTTTTTTTTTTGTCAATAGTGGGGCTTGAACTCAGGGATTGGGCGCTGTACCTCAGCAAGGTCAAGGATAGGAAATTCATTTCAAGTGAACACTTCAACCTATCCTACTGGATGGTGGAATGGCCACTAGAGGGCGCACAGGGTGGTCTTTGTAGATCTGGAGGACATCGTTCTTGCTGTCACTCTGTTATTATTGCCAATGCTAGAGCTTGAAGCCAAGTCTTCCTGCTCCCAATTGGCTTGCTCTTTTTTCCTTTTTCTTTTTGGTGCCAATCTTGGGGATTAAACTGAAGGCCTTCGCACTGTTACTGAGTACTTTTATTTTGTTATTTGTCAGTCATGAGGCTTGAACTCAGGGTATAGGTGCTGCCCCTTAACTTTTTCTCTCAAGGCTAGTGCTCTACCACTTTGAGCCACAGTGCTACCTGCAGTTTTCCCCTAATTAATTGTAGATTAAGAGTCTCATGGTCCCTCCTGCCCAGACTAGCTTTGAACCACGACACTAGGATATCAGCCTCCTAAGTGGCTAGGAATATAGGTATAAGCCACCAGTACCTGGCTTCTGAGCTCTTTTCACTTTATTTTTTTTTCCTTTTTGGTTGGTCGTAGGGCTTGAACTTAAGGCCTGGACACTGTACCTGAACTTCTTTGGCTCAAGGCTAGCACTCTACCACTTGAGCCACAATACCACTTTTGGCTTTTTCTGTTTATGTGGTACTCAGGAATCAAACCCAGGCTTCATGCCTGCTAGACAGAACTTTACCACTAAGCCAAATTCTTAGCCCCATTCCAAGCTCTTTTGCTCAAGGGTAGCACTCTACCACATGAGCCAGAGGTCCACTTCTGATACCTTGTGGTTAACTGGGGATAAAGAGTATTGCAGGCGGCTGGGAAGGTGACTCAGTGGTAGAGTGCTTAACTCGTATGCATGAGGCCCTGGGTTCGATTCCTCAGCACCACATGAGCAGATAAAAGCCAGAAGTGGTGCTGTGGCTCAAATGAGAGGGTGCTAATCTTGAGCTGAAGAGCAAAGAGCTGAGGGACAGCGCCCAGGCCCAGAGTTCAGCCCCCATGACCGACAAAAAAAAAAAAGTATCACAGACTTTTCTTACCCAGGGTGGCTTCGAACTTCAATTCTCAGATCTCAGTAGCTAGAATTGCAGGCAGGAGCCGCTGGTGCCCAGCTCACTTGGATTTTTCACTCCAAGCTAGTAGTCTATCTCTGGAGCCACCGCTCCACTTCCAGCTTCTGGATGGCTAATTGAAGATGAGAATCTCATGGAATTTCTTGCCCACGGATGGTTTCAAACTACAATCCTCAGATCTCAGCCTCCTGAATAGCTAGAATTATAGGCCACCAGAACCCAGCTTTTTTTTGCTGTTGTTGTTGGTTGTGGACCTGAACTCTGGGCCTGGGCACTATCCCTCAGCTCTTCCGTTCAAGGCTAGCCCTCTACCACCTGAGCCACAGTGCCACTTTGGGCTTTTTCTGCTTATGTGTTGCTGAGGAATTGAACCCAGGGCCTTATGCATGTAAGGCAAGCACTCTACCACTGAGCCACCTTCCCAGCCCCAGAACCCAGCTTTTGTCAATCACTTTTTTTCCCCTTTGCCAGTTCTGGGACTTGAACTCAGTGCCTGGGCACTGTCTCTGAGATTATTTTGCTCAAGGCTAGCACTATACATTAAGCCTCAAGGCCACTGTTGGCTTTTTCTGTGTATGTGGTACTGAGAAATCGAACCCAGGGCTTCATGCATGCTAGGCAAGCGCTCTACCACTAAGCCACTTCCCAGCTCCTGTCACTCCCTTTTATATCACCATTTCAATCAACAGAAACACTTCTGCTCAGAAGAACACTTACAAACCTCGTTCTCTTTTAGGTGTTGGGACCAAATTCAGCATTAGGAAGCATCACCCAGGGGGACAGGCTGGAACCGATGTTCTTGCACAGATTCTGTATAGGGCCTAAGGTTTTCCATCATGAACCCATTTCTCTATTGAAGTCTCAATAGCGTTGGAACCTGCTTTAATGAGCATTAAGTTACTGTCATCACGCATAGAAATCACAAGCTCACCCATCAGCCCAGCCTCCATAAGCCAATGTCCCTCCCTCCACAGCCCCCCCCCCCCCCAGCCATCTCACTTTTAGTGCCAGTCCAGCCAGATCTTTCTGCAGCTCCTCTACCAGGGCCACAGCCTCCTCGCCACTCCCGGGATGAGGGAGCTGCACCCAGGTCCGGAGCTCTCAGGGAACTGCTCCAACACCAACAGCTCAAGGATCTGAGCCTTGGTGCATGCTTCTGGCCTCAGTCATCGTCGACAGAGCTCCCAGAGTCGGCTCAGAGCCTCCTGGGGTCCAGATGTGTCATGGTAACATAATCGTCTGAAGTGCTGATGGGAGGTCTCCCACACAGAGGAGCTGCTCCCTTGGATGCTGGTCCCCCATGTCTAGATATCATCCTTCCCTTTTACAAGGCCTTCTTGTCTCAGAGCATTGTGGGCCCTGTTTTCTCTTGTCATCATCTTTCACAAGAAGTTCTTTCCTCGTAGTTCCCTTAATTCGTGCTTGAGTTCTTTCTTAGGGCTTGGGGAATATCACCTGTAAGACCTCAAAAAAGCACGGTTAAAAATTAGTCCAGCCACGCACTGGTCAGGAGGCAGAGATCTGAGGATTGAGGTTCAAAGCCAGCTGGGGCAAGAAAGTCTGTGAGACTCATCTCCAGTGAACACCAGAAAAGCAGAAGTGGCACTGTGGCTCAAAGTGGTAGAGCACTAGCCTTGAGCAAGAGATCAGGGACAATGACCAGGCCACCAGAAAAAAAAATTAGTCTAGAGAAACACTAGATGCAGTCAACTGCTAGTAATAATTAGAACCATCTCTCTGCTGGGTACTGGTGGCTCCCTACTGTAATCTGACCTACACAGAAGGCTGAAAATTGTGGTTCAAAAGTAGTCTAGACAGAAAAGTCTGTAAGATTCTTAGCTCCAATTAACCACCAAAATGCCAGAAGTCAAGGTGTGGCTCAAATGGTAGAATACCAGCCTTAAGCGAAAAAGAGACAGTACCCAGGCCCTGAGTTCAAGTCCCATGACCAGCACCACACACACACACACACACACACACACACACACACACACACACACAGAGTTAACAGCAGTTCCCAACTTGCAAAGTTATAAGAAATTCATGTCTAAATAGACTCGCTATTACCTTGCCCATGTAATTGTAACTCCTCTGTATGGTATTTTCACAATAAAAATTTTAAAAAAATAGATTCGCTAGACAAGTGTACCCCCCTCCAGGGCATATTAAAGTTAACAGTGCCAGATACACAAACTAAAATGTTAACCTTTTTCTTTTTCTTTTTTTGTCAGTCATGGACCTGGGTGCTGTCCCTGAGCTCTTCAGCTCAAGGTGAACCCTCTACCACTTGAGCCACAATGCCACTTCTAGTTTTCTGAGTGGTTCACTGGCAATAAGAGTCTCATGGCCTTTCCTACCCAGGCTGGCTTTGAACTGTGATCCTCAGATCCAGCCTCCTGAGTAGCTAAAATAACAGGCATGAGCCACTGGCTCCAGACTTAGTTAACCTTCTTTAACTAGCACACTTCCCTAGGTTCAGTCGTGTAGCTAAGTAATCATGGCCTTAATCCTGATGCACATGGGAAAAATACATGAACACTCAATTAATAAAGGTGGAATTAAGTGCTACATAACTTTGAAGACCTACTTCTAAAACAAAAACAACTGTTCATTGTGTTGTCAGGCCCAGTGGCTCACACCTGTAAATGCTAGCTAAAAGGGAGGTGAAGATTAGGAACTGTGGTTCAAGGCCAGCCTGGTATTAAAAAAAAATAAGACACCATCTCAACCAATGGCTGGGGCTGGGCAGGTGCATGCCAGGCTTATGGAGGGAAGCAAGCAACACAATGGCTGGATGCCAGTGGCTGGAACCCAGTCATCTCAACCTGAGACACGGGCCAAGAAGACATGACCCTACCAGAAGTCTGGGGGGGGGGGGGGAGGGAAGAGGGGGACACTGCTTTTTTTTGGGGGGGGGAGAGAGGAGACTGCTTCTGTGCAGAGAAGACTAAGAAGGAGGGGGTGGGATTGGTGGAACCTCCTAAAAATGAGCTGCTCTTCTCTCTGGGTTCTAGGTGACACCCCCAAAACACACACACACACCATCCCACGGTCACCCCCAAGTTTCAGGGGTGCTGTCTTCAATTACCTGTCCTGAATTCCATGTGTGGGGTGGGGTGGCAGGTAAAAATGTGAGGGACACCCCAGACTGTTTCTCTCAGGGGACTCCTGGCAGGTTGTATCGGGGTGGGGGGATTAGGGGGAGGCTCCAGCCTCTGCCACCTCCAGCTGCTAGATGATGACAATGGCACTGGAGGCAGCAGGGGCCAACAGTTAGCAGGACAGGCCTTGGAAGAAGGGCTGGACACTGCGACTTCCGGTTGCTCAGCTCTCCAAGCTGTTACTCTCTAGCAAGCTTCGTCTCTCTGGTGTCACCGCCCCACCAAGCTGGATACTGCGACTTCCGGTTGCTCCTCGCTCCAGACTCGATCTCTCTAGGAATCCGCGTCTCTATGGTTCCTGGCTTTCTCCTCCTCCCTGAGGGAGGTAGGGCCAAGTTGGAGGCTGAGCTCTACCCTAGGCCTTTGGGGCTTTAGGTTGTGCTAACTGCCTGTGACCAGGAAGGGTTTACTATAACGAATCAGGAGGTTGTTGCTGGTGCCAGAATTAACCAGCTGCATCACCCCACCCTACACACACACACACACACACACACACACACACACACACACACACACACAGAGTTTTCAACAGTAGAGAAACATTGTAGCTTCAACCAAAATGTTCGTTTTCATTTTTCCCCTCCTTTCATGAAATTCTTGACATACTAATATTGTCAGTTTTGATGATACGTAGGATCCCTAATATTGTCAGTTCTGATGATACGTAGGATCCCTTTAACAACCACTTAAACTTTAACAAGTTTTGCCTACTCAAGAGCTGGTGGCTCACATCAGTAACTATACTTGCTCAGGAGGTTAAGATCCAGAGGATCTTGGTTCAAAGCCAACCGGGAAGAAAAGTCTGAGACTTTATTTCAAAAATAATCTGGGGAGGCAGGGAAGAAGAGGAGGACTGGCTAAGAACGGAGAGACCCTAACTGTTGCCAGATGGGTCAGGTGGAGCATGTGTGTGTGTGTGTGTGTGTGTGTGTGTGTGTGTGTGTGTGTGAAGGCATGCATGTTGGTACTAGGGCTTGAACTCAGCCTGTGCACTGTCTTTTTTCACTCAAGTCTGGTGTTCTACCACTTGGGCCAGAGCTCTATGTCTGACTTTTTGTTGTTGATTAATAGGAAAGAAAAGTCTCATGGACTTCCCTGCCCCAGGTGAGATTTGGATTTCTATCCTCATGGTCTCAGCCTCCAGACTAGCTAGAATTACTGGTGTGAGCTACTGTCTTGGGGCTGTTTTCTTAGGGGCACACTTTTCCCTAGCTATCTAGAAACGTACTAGGAATGCAAGAGTTTAGGTAGCTCACCAGCAGCTCACAACTGAGGGGAAAAAAGAGATACTAAATTTTTGTGTTCTTTTAACCTAAATGTGTGTATATATATATATAATAAAATATTATATATAATTATACATTATATTATATATTTACATATATTATATATATATATATATATATATGTTGTTGGCAACTCTTAAGTCAACTCATCTTAGAATTGCAAGACAAAAGAAAGCCAAGTGCCAGTGTCTCATGTCTGTAATACTAGCTACTCAGGAGGCTGAGATCTGGAGATCGTGGTTCGAAGCCAGCCTGGGCAGGAAAACCTGTTGCACTCTTCCAGAAAACTAGAAATGGCTCAAAATTGTAGAGTGCCAGCTAGCCATGAGCAAAAGAAGATCACGAGCCAGGCGCTGGTGGCTCACGCCTGTCATCCTAGCTACTAAGGAGGCTGAGATCTGAGGATCTCGGTTCAAAGCCAGCCCGGACAGGAAAGTCCATGAGACTCTTATCTCCAATGAACCACTAGAGAACCGGAAGTGGCGCTGTGGCTTATGCTGTAGAGCGCTCGCCTTGAGCTGAAGAGTGCAGGGACAGCGCCCAAGCCTAGAGTTCAAGCCCCACAACCGACCAAATAATAATAATAATATGATCAGGGACAGTGCCCAGGTCCTGAGTTGAAGGTTGAGGAAGGCCGAAAGAGGAGGCCCACAAGTTGAAGGCTAACCTGAACTATATAGTGAGACCCGTCTCAAAAACAAAACAAAAGACAGAGAGGGTTGGTGTTCATGATTTTACTAACAGGCTCTAAAAGGAATTGGTTTGGCCATAGTTCAACTCTCACTAAGACATGGCCATAATTCAGTCACTGCTAAGCACTAGAGCAAGGGTATAATTCCAGTACTTTAAGTTCCTAAAGTATGTTCCTTTCTTCCAACTGTCAAGGGGAAAATAAGCATGCATTCATTATCTTCAAACTATACCCTAGTTTTCTCTAAATACAAAAGTAGTACAGTTTCATTGTAGAAAATTTAGAAAACATAGAAAAGTGATACGGAAGAAAATAGAGATCATCAACAATTCTATCACTCATAAATAACCGGCTCTACTTTGGGTTACTTCCTTCCTCTTTTCCTACACATAATTTTTTAATTAGAAAAAAAACTGGATCAGTTTCATTGTTTTTCCTTCTTTCATTCCTGTCGTTTTTTTTTTTCCCACACAGTTTCCCCGTGGCATTAACATATTCTTCAAAAATGTTTACAATGTTGCAGGGCACTGATGGCTCACGCCTGTAATCCTAGCTACTCAGGAGGCTGAGATCTGAGGATCACGGTTCAAAGCCAGCCCGGGCAGGAGAGACTGTGAGACTCCTATCTCCAATAAACCACCAGAAAACTGGAAGTGGCGCTGTAGCTCAAGTGGTAGAGCGCTCGCCTTGAGCTGAAGAGCTGAGGGACAGCGCCCAGGCCCAGAGTTCAAGTCCCATGACCGACAAAAAAAAAAAAAAAAAATGTTTACAATGTTGCAGGGCACTGGTGGCTTACACCTGTAATCCTAGCTACTCAGGAGACTGAGATCTGAGGATTGCTGTTCAAAGCCAGCCTGGGCAGGAAAGTCCATGAGACTTTTATCTCCAATAAACCACTAGAAAACTGGAAGTGGCGCTGTGGCTCAAGTGGTAGAATGCTCGCTTGAGCTGAAGAGCTGAGGGACAGCGCCCAAGCGCAGCCCCACAACTGACAAAAAAAAAAGTTTACCATGAGCCGGGTACTCATGGCTCACGCCTGTCATCCTAGCTACTCTGGAGGCTGAGATCTGAGGATCATGGTTCAAAGCCAGCCCAGGCAGAAAAATCCGAGACTCTTATCTTTAATAAACTACTCCTAAAAATTCAGAAGTGACGCCGTGGCTCAAGTGGCTTCTTGAGCCAAAAAAGCTCATGGACAGTGCCCAGGCCCAGAGTTCAAGCCCCAGGACCAACATTTTTTTTTTCTCTTTACAATGGCTGCAGAAACATTATTAAGAATACACAATCAGGCTGGGAAGGTGGCTCAGTGGTAGAGCACTTGCCTTGCATGCATGAGGCCCTGAGTTCGATTTCTTAGCACCACATAACCAGAAAAAAAAAAAGCCGGAAGTGGTGCTATGGCTCAAGTGGTAGAGTGCTAGCCTTGAGCTGAAGAGCTGAGGGACAGCACTCAGGCCCAGAGTTCAGGCCCATGACCGGACCAAAAAAAAAAAAAAAAAAAGAATACACAATCAAGCAGAGTGCCAGTGATTCGCACCTGTCCCCCTAGCTACTCAGGAGGCTGAGATCTGAGGATCTAGGTTTGAAGCCAGCCAGGGCAGAAAAGTCCAAGGGACTCTTATCTCCAATAAACTACTCAGAAAAAGCTGAAAGTGGCGCTGTGGCTCAAGTGGTAGAACAGTCCCAAGTGAGTTTAAGCCCAGGCTAAGTAAAAGAAAACGAATAGCCAATCAGACAAGTTAGTGGCTCACACCTGTAATCCTAGCTATTCAGGCAGCTGAGATGTGAGGATCACAGTGTGAAGCCAGACATAGGCAGGAAAGTCTCTGAGATTCTCATCTCCAGTGAACCACAAAAAGCAGGAAGTAGAGCTGAGGTTCAAGTGACAGGGCTCTAGCAAAAAAGTTCAGGGGTGGAGCCCAGGCCCTGAGTTCAAGCTTCCAGGACCAGCACAAGAGAGACAGAGAGAAAGAATAGACAATCATTCAGTTAACCCAGTACTGTTGGAAAATCATTTGGCTTTTTTTCCTTTCCGTTATATCAAAGCCAGCAGGAATATCATTCCTTTTGTTCACCTTTCTGTACATATTTTCCCTGCATGGATTTTTTTTTTTGGTCAGTTGTGGGGCTTGAACTCTCGGCCTGAGTGCTGTCCCTGAGCTCTTCAGCTCAAGGCCAGCGCTCTACCAGTTGAGCCACAGCGCCACTTGTGGCTTTCTGGTAGCTTATTGGAGGTAAAAAATCTCATGGACTTTCCTGCCTGGGCTGGCCTTGAATCCCAATCCTCAGATCTCAGCCTCCTGAGTAGCTAGGATGACAGGCGTGAGCCATTGGCACCCAGCACAAAACTACTTTTCAGAAAAGAAGCAGTTAGCTGTATGGTTGACAACTGGTTAATTAGGAGACTTCTATGTCCTTGCTATGTTTTCTCTGATGTTGAAAAAGCTGCGAGCTGTAACGGTAGGCTTTCCCACACTGCTCACACTTGTAAGGCTTCTCCTTCGTGTGGGTCCTCAAATGCAGAATAACTTGGGAAGTCTGTCGGAAAGATTTCCCACATTCATTACAGCTATAAGGCTTCTCTCCAGTGTGAACTCTCCGATGGTCCAGAAGATTGCGATTGGAAGTAAAAGCTTTGCCACACTCGTTACAGGTGTAAGGTTTCTCTCGGCGATGGAGTCGCTGGTGTTCTTGAAGCATCTTCTTTAAGATGAAGGCTTTCCCACACTCATTGCATTCGTAGGGCTTTTCCCCGCTGTGAAGTCTCTGATGATCTAGAATCTTGGTGTGGGAACCACACGATCGCCCACACTCCTTACACTGGAACACCTTTTTCCCTTTGTGCATTCTCTGATGTTGACTGAGGTTGGAACTCCGGCTAAAGGCTTTCCCACACTCAAGACAACTGTAAGGCTTCTCTCCAGTGTGCACCCTGTGGTGGGAAATAAGTCCTGAGCTCCGACTGAAAGTTTTCCCACACTCCTTGCATGCGTAAGTTCTCTCTTCACTGTGGACTTCTTGGTGTCGGATAAGGTGGGACTTCCCGCTGAATGATTTGCCACACTCGCTGCACCTGTAGGGTTTGAGTCCACTGTGAATTCTCTGATGCACTACTAGGTTGGAGCTATGACTGAAGGCTTTGCCACACTCCCTGCACTTGTACGGTTTCTCACCAGTGTGGATTCGTTCATGCACAGTAAGGTTGGCACTCTGACCGAAGGCTTTGCCACATTCCGCACACACGTACTGTCTCTTATCAGCTTGAACTTTCTCCTTTGTTAGAGGACCCTGGTGCTGGCTACCATCTCCTTCAGGTTCTGGATCATTCCCTTCTGTGAAGGCGGTTGTGTCTTTCACCACAGGGTATTGGAAATTTCTTGTCTTTCTCCTCATTATTGCCTGATGGAAAGGATGTTTTTTTTAAAAAATATTATTATTTTTTCAGAGGAGCTGTTGATAATGGTGGCATCCTGAGCATCACGTCTGTGGAATTCTTGCAAGAATACAGTATAAGGATGGTTTGGTTTGGTTTGGTTTTTCAGGAATAGTGTCAATACCTCCTCAACCCCAGCTTGACCATTTAACTGAAAAAAAAAAAATACATGTTGTACATGTCACCACTGGTGGTTCATGCCTGTAATCTTAGCTACTCAGGAGGCTGAGATCTGAGGATCATGGTTCAAAGCCAGCCCAGGCAGGAAAGTCGCCAAGACTCTGATCTCCAATAAACTACCAGAAAACTGGAAGTGGCACTATGGCTCAAGTGGTAGAGTGCTCACCTTGAGTTGAAGAGCTGAGGGACAGTGCCCAGGCCCAGAGTTCAAGCCCCATGCCCCAAAACAAAAAAAATCAATATAATCTGGCCTCTACTATGTGAAATGACTAATCTCCAGATGAGTTTGGCTTGTAGTTGAGTTGGCTTCCTTTCTTTCTCTCTTTTGTTCTCTTTCTTTCTCTCTTTCTCTTTTTCTCTCCTTCCTTCCTTCCTTCCTTCCTTCTTTCTTTCTTTCTTTTTTTCTTTCTTTCTTTCTTTCTTTCTGTCGTTAACAGCTTGAAGTCAGGGCCTGGGCACTGTCCCTGGGCTTTTTTTGCTCAAAGTTAAGGCTCCACCACTTTGAGTCACAGCTCCACTTCTGTTTTTCTGGTAGTTCATTCGACATAAGTGTCTCATGGACTTTCCTGCCTGGGCTAGCTCTGAACCACCAAGCTCAAATCTCAGACTCCAGAGTAGCTAGGAATACAGACGTGAGCCACCAGTGCCTGGCTAGCTGATCTATTTTCTTACTTGGAGTGATACAGTGGCTGGCACCTAATAGACACTCAAAATTGTTCTATAGAAGAGCAAGCAGATTCTGTCTTAGAATATGGCTAAGAATTCTAGAAACCCTCTAGGTGCAGCTAAACCACCTTGGTTTACCTCCTATGTATTCTCAGGGCCTGGGCACTGTATCTGAGCTTCTTTTGCTCAAGGGTAGCACTCTACCACTAGAGCCACAGCACCACTTCAGGCTTTTTCTGCTTATGTGGTACTGTAGAATCAAACCTAGGGTTTCATGCATACTAGGCAAGCACTCTACCACTAAGCCACATTCCCAGCCCTCCTCCTCATTATTTATTTATTTATTTTTGTCATTTGTGGGGCTTGAACGCTGTCCCTTAGCTCTTCAGTTCAAGGTGAGTGTCTACCACCTGAACCACAGCACCACTTCTGGTTTTTTGGTGGTTAATTGGAGATAAGACTCTCAAGAACTTTCCTGTCTAGGCTGGCTTTGAACCGCAATCCTCAGAGCTCTGCCTCCTGAGTAGCTAGGATTACAGGTGTGAGCTACTGATGTCTGGCTATCCACATTATTTTAAAAATGATTAATAAAAATTTAATAGGATCATAGTTTGAAGCCAAGCAGGACAGAAAAGTCCCCATGAGACTTTTATCTCCAATTAACCACTCAAAATCCAGAAGTGTGCTGTGGCCCAAGTGGTAGAGTACTAGTCTCAAGCACACCGAAGCTCAGGGACAGTGGCCAGGTCTTGAGTTTAAGCCCCATAACAGACTAAAAAAATTCAATAGACTTATGATCTACAACCTGGTATTTCTGATTTATGTATAACTTGTACAATGAAGCTGGGCACCAGTGGCTCATCCGAGGAATGAGAAATATTTGCTTTCAATCCTTGACCCCTCATCCTTTAGCAAGTAGGAGTCCTGTCTCAAGACTAATTTCACAGTCTAACTCTCACCTGTTCAGCAAAGATGATTTGTATGGCAGCAACTTCACTCCAAATGATCTACTCAGCACATTTTGCCTGGTTTCCTCTTTAGATTCAATGAGGAAGCTCCTAGTACAGTCAAGAATTGCTGTTGACAGATACGAACGATGAGTTCTCTTAGAGCTCAACTCTAAGCAGATATTCAGACAATATCCATTCTAAGGTAATATCCTGTCCTTAAGAACCGTGGCTGGGCGCCGTGGCTCATGCCTGTAATTCCAGCCGCTCAGGAGGCTGAGATTTGCAGAATGCAGTTTGAAGCCAGCCGAGGCAGGAAAGTCCATGAGAGACCTACCTCCAACTGATCATAGGAAAAAAATGCAATTGGCACTGTGGCTCAAGTGGTAGAGTGCTAGGCCTTGAGCAAATGCTCGGGGACTAAAGAGCTAAAGTAACTCCATTTTGAGATTAACGCCACCAACCTGTAGCTGTGTTGCCCTCAGATTAACCCCAAAAGAAAAAAAAAAACTGTTCTCAGAAAAACTTCAAGTTTCTACCAACCCTGCCCACCCTTATGAAACAGAGCAAGGGCTGGGAAGGTGGCTCAGTGGTAGAGCGCTTGCCTTGCATGCCAGAGGCCCTGGGTTCGATTCCTCAGCACCACATAAGCAAAACGAAAAAAGCCGGAAGTGGTGCTGTGGCTCAAATGGTAGAGCGCTAGCCTTGAGCTGAAGAGCTGAGGGACAGCGCCCAGGCCCAGAGTTCTGGCTCCACAACCAACCCAAAAAAAAAAAAAAAAAAAAAAGAAACAGAGCAATTGCCCAAGTGTTCCATCAGAAAAAGGGAAGTGTGGTCAGGGTGGACTCAAACCTCAGTACTATGAAATTTTTAACCAATCATGTAACTGCTTGTGTGGAAACCCCCTGAACTTGTGAACTTGTTTGTTCAATACCATAAAAAGCTATGCTGATTTTGTACTCAGGGCCTCTTAGTATCACCAGTTACCAAGTGCATGCAGGACCAAGCTCAAGCTTGTGATAAACGACTCTTGGCTGTTTGCATTGATCGTGGTCTCTGGTGGTCTGTGAGGGGGCATCTGAAATCAGGTAGTTCATCTGGGGGCTCGTCCGGGATGCCCCCCTCCAGAAGCTCACCCAGATGCCTGATCAGCAAGTCGTCTAGCCGGCTGGTAAGTAGGGGTGCAGCTGCTTCATGTGAAATGTTTTGTGTTTGATTAGCAAGTAGGGTTTTGTGACTGGCAAGAAACCTATAAGGTCACCAGTGGGCCGGTGGAAGACGTTCCTCGGACCTTTAGGGGAAGCCATCTCCCGGGTGGGGATGCTCCGGCCTCCGCTACTGCGGGTAAAGGGTGGATTCGAGCTCAAGTCTCGACGCACATGCTGTCCCTGTCTTGTCTGTATTTGTCATTCTGATTCAGCGCCTCTTTTTCTTTGTTCATCTTACTTTTATTTTCAGATCAAAGGGCATCCTGGAGCCCCCCAAAACGGGCAGCCAGTGGCTTCTTTCACCCCAGCCACTCTCCCGCTTTAGTTAATCCTTTTGGAATTCCAGGACCACATGAGGAGTCGATTTATTCCCCAGAAGACCTCTTTCTGTGCGCCGGAATCCCCAACCCGAGCCAGCGCCGACTTTATCAATTCCTTCTCGGGTGCCTATTCCTTTCAGCAGTTTCCTCCTTGGGCTGGGCCCTTTTTCACTTTGAAATGGGGCAGGACCAGCGTACTCCCTTGACTCTCCTGACTAATCATTTTAAGGATGCTAAAGACAGGGCCCACAATTTGAGTTTGGAAATCAAGAAAGGTAAGTTGATCACTCTTTGTCGGTCAGAATGGCCGGCTGTTGAGATTGGATGGCCCCCAGAGGGCACCTTTAACCTGTCAATCACTCAGAAGGTAAAGCATCGAATATTTTTGCCTGGAAAACGGGGACACCCAGATCAGATTCCTTATATCCTGGTGTGGGAAGATCTGGTAGAAACCCCCCCACTCCGCAGGTGGATATCCCCCTTCCTGTTCCCCACTTCTGGCGCATCCACCATATTGACCCTAAAAGGCCCACAGGTGCCTAGTCCATCAGCGCCTCCTCCTGTTCTGATGGAGGAAGATCCGAATCTCCTCTTCCTCGATACTCCACCCCCACTTAACCCTACCCCGCAGCCCCCAGCAGCGCCTCTGGCCCCCAAGGAGGCAGCAGCGGCAGCAGGGTTGGGGGGAGATAGAGGGGAAGACTTAGAGGGCCCTGCGGGGAGGATGCGAGGTCACACCCTTAGGACTGCCAGTCTGCAACCTCCGGACTCGACCATAACCTTGCCGCTTCAGGAGATCAGACCACCCGATGACACAGGGAACCCGAGGCTCCAATACTGGCCCTTTTCCACCAGTGATTTATATCATTGGAAGTCCCAAAATGCAAAATTTTCAGAGAACCCTAAAGATTTGATTACTCTTTTAGACAGTGTGATGTTTACTCACCAGCCTACCTAGGATGACTGCCAGCAGTTGCTCCGGATCCTGTCCACCACTGAAGAAAGAGAGGATCCAGGCAGAGGCTCAGAAACAAGTCCCAGGAGATAACGGGCAGCTCACCCTTAATCCGGATCTAATTAATGCTTCCTTCCCCTTGACCAGGCCCCCTCCAGACAATTGGGATTACAGTACGGCTACAGGTAGGGAGAGGCTTCAGGTCTATCGCCAGACTCTAATGGTGGGTCTCCGGGCAGCTGCTTGCAAGCCCACTAATTTGGCCAAAGTATCTTCAATAATGCAGGAAAGGAATGAGTCCCCCTTTCGACAGTACACCCCCTTGGATCCAGGTGCCCCCGAAAGTCAGGCCGCAGTAGTCATGTCCTTTGTTAACCAGGCAGCCTCAGATATTAAAAGGAAATTACAAAAGCTTGAGGACTTGGAGGGTAAGTATATTCAGGACTTAGTGAGAATAGACCAAAAAGTATACAATAATAGAGATGCTCTGGAAGAAAAGCAAGTACGGGCTACCAACAAGACCCCAGAGACAGCTAGGAGGCAGAGGCAGAGGACTAGGGCCAAACCAGTGCACCTTTTGCTGTGAGACCGGACATTGGGCTAAAGAATGTCCCAAAAGAAAAGAACAGAGATCCAGACAACGGTCCCCCCAGAGACCAATGTTAAACACCCCCCCCAATGAAGACTAGGGGTGACAGGGTTCAGCTCCCCTCTCCAAACCCAGGATAACTCAAGGTGGAGGGGACTCCAGTAGACTTTCTAGTTGACATGGGGGCTCAGCATTCAGCCTTGATTGAGCTTAGCGGAAAGGTTTCTGACAATGCTGTGTGGGTACAAGGAGTCACCGGAGTAAAGAGATACCCATGGACCACTAAAAAACTGTTGACCTTGGAAATGGGAGAGTGACTTATTTTTAGTCATTCCCCACAGCCCCTACCCCTTTCTGGGTCAAGATCTGTTGACCAAGATAGGGGCACAAATTCATTTTCACCCCGATGGCCCTCGAGTAAGGACTTACGAGGTCAGCCATTTCCTATGCTGACTTTGGCTTTAGAGGATGAATACCACCTTCACCAACAACTGCAACCTCCAGACACAGACATCAATTACTGGCTGAGCAGGTACCCCGGGGCTTGGGCCGAAACTGGAGGGATGGGCCTGGCAAAACACCGACCAGCCCTCTTTATTGAGTTAAAACCAGGGGCTGATCCGGTCAGGGTCCACCAATACCCCATGACCAAGGATGCCCACATTTGGAGGCTATTAGAGCAGGAGGTGCTATGCCCCTGCCGATCTGCCTGGAATACCCAACTGTTACCAGTCTGGACGCCCAACTCCAACAAGTACCAGCCAGTACAGGACTTAAGGGAAGTAATTAAGAGGGTCATGGACATTCACCCTACAGTGCCTAACCCCTACACTCTCTTGAGTGCCCTCAGTACAGGACCTGGTACATTGTCCTGGATCTCAAGGATGCATTCTTCAGCTTGCCCTTGGCACCCAAAAACCAGGATCTCTTCATGTTCGAATGGACAGATGCAGGAAAAGGTATTAACGGTCAGCTGACCTGGACATGACTTCCCCAAGGCTTCAAAAACTCACCAACCCTGTTTGATGAAGTTTTACATGAGGACTTGGGTGAGTTTTGGGAAAGCCACCCTGGCTTGACTTTACTACAATACGTGGATGATTTGCTTATAGCTGCAGAGACTCAGGAAGAGTGCACTCAGGGAATGGAGGACTTACTCCAGACTTTGGGTAATCTGGGGTACCAGGCATCCACCAAGAAAGCCCAAATCTGTAGATCAGAAGTGACATATTTGGGGTACCTTCTAAAAGAGGAGCAGCATTGGCTGACTGAGGCAAGAAAAGAGACTGTTCTTAAAATACTGCGACCTGACTCCCTGGGAGGGGCAAAGGAATTCCTGGGGTCCACCAGCTTCTACTGTTTATGGATCCCGGGATTTGCGGAGTTGGCCAAACCCCTATATGAGATGACCACAGAAAAAAACAACCTTTCCAATGGACAGAAAAAGCAGAGCAGGCATTTCAAAGACTAAAAACAACCCTGCTGTCCGCCCTGGCTCTGGGTCTGCTGGACATCTCTAAGCCTTTCTACCTCGATGTAGATGAGCATAAGGGGGTAGCAAAAGGGGTTTTGACACAGCAGCTGGGACCCTGGAAATGACCAGTTGCCTATCTATCAAAAAAACTGGACCCAAGCCGCCCACTGGTGGCTCATGCCTGCAATCCTAGCTACTCAGGAGGCTGAGATCAGAGGATCGTGGTTCAAAGCCAGCCAGGGCAGGAAAGTCCGTGAGACTCTTATCTCCAATAAACCACCAGAAAACCGGAAGTGGCGCTGTGGCTCAAGTGGTAGAGCGCTCGCCTTGAGCAAAAGAGCTGAGGGACAGCGCCCAGGCCCAGAGTTCAAGCCCCATGGCTGACCAAACAACAACAACAACAACAACAACAAAAACTGAACCCAGTTGCGGCTGGATGGTCTCCATGTCAGAGGATAATAGTGGCCACAGCAATTATGGTCAAAGATGCTTTCAGGCACCAATGGCACTCAACCCTGCAACACTATTGCCAGCCCCAGACCTGGAGGCTCCCCTCCACGATTGCGCACAGATCCTTGCGCAAGTTCATGGGACCAGAGAAGATCTCAGTGACCAGCCACTGCCAAACTCAGATGCCACCTGGTTCACCGATGGGAGCAGTTTCATCCGTGATGGCAAGAGATATGCAGGGACTGTGGTAGTCTCAGAGACCGAGGTGATCTGGGCTGAGCCTTGGGAACACCAGCCCAAAGGGCAGAACTCATAGCCCTCACTCAGGCCCTGACTTTGGGTAAACAGAAGCAGCTAACCGTCTACACTGACAGCCAGTATGTCTTCACCACGGCCCATGTGCATGGGACCATTTATAAAGAGAGAGGACTATTAATGGCAGAGGGAAAAAAACCATACAAAACAAGGAAGAGATTCTTGCTCTCCTAGAGGCGCTGTGGCTACCCAAGAGACTGGCCATTGTCCACTGCCCTGGACATCAAAAGGCAAGAGACAGGGTATCCAGGTGGAGCACAAATTGGCCCTTACCCTCCCAGATCCAGGGCCCCGAGAATTGTCCGAGGTACCCCAGTACACAGAAGAGGATTTAAACTGGATCAAAGAATTGCACCCATGGACACAGTGCATACAGGGATGGTGGCAGGACTATCAGGGAAAGATTATAGTTCCGGAGAAACTAGGCCACCAGATTTTACAAGAAAAAAAATGCATCAAACCACCCACCTGGGAGAAAGGAGAATGCAAGACCTGCTAAGATGCATGCAGCTTAAAATTAAGGGTGCCACTTCCAAAATTCAGCAGATTGTAGCAGCTTGCAAGACAGGCCAGCTCACTAATGTGGGACACAGCACAGTGGGTTTGGGTACTAGAGAAAGGAGGGGCAGACCAGGAGTGTACTGGGAGGTAGATTTTACTGAAGTAAAACCAGGGAGTAACAAAGAAGTTATTGGAAGATATTCTGCCCAGGTACCGTTTCCCCTTGATGATAGGCTCAGACAATGGACCTGCCTTCCTGTCTATGGTAAGTCAGGGATTGGCTTCCATCCTTGGGGCGGATCGTCCCCAGAGTTCAGGACACGTAGAGAGAATGAATTGGACCTTAAAGGAGACCTTGACCAAATTGACCATGGAGACTGGCGGAGACCGAGTGGCCCTCCTTCCTTATGCCTTATACAGGGTCTGCAACTCTCCCTGTAAATTAGGAGCTACCCCTTTTGAAATTACGTTTGGCTTGCCCCTACCTGTTATCCCCAGCTTATCAAGTCTTGCAATTGTGGAATTTGATGATTCAGAACTGTTGTACTCTTTGCGGGCACTACAACAGGGTCACCAGGACGTGTGGCCCGTGACTTGAGAGCACTCTACAAGACAGGGCCTCCTCCCCAGCCACACAAGTTCCAACCTGGAGAATGGGTCTACGTCAGGAGACACCAACAAGAGACCCTAAAGCCTCGCTGGAAGGGACCCTACATAGTACTTCTCACCACTCCCACCGCTCACAAATCTTAATCCACTAATGCTTAAGCTGCACGCTTTTACATAGGTTTGCTTGCTTTAATTAGCTGCTTCGTTTCCTGTAATAATCCCCACTACCCATATAAGTGGACTTGGACCATTAGTAATCTTGGGTCGGCCAGGGAACTAGTTCCTGGCACCTAAGGCTGGGCTTTCGCTCTGGTTTCCAGACTTAACTTTTGACTTGTGCAAAATAACTGAAGGATCATGGCCAAATGGTGACCTACAGGGCCAGGATGCAAGCTGTAGGATACATAAATGGTATATGTGCCATTTATGTAGGGAAAGGACCCTAGCAAATGTAGAAGTGTTGGTGACTTCTATTGTGAACAATGGGGGTGTGAAACAAGTGCATTTGGCGGGAAATGATTTTGGGACTTTTCACAAATGACAGCTATGGGACCTACGATTCAAATTAAGTTTACTCCAACAGGGAAAAGAGCAGAAGGATGGGAAATAGGAAAAACATGGTGATTCAGGTTTCATATTAGCCCTGATGGAAGGCTCATATTGGCTCTTAGACTCACCAAAACATTAATCCAACCCCTAGCAGTGATAGGACCCAATAAAGCTTTAAGACCAACTATAAGCGTATCCCACATCTGTCACAACAAAAATCCACGAGCAAAAACAGGTTGGCAGAAAGCCAACCCCTGGGGACCTCTATATGGAAACTGCTGGCAGATACCTATGCAGTCCTAAATCAGACTCAGCCAGAAATAACGAAATCTTGCTGGTTAGGCTATGACAGGCAGTTTCCTTTCTATGAGGGCGTAGCTGTAAGAGGCAGTTTCTGCACCAGTTCAGATGTTAGTCAATGTAGATGGCAGCAAAAGAGTGGTGTAAAGTAAACCCTTCAGTCAGTTGTCAGAAATGGACTGTGTTTAGGGAAAGTGCCCTCCCAATATTCTTATTTGTATAACCGAATGTTTACACTAAATCCAAATAAGAGATATATAATCCCCCCAGAAAATGAATGGTGGGCCTGTCCTATGGGATTGACCCCCTGTGTACATGGAGAAACCTTAAACCAGTTAGGCAGCTTTTGTGTATTCATCCAATTAACCCCACGCCTAATTTAAATCCTTAAAGTACAAAGAGAACCTGTCACAGCCATTGTAACTATTGGGGCTCTGTTAAGGCTAACTGGACTAGGAGCTGGAGTGGCCTTATTGGTTACGCACAAAACTTCCTATGCAAATCTTCGGGTAACAATAGATGAAGATATCAAACACCTAGAACACTCCATAGCGTATCTCCAAAAGTCCCACAACTCCTTGTGCTACAAAACAGAAGAGGATTAGACTTAATATTCCTACAAGAAGGGGGACTGTGTGTGTGGCATTGGGAGAGGAATGTTGTTTTTATGGAAACCACTCAGGAATTGTCAAAGAGTCACTGGCTAAAGGAACGATTAGCTAGACGACAAAAAGAGAGGGAAGAGCAAGAAGGATGGTTTGAATCATGGTTTAACTACTCCCGATCGCTGACAGCATTAATCTCTACCTTGGTAGGTCCTCTTATTGTACTTTGGCTTGTACTTACTGTAGGCCCCTGCGTGATAAACGAATTAATGGCATTTGTTAAAAAACGGGTAATCACCATACAATTAGTGGTATTGAGACAAAAATATCACCCTCTGATACAGGATGGGACATCCATTGAGATGTCCACTTACTATACTGCTTAGGGAACCATGATTGGTCCCCGATGCTCTAGAAGAGGAGAGAATGAAGAGCTAAAGTAGCTCCATTTTAAGATTAAGCCCACCAACCTATAGCTGTGCTGCCCTCAGATTAACCCCAAAAGAAAAAAAAAAAACAGTTCTTGGAAAAACTGCAAGTTGCTACCAACCCTGCCCACCCTTAAGAAACAGAGCAATTGCCCAAGTGTTCCATCAGAAAAAGGGGAGTGCGGTCAGGGTGGACTCAAACCTCAGTACTGTGCAATTTTTAACCAATCATGTAACTGCTTGTATGGAAACTCCCTTGTGAACTTGTTTGTTCAATACTATAAAAGCTATGCTGATTTTGTGCTCAGGGCCTCTTAGTATCACCAGTTACCGAGTGCATGCAGGACCAAGCTCGAGCTTGTGATAAACGACTCTTTGCTGTTTGCATTGATCGTGGTCTCTGGTGGTCTGTGAGGGGGCATCGGAAATCGGGTACTTCAAAAGGGTCATCAGCATTGTTCTCCTAGGAGCACCCATTTTGTAGAATTACTAAGGCCTCAAATGATGTTTTGGGTTCCTACTCCCTACCTTGTCCCCCCTCCAGCAGCCCCCCCCCCCCCTCCCCAGGTAGGTGAGCTCAGACTCAAGCTTCTAAAGTTGTCAAACCTGTTTGTATCACCTTCCCTCCCAGAACAGAGCTCTCTGTCTTGTGTACCAGACTGACCCTACCTGACCCCAAGTTGTAGGACACCGGAAACCTGTAGTGGGGACAGGGGCTTGATATCACTTGAGGGAAGAAAAAAAAAAACGTATGACTATCCTTGGGCCAAGCCTATGTTCCCTAGAATCACAGAGTCCTGGCTGGTTGAGGCAGAGAGAGCCACGATCAGATTCAGCGATCGGCGGACTCCAGTAACTCCATCCTGGGGACTACTTGGGCTCTGGACCACAACTAGGCCGTTGCCATGGCGACCCAAAGCTAGAGAGGAGATGAGGAAGATGGTGATGGGGTTGGGGATCTAAGTTCTGCGTCCGTCCATCCATCCATCCATCCATCCATCCATGCATCCATCCATCCATCCTGCCATCCATCCATCCATCTATCCATCCTTCCTGCCATCCATCCATCCATCCACCCACCCACCCATCCATCCATCCATCCATCCATCCATCCATCCATCCATCCATCCATCCATCCATCCATCCATCCATCCATCCTGCCAGCCAGCCAGCTTGGATCTAAGACAAAAGAAGCAGCGATGGAAAGAAGAGGGGAGAGGTTCACCACGACCTCACCCCCACCTCACCCCACTCCCGGTCTGGGATCTCACCCCCAGGCCCCCCCAAACCGGCCCCCAAGTTCCCTCCCCCCCACACACACTTCCACCTACAATCAGCCCCCCCAGAGCTCACCAGAACAAAACTTCTGGGAACCAGACGGACCAGGAACTGCGTCAGCGTCTCCCCATGAATCCCTTCCCCCACCACACCCCCCATGGAGACCCTCCGGCCCTTCTAGGCATCTGGAAGTTTCCGCGCCTCTGTGGTTTCCCACACACACCCCTCCCCTGTCAGCCCCTGCCCCCAGATGCTTACAAAGACATCCAGCGCTCTGGCACCGCCCCTAACACAGGCTGTGCGCGACCATTGGCCGAGGAGATGGGCGGAGTTAGAAGTCCAGCCAATGAAAAGCCACACCACACTCTCTTGAAAGCGGGGGGGGGGGGGGGGGGGAGGGGGGGGTCGAGCAGAGATGAGTGGGGTTGGAAGTCCAGCCAATGAGAAGCCACCATCCTCCTTGGAAAGGGGCGGAGATGGGCGGGGTTAGAAATCCAGCCAATGAGAAACCACCACCCCCTCCTTGATAGGGGCGGAGCCACCAGCCAACAACAACAACAACAAACCACACAAGAGATTTCCCAAGGCAAAGAAACCATGGGAACCCAAGAACCCATTCTAAGAATATCCCTAACATGGAGCCATGGGTGACAATGTTATCAGACACTTTGTATTCATATAGTGTTTTGTAGAATAGGAACTTCTTTGTACAACTATTTAAAGATAAGAAAAAAAATTTAAAAAAATATTCCTCACAAGAAGACATTCCAACACTTTGTGAAAATCCTTCAGCGGTGAGAGACTGAGAAAAATGGTTCTTCTACACCTTATAAAGGCTATAGAGTCAAATTTAAAAAATGGAAAACTGGAAAACACACACACACACAGATCACAGGGTCAGATGATTTTTTTTAAAATCCGTAATTTTATTTACACTTCGAAATGACCAATGAAAGTTTTGATTTTTTTCCCCCAAAGGTACTTACAGTTTTTTTTTTGTTGTTGTTGTTGTTTGTTTTCATCCATGCAAGGACCCGAGACTGTTCCAGAAAGCCAGGGCATTCATTTTTCATTGGCCAGCAACACCTACAGACTAGAAGCAGATACAGGTGTGTCTACTGCTGGTTCTCAACCTTCAGATGATGAGTATGGTTAAAGGGAAAAGAGTAGACAATTTTTTAAATGTAAACATACACTAGCCAGGATGGTATTAACTACAGATGGGCCCAGAAGTGGCCAACTCAAGGCAGAAGACTGTCCAAGTATAGCCTAGGTAATGGTGCAAGATCCTCTAGATCTGAGTAAACTCAACATGAAACCCTTTTTTGTGTGTTTTATTTTTTGCCAGTCCTAGGGCTTGAACTCAGGGCCTGCACGCTTGAGTGAGATACTCACTCAATGATGGCACTCTACCACTTCAATCATACCTCCACTTCAGCAATTTGCCCCTTAATTGGAGCTTAGGCATTGTCCCTGAGCTTTTTCCTTTCCTTCCTTCCTTCCTTCCTTCCTTCCTTCCTTCCTTCCTTCCTTCCTTCCTTTCTTTCTTTCTTTCTTCTCTCTCCCTCCCTCCCTCCCTCTCTCTGTCTCTGTCTCTGTCTCTCTCTTTTTTTGCTGGTCCTGGAGTTAGAACTCAGGGCCTGGGCTCTGTCCCTGAGCCTCTCTGTGCTCTAGGCTAGCACTTTACCACGAGCCACGGCACTACTTCTGGCAATTTCTGCGTATGTGGTACTGAGGAATCGAACCTAGGGCTTCATGCATGCGAGGCAGACTCTAAGGCACATTCCCATTCCTTCCCTGAGCTTTTTCACTGAAGGCTAGCACTCTACAACTTTGAGACACAATGCCACATCCATTTTTCTGGTGTTTAATTAGAAATTAGAGTCTCACAGACTTTCCTGTCCAGGATGGCTTTGAATCATGATCCTCAGATCTCAGCCTCCTAAGTAGCTAGGATGACAGGTATGAGCCACTGGCGCCTGGCCCATGAGACTTTTTTCTCCAATTAATCACCAAAAAAAAAAAAAAACACCCTGAAAGTAGAGTTGTAGCTCAAATGGTAGAGTGCAAGTCTTTTTTTTTTTTTTTTTTGTCGGTCATGGGGCTTGAACTCTGGGCCTGGGCGCTGTCCCTCAGCTCTTCAGCTCAAGGCGAGTGCTCTACCACTTGAGCTACAGCGCCACTTCCGGTTTTCTGGTGGTTTATTGGAGATAGGAGTCTCACGGTCTCTCCTGTCCTGGCTGGCTTTGAACCGCGATCCTCAGATCTCAGCCTCCTGAGTAGCTAGGATTACAGGCGTGAGCCACCAGCGCCCGGCTTAGAGTGCAAGTCTTGAGCAAACAATCTTAGGGACAGAACTCAGGCCTTGAGTTAAAGATAGCATGCACATGTGCACAAACACATACACACACACACCACCACCACCAGCACCACCATCACCACCACCACCACCACCAGAAAACCCAAACTTGCTACCTTATGTCCACCAGTCATGAAGAGAATCATATTGAGAATGAGTACAGCCCAGCCAGCTGTGGTGGCCCAGGACAATAATCAAGGAGGTGAATAAGTGCAAAAGGCCCAGCATAGTATACATTGTTTCTAAATGGTTGTAATTTGTACAAAGTCCTATAGATATAGTAAATGAGAATACAGGGCTGGGGATGTAGCTTAGTGTCGAGTGTTTGCCTAGCATGCATAAAGCCCTGGGTTCAATTCCTCAGTACCATATACACAGAAAAAGCCAGAAGTGGCACTGTGGCTCAAATGGTAGAGTGCTAGCCTTGAGCAAAAGAAGCTCAGGGACAGTGCCCAGGCCCTGAGTTCAAGACCCAGGACTGGCAAAAAAAAAAGACTGAGAGAGAGAGAGAGAGAGAGAGAGAGAGAGAGAGAGAGAGAGAGAGAGAGAGAGAGAGACAGAGAGAGAGAGACAGAGAGAGAGAGAGACAGAGAGAGAGAGAGACAGAGAGAGAATATTACAGACACTGAAGTTTCTGGGGGAAAAGACCATGATATGATCTTTTTCTGGCATTATGTTGCAGGACAGGGCTTTCTGACTAAGCCCTGGGCCTTTCCACTTCTTTGTACAATGCATTAACAGGTCCTTATATGCTGCAGTCTTCCAGAATGACATGATTCTGTTACTTAGCAACAGAAGGGCAGTGTCATCAGGGATACAAAGTACATGGGCAATGGACTCTTAGGGCAGATAGGTAGGAGACAAAAGCAGGTGCCGGTGGCTCATGCCTGTCATCCTAGCTACTCAAGAGGCTGAGATCTGAGGATCAAAGTTCAAAGCCATCCCGAGCAGAAAAGTTCATGAGACTCTCATCTCCAATGAACTACTAGAAAACCACAAATGGTGTTGTGGCTCAACTGGTAGAGTGCATGACTTGAACACAGAGAAGCCCAGGGACGGCGCCCAGGCCCAGAGTTCAAGCCCCACAACAGACAGACAGACAGACAGACAGACAGACAGACACAGACACAGACACACAAAGTCCTCAACTTTCACTGGATAACTCCCTGCTATGACTCCATGAAGCATCTTTGTTGAGGGAGGGGGTGGAGAATCATACTGGAGCTTGAATTCAGGGTGTCATCTCTGAGCTCTTTTGCTCAAGGCCACTTTGCGCACCACAGCTCCAATTCCAGTTTTGTGATGGTTAACTGGAGGTACAAGTCTTCCAGACTTTCCGGCATGGGCTGGCTTTGAACCTCAAACCTTACCTCTCAGCCTCCTGAGTAGCTAGGATTGCAGAAGTGAGCCACCAGTGCTTACTTAGCCCATAAAGTATCTTTTTTTCCCCTCCCTTGGTGCAAGACTGGCATCTGAACACCGTGTGGTGTTCCCTTTATCGGCGATCTAATTAAACCTACCTGTTTAATTTCCCTCAGGATACAGTCCTTGGGCTCTAGAGGTGGGTGGGCTAGGGAGAGAGGAGTGGAGAGGTCAGTCCTCCCCAGCGTCCTAGAGAGGCAGCGGAGGCCACCTGGGCTGTTAAGTGCGCACGCGCGACGCGGGTAAGCGGGAGGTGGGCGCGCATGCGCCATCCCGTCCGGTGGGCGCGCCGGAACGCTGCGGAGGGAACTGACGCGCCGCGCTCGGCGTGTGGCGGTGGCCGTCGGCGCCCGGATCCCGGTAAGTGATCCAGTCAGGTGTCGGTGCGGCCCTCGCGGGGTCCCGAGCGTTGGCTGGAGCCCGGAGGCCGGAGCTCCGGAGTCGGGACGCGGATGGGGACGCCCGTGGGGTCTGCGGGTCATCCGGGCGGAACGGAGGCGGGGTTGGCGTCTCTGGGCCTAGGCGGCCCCGGAAGCCTCGTGTCCAGGCCGCTGGGAGGAGGAAACGTGTCCGAAGTAAGTGACGAGATCAGGAGTTAGTCCTGAAGTTGCCCTTCCCAGACTTGCTCTTATGGGGCAGGGGGGGGGGGGGAGCTGGGCAGGTGGCTCAGGGGTAGAGCGCTCGCCTCGCATGCGTGAGGCCCTGGGTTCGAATCCTCAGCACCTCGTACCCAGAAAAAGCCGGAAGTGGCGCTGTGGCTCAAGTGGTAGAGCGCTCGCCTGGAGCTGAAGAGCTGAGGGACAGCACCCAGGCCCAGAGTTCAAGCCCCACGACCGACAAAAAAAAAAAAAAAAAAAAAAACAACAAAAACTTGGCCTTATTATCTACCAACTATTGGAATTTTTAAAACAAACTCCCCACCTGTCAGGATTGCCCTACAATATCATATTATACCACGGGGGGTGGGGGGTGGGGGTGGGGGGAATAATGTGTTTTGTGACTCTGAGTAATTGGTAAAATGATGACCCATTTCGGTTGTTTTCTCATCTCCCACTAAGGCCAAGGTTCGAACCCAGGGGCCTGGAGTATGTGAGGCAAGCACTCTGCCCGCACCATTCCGTTCAGCCCTTGGGTGTGAGTTAAGGCCGTGTGGCAAAATAATGGCACCTCTTATGTATTGTAGTAAGGAAAATGGAGATGACAGGACAGGCCGGACTGGATCTCAGCAGGCAAGAATTGTAGGAAAGCGCACTTGCAGCGGGAATGGAGGTGGTACAAAGGGGTGAAGTCAGGGTGAGGCCTTTTATATGGGGCCAAACAAGGAAGCAGGTGTCTTTTCTGGCACCGGGTATGGTGGGTATTCGTGGTCAAACCCGGACAGAATGTTTTACCTGGGGGCAAATATATCCAGGCACACCTGGGGTCCTGAGGTGAGGCCGAGGCCTTCAATCTATCTTTTTTCTTTCCATTGGAAGGATAATTAAGACATGTGTTTGCCGGGTTTTATTGCTCACAGTACACATGGACATGCGACTTCCAAAATAACAAGGGACATTTGAGCATAAAAGTAGGCCAAAATCGGGCTGGGAAGGTGGCTTAGTGGTAGAGTGCTTGCCTAGCATGCATGAAGCCCTGAGTTCAATTCAATTCCTCAGTACCACAGAAGTAGAAAAAGCCAGAAGTGGCGCTGTGGCTCAAGTGGTAGAGTACTAGTCTTGGGCAAAAATAAGCTAAAGGACAGTGCCAAGACACTGAGTGCAAGACTGGCTAGGAAAAAAATAGCCAAAATCTTGTTTGTGATGGTGACTGTTTTTCAGGAACCATTGTAGTATAATGTGCAGGGTGTTTGTTTTGCTTATTTGTTTTTTTGGGGGGGGTATTTAAGTTGGTTGTATAGAGGGGTTTCAAGTCAATATATTGGGTTATGAGTAAAATGTGAAACTCAGTGGGTTTTTGTTTTTTTGGGTTTTTATTTTTTTGGCCTGCCCTGGGTGTCGAACTCTGGGCCTGGGTGCTGACCCTGAGCTTTTGTGCTGCTCAAGGCTAGTGCTCTACCACTTGAGCTACAGCTCCACTTCCAGCTTTTTTGGTAGTTTTAGTGGAGTTAAGAGTTTCACAGACTTTCCTGTCCTGCCTGGCTTCAAAGTAATCCTCAGATCTCAGCTTTGTGAGTAGCTGTTGGGTCTTCATCTGTCCCGAGGAAGTCCGCAGGGTCGGAGGAAAGGTAAGTGCACTGCTCGCAAAAAAACGAGCAGCATTATAGGGGAGGAAAAGGAACCAATCAATCACTGTAAAGGCCACCCTATCATGCGCCTAAGCTTTCTATACTTTCCCTGCTGTCCTTGAGCTGTTCACACACTGATATCACTTCGCCTGATCGTGGTATCCAATCAGATTTTAACGTAAACAACTCAGGTTCTGCCCACTCAACTTCTCTCAGCGCCATCTTTGCTGCCCATGTGTCCCACAAGTAGCTAGGATGACAGGTGTGAGCCATAGGCGCCCTGCTTAAAATTTAGTGTTTAAGCAAAGGTCCACCTCTAACCCACAGCCACAGTGTTTTCAGTGTGTCCGGTGCCTGTGTGTGTGGGTATGTGTATGAGTCATGGGGCTTGAACTCAGGACCTGGGTACTGTCCCTGAGTTCTTTTGCTCAAGGCTAGCGCTCTACCGCATTGACCCACAGCACCATTTCCAGTTATCAGGTGATTCATTGGAGCTGAGAGTCTCGTGGCCTTTCCTTCCTGGGTTGACTTCAAACTGTGATTCTCAGATCTCAGCCTCCTGAGTAGCTAGGATCGCAAGTGTGAGCCACTAGTGCCCGGTATGTATGCTTTCTTAATGCTGCAAGGTGACAAACTTGGCTCAAAAAGAAAAAAAAAAATCTTACCGGCAGAGACAGGAGGAATGAAGGAAGGGGTGATACTGTTCAAAAAGCTGACCTATGAAATGATAACCCCTCTGTAAAACACCTTAATAATAACAATACAGTAATATTTTAAGAAAATCTCTTTCACCGGTCACTCACACCTGTCATCCTAGCTACTCAGGAGGCTGAGATCTGAGGATTATGGTCTGAAGCTACCCCCCCCCCCCCCCCCTGCAGAAAAGTTCCCAGGAGACTCTGATCTCCAGATAACCACTCAAAATCCAGAATGAGGGCTGGGAAGGTGGCTCAGTGGTAGAGTGCTCGGCTAGCATGCATGAAGCCCTGGGTTCCATTCCTCAGCACCACATACACAGAAAAAGCTGGAAGTGGGGCTGTGGCTCAAGTGGTAGAGGGGTAGCCCTGAGCAAAAGCAGCTCAGATGCTGCAGACCCTGGGGTGCCAGGAGCTGGCAAGAGGTGAGCAAAGCCTCCGTAGTCATTGACTCCAACCCTCAGGGCTGTAAGTACTTGCCCCTTTATGGTTTGAGGAAGTGTTCCTTTTAGCTTGGGGGTGGGGAGGGGGCTTATGTCCTTTAACTGAAGCAAGTATGGTAGACAAAGACTGATTGAAAGAGAATGACGAAGGACGGATGGGGTCTGCATTTTTCGGTACTGTGGGCCCTAGAACAATATTATGCAAGCATTTGACAAATATCGCAAGTGTATATAGCTAAGGCTTTTGCTGGAATAAACTGAGTTGTGCCATGAGCCTTCTCTCCATCTCCTCCTTCATCCCCCTGCTCTTTGGAGCCCTGCTTGTGCTATGGCTGGACCGCAGCACTCAGGAGCAGTGCCCAGGCTCTGAGTTCAAGCCCCATGACTGAAAACAATTATATTGTTCTTATAGAGGTCATGTACAGAGGGTTTACAATGATGCTAATCATTTAATGAGTACATTTCCTTTGGTACAGTGTCTGTTCCTTCATTCTCACCCAATCCTTCCCTCCTGTCTCCACCCACGAGTTGTAGAGTTTACTTTCACCAGTGTCCAGTGGCTCTACTCCTGTGCTTTTTCACCCTTTTTTCCTTGAGTGCTTTGCCCTCCACCCCACCCCCAAAGATAGACGCATGAATACACCATAAGGAAAAAAGGACAGAATCATCAAAGTATAAAAACATGGCTGGGATGGTGGCTTAGTGGTAGAGTGCTTGCCTGGCATGCATGAAGCCCTGGGTTCCATTCCTCAGCACCAGATAAGCAGAAAGAGACGAAGTGGCGCTCTGGCTCAAGTGGTAGAGCACTAGCCTTGAGCACAGAGAAGCTCAGGGACAGCACCAAGGCCTAGAGTTCAAGCCCCAGGATTGGCATAAAAAAAAAGTCTTAACAAGGACTGTTTTCCCATCTGGCTTCAAACTGCAATCCTCAGATCGCAGCCTCCTGAGTACCTAGTATTACAGATGTGAGCCTCTGGCTCCCAGCTCCCTTTAATTTTTTAAGTTCTGAGAAGGGGACTTGAACACTTTTGCTCATTGGCTAGTGCTCTACCAAGTGAACCACACCTCTAACCCCTATTTTCTAGTTCTTACAACTTTTTTTTTTTTTTTTTTTTTGGTCAGTCATGGGGTTTGAACTCTGGGCCTGGTCACTGTCCTTGAGCTCTTCAGCTCAAAGTGAGCATTCTACCACTTGAGCAACAGCGCCACTTCTGGTTTTCTGCTGGTTAATTGGAGATAAGAGTCTTGTGGACTTTCCTGCCTGGGCTGGCTTTGAACCACGATCCTCAGATCTCAGCCTCCTGAGTAGCTAGGATGACAGGCATGAGCCACTAGCACCCAGCTGTCCCTTGGTTTATTTTTACTACCCTGCACCTAGTATCAAGTATACTTTACATATGAGATATCTATCTCTGTAAGCTTCTTTGGGCTTTATTCAGTACTGTTACCTTAGTACTTGGGACGCAGTGAGTGCTCAATAAATGTACGTTAAATTCTTTTTTTTTTTTCCCTGTCAGTCATGGGGTTTGGACTCTGAGTCTGGGCGCTGTCCCTGAGCTCTTCAGCTCAAGGCTAACGCTCTACCACTTGAGCCACAGCACCACTTCCAGTTTTCTGGTGGGTCCTTGGAGATAAGAGTCTCACAGGCTTTCCTGCCCGGGCTGGCTTTGAACCAGGATCCTCAGATCTCGGCCTCCTGAATAGCTGGAATGACAGATATGAGTGCCCTTTGTCTTTTTTCTTCATACCCATTTAGATTGTACTCTGGGCTATTTCCATAGTTTACCTTAGTAGGTGGTCTGCTCCGTATTGGCAGATATGTTTGTGCAGTTGTTGGGCACATGTGATTTCTTCTTATGTGGCGATGATCCCTTGCAGACAGCATGGAACTACATGTATGTGAGGGCTGACTTTTTCTTACTTGTCCCCACCCAAACAGGCATGTTAATTATTTAAAGTCTCATGTCCAGCACCTTGGATATCCCAGCAAATGGTCTCCTGTCCCCAAAGACTCAGAAGTCCCACAGCAAAGCTTGCAGACTTGCTTTGCTCCCAGCTGCATGGACCTTGAACTTGAACTTGAACAATGCCTCCAGGCAGGTGGAACTTTGTTCATCCAGTGCGGGCCCAGGCACCAAGGGGACGTGGGCGCCTCTCGAAGATAAAGAAGGAGGAAGAAGAAGATGAAGGCTATACTTTGGGGGAGACCGCCAGGCCACAGACACTCAACCATGCTGGCCAGGAACTGTTCCGCCAGCTCTTCCGCCAGCTGCGCTACCACGAATCTTCTGGGCCCCTGGAAACGCTGAGCCGCCTCCGAGAGCTCTGCCGCTGGTGGATGCGGCCTGATGTTCTGTCAAAGGCACAGATGCTGGAGCTGCTGGTATTGGAGCAGTTCCTGAGCATCCTGCCCGGAGAACTCCGGACCTGGGTGCAGCTCCACAGCCCCATGAGCGGCCAGGAAGCGGTAGCTCTGCTGGAGGAGTTACCGCGAGACTTTGATGGGACATCCCAGATGGTACGTGGTGCCATGTGAGTCCTGTGCCTGTGTATTCAGGGTTGGCACGGTCCTCTGAGTGATCAGCCTGAAGGGGTATCTCCTCCCCTCCCACTTCTCACTGTTTTTTTTTTTTTTTTTGGTGCTAGTACTGGGACTTGAACTCTGGTTCTCACAGTTTTATTTTCGTTTTTTGTTGATCATGGGGCTTGAACTCAGGGCCTGGACTCTGTGTCCCTCAGCTCTTCAACTCAAGGCAAGCGCTCTACCACTTGAGTCATAACGCCACTTCCAGTTTTCTGGTGGTTTATTGGAGATAGGAGTCTCACAGACTTTCCTGCATGGGCTGGCTTTGAACTGTGATCCTCAGATCTCAGCCCCCTGAGTAGCTAGGATGACAGGCTTGAGCCATTCTTTTTTTTTTTTTTTTGGTGCCAGTTGTAGGATTTGAACTCTGGGCCTACGTGCTGTCCCTGAGCTTTTTCTGCTCACAAGCACCTTACCACTTTGAGCCACAGCTTCACTTCCTGTCTTCTGGTGGTTCATTAGAGATACGTGTCCCACAGACTTTCCTACCCAGGTTAGCTTTGAACCGTGGTCCTCAGATCTTGGCCTCCTTAGTAGGTAGGATGACAGGCATGAGAACCAGTGCCCGGCTTGGCCCTACTTTTAAGCTTTCCTTCTTTGAGGTCACTTTGCATATCAGGGCATACGGAAATGCTAGAAAGTACTCTTTACTTGACTGTGTCTCTGCTGTAAGCTGTTATCCCTTAACTCTCAGAGACTAATTCCTTCTTTTTCATGTCTCATTTCCTGGCCAGGGGTAGGGGAGGGAGCTACTGCTCGCTGTTTCTCTGACGTCTGAGGACTAAAGACAGGCTACTATTCATTTGCCAAGTACTTCTTTAGATTGAGCAGGAATTTGTTCCATCTGAACTCCCCCAGCCTTCATCAAAGCCAGGAAAGCTGATAGTGGGACGGACCTCTGTGGGCTTTCTGCTCTTTTCCATCTTCCTGGAGGTTAAAAAAAGGGCAGGAGGGACTTGCAAGCCAGGCATTGGAGGCTCAAGTCCATCAGCCACTCAGGAGGCTGAGATCTGAGTGTCATGGTTCAAAGCCAGCCCAGGCAGGGAAGCCTGTGAATCTGCACCAAAAAAAACCCAAAAGGGTGGTAGTGGGGCTTGCAGGTGAATTCCTTGTCTTCAGAGATTGGCCAGGTGGCTTCTGGGTTTCTGATTCCCCCAGGGATCCTCTCACACCTTTTTTTTTTTTTTTTTTTTTTTTGTGCCAGGATCCTAGCCCTGTCAGCCAAGCTGTGCATTGGTTGGGCACCGGAGCCCTTCAATCTCCACAGATACAGCCCGAAGCTTCATCTCTCTGCAATAGCTCCGCTCCTTGGGATCACTTGGAGCCTCCCAGTGAAATAGGAGTGCATGACTTCCTGTCTAGGCAATCTGGTATTGGCCGTGTGGCTCGCAGAGCCCAGCCTTGTTGCCGCATTTCCCGTGCTGTCATCTTGTTATCCTCTATGCCTTAGCTCTGTGTGTCTCTACCTCCTTTCGTTGGTGGTGGTGGTGGTGATGGTCATGAGGCTTGAACCCAGGGCCTGGTCTCTCTCCCTGAGCTCTTCTGCCCAAGGCTAGTGCCCTACCACTTGAGCCACAGCGCCACTTCTGGTTCATTGGAGTCTCATGGTCTTTGCTGCCTGGCCTGGGTCTGAACTGTGATCCTCAGATCTCAACCTCCTGAGTAGCTGAGATTACCCCACCTCCTTCTGACCCAGGCCTGTCTAGCTCTTCCTGCTATTGTACCGCCAGCTTCCCTCCTTTAGCGCCCCTAGCGCACACTTTGAGGGTCTGTCCAATGGGTGTTTCTCAGCAGTCTCTGCTGTCCAGAGATCTAGAAACGGAGAAAAGTGGGGTTTTTCAGTGATGGTGTCCAGTGCACAGGGTCATCTCTCTCATGGTGCTTTCTTCTCCTTCAGATACTCCTAGTGTCCAGGTGTCTGACCCTTCCCAGAAAGAGGAAAGCCCAGGAGACCAGGTAACCCTACCAGGTCCCTGACAGCCCAGCCCTCCCCCCTCATGTGAGCCAATGTCCCTGCTACCCAACAGAGCAGTGCCGCTCCCTTGTCTGGGGTTTAAACCTATGACCCTGAGACTACATTACACGCCTGGAGTCCGCAGGGATTGACGTCTTCCCCCATTGCCAGACCCACCTCAGTGTTCACTCAGTGTCAGCACAGCCACACTTGCCTTTCTGAAGGCTGGGCGCTGCGGGCCAGCCTTCAGACCCAGTGTATTTGCAGGAGGCGTTGACCTTCAAGGACGTGGAGGTGATTTTCTCCCAGGATGAATGGGGATGCCTGAACTCTGCTCAGAGAAACCTCTACCAGGATGTGATGCTGGAGAATTATGGGACCCTGGCCTCTCTGGGTAGGTCTTCAACATTCCCTAGGTTCCTATCTATACTTTTACTTCTGCTTACTTGCTGTTTTGTTTTTGTTTTTGTTTTGGTGCTAGTCCTGGGGTTTGACCCTTGGGGCCTGGGCGCTGTCCCTGAGCTTTTATGCTCCAGGCTAGTGTTCTACTACTTGAGCCACAGCTCTACTTCTAGCTTTTTGGTGCCTCATTGGAGATAAGAGTCTCACAAGTTTTTCTGCCCAGCCTGGCTTTGGACCACGATCCTCAGATCTCAGCCTCCTGAGTAGCTAGGATGACAGATGTGAGCCACATGTGTGCCCAGCATCTTAGTAGTTTTTATGGGATGTGTACCAAGGGATCTGATCCTGAGTTTAGATCCCGACTCTGCAACTACTGTTAGGTCATTTACTCTCTCACTCACTGTCTTCACATTTGCAGATGGTGACGGGCCAATTGAACTACTGAGAGTTTTGCTTCCCACATGTGGAAAGAGTCCTTGTTTTTGTTTTGTTTTTTTTTTCCCGGTCGTGGAGCTCTTCAGCTCTTCAGCTCAAGGCAAGCGCTCTATCCCTTGAGCCACAGCACCACTTCCAGTTTTCTAGTGGTTTATTGGAGATAAGAGTCTCATGGACTTTCCTGCCCTGGCTGGCTTTGAACCACGATCCTCAGATCTCAGCCTTCTGAGTAGCTAGGATGACAGGCGTGAGCCACCAGCTCCCGGCTTCCCTGAGCTCTTTTGCTCAAGGCTCTACTACTTTGAGTCGCACCGCTACTTTCCAGTTTTCTGGGGATTCATTGGAGAAAAGTCTCAGGGACTTTCCTGTCTGGGCTGCCTTCGAACCACAATCCTCCAGATCTCAGCCTCCTGAATTGCTAGGATTGCAGGCATGAGCCACGGGTGCCCAGCTCACCTGGGCTTTTCTTAGCTTCTCTTCTCGTCTGCTCAGGGCTAATCCAAATGCATACTGAGTCTCCTGTCCTTGGCCTTCCTGCCTTTCCCCCCTCAATCAGGACTTAGGCTGCGTGTTCCATGTGACCCTTCTGTGCCATCTCATTCTCTTTTGTGCAGTGGGCTCATTTTCCAAACCTGCTCTGATCTCATGGTTAGAGGCAAGAGAGCCATGGGGTCTGAACATCTACACAGTTCAGCCTGAGGGAGAGACTGATACTGCCTGCCCTGAAGGTGAGTTCTAGAAAACACACGAGATCCTGCCCCTTCTCTATTTTTGTTGTGGTGGTGGTTCTTTGTGGGGTGTGAACTCCTGGCCTAGGAGCTATCCCTGAGCTTTCTTTGCTCAAGGCCTAGTGCTCTACCACATTGAGCCACAGTTCTACGTTGGGTTTTCTGGTGGCTCATTGGAGATAAGAGCCTCACAGACTTTCCTGCCCCTGATGACTTTGAACCACGATCCTCAGATTTCAGCCTCTTGAGTAAGCTGACAGGCATGAGTCACCAGCACCCGTCTATCCAGCCCATTTATAAAGGTATTGAGAGACGGACATGAACCTCACCACCCAGGTTTATGACCTCTTAGGGCCCCTTGGTGTTTCTCCCATTCCAGAGATGGGAAGTGAATACATTTCTCTCGTTTTAATTTTCATTAGGAGGTGAGCTCCAGCTTCAAACCAGCCAAACCCAGAGCTTTCTAGAACACATGAAATCAGATGTACCATCTGAACATCCTCTAACAGATATCCAGGAGGAAACAGGAGTCAGAGACTCTGTTGAACAGGAGAACAATGATGTACACCTGCCCTGTGGAAACCCTATCCAAGTGAGAGTGAAGACGGAAGAGACTACCTTTAGTCCTGGAATTGGAGATGAGTCCCAAGGATCGCAGCAAAGTAATACCTTTTACCTAAAGCCCAGTACTTGTTCAAAAACTTCGAGAAAAAAACGAGCTCTCAAACATGGCCGTGGCCGGCCATTCAGAAAAAACTCACACCCTTACGATTACAAGAAATACGGGAAGGGGCTCAGACATGCGCAGAGAGCGCTGAGCTTGCACCCAAGAATTCCCATCGACACGAAGGAGAATGAAAAGGACACCTGTGGGAAAAGCTTCAGCCTTCCCTCCCCTCCTCCCCAGGAGCCGCCTCCTGACAACCCCGGGATGCTGAACACATCCACTGACTGTGGGGCCCCGTTTCATCCCAGCTCCCACCTCCTATTTCACCCAAGACTGCCGACTCCAGAGAAAATCTTTAAGTGTCGGGTGTGTGAGAAAGCCTTCAAGTGGAACTCCAACTGTCTGCGCCACGAGAAAATCCACACGGGCGTGAAACCTTACAAGTGCAGTATCTGTGAGAAAGCTTTCCAGCGGTTGTCAGCCTACCGCCTGCACCAGCACACCCATGCGAAACAGATGTGCACGCCGCCGCCGCCGCCACCGCTGTACAAAGACGCAGGGCTGGGTTATCACGTGAGCGAACAGAATGGGGAGAAATACTTAGACTGCAGCCACTGCGGGAAATCCTTCCACTGCAAATCCTACGTTCTCGAACACCAGAGGATCCACACCAAGGAGAAGCCGTACAGATGTGGCAGCTGCCGGAAAAGCTTCCGCTGGAGGTCCAACTTCAATCGTCACGTGAGACAGCACCGGGAACAAGAAGAAGGCATAGAAGAAGGACGCCAGCACAAGTACGCCAGCCAGGACCCCCCCACGGAGGAGAAAACGTTCCATCGCCCACACCCCAAGAACACTTTTAACCCAAAGAAAAAACTCCTGGAGCACCAGATAGTTCACAGCCGTGACAAGCTTTACCAGTGTAACGAATGTGGCCAAGGCTTTGCCTTTCGATCTGCATTTATTGTTCATAAGAAGAATCACGCCATTCAAAGGAAAACAGAAGGTCAGAGGTTATCATTGGGTCAGGAGACCGCGTGTGCAGCCCCACACGGCCGTGGGAACGCAGAGGAAAAACCCTACAAATGTAGCCAGTGTGACAAAGTCTTCCGTCATCACTCGTTCCTTCTCATCCACCAGCGAGTTCACACCCGGGAGAAACCGTATCAGTGTAAGGAGTGTGGAAAGGCATTCCGATGGACTTCCAATCTCTACCGACACCAGAGGCAGCATTCAGTCAGCCTCCACTACAAATACCGCCGCGCCCCTAAGGAGCCCCCAAGCCCACAGCCCGACAGCCCCAGCGATGGGAAACACTTTTGGTGTCAAGAATGCGGGAAAACCTTTACCCGCAAGCGAAGCCTGGTAGATCACATGGGCATCCACAGTGGGGAGAAGCGATATAAGTGCAATTTGTGCAGCAAGTCTTACGATCGGAATTACCGCCTCGTGAATCACCAGAGAATCCACGCAACCGACAGGCCATTCACGAGTCAGTGGTGTGGGAAAGAGTTCAGAGACTTGCACACCTTCTCTCTCCACCCAAAACCACACACCAGGGTGCCACAGACCAAATGCACTCTGCCTACTATGGCAGACCTGGATGCTCAAGTCCAGGAATTCAAAGCAAGTGGAACCAAATCTCTTGAAAGCTCTGAGGGCCCTTCCACTCAGGACTCTGCAGTCCCCGAACTCCAAAACAGACCCACTGAGAAAAAGGGTCACAAATGTAACCTCTGTGGCAAGGCCTTCTGCAAGAACTCGCTACTCCTGAGCCACAAGAGATTTCACACGCGAGAGAGGCCCTTCAAGTGCGCAGTGTGTGGAAAGACTTTTAGGTGGTCCTCAAATTTGGCTCGACATATGAAAAACCATATTTAAGATTTAGCCATGGGCTGGGAAGGTGGCTCAGTGGTAGTGTGCTTGCCTAGCAACGCATGAAGCCCTGGGTTCGATTCCTCAGTACCACATAATCAGAGAAAGCTGGAAGTGGCACTGTGGCTCAAGTGGTAGAGCGCTAGCCTTGAGCAAAAGAAACTCAGGGACAGTGCCCAGGCCCTGAGTTCAAGCTCCAGGACTGGCAAAAAACAAAGCCTGAAGGAGCCAGGTACCAGGTAGCTCCTGCCTTGTTCATCTTGAGCTACTTCAGGAGGCTGAGATCGGAGGATCGGGACTGGAAGCCAGCCTGGACAGGAAAAGTTCATGAGACTCTTATCTCCAATAAACTGAAAACAGCTGGAAAGTGGAGCTGTGGCTCATGGGGCAGAGCACCAGCCTTGAGCCAAAGCAGCTCAGAGAACAGCACCCAGGCCCTGAGTTCATACCCCAAGACTGTCACAAAACTAACACAAACAAAAGAAAACCTTGTCTTCCCAGATGCTTCTGGGGCTTAGCTTTATACCTGGGGCTTTTTTAATGTTTGCTACAGGTGGAGGAAAGCACCCCCATCTCCTGGGAAACAGGGCTCTATCTACATCATCGCCACCTCCAGCCTCTGTCCAGCTGCTCTATGAAATACGAAATCGTGAGCATCCCCCACGGGCCTGGAGCTGGTACGTGTGCCTAGATACTTGGCATTGATGGTCACAGACAGAAACTTATGGTCTTAACCTTCATGATACACAAAAAAGGATCTTGTCAGAATAAATCAGAGCAGAGTTAAAGAGGTTGAATGCTGCCCTGGGAGGTGGGTTGTCTTTTTTTTTTTTTTTTTTTTTTTGAATTTCCTTTTCTAAAGAGGCTGGACAGGCTGGGCACCTGTGGCTCACCCCTGTCATTCTAGCTACTCAGGAGGCTGAGATCTGAGGATCGAAGTTCAAAGCCAGCCCAAGAAGGAAAGTCTGTGAGACTCCTATCTCCAAGGAACCACCAGAAAACTGGAAGTGGTGCTGTGGCTTAAAGGGTGCACTAGCCTTGAGCAAAAGAACTCAGGGACAGTGCCCAGGCCTCAAGTTCAAGCCCCACTATTGACCATAAAAAAGAGAAGAGTCTGGACAGGAAGGGCTTTAATAAAAGTAAGAGCTGAGAGAGTTCCAGACTAAAATGGGAGGGATCTTGTGTAGCAGAAAGGAAGGAATATTACAGAGGCCCCTGGATTGAATGGAAAGCGGCTAGAAGGTCATGTGATTTTCTTGTTTCTTTTTCTTTTTGTCGGTTGTGGGGCTTGAACTCTGGGCCTGGGCGCTGTCCCTCAGCTCTTCAGCTCAAGGCTGGTGCCCTACCACTTGAGCCACAGCACCACTTCCAGCTTTTCTGCTTATGTGGTACTGAGGAATCGAACCCAGAGCCTCATGCATGCAAGGCAAGCAACTCTACCACTGAGCCACCTTCCCTTCCCAGCCTTGGTCATGTGCTTTTTGTATAGCTCTCATGTCAGTTGGGGTTCTGCTAACATTCACTCTGCTCTTGTGTCACCAAATGAGTGTCTCTAACCTTCCTATCCTAGTTTGTTTTTGGTGTGGGTCCTGGGGCTTGAACTCAGGGCCTGGGTAACTGTCCCTGAGTGGTTCTTTTGTTTTGTTTTTGTACAAGGCTAGTGTTCTACCTGGAGCTATAGCTCCACTTGCAGTTTTTCAGTGGTTCATTGGAGATCAAAGTTTCATGAGTTTTCCTTCCCGGGTCTGCCTTTGAACCATCAGCCTCACATCTCAGTCTCCTGAGTAGCAAAGACTCCTAAGCGCGAGCCACTGGTTCCCAATAGGTGTTTTTACTACTGTTTCGATAGAATACAAATAACACTTAATAAAAGAATCATTCCAGATAGATTTCTTTTTGGTTGTTGCTATTTCGTTTTATTTTTGTTTTGTTTTTGCCAGTCTTGGGGCTTGAACTCAGGCCCTGGGTACTGTCCTTGAGCTTCTGTTGCTCAAGGCTAGCACTCTACCACTTTGAGCCCCAGCACCATTTCTGGCGTTTTCTGTTTTTGTGGTAAGGAATCGAATCCAGGGCTTCATGCCTGCTAGGCAAGCACTATACCACTAAGCCACATTCTCAGCCTGCAGACAGATTTCTTAAATATACAAAGCATGGAGTTGAAAATAATCCTCTACTGAAATAGCCCTTAATATTTTAGGATTCAGCCAAGCACCAGTGGCTCACGCCTGTAATCCTTGCTACTCAGAATGCTCACATCTGAGGATGACAGTTCAAAGCCAGCCTGGGCAGGAAAGTCCATGAGACCCTTATCTCCAGTAAATGGCCCAGAAAAAGCTGGAAGTGGTGCTGTGGCTCAAAGTGGTAGAGCACTAGACTTGAGCACAAAAGTGGCTCAGAGACAGTGCTCAGGCCCCGAGTTCAAGCCCTGGGACCATCTCTCCTCCCCAAAAAAATATATATAATATATATTATATATATATTGGGATTATACTGCTGTCTGTTCCCCTTACTTGATTCAAGAATTAGTTTACTATAAGCAATGTTATAAACACAGTTTTAGTAAAAGCCCACTTGGTATTAAGTACAGAACATAAAATCAGTGTTGAATTTGATTTCATCACTCCTCCCTTAATACCCCCTGGCCTGACCTGCTTTCATGCTGTCTTCTTTTGCCCAGTACAGAGCAGAGCCTGGCCTTACCCTTGTCCCCAAATCCACTCTCTTAGCCCCTTCTCTCAGGCTGGTATCTTGTTCTGCCAGTCACCTCTGAGTTTCCAATTATCTGTTACAATAGACTTATCAAGGATTCTGGGAAGCCAGGGCTGGCTGCTTATTTTTCCATTTGCCATGCTGAGATTTTTTTTTTGCACTAAATTGCTTCTCCAAAGGAATCTACAACTGACTTTCCAACAGCCTTGTCGGGATGGGAGCTTTTCTTTTTGTTGGTCATGGGGCTTGAACTCAGGGCCTGGCCACTGTCCCTGAGCTCTTTTGCTCAAGGCTAACACTCTACTGCTTTCAGTGCCACTGTCTGGCTTTTTCTGAGTAGTTTATTGGAGATAAGAGTCTCATGGACTTTCCTGCCAAGGCTGGCTAAACATCCATCCTCCGATCTCAGCCTTCCTGAGTAGCTAGGATGACAGGCGTGAGCCACCAATACCTGGATTACTGTGATTCTTAGCCACAGTGTCTCATCTTGGATACTAAAATGGCCGGGGTTTCTTCCTGCCTGATTCACCTCTCCGAGGAGCTCATGTTGGATCTGAAGAAATGCCACATGGCCTGGGAACATTCTAGAAAGAAGGTGGGTATCTGGCAGAGCCTTTTTGATCATCTGATGGGTGTGGTCAGACCTCACCTTTGCTGAAAAAAGACTGTTGAGACCCGGCAGCCGTACAGAAAAGAAAGTAGGAGAAATGCAAAAAGAAGACTTTGGGGATGCTCAAGGGTGGATGTTTTGTGGAAAAAGCTAGAATGGAAGTTAAGACAATTACTGTCCCAAGCAATTTAGTGTCTTATAAATTTGGGTTACTTCCCCGGAGTTCCCTTTTATGTATTCTTCAGTATTGACAAGATAAGGAGCTAAGCACTCAACAGATCAAATAAATGGTAATTTTTTAAATCTGTCCTTCAGAGAGTGTAATGCTGAGTTAAGCCTGTAATCCCAGCCCTTGGGAGGTTGGGATCAGGAATATTGTGAATTTGTGACCATCCTGGGCTAGAATACAACCTAGTGTCAAAAAAAATCCGGGTGCTGGTGGTTCATGCCTGTCATCCTAGCTACTCAGGAGGCTGAGATCTGAGGATCGGGGTTCAAAGCCAGCCCAGGTAGGAAAGTCTGTGAGACTCTTATCTCCAATAAACCACTCAGAAAAGCAGAAGTGGCGCTGTGGCTCAAGTGGTAGAGTGCTTGCCTTGAACTGAAGAACTGAGGGACAGCACCCAGGCCCAGAGTTCAAGGTCCCATGACCAAAAATTAAAAACCCCAACCCAATAAAACAAATGAGCTGGGTGCCAGTGGCTCACACCTGTCATCCCAGCTACTCAGGAGGGGCTAAGACCTTAGGATCCAGATTCAAAGCCAGCCTGGGCAGGAAAATCCTGTGAGACTCATCTATTAATTTTAACCACCAAAAAAGTTGGCCATGGAGGTACAGTTCAAGTGGTAGATTGCCATCCTTTAGCAAAAAACAGTACCCAAGCTCTGAGTTCAAGCCTCAGGACTAGTACACACAATCTATCAGTTAATGTGAAACGGAGTGTATTGTGCAACTGCACATGTCCCTTCCATTGGTTTGTGGGTCATTGACACAGTAGGTGGTGGGAAGATATGGGGGAACACTTCATGAAGTCATGCATGTAAACTGCTTAGGATAGCATCTTGGCACGTAAGTACGCACTGTTGGTTATTCATGTTTTGTCCACTTGGCTGCAGGTTCAAATGTTAACGGAATAAGAGTGAATTCACAGCCAAGTGCTGCTAGCTTACGCATGTCATCCCAGATACTCAGGAGGCTGAGATCTAAAGGATTATGGTTCAAAGCCAACCCCGGGTGGAAACATCCAGAAAACTTGGCTCCAGTGAAACTACCAGAAAAGCTAAAAATGGGAGCTGTGGCTAAAGTGGTATAGCACTACCCTTGAGTTAAAAAAGAGCTCAGGGACAATGCCCAGGCCCCAAGTTCAAGCCCCAGGATAGGCACCCCAAAAAATTTAAGAAGTATATAGTCACAATCAAGTTGATGATAGATAAACCAATATGTTCACCATCTCAGGACGCGTTGCTGAGAGAATCAGGAAGACATACGTAGCCAGGTACAGAAAGCCAGCAAGTTTTTCTTTTCTTTCTAAAAATCAGTGCAAGTGTTAGCAGAAAGTTGAGCTTTTAATAAAGTAATATGATGGGTTCAACTGTTTGCTTAAAATATATCCAAATAAAAATACTGAAGCATGGGCTGTGCTATCTTGATTCCTTATTCCTCTCAAATCCTGACATTGACCATGATCTCTCTCTCACTCTTTTTCTTTTTTGTGCCAGGCTTGGAGCTTGAACTTGAGACCTGGATTCTGTCCCTGGGCTTTGTGTAACCAAGGCCAGCACTGGCTTTTTAATTGGTGATCAGAGTCCTGCCTGAGCTGGCTTTGAACTGTAGTCCTCAGATCTCAGCCTCCTGAGTAGCTAGGATGACAGGTGTGAGCAAGTAGAGTTCAGTACCATACCACTTTTTTTTTTTTTTTTGGCCAGTCCTGGGGCTTGAACTCAGGGTCTTGGCACTGTCCCTGAGCTGCTTTTGCTCAAGGCTAGCACACAGCACCACTTCCGGCTTTTTCTGTTGATGTACTGAGGAATCAAACCCAGGGCTTCATGTATACTAGCATACAGGCACTCTACCAAGCCACCTTCCCAGCCTCCATACCACTTTGAACAGAGAACTTAATGTTTGGATGTTATTTCATTGGTCATAAGAATGGCTAAGGAGCCGGGCGCTGGTGGCTCACGCCTGTCATCCTAGCTACTCAGGAGGCTGAGATCTGAGGATCGCGGTTCAAAGCCAGCCCGGGCAGGAGAGACCGTGAGACTCCTATCTCCAATAAACCACCAGAAAACCAGAAGTGGCGCTGTAGCTCAAGTGGTAGAGCGCTCGCCTTGAGCTGAAGAGCTGAGGGACAGCGCCCAGGCCCAGAGTTCAAGCCCCACGACCGACAAAAAAAAAAAAAAAAGAATGGCTAAGGAAGGGACTGGGAAGGTGACTCAGTTGTAGAGTGCTTACCTTGTGTATATGAGGCCCTGGGTTCGATTCCTCAGCACCACATAGGCAGAAAAAGCTGGAAGTGGCGCTGTAGCTCAAGTGGTAGAGTGCTCGCCTTGACCTGAAGAGCTGAGGGACAGTGCCCAGGCCCAGAGTTCAGATCCCATGACCGACAAAAAAAAAAGAAAAGAATGGCTAGGGAGGCAGAAACTGCTAGAACAAACAGCTCCTACCTTGAGATCAAGGGAATTGTATTCTACTTTTGGTGTGTGGCTAGTGACTGCTTCAGATTCTCCCCCTCATCATGTTTCAGGCCTGGGCAAGCTGATCGAATCAAACTGCAATTTTAGATACTGGTGGCTCACGCCTGTCATCCTAGCTACTCAGGAGGTTGAGATCTGAGGATCACGGTTCAAAGCCAGCCTGGGCAAAAAAGTCCATGAGACTCATCTCCAATGAACCACTCAGAAAACCAGAAGTGGCACTGTGGCTCAAGTGGTAGAGTGCTCGCCTTGAGCTGAAGAGCTGAGGGACAGCACCCAAGCCCAGAGTTCAAAACCCACGACTGGCAAAATAACTTCATTCTGCCTGGGATCAGTGATGGACGACATCCCAAAGACACACCACCAAGTAGCAACTGAGGGAAGCGATTCCAGTGCTTATAGGGTCAGAGACTAGGAGAGGTTCTTTGTGGAGACGACCTTGGATCTGTGAGATGGGGTATGCAAGGTGCTGGTGATCCTCAGTATTTAGGGAACACCTGGGACGATTAAGGCACCTCTCACCTGCCTAGCGACACCCCCATTGTGGTGCCTGTGGCTCAGACCTGTAAGCTACTCAGGAGGCTAAGATCGGAGGATCACCGTTCAAAGTCAACCCCGGGAAGAAAGGCCCTGAGACTCTTCTCTCCAAGGAACCACTAGAAAAGCCAGAAGTGGAGCTGTGGTTCAAGTGGTAAAGCGCTTGTCTCGAGCACAAAAGTTCAGCGACAACACTGAGCTAGGTCCTGAGTTCAAGAAGCCCCAGGACTGGCACCAAGAAAGAAAAAAGAGAAATAACTGATTCCAATAAGTCCTCAAGTCATGAGCAATCTACCCTGAATTCACCCACAAGTGATCTAATTAACAGCTCCTATAACTGACATAGGTGTAGCACATGCGCAGTATAGACTGGCAGAACTCAGGCTGGGCAACCAAGCCCTAAGAGGGGTTGTTAATAAAAATATAAAAAAAAATTGGGGGGTCTGGGAATGTGGCTTAATGGTAGAGGGCTTGCCAGCATGTATAAGGCCCTGGATTCACAGTACCACATAAAAATTAATTAAAAACCTCTAGAGAATAAAGAATAACCCAACCACACACAGCCGCTTGGCAGTAAACTTCCACTTTGAATATACTTTTCCTTCTTTGCATTGCTGTCGATCAGTTCTTTGTCCAGACAAGAACTAGACACAAACCGGTGAGCCAGTGGCTCATGCCTGTCATTCTACTCAAGAGGCTGAGATTTGAGGATCATTGAAGGCAGCCTGGGCAGGAAAGTCTGTGTAACTCTCATCTCCAATGAACCACCAGAAAACCAGAAATGGTGCGGTGGCTCAAGTGGTAGAGGACTCGCCTTGAGCTGAAAAGCTGAGGGACAGCGCCCAGGCCCAGAGTTCAAACCCTACCACCAGCGTAAAAAAAGACACACTCAATGCTGTATTTTGTGGGAATCCTGAAATGGGATCATCAGGAACTATAAGAGGGCAGAGGCTGACTCTAGGCTCTGTTCTAGATTGGGAAATCTCTGTCTCTGTCTCTGTTTCTGTCTGTCTGTCTCTTTCGTCAGTCCTGGGCCTTGAACTCAGGGCCTGGGTGCTGCCCCTGAGCTCTATTCTCAAGGCTAGCACTCTACCCTTCTCTGTCTGTCTGTCTATCTCTGTCTGTCTCTCTCTCTGTCTCTCTGTCCTGAGCCTTGAACTCAGGGCCTGGGCGCTGTCCCTGAGCCTCTCTGTTCTCAAGGCTAGCACTCTACCCCTTGAGCCACCTCCCAGCTTTTTCTGTGTGTGTGGTCCTGAGCAATGGAACCAGGGCTTTCATGCATGCTAGGCAAGCACTCTACCACTAAGCCACCTTCCCAGCTCCCTAGCTTGGGAAATCTTTTGTAGAATGACAAAACAGGACCATGAGGAACTGTTTGATCCACCGGCACCTGTAGGCTGGGGCGAGGATGGAATGCTTACAGAATAAAGAGCAGGTTGCTAGGAGCCCCCAGCCCTTGCCTCTTCCTCTCACTCCCTGTAGCTCTCCCTTCTGAGACTCTTCTGCCCCAGAACCTTCCACTAGGTGAGCCTTAGATTATTATTTTTGTCAATCGTGAGGCTTGAACTCTGGGCCTGGGCGCTGACCCTGAGCTCTTCAGCTCAAGATGAGCACTCTACCACTTGAGCCACAGCACCACTTCCGATTTCCTGGTGGTTCATTGGAGATCAGAGTCTCACAGACTTTCCTGCTCGGACTGGCTTTGAACCAGGATCCTCAGATCTCAGCCTCCTGAGTAGCTAGGATTATAGGTGTGAGCCACCAGCACCTTGCCTGCCTGCCTGCCTGCTTTCCTTCCTTCCTTCCTTCCTCCCTCCCTCCCTCCCTCCCTTCCTCCCTCCCTTCCTTCTTTCTTTGTCGGTCATGGGGCTTGAACTCTGGGCCTGGGTGTTGTCCCTCAGCTCCTTAGGTCAAGGCTAGCACTCTACCACTTGAGCCACAGCACCACTTCCAGCTTTTTCTGTGTATGTGGTGCTGAAGAATCTAACCCAGGGCTTCATTCATGCTAGGCAAGCACTCTACCATTGAGCTGCCTTCCCAGCCCCCTAACCTTGAAGTTTCTCAAGGGGACAAACAATCACTGGGTTCATTCTAAAGAAGGCAAAGAGTTGGGCACCAGTGGCTCATGCTGGTATTCCTAACTACTCAGGAGGCTAGTATCTGGGGATCACAGTTCAAAGCCAGCCTGAGACTCTTCTCTTCAATGAACCACCAGAAAACCCAGAAGTGGTGCTGTGGCTCAAGTGGTAGAGCACTCGCCTTGAGCAAAAGAAGCTCAGAGACAGCGCTCAGGCCCACAGCTCAAGCCCCACAACCGACCAAAAAACAAATACTCGGGAGTCCTTCAGTTAGGCAGCTATTTGTGGTGGGATGATTTGGGGGTTCTTAGGACCTCCTACCATTTTGTCTCATTTGCTTTCTTTTCTTTTTTAAGAGATGTCTAAGAGTCAGTTTGGACAGGGGAAGAAAACTGTTGACATGTTCTTCTGGGTCAATGAGGTCACTGGAGAAATCACCTACCCGCCATGGAAGGCAGACACCGTGTGTCCCTCACCTGTGAAGCCTCAGGAGCGATCAGCATCCCGGCCTGCCACCCCTGATCCCAGACTGCCCTTACCCTGCGCTCCCAAGACACCACTGAAGGACCTGGGTTCCAGAAACTTCCCTCTGTCCACACCAGCTCCACCACCACGCAAGACCAAAAATGTAGTAAGGCAATCTCCTCCATTCTCAGCCATGCCTGGCACCCCCTCGCCAGCAGGGGGCACTGTGCCAGCGGCACGCCATCATCTTCCTCAGGTCCTTCCAACCCTCCTTCCAGAAGGTCCTTCCCCTAAAAGCTGAAAAGCAACATTCTCCCAAGAATCCAGTTTTCTTCGGCATCCTCCTTGTCTCTTATTTTCCCAGAGCCATTTTGCATTTTTCTTATCCATCATGGATCCAGGTAGACATTTGGCACCGGATGCTTTCAACCCTAATTAAATGTTGCTTAGATTTTGAGACATCTTTTTGCTGTTAATGATGGTCGTGGGGTTTGAACTCAGGGCCTGGGCACTGTCTCCGAGCTTTCTTGCTTGAGGCTAGTGCTCTATCCCTTTGAGCCACAGCTCTACTTTTTTGGTTTTCTGGTGGTTCATGGGAGATAAAGAGTCTTAGGGACTTTCCGGCCTTGTCTGGCTTTGAACCACAATCCTCAGATCTCAGCCTCCCAAGTAGCAGGGATTATAGGCATGAGCCACCAGCACCTGTTTTGTTTTACCCTTAGGATACTTCATTAAGAGTTGTTTGGGAATCAGTCCAGCGTCTGCTGGTCAGCTCGAGTTCTTAGCTCTAATCAGAGCCATGATCGTGACTTTCCCAAAAGAGGAGAGGGTGGAGTGGGGGTGGGGGAGGGGGGTACATGACTTCACATGAGTCATCTCTGCTTTCCTCAGGGTCCCCAGGAAGGACTGACATCTCTGCTCCCCCCTCCCCCCCCACTGACTTCTCCCATTTGCCTACAGAGTTCTAAATCTCCCTCAGATCCACAGGAGAATAGAAGAGGGAATGTTGCCATGACAATGGAGGCAGAAATTGGAATGCTGTGGCCACAAGTCAAAGGATGCTGGGCAGACACCAGACACTCAGTCTGTTCACACTAGGAGAGCACCAGATGTGTGCAGGTCCCACTCCACTACTGTCCAAGCCAAAAGACCACTCTGTGAACTTCACGTCACAGGCCGGAGTATCAGTTTGCTTTTTTCCCCTTGCGTGTATTCATTTCCTTTAGGTGAAATGAACTAAAACCAACAGACATGGTATTCTTTCCTGGTCCACACACCTGAGACTTTAAGATTCCAAAGGATTTAAAGGTGAGCTGACTTTGGATCAGGACCTGATTCCTCTTTCTCCCACAGGCCTAGTTCTAGGGACAGAAATAGCCAGCCCAGGTTGGCTTTGAACCATGATCCTCCTGATTTTAGCCTCCCAAGTAGCTAGGATTACAGGCATGAGTTACTGTGATTGGCACCTATTTATTTATTTAGTCAGCTGTGGGGCTGGAACTCTAGGCTCAGGCACTGTCCCTGCGCTCTTCAGCGCCACTTCCGGTTTTCTAGTGATTTATTGGCGAGAAGAGTCTCAGGGACTTTCCTGCCTAGTCTGGCTTTGAACGGTGATCCTCAGATCTCAGCCTCCTGAGTAGTGAGGATTACAGGCGTGAGCCACCAGCGCTTAGCTCAATTTATTTATTTTTGTGGCTCCTGAGGCTTGAACTTTGGGCTTGGGCGCTGTCCCTGAGCTACTTTTGCTCAAACTAGTTGAGCCACAGAGCCACTTCTGGCTTTTTTTTGTGATTTAATTGCAGATAAGAGTCTCATAGACTTTCCTGCTCAGGCTGGCTTTGATCCTCAGATCTCAGCTTCCTGAGCTAGGATTAAGATTCGAACCACCACCCGGCTTGCACTGATTTCTTATCATTTCTTATTATTCTGTAGTAGTTGTGAAAGTACTGATAATGAGATAACAAAGGAAAGCAGTTTTCTGGTTAATGTAGGTATTATTTATTATGTAGTGATTGAGACAGAAATCCAATTCAAAACCAATTCAAAAGTCAAGGTTCTATTAGATCATTTTAGAAATGGCACGATCCGAACTTAATTTTCTAGTAAGTTTCCCCGTATAATCTTTGAGGAATTTCTTCCGTTCATCATGTAGCTCTGAAAAAATCTTTACAGGCAAAAATAGGTGTTATATTAGAAAAGAGAATTTTAAGTATATTAAATTAGTGGTTTGCCACAAGTTAAATACACACCAAGTATAAGAATTACAAAGTAATGCTTCTTTGGAACACACATTTGAATTAGAACTTTTAAAGCAACAGATGATATTTTTCATACATTCAAAATAAACGCCAAGAACTGATTTTACATTTTGGATCAGTATGATACATTCTATAGGGGGGCCCCTCCTAGTCACCCCTCTTCGCCCCAAAAAAGTCAGTGTCTCAAAGCCAGGATTCATCTTGTCCTCTTGAGAAACAAGCAGAGATTTTGGGTCTAGTTAAGGAATCAAGAGGGGGATTTGCAGAGACAGACACAGAACCTGGAGAGCTGGTCTCTAGTCCTGATGGGAACAATGTAACTTATTTGAGAATAAACTGTTAATCAATTAATTGATTGATTAATTATTTTTAGTGTTGGCATTGGGGCTTACACTCAGAGCCTGGTTGCTGTCCCTTAGATATTTTTTTGTTCTCTTCAATTGAGCCACAGCCCCAGTTTTGGCGCTTTGGTGGTTCATTAAGAGATAAGAGTCTCATGGACTTTTCTGCCCAGGCTGGCTTTGAACCACAGTACTCAGATGTCAGCCTCCTGAGGAGCTAGAATAACAGGCATGAGCCACCCATACCCAGTTCCTTTCCATCAGAACAAACCTACATAAGAGATTCAAACACATTCCCCTCCCTTGCTTATTTATTTTTATTATTGCAGTGCTAAGGACGGATCTAGGACCTTGTCCCTGCTAACTAAGCCTGTGTTCTGCCACTTAGCTACAATCCCAGCTCCAACAGACAGTGTTTTATGGCATTAAGTTCTCTGGTCACATCATCAGACTGTTTAAGACAACGTCATTAGTCAATTCAGACATTCCATCACTTGCTTTCTCTTAGGCAAAATTTGGTTATTGAATGTTTGCTGCCTGTCAGTCATCTATCTGGGAGGAATGAACTGCCCATCGCCAGCTGCAAAACGTGTATGTGTGAGTGTGTACAAGTGTGTGTGTGTGCGCGCACATGAAATATACTCACAAGGACGCTTGCTGAACTGTGCTCTGCATTCAAGTCCCTCAGAGCTATATTGGAAATGAGAGATTTAGACACAAACTTATCCAGTCCAGGACCCAACACTCACTCCTATAAAAATAGAACTTCAAACTGGGTGCCAGTGGCTCCTACATTATCATCCTAGCTGCTCAGGAGGCTGAGATCTGAGGATCGCTTTTTGAAGCCAGCCTGAGCAGAAGAGTCCCCATGAGACTTTTATCTCCAATGAACCATTCAAAAACTGGATGTGGAGCTATGGCTCAAGTGGTAGGGTGCTAGGCTTGAGCACAAAGAGGCTCTAGGACAGTGCCTAGGCCGAGTTCAAGCCCCACAACTGGGGGAAAAAAAAAAAAAAATATATATATATATATATATGCCTCTTTCACTGTAACAAAAAAATATGTCCTTGACTGTAACATCTGGCCAATGAACACCATAAAACTGGAAGATAAAAGCTTTTTTTTCTCTAATACTGGTATAGGGACTTGAACTCAGGTCTTCATGTTCTGTTTTTTTGTTTGTTTTTGTTAAAGGCTAGCACTTGAGCCACAAAGAGTCTCACCAACTTCCTGCACGGGCTAGCTTCGAACCCTGATAAGTCAACTCTCAGCTTCCTGAGTAGCTAGGATGACAGACAGGAGCCACGAGCACGTGGCTGATCAAAAGCTTTGTAAAACAAGTTTCTCCACAGCAATTCGTTTGTAAGAAAATGTCTACTTGTAAGACAGCAATCAGAAACCGTGTTCTTGTAACAGGTTAACCATATCCTATCAAATTGTGGATTGAAATAAGCTGATGAGTTTTTTTTTCCTATCCCTTAAAAAGAAATAAAGTAATGGCTCTGTTACTTGGTAGGTTCTCCATTTTTCCAGTTCCAAGGAATACACAGGTCTCCATCCTGCATGACAGAATAGAAGTGTGAGATGCAAAGATGCATTCCCTGCAGATACGGCAGAGATTGTTCTAGTAGTCTCTTACAACACTCCACCATTTGTATACTAGAAATGCTGGGTTCCTTGTATAACTTCTCCAGGGAAAATTTCTTGGTGGAGGCCTGAATCAATTCGTGTTCAAGGACTTTTAACCTATGGCACAGGAGAAAAAAAAAGAAAAGCAAAAGGAAATATTGCCATGAGCTACAACTACATAATTGAACATAGAATGTCAACAGTCTTATCTGCTGGACATTGGTGGCTCACGCTTGTCATTCTAGCTACTCAGGAGGCTGAGATCTGAGGATTATGGTTCAAAGCCAGCCCAGGAAGGAAAGTCCCTGAGACTATTTTCTCCAATAAACTATCAAGAAAGCCAAAAGTGGAACTGTGGCTCAAGTGGCTGGTATGCTAGCCTTGAACAGAAGAGCTTAAGGTCAGTCAGTGGCCAGGCCCTGAGTTCAAACGCCAGGACTAGCAGAGGAAAAAGAAAAGGCATTAGTTCAAAAGCTTTGCTTCTGTTTGACATTGTAGCTAGAAATGACTGAAGACAGTAGAAGTTGCAAGTTTCAAAACATCGTTTTTATTTATTTTTTTGTGCTGGTACTGACTGGGGCTTGAACTCGGGCCTGGGCACTGTCCCTGAGCACTCTCACTCAAGGTGGGTGCTCTATCACTTGAGCCATAGTCCCACTACTAGTTTTCTGGTAGTTTACTGGAGATAAGAGTCTCACGGACTTTCCTGCCTGGGCTGGCTGTGAACCAAGATGTCACCCTCCCAAGAAGCTAGGATGACAGGCATAAAGTCAGCAGTCACCAGTCTTTCGTGAGAGAGAGAGACAGACAGACAAAGAAAGATAGAGACAGAGAGGAGAGGAGAGAGAGAGAGAGAGAGAGAGAGAGAGAGAGAGAGAGAGAGAGAGAGAATGTGTGTGTGTGGCCTAGGTGCTGTTCTTGAACTTTTTTTTTTAACTAAAGGCCATTCTACCATTTGAGCCACAGCTCCCTTTCTGCTTTTTGAAGGTTAATTGGAGGTAAGAGATCTCATAGTCTTTCCTGCCCAGACTGACCTCCAACAAAGATTCTCAGATCTCAGCCTCTTGAGTAGCTAGGATTCTATCTATCTATCTATCATATTATATCTATATATATATCTATATATCTCTCTCTCTCTCTATATATATATATATAGATATATATAGATATATATATTTGTCAATCGTTGGGCTTGAACTCTGGGCCTGGGCGCTGTCCCTCAGCTCTTCAGCTCAAGGCTAGCACTCTACCCTTGAGCCACAGCGCCACTTCCAGTTTTCTGGTAGTTCACTGGAGATAAGAATCTCCTGGACTTTCCTGCCAGGCTGGCTTTGAACCACCAAGATCCTCACATCTTAGCCTCCTGAGTAGCTAGACTGACAGGCGTGAGCCACCGACACCTGGCTTACAGTCCCATATTTATGTGTTCTAAATTCCTGAGCCTTTCAAAGTTAGAGTGAATGCTGTGGCTTTGCAGAGGGCATGAGTACTTACTCTTCCTTTTTCTTCATGTTCTCTCTCGCCTGGTGGGCCCTGGTGCAAATAAACCACTGCAGACTCACTAGATCGCAGAATACTGGGATATTAAAATGCCCGAGTTTGTGCAAGCTTGGAGCGTATCTGTCACTTAAAGGAAACATACATTAGGGTGAAAAAAAAAATCACTGACTTTTCTTCCTATTACTGCCATAAAAAAATGCTTTGATATTCTTGGAGTAGCAAGAGAAATCCCCCAGAACATCCAATTTTAAAAACATGAGCCAGTGGCTCATGCTTGGAATCATCACAACTCAGTAAGCTGAGATCTGAGGACCAAGGTTCGAAGCCAGCCTGGGCACGAAAGTCCAGGAGAGTCTTATCTCCCAGGAACCAGCAAAAAGCTGGAAGTGGGGCTGTGGGCTCAAGTGGTACAGCACTAGCCTTGAGCAAAACAACAACAACAACACAACCCTCCCCCCCCCAAAGAAACAACAGCAAAAGCCCCAGGACTAGTGCACACACGCACGCATGCACGTGCACATGTGCGTGCACACACACAGACACACACACACGTTAATTTAAAAAAAATTGTAAGATCTCCATGCTGGATACGACACAATTCAATGAACTCCATTAGAGGGGGAAATGACATGGTCCTGTTTTAGATATTTACCTGTTAAGAATCATTTCTAAGCCACGGAGACTTTGCGGATGGAAAGAGATTCTAGTTTTCAACAGTCTATTGTAAAACACATCAAGGAGAGAATAATATTCTTCCAGGGTTAATACTGGCTGGAATTCTTCAATATAAATGACTTGAATACCGCCTAGAAGAGAGCTTATTTGGTCTTCTAAAATCATTAGCTTTCTTTGAAGGTCAAAGTAACTTGGTAATCTTTCAAAGAGCTACAGTATTAAGACCAAAAAGAAAAAAAAAGAGACATATTTAGTTTTATGTTACTAAAAGAATGCAACTTTAGGTTTTCCTAAAGAGAACTGAAGAAAACTGAAGGAGAAAACACAGGAGAAACATTTAATATGATGTTTGTAATATGAATATTCAAAACATACCAGTGTGCATCTAGAGATTTTTTTTTTTTTGGTCAGTCCTAGGCTTGAACTCAGGGTCTGGGCACTGTCCTTGAGCTTTTTTTCTGCTTAAAGCTAGCACTCTACCACTAGCATTCTCCATCAGTGGAGCTTTTTTTAGTGATTAATTAGAGATAAGAGTCTCTTCTCAGATTCTTGGCTGGCTTCAAACTGCAATCTTAACATCTGAGTCTCTGTCTAGAGTAGCTAGGATGATAGGTGTGAGCCACAGGTGTCTGGCTTATATATGATATGTAATGTACTAAGAGGAAAATCAGAAAAGTTAGGGACTAGAAAAGTAGGGAGTAGCCTTAGTTTTCATAAAAAGTCACAAAGTAGATTATAAACAATTTGTATGCTTTTTATGTGTATATATATATATATATTTTTTTTTTTTTTGTCGGTCGTGGGGCTTGAACTCTGGGCCTGGGTGCTGTTCATCAGCTCTTCAGCTCAAGGCTAGCGCTCTACCACTTGAACCACAGCGACACTTCCAGCTTTTTCTGTTTATGTGGTGCTGAAGAATTGAACCCAGAGCCTCATGCATGCGAGGCCAGCACTCTACCACTGAGCCACCTTTCCAGCCCAGATTTTTATATTTCTATTGCATTCATTATAGAACTTTTTTGTGTGTGTGCTGGTCTTGATGGCTGAACTCAGGGTCTGGGTGCTGTCCCTGAGTTTCTTTTGTTCTAGGCTAGTGCTCTACCCGCTTGAGCTAGAGACCTTATTTCCAGCTTTTCTGGGGAGTAGTTTATTGGAGCTGAGTGTCTCATGGACTTTGCTGTCTGGGTTTGAACTGCGATCCTCAGATCTCAGCTGCATGAGTAGCGAGGGTGACAGGTGTCAGCCCCCGCAGCCCAGCAGGTTACATGGTATTAAGAATCTGATTGGCAAAGTGCTGGGGGCTAGGATGTAAACTTTGGTTAGCACAAAGGCAAAACAGAGCAGTATGAGAGGGAAGCCATGTGATTTTTCTTACTTTGGTCCAATGATGATGGACGTCCATGGTTCCTAGCATCACGTGACCCACTGCGCTCATGCCTGAGCGGTCTGTAAATACCAGGGTGCAGCCTGGAGGCAGAACACAAAGCCTTTTGTTATGGCTGGCAGAGAAGCTGAAAGGTCAGTTTTCTGCCTCTGGTTTGTGTTTATTTATTTTTTGATGCGGATACTGGGGCTTGAACTTAAAAAAGAGTCTGGCATGTCTCTTTGGCTTGTCATTCCAGGCTAACATTCTACCACTGGGGTGCCACCGGTCTCCTTCCAGCATTTTTTGGGAGATTGAGAGTCTTATGCTGGCCTCCAACTGTGATCCTTAGATCTCAGCCTCCTGAGCAGCTAGGCTGACGGAGTGGTCAGGTACCAGTGTCTTGGTCTAAATGACACTTTGAAGAGTGTGGAAAACGGTTACCTTTTGCTTTCTGCAGGGTTTCCAAGTTCTGCTGGGCCAGGCGGCCTAGGCTATGCAGCTGGCTACAGCGATGGGCGATTCCCCAGCCTCTCTGCCATCTATGCCAACAAACATAGGTGCGTTAGGAGCAGTATCCCCATGGGATGATGGCGGTTCTCGCTCTCACTGCTAGACTCCTGACATAGCCTGTGCCTTTCTGTCACACTCCACTTTTTGAGGGGAGGGTACTTTTTTTTTTGGGGGGGGGGGTCAGTCCTGGGGCTTGAAGTCTGGGCTTGGGCGCTGTCCCTCAGCTCTTCGGCTCAAGGCGAGTGCTCTACCACTTGAGCCACGGTGCCACTTCCATTTTTTTGGGGGGGTGGGGTGGGGTGATTCATTGGAGATAAGTATCTCATAGTGTTTCTTGCCTGGGCTGGCTTGGAGCCATGATCCTCAGATCTCAGCCTCCTGAGTAGCTAGGATGACAGGTGTGAGCCACCAGATCTACTAGTGGCCTTTTAAATTCAAACACCTGGGGCTGGGAAGGTGGCTCAGTGGTAGAGTGCTTGCCTTGCATGTCTGAAGCCCTGGGTTCGATTCCTCAGAACCACATACACAAAGGAAGCCAGAAGTAGCGTTTGACTCAAGTGATGAGTGCTAGTCTTGAGCAAAAAGAAGTTCAGGGACAGCACCCAAGCCCTGAGTTTCAAGCCCCAGGACTGGCCAAGAAAAAAAAAATTCAAATATCCATCTTACTGGATGTAATATAATTAGTGAATGTGTATTTGTGTGTATGTATGTATGTGTGTGTGTGTATATATACACACATTCATACACATATACATAATATATTAAACATGTTAAATATTACAATTTGTTTAAAGATTTAATATATAAGTTTAATAAATATATTAAGCATATATAAATTAAATATATTAAATATAATTATATATCTATAAATGCTAGGTATATATGGAAAAGGGTTAGGCTTTGGTTGTAGGTAATTTATGTGTATTTTAATCTATACATCGGGTTCTCTTTCCTTTTTTTTTTTCAGTTGTGGGGCTTGAACTCAGGGCCTGGGCACTGTCCCTGTACTCATTTGTTCAAGGCTAGCGCTCTACCACTTTGAGCCACAGCTCCACTTCCATTTTTTTTTTTTTTTTTGGTGGTTCATTGGAGATCAGAGTCTCACAAACTTTCCTGCTCGGCCTGGCTTTGAACAGCAATCCTTAGATGTCAGCCTCCTGACAGGTGTGAGCCACCTGTACCTGGTTAGGTTCTCTTCTTTATTACCTGATATCTGACAATTCCAACAAGTGACAGAGTTCGTCTTTTAAACGATCTAGTTCTTTCCTGAGTGGCAAACTATTGTTCAGCTTCTTAATGGCACTTTTTCCATTGTTATCTAGCCAGGATCTAGAAAGAAAAAACAAACAGAGATACAGACTTTGCAGTGGTAACTATGGTGTAACATTTCTCCTGTTAGAAGACCTTCATGAATCCCAGACCTCAGGGGGCTGAGATCTGAGGATCGTGGTTCAAAGACAGCCTGGATGGCTGGGAAGGTGGCTCAGTGGTAAAGCGCTTGCCTTGCATGCATGAGGCCCTGGGTTTGATTCTTCAGCACCACATAAGCAGAAAAAGCCAGAAGTGGTGCTGTGGCTCAAGTGGTAGAGAGCTAGCCTTGAGCTGAAGAGCTGAGGGACAGCACCCAGGCCCAGAGTTCAGGCCCACAACTGACAAAACCCCCCCCCAAAAAACCCAAAGATAGTCTGGACAAGAAAGTCTGTGAGACTCTTCTCTCCAATTAACCAGTAAACAAGCTGGAACTGGAGCTGTGGTCCAAGTGGTAGAGACCAGCCTTGAAAAGAAAAGCCTAGGGCAAGCATCCAGCTCCAGCTCCAGCATTGGTGTGTGTGAGTACATGCACACATGCGCACGCACACACTCATTTTTTTGTTGTTGGTGTTGTTGGTCATGGGGCTTGAACTCTGGGCCTGAGGGCTGTCCCTTAGCTCTTCAGCTCAAGGCGAGCGCTCTACCACTTGAGCCACAGCGCCACTTCTGGTTTTCTGTTGGTTTATTAGAGGTAAGAGTTTCACAGCCTTTCCTGCCTGGCTTTGAACCGCGATCCTCAGATCTCAGCCTCCTGAGTAGCTAGGATGACAGGCGTGAGCCACTGGAGCCTGGTTCACATGTTCTCTTATAGCAGCTAGCAGCTGTAAAGTTAAGCTGAGTTCTCAAACTTTGGACATTTTTACTTGGTTGTGGAGCTTGAACTCAGGGCCTGGGCTCTTGTGTTCAAGGCTAGTGCTGTACTACTCTGAGCCACAGCTCCAGTTCCAGTTTTCAGGTGGTTCTCTGGAGACAAGAGTCTCACAGGGCTGGATGTGAACCATGATTTTCAGGTCTCAGCCTCCTGAGTAGCTAGGATGACAGGTGTGAGCCACCAGCACCTGCCTGATTATAGCAACTTTAAATGAAACAGTTTTTTTTCCCCCTCTCCATAATGGTTACTGGAGTGATGAAATTAACTAGGGTGACTTTTCCTGCAAATTAAGCTTTGGTTTTCAAAAATGACGCTGTGTACATACGTGAGGGTTGTTTCCATTCTGGAGACTTGATCGAAGTCTTCATCCGGGTCCTTGAATCCAGTGAAGGAGTAATACGACTTGTCCCATTTGATGGGCCTGTTGGGAGTCCTTTTGCCTTCTCTGATAGGCTGAGAGTATACATTTGTGTTGGAGCTTTGGATATGTTTGGCAGATAAATTGCAGGAGTTGAGAATATATAATACGGTGCTCAGCAGATCTCTGGTATGCAAGGTAAACTGGACGGCTCGAAACCCTAGAATAGAATTCCCCGCCCCGGGCAAACAATTAATATAGATGGTTATTTGCTTTGCTTTACCAAGAATTTTCTTTCTTTTTGATTGCTGGTCCTGACGCTTGAACTCTAGGCCTTTTGTGTTCAAGGCTGGCTTTTTCTGTGATTAATTGGCAATAAGAGTCTCATGGACTTTTCTGCCCAGGCTGGCTTTGAACCATAACTCTCAGATCTCAGCCTTCTGAGTAGCTAGGATTACAAGAGTAAGCCACCGTTGCTAAGGATTTTCTTTCCATGCAATATTTATAGAGTCAGCCTTTTTTTTTGGTAGCATCTCAGGTCTGGATGTTGTCCCTCAACTTTTTTTTTGGTTGGTCGCAGGGCTTGAACTCTGGGCTTGGCGCTGTCCCTGCGCTCTACCACTTGAGCCATAGTGCCACTTCCAATTTTCTAGTGGTTTATTGGAGATAAGAGTCTCATGGACTTTCCTGCCTGGGCTGGCTTTGAACCGTGATCCTCAGATCTCAGCCTCCTGAGTAGCTAGGATTACAGGCATAAGCCACCAGCGCCCAGCTGAACCTCAGCTTTTATGCTCAAAGCTAACACTCTACCGACCCCTCCCCCCCCACTTTCCCAGCCCTCCAAAGGCATTCTGTAAGGAATTCATTGCACACAGGGCTGGCAAGAGACACATAGTAGAAACTGAAAAATGTACCGGAAGTACTGAAGGCTTCTGGGCTATCAGATGGGTTCTGGTCTGTTTCTCTTACATAAAAGGTAAGCTGAGTTGGTTTCAAAGACTTGAAGCCTGGTTTCTGGAGGTTTTCTAAGTAGACACTTAATCTCTTCAGAGAATTTTCATTGACTTCCTGGAAAAAAATACATATAATAGGGTGTTTAAATACAAAATAAAGAAATTATATTTGGCAAGCCAGGCGCTGGTGGTGCACACCTGTAATCCTAGCTACTCAGGATACTGAGATCTGAGGATCTTGGTTCAAAGTCAGCAGGGGCAGAAAAGTCTGGGAGACTCTTATCTCCTATTAAGCACCAATTAAGCTGGAAATAACCTGAGACTCAATGGGGGTGAGTGCTAGCCTTGAGCAAAAAATGCTCAGGGACAGGGCCTAGGCCCTGAGGACTGCAGCACACACACACACACAAGTTATATTTGCTTGCCTAGCATGCATGAAGCCCTGGGTTCCATTCCTCAGCACCATATACACAGAAAAAACTGGAAGTGGCACTGTGGCTCAAGTGGTAGAGCGCTAGTGTTGAGCCAAAGAAGCTTAGGGACAGTGCCCAGGCCGAGTTCAAGCCCCAGGACTGGAGAAAAAAAATTATTATTATAAGGCTGATATACAGAGTGGTTGTAGTTATGTAAGTCAGATAATGAGTACATTTCTTTTTGGACAATGTTACCGTTTTCCCTCTCTTGCTCTCTCCCAGTTTTTCCCTCCTGTCTCCACCCACAAATTGTATCGTGCATTTTTCATAGTCTAGTGAGTTCCACTGCATTTGTTCACCCTTTATCTTTTGTTCTGTGTGTGTATGTGTGAGAGAGAAAGAGAGAGAGAGAGAGAGAGCACACAAGCTTTGTGTTTGAACTCAGGGCCTGAGCTCTGTTACTGAGCATTTTTCTTTTTCTTTCTTTTTGGCCAGTCCTGGGGCTTGAACTCAGGGCTTGGGCACCGTCCCTGAGCTTCTTTTTGCTCAAGGTTAGTGTTCTACCACTTGAGCTACAGCACCATTCCCAGCTTTTTCTGAATAGTTTATTGGAGATAAGAGTCTCCCTGACTTTCCGGCTTCAGCTGGCTTCCTTCCAACTGTGATCCTTAGATCTCAGCCTCCTGAAAATTTAAGACTACAGGTGTGAACCATGAGTGATGGGCTGTGCTAGTTATTAATTTAAAGTCTTACTAGTTGTTTTTTTTTGGGGGGGGTGTTCCGTCGTGGGGCCTGAACTCTGGGCCTGGGCACTGTCCCTCAGCTCTTCAGCTCAAGGCTAGTGCTCTACCACTTGAGCCACAGTGCCACTTCTGGCTTTTTTCTTTTTTGCTTATGTGGTGCTGAGGAATCGAACCCAGGGCCTCATGCATGCAAGGCAAGTGCTCTACCACTGAGCCACCTTCCCAGCCCTCTTACTAGTTTTCAAGTTAGTACTTTCTAGATTTACTAGGTAAGCACTCATCACATGGGGCACATCCCAGCCCTTTGGAACACGAACTAAACAGAAATGTAGACAACAAAGTTCGTTTTTTTAATTAAAAAAATTTTTTTTAAAATGTTTTACCCTTTCTCTGGGGTGTTTTCCAAAGAAATCTGGATGGACTGCAAAATAGAAAGGTCTCAGGGCATTGATTGCTTCAGCTCCAGATAAAGCTCTTGAGTAATGAAACCAGTGCGGAAGTATCCTTTCTACTGAGAACCTGTCAAAAACACGTGGTTCGGTTATTTTCTCAGCATAGCTACACATCCCTCACATAGGAAATGACGTTCAAGTTAAAAGTACTATGCATAGGGTGTCTGTGGCTCATGCCTGTCATTCTAGCTACTCACGAGGCTGACCTCTGAGGATCACAGTTCAAAGCCAGCCTGGGCAGCAAAGTCTGAGAGACTCTTACCTCCAAAGAACCACCAGAAAACTGGAAGTGGAGCTGTGGCTCAAGTGGTAGAGTGTTAGCCTTGAGCGAAAAGGTTAAGGGTCAGTGCCTAGGCCCTGAGTTCAAGCCCCAAAAGCACACACACCCACAAATACTGGGAGTTTTTAAAATCTAGCAGTGGTTATTAATTACCCTGATGCAATATGAGCAATACTAGAAGACAAAATTTCCCCTCATGGTCCACTTTGTATTACTAACTTGTTTCACTACAAATGATGACCATTTTCTTTATAAATTCTTTGGGACAAGAAAAGTCTATTTTTGTTGGGCGCTGGTGGCTCACACTTGTAATCTAGCTACTCACGAGGGTAGTATCTGAGGATCATGGTTCAAAGCCAGCCCAGGCAGGAAAGCCCATGAGAGTCTTATCTCTCACAAACCTTTAGAAAATCAGAAGTGGAGCTGTAGCTCAAAGCGGTAGAGCACTATCCTTCAGTGAAAAGAGCTCAGAGACAGTGCCCAGGCTCTGAGTTCAATCCCTATTGCTGACCCAAAAAAAAAAAAAAAAAGTCTGTTTTGCTTTCCTCTATATTCAGTAGTGAAAAAAAATTTTGTTTTGAAATGGTGTCTTGGGTATCTTGTTTATGCAATCCAGGCTGGCCTTCAATTCTCCTGCCTCCGTCCCCTGAGTGCTTGGATTATAGGTGTGTACCACCCATGCCTGCCTGTAGTGGAAAGTATCTTGATAATCATAATATATAAGAAGGGCTGGGGGCTGGGAAGGTGGCTCAGTGGCAGAGTGCTTGCCTTGTATGCTCGAGGCCCTGGGTTCGATTCCTCAGCACCACATAAGCAAAAAGAAAAAAGCTGGAAGTGGCGCTGTGGCTCAAGTGGTAGAGCGCTAGCCTTGAGCTGAAGAGCTGAGGGACAGCGCCCAGGCCCAGAGTTCAGGCCCCACGACTGGATCCAAAAAAAAAAAAAAGAAGAGCTGGAGAACTATAGTTGATTCCTTCATTATTAGCATGACAATGTTCTAGTTAGTACTTGACATTCTCCTTTTTAAATTTTGGTCCAACACCTATGAAATACTATTAAAATTATATTTATCTCCCCCAATGAAACAAAAATGCAGATTTTGTGGTGTGTGTGTGTATACACCAGTCCTGTGGCTTGAACTCGGGGCCTACGTGCTGTCCCTAAATTTTATTTCCACCCCAACAAAGCTAGTGCTCCACCACTTTGAGCCACAACTCCACTTCCAGTTTTCTGAAGGTTCACTGGAGAGAAGAGGCTCATGGATTTTCCTGCCTGAGCTGGCTTCAAACTGCAATCCTCAGATTTCAGCTTCCTTGAATAGCTGAGATTAAAGGTATGAACCTGGTGACATCATTATTATTTTTTCCAGCTCCTAGGCCTTGAACTCAGGGCCTGGGCCCTGTCCCTGAGCTTCTTTTGTTTAAGGCTATAGCACTCTACCACTTGAGCCACAGAGCCACTTCCAGCTTTTTCTGTGTATGTGGTACTGAGGAATCGAACCCAGGGAAGGCTTCCTGCATACTAGGCCAGCACTCTACCACTAAGTCAGGCTCCCAGCCCTACCCCTGTCCCTGCTTTGAGTGGACTCTTAGAAGACCTGGTTGTTCCTATGAATTTTCACTTCGTTTTTCGAAATTCCTGCCTTCTGCTATAATGTAAAACAGCTGTAGAATTTAAAAGCTAACAGTGACTCAATGTATAGTTGAAACCCCCCGTACTCCATATAGATTGTATCATAGTTTACCTTGTCAGAGGCCTCAGGCAAAACATCACTGAATATATGTGTATATCAACTTCCAGGCATCCATCAATTGCCTATAAAATTAAGCAGATACCACAATTAAGCAGTACTCTACATTAAAAAAAAACCACATTAGCATTTATAGTACACCCCCTCCTGGAGTGAAATATTTAGGAATATGATAAAAACATGAGCAAAATGTATGTGGAAAACTACAGAGGTCTGACAGAAGAGATCAAAGAACCAAATAGACATTCCCTTATTCATAGATAGGAAGACTCAATATTGTCAAGATGTCACTTCTTTTCTTCCATACAACCTTAATATTTCATGGTCACTTGGTAGATATCAACAAATGGATTTTTTTTTTTTTTGGTCTGGTCGTGGGGCCTGAACTCTGGGCCTGGGTGCTGTTCCTCAGCTCTTCAGCTCAAGGCTATCATTATTATTTTTTCCAGCTCCTAGGCCTTGAATTCAGGGCCTGGGTACTGTCCCTGAGCTTCTTTTGCTCAAGGCTAGCGCTCTACCACTTGAGCCACAGCACCACTTTGGGCTTTTTTCTTTTTGTTTATGTGGTGCTGAGGAATGGAACCCAGGTGCCTCAGGCATGCAAGGCAAGTGCTCTACCACTGAGTCAACTTCCCAGCCCCAAATGGATTATTTTTTGTGTGCTGGTGGTAGAGTTTGAACTTAGAACCTAGGCACTGTCCCTTAGCTTTTTTTGCTCAAGACTAGTGCTCTGCCACTTGAGCCACAGCTCTACTTCTGACTTTTTGCTTGTTAATTGGATTATAAGTGTTCTTGCAGACTTTCCTGAGCTGGCTTCAAACCATGATCCTCAGATATCTGCGTCCTGAATAGCTAGGATTATAGGAATGAGCTACGAGCACCTGGCTTCAACAGATTTTTAAGTTTCTATGGAGCTACAAAAGATCCAGGCTGGGTACTGGTAGCTCCTGTCTGTGCCACATTCCTAGTTCTTCTTATGAGTTTCAGTTATAGAACATAGATTGTGAAAAAGACAGTGAGCATAGACTTTCTTGAATTAAAAAGAAGGCTAAAGCCAAGAACCAGTAGGTCTGGCCTGTAATTCTAACTACTCAGGAGGCTGAGATCTGAGGATTGTTGTTCAAGGCCAGCCCATACAGCAAAGTCTGTGAGATTCTTATCTCCCATTAAGCACCCCAAAGCCAGAAGTGGAATATGGCTCAAAGTGGTAGAGCACTAGCTGACAAAAACAACAACAAACAAACAAAAAACAATAAAAGAAGGCTAAAGCCAGGTGCCAGTACTCACATCTGTAATCCTAGCTACTCAGGACACTGAGATCTGAGGACTGTGGTTCAAAGCCAGTCTGGGCAGGAAAGTCTGTGAGACTCTTATCTCCAATGACTGAAAGTGGTAGAGTGTTAGCCTTGAGTAAAAAAGCTCAATGACAGGCCTCCAGTTCAAGCCCCAGGACTGGCACCCCCACACACAAAAATTAAATCTGCACTGTCTCAAAGAAAAATGGGGGGGCTGGGAAGGTGGCTCAGTGGTAGAGAGCTTGCCTTGCATGCATGAGGCCCTGGGTTCGATTCCCCAGCACCACATAAGCAAAAAGAAAAAAGCCGGAAGTGGCGCTGTCGCTCAAGTGGTAGAGTGCTAGCCTTGAGCTAAAGAGCTGAGGGACAGCGCCCAGGCCCAGAGTTCAGGCCCCATGACCGGACCCAAAAAAAAAAAAAAAGAAAAGAAAAATGGGGGGTGGGAATATATCTAAATTAGTGATAAATCTAAATGGTAGAGGAGTGTAAGAAAAAATGTTTTCCTTTGCTTAATACTTCTGACAAATCCAGAAATAGTTCTTGACAAGTAGAAGTCCCAAGATTGAGCTTTGGCCTTTTGGCACAATTTTATTTGAAAGTAGCTTATTGGAAACAAACAGAATCTCAGACTACTTTCCTTTAATATGTAACTTTCACTTAGTAATTATCTTACACGGCTAAAAAAGAATGTGTTCCAATCAAAGCAGGTGTTTGTGTGTGTGTCAGGGGAGGTAACTGGGGTTCACACTCAGGATTTGGACGCTGTCAGCCTTTTTGCTCAAGGTTGGCAATCTACCACTTGAACCACAGCTCCACTTTCAGCTTTTTGCTGGCTAATTGGAGATAAGAATCTCCTGGACTTTCCTGTCCCAGCAACTTGATTCTCAGATTTCAGCTTCTCACAGTAGTTGGAATGACAGAATTGCTTTTTTTGGGTCAGTCCTGGGGCTTGAACTCAGGGCCTGGGCACTGTCCCTGAGCTGCTTTTGCTCAAGGCTAGCACTCTACCACTTGAGCCACAGTACCACTTCCGGCTTTTTCTGTCTATGTGGTCCTGAGGAATCGAATCTGGGTCTTCATGCATGCTAGACAAGCTCTCTATCACTGTCACATTCCCCGCCCTGCAATTGCTTTAGGAGGGATATTTGTTAGGGGTGGTGGGTTAAGTGGGGAGGGGGACCAAACCAAAGAAAACCTCCTCCAAAACATCCCCCCCGCAAAAAAAAAAAGAAAACCCAGGCAAGCAAAAGTATCAAAAGCAGAAATCGTATTCAAGAAACTCACACCACTTTTGTTGCTTCCTTTTTTTGTTTTTTGTGTGGGTTTTTTTTTTTTTTTTTTTTTTGGTATATCACTTGTTGGGATTTCAAGTCCTGACAACTTGAGGTCACAGGTCAAAAAAAAGCTTTGGGGAGGGGAAGAAAACAGTCACAGTCAGAAACAATACAACCTTAGAAAGAAATGGTGCTACTCTATAAAGGGTTCAAGGCCAGCTAGGAGAGGTTCGTGGGAGACTCCCAAACCGCTGGCCTGGTTGTCTCCCAAACTCAAGCCAATTCAAGAGGCCAAGGTGGCTCTGAAGGTTGGGTGAGGGGGGTGGGGTTGGGGGTGAAGGGGGGGGTACACCCCTCAAACCGTGCCCCAAGGCTCTGTGGGAGCCCCCCACCCCTCCCTCCCACCTTTACGGACGCCAAAGTCTGGGGGTCTGGAGGGGGGGGGGGTCGGTTTGACCTGTTTCACCTCCCAGACTTTTCCAGAAGGAAAAAGGAAGGCCGCTGCCCTTCCCTCCCCCACCCCCTCCAGCCAGGTTGGGGGGGGGGACGACCACAGCATGCCCAACAGACGCTCGCCTCACCTCACAGAAGCGCGGACCCCCCCAAAATAGATTTCTCAGCTCTGTGCCCTCCCCGCCCCACTTCGGCGCGACCTTCGGCCGAGACAGCAGACAAGTGTGTGCGGCGCGCGCGTCTGTGTGTGTGGGAGGGCAGGCAGAGGGGGCGGGGCCTGCCCCGCGCGCGCTGATTGGCTACCGCGTGCCGGGCCTTCCTCCTCCGGCGCCTGCGCGCGCGCTGAGGGGCGCGCCCCGGGGGCGTGGTGGCGGTGGGGCGGGGAGAGGGAAGGTCTCGCGCTGACGTCAGGTTCACGCGAGCGCCCCCGCGGTGTTTTGAAGTTCGCGGCTTCTGGACTGGGTGTTTCCCCTGAAGAGAGACGCTCCGCCTGGACGCTTCCGTCGACGCCCGTGGAGGGAAGCGGTGGAAGGAGTCGGAAGATGACTGGCAGGCAAGGTTTGCCGGAGGACTCCCCGCCCCTCCACTCCCACCCAGAGCGCGCTCCGCCGGCGGCGGCGGCGGCGGGAGTGGTGGGGCGGCGCCGGCCTTGCGCATGCGCGCGGCCTTAGTGAAGAGGCCGCCTTTCTCCCCCCCCCCTCGGCTTACGCGCGAGTGCGCGTGCGCCGGCCCGTGCGCATGCGCGCAGTGTTCCGCCAGCTCTGCTCGGGAGTCGATTTGGGGGCCGGGCTTTGCAGGTCTGTTTGCAGGCACAGTCAGCCGCTTGGTACGTTCATATGAAGTTTTTTTGTGTGTGCCAGTCCTGGGGCTTGAACTCAGGGCCTGAGCACGGTCCCTGAGCTGCTTTTGCTCAAGGCTAGCGCTCTACCACTTGAGCCACAGCGCCACTTCAGGCTTTTTCTGTGTCTGTGGTGCTGAGGAATGGAACCCGGGGCTCCCTGCATGCTAGGCGAGCGCTCTCCCACGGAGCCACCTTCCCAGCCTGAGGCAGTTTTGATCTTTTTTTCTTCTGGTTTTTGTGTGCAGGTACTGGGGCTTGAACTCGGGGCCTGGGCGCTGTCCCTGAGCTGCTTTTGCTCAAGGCTAGCACTCTACCACTTGAGCCACACAGCCCACTTCTGGCTTTTTCTGTGTCTGTGGTGCTGAGGAATGGAACCCAGGGCTTCAGGCATGCTAGGTGAGCACTCTACCGCCGAGCCACATTTCCATCCCCATCCAATATATTTTATTGTTGGGAAACTATTACCTCACTGGAAGTCAATAAAGAACAAAAGCTCAATACAGTGAGTGCTCTTTATTTTTATTGCTTTTTATTTTCAACAATGATTACTGGAACTTAAAAAAAAAACAAACAAACCCACGAAACCAACAACTCAGCCCTTCGATGCCTAACAGTTAGTGAAAAGCCATACCTTCCCAGCCCATTTCATGTTCTCTTTCAGCCACTTCAGGGCTGAACAGTTTTCCAAACTGTAAACTTGCTCCTTGTTCACGTTGACTGTCATGTGCTTAATGAAGAGCTTGGGGTCTGATATGCGGGCGGCTGTTATTAACCTTTCCACTGCAGCCTGGTAGTCATCCTTGCTTCGAGATTTGTTTTCTTCACATCTGTAAAGTGAACACCTCCCAAACTCAGAAACTTATTTTTTGCCAATCCTTGAACTCAGGACCTGGGTGCTGTCCCTGAGCTTCTTTTGCTCAAGGCTAGCACTCTACCTCTTGAGCCACAGCACCATTTCTGGCTTTTTCTGTGTATGTGATGCTGAGGAATTGAACCCAGGGCTTCATGCATGCTAGGCAAGCACTCTTCCACTAAGCCACCATCCCAGCCCTAGAAGCTGTATCTAAAAGGCAGCAAAAGGGTTTCTTCCAGAGTCCTTTGTATTTACTATTTCCACACTATTAGTCTTTTCACCATGTTCTTTTAGCAATGGCTTTTAAGTTTTTTTTTATTCACTTTTAAAATATTTTATGATCGTTCAGGTGTTGTACAGAGGGGTTACCATTGTATAAGTCAGGTAATGAGTATCTTTATGACAATATCACCCTTTTTGCATTTTTTTATGCTTTATGTGTGTGCCAGTCCTCGGGCTCAACTCAGGGCCTGGGTGCTATTCCTGAGCTTTTTTGCTCAAGGATAGCTCTCTACCACTTAGGCCACAGGCTCACTTCTGCCTTTTTTGTGCAATTATAATCAATCTCATGGCCTTTTCTGCCCAGGCCAGCTTTGAACTACAATCATCAGATCTCAGCCTCCAAAGTACCAAGGATTAAAGGCATGAGCCTGTAATTTTAATATATAGAAATGAGCCTGACTGATGCTTTTATTTTCAATAGTTTTTTTTTTTCTTGTCAGTCATGGGGGGTGAACTCTGGGCCTGCACACTGTCCCTCAGCTCTTCAGCTCAAGGTGAGCACTCTACCACTTGAGCGATAGCGCCACTTCTGTCTTTTTCTGCTTATGTGGTGCTGAGGAATTGAACCCAGGGCCTCATGCGTGCAAGGCAAGCGCTCTACCACTGAGTCACCTTCCCAACCCCTCAACAGTATTTTTGAATGAACCTAATAAACTATCCCTTTAGACCTGCTCCTTAGAGCTTTTGGAGTGAGCAAAAAAGATAAAGACCTTTTTAGTACCAAACTACACAAGAAAGGTTGAACATTCAGTAACATATTTGAAGTCATGAAAGTGTTTATTGAATGCCACTTGTTTGGTTTTTATTTCTTAGTAATGTTGGAAATAAAATCCAGGGCCTTACATCCACTAAGCAAATACTCTACCATTGAGTTTATTACCTTAGCATCTTAAATTGTTTGGTTTTAAGCTTCAAATATGTCTCTTTCTCAATGTAAATGTAACCAAGCTTGTAACGTGTACATAAAGTATATATACATATTTATACACACACAATCACATACATAACCTAGGGCAGACATACTCTACCTTCACGGAGTACAGTTAAAGTTATTACTAGGGCTGGGAATGTGGCTTAGTGGTAGAGTGCTTGCCTAGAAAGCATGAAGCCCTGGGTTCGATTCCTCAGCACCACATACACAGAAAATGCCGAAGTGGTGCTGTGTGGCTCTAGTGGTAGAGTGCTAATCTTGAGCTAAAGAGCTGAGAGACAGCACCCATGCCCAGAGTTCAGGCCCCACAACTGACAAGTTATTACCAGGGCTTAGTGGTAGAGTGGATTAGTGGTAGAGTGCTCGCCGAGCATGCATGAAGCCTTGGGTTGATTCTTCAGTACCACATGAACAGAAAAAGCCGAAAGTGGCACTGTATGGCTCAAGTGGTAGAGTGCTAGCCTTGAACAAAAGAAGTTCGGGGACAGAGCCCAGGCCCTGGATTCAAGTCCCAGGACTGGCAAAAAAAAGAAAGAAAGAAAAAAGAAAAAAAGTTATTATCAACAAACCTTTTCAAAACTATCTGTAGCATCTGTGTAGATGGTCCAGGACTTTGAATACTACTAGCGTTAGAGACCAGGAAGATTTCGATAGCTAAAAGCATTTCAATCTCAGATAAATACGATGGAATCAGTAGAAGCTTTCTGTATAAATTTCCCTCTAATGGTGGATAACATCCTAAAGAAAGAGCACCTGAAAATTAAATAACAGGTAAAAGTTTACTAAAACCCCAATAGATATAAACCTAAATTTCCAAAATAGTTATAGTGACCATTTGAGTGAAGAAGAGACAGTGCTCAGGGCCCTGAGTTCAAGCCTCAGGCCTGGCACACACACACACAGTGACTGGAAACAAAAGAGAAATAACATTTTAACAACAACAACAAAAAAAAAAACCAGTTCTATTTATCAACTTATTTTTACACATTTAAAGAATTTTAAAGATGGATCTTGGGAAATAAAATTCAAAACCAATAGATAGCCAATGAAAAACATCTGAAATGGAACGTACTTTTGTAGTGGGTTCTAGCTTTGAGCCATAAACAGCTCCTTCCTAAAGAAGTAATTAATCTTCTGAGGAAGGAGAACTCAATTGGAATACTCTTTGTCATCATGAATTCTGCCACCGAAGATGACATGCCAAGACTGTTGCTTTCTATGCAGGCATCAAGAAGTTTATTAAAAAGAAGGCTGTACTGGGATATCTCCATAGTTTCTGAAATGAAGAAGATGAAAAAAACAACAACTGTTTGGCTTTTTGATCTTGGGAGATTGAACCCAGGATGTTACTAGGCAAGTGCTTTGCCACTAAACTATATCTCAGCCCGGAAAAAAAAAGTGTTTTTTTTATGATTATTATTACTATTTTTTTTGATGGTGGTGGTAAAACCTATGTTGGTCTTTCAATTTTTTTTTTTTCTTTATCCTTTGGCTTCCTTGGCTTTTCTTGTGTGCCAAAGAAGTTACAGCCACTAAAGTGTAATTTTCTTTTTTTTTTTTTTTGGGTCCGGTCGTGGGGCCTGAACTCTGGGCCTGGGCACTGTCCCTCAGCTCTTCAGCTCAAGGCTAGCACTCTACCACTTGAGCCACAGCGCCACTTCCGGCTTTTTTCTTTTTGCTTATGTGGTGCTGAGGAATCGAACCCAGGGCCTTGAGCATGCAAGGCAAGCGCTCTACCACTGAGCCAACTTCCCAGCCCTAAAGTGTAATTTTCTTAATTTTTTTTTTTTTGTCAGTTGTGGGGCTTGAACTCTGGGCCCAGGCGCTGTCCCTGTGCTCTTCAGCTCAAGGCTAGCACTCTATCGCTTGAGCCACAGCGCCGCTTCTGGTTTTCTAGTGGTTTATTGGAGATAAGAGTCTCACGGACTTTCCTGCCCGGGCTGGCTTTGAACCATGATCCTCAGATCTCAGCCTCTGGAGTAGCTAGGATTACAGGCATGAGCCACTGGCACCCGGCTCTTAATGTATTTTCTTTCTGGTTCTTTTTTTTTGGTCCAGTTGTGGGGACTGAACTCTGGGCCTGAGCACTGTCCCTCAGCTCTTCAGCTCAAGGCTAGCGCCTCTACCACTTGAGCCACAGCGCCACTTCCGGCTTTTTTCTTTTTGCTTATGTGGTGCTGAGGAATCGAACCCAGGGCCTCAGGCATGCAAGGCAAGCGCTCTACCACTGAGGCAACTTCCCAGCCCCTCTTAATGTATTTTCTAAGGAAGAAACTAAAAAGCTTTGACAAAATCCAAACTGTTTTCTTTCCTTTATGAGGGACAATGTGAAAAGAAGTTCCTCCCAGATTTCAAAAGTTGTTTAGATGTTTGTGTTCAGGTACAAATTCATATTTGCTTGTCTTGAATAATTTCATGTTGTTTTCAGTAACTTCAGCCTTCTTGGATTTGCCCATGACTATAACTAAATCAAGTCTTTTAAAAATCTCTCAATGAAGCCTGATGCTGGTGGCTCACACCTATAACCCTACCTACTCAGGAGGCTGAGATCTGAAGATCCCCGTTCAAAGCCAGTCTGGGTAGAAAAGTCTGTGAGACTGATGACAACAGTAACAAATCTTTCAATGAGTATTCCTACTTTTTTATTTTTTGCCCATCTTGGGGCTTGAACTCAGGGCCTGGATGCTGTCCTTGAGTCTCTTTGTGCTCAAGGCTAGCGCTCTACCACTTTGAACCACAGTGCTACTTTCAGCTTTTTCTGAGTAATTTATTGGAGATAGAGTCTCACAGACTTTCTTGCCTGGGCTGGCTTTGAACTGGGATCCTCAGATCACAGTCTCCTGAGTAGCTAGGGTTATATGCATGAGCCACCAGCGCCCAACTCTTTTAATTGCTCTTAAAGGAATGAGAAGTTATCTTGGAGACATCCAACTTTCTTCCCTTTCTTCAGTGGGGTATATACAACTAAGGCTCTAGGTCTTCATTACTATGGGATGTCTCACTATAGGATGTCTCAGTGATCTTATTATGAAACGAATCTCTTCACTTTTCCCATTAGAGGAACTTATTAGTTTACTCTTCTCAGGTCTCTCTTTTTTTCTTTGTTGGTCAAAGGGCTTGAACTCTGGGCCTGAGTGCTGTCCCTCAGCAATTCAGCTCAAAGTGAGCACTCTACCACTTGAGCTACAGCCCCACTTCCGGTTTTCTGGTGGTTTACTGGAGATAAAGCGTTTCACAGACTTTCCTGCCTGGGCTGGCTTTGAACCTCGATCCTCAAATCTCAGCCTCCTGAGTAGTTAGAATTACAGGCGTGAGCCACCACCAGCACCTGGCTTCTCAGATCTCTTTATGAATAGCCCTCATTACACACAAAGACAACCCTGTTTGTTATTTAGGATCTTCCAAAATCTGGCATATCTGTCTGTCTGTCTTGGTCAGATCAATCGAGATCTATCTATCTATCTATAACTGGCATGCAAGTATGTGCCCATGTGCAAGTACACAGACACAGACTCACACTTAAAATGGTCACTCTGTTTCATTACCAATGCAGTCCTCTATATCAAGGGCCTGCTGTATCAAAATTTAAAAAAAAAACCTACCATGAAGGTACTGACGAGAAGCATGCTAATCATAGTAATGGCATCTGTAGAATAGGAAAATGGAGATTTATAGGGTATGATACAAGCCCAGTCCTCAGCTGAATATTTCCATGGTCTCACAGCTAATTCCTGACCCAAATTTTGCTCCCCACCTATGACAGAAGCCTTAACCTGAAAGATTCCATATGCCGTGGCCCGTGGTGGTGGTCTGCCTTCCACCCCATCATCTCTTATTTCCCCCATGGATTCCAAGTTCCATAGATTCACCACGAGGAGGAAACTTAGCTTCATTCTCTTATTACAGTGAGTTCTTTTAAGTTCTTGCCAGGGACCCCTAAACACATCTTGGGCTGCTGACATCACAAGAGGTAGGCAAAGGATATGAGGAAAATGTTGACCAACAACTAGAAGAGAAAAGCATTTCTGCTTTGGAAGCCACCAGGAAGCCATTGTTTAATTTGCAAGAGAACACTTTTTAGGAAATGACTTTGTTAAAGAAAATATGCAGGAAAATATATAGAAACCCCAAACCCAACAGGTGGAGAACTGTATTCTTATTAACCAACACCAGATGGGCAAAGATAAGCTAGGCGTTTGAAAAACATACCTTGAGAATTCAGAAAACCTGGAAGGTTCTGCAAAACCTCAAATGTCTGTCTGTAAAGGCTCTTGGCCAGCACTTCATGTGCAATTGTGCACAGCAGGTTATGTCGATTAAGCACATCAAATCTGTCGCATGGCCAGAGGGGTGTGTTGATGATCCATTCTGATTCTTCAAAAACAATACAAAACAAAAACAAATGCTTTATACTGTGAACTCACAACTTGTGCCTTAAAAGTATCTTCTGGAGAAGGGGCAAAGCTTAAATGTGGGTCATGAGAGCAACTTGAGACCGGTGATCATTATTCTATTATCCCACAACTACTAGCCACTTTGCTATAGTTTCATTTTTGTATTTTTTGGGTTTTTTTTTGGTGGTTCTTAGGGGTTGAACTCTGGCCTGGGCACTGTCCCTGAGCTTTTTTTGCTTAAGGCTCGTGATTAATTTGGAGATAAAGAGTCTCTCAGTCTTCCCTGTGACTGGCTTCAAACTGTGATCCTCAGAACCCAGCCTCCTGAGTAGCTAGGATGACTGTGCCTGGCTGCTATAATTAAGACAGTGTTCTAGACAGTATTGATTCTAAGGTTAATCCTTGTTGTATTTTTTTGTTTGTTGTGGGGCTTGAACTCAGGGCTTGAGCCTGTCCCTGAGCCTCTTTGTGCTTAAGGCTAGCACACTACCATTTGAGCCACAGTGCCACTTGTTTTTTTTGAGTAGTTAATTGGAGGTAAGAGTCTCAAGGGGACTTTTCTGCCTGGGCTGGCTTTGAACTGTGATCCTCTGATCTCAGCTTCCTGAGTAGCTAGGATTACACAGGTGTGAGCCACCGGTGCCTGGCTTAACCCTTATTTTTATACAACAAAGTTTGATTATATAGTGACTATGTGCTTTAACATAAAATATTTGAGTGGACAAGTTCAGTGACCCTAGCCAGCTACCCGGGGCAGAGAGCAGGAGAATTACAGTTTGAGGCCAGCCCAGGCAAAAAGATAGTGAGAATTCCATCTCATTTAAATCAGTAAGGGGAGCCTTCTTTGTTTGAGATGTTTACCAAATCATGTATCTGTATTTTTAAAAGAATGTAAATAAGTTGATTATTTTATGTGCCAAAGCAAACAAACTGATCATGGGGAGTTTGAACTTTTGGGCTGGCGGGCTGGGAATGTGGCTCAGTGGTAGAGTGCTTGCCTAGCATGCAGGAAGCCCTGGGTTTGATTTCTCAGCACCATATCCACAGAAAAAGCCGGAAGTGGTGCTGTGGCTCAAGTGGTAGAGTGCTAGCCTTGAACAAAAGAAGCTCAGGGACAGCGCCAAGGCCCAGAGTTCAAGCACCAGGACTGGCAAAAAAGAAAACAAAACACAAAAAAACCCTTTTGGGCTGGGATGTAGCTTAGTGGCAAAGCACTTGCTTAGTAAGTGCAGAAGGTCCAGTACCAAAAAAAGACCTTTTAATTTAATCTACTTAGTTCACAACTTTACCATGACATGTTTATGAAACATAGGTTTTCAGATGAGGATTGGAATAGAAGTTTATTAGTATACTTAACACTAATTTTAGAGTAATAAAAGCTAATCATCTACTTTCATGCTTGATTCAATTCTTGGTAAATCTCTGCCATTTGTTTATTACCTCAGAATCAAAATATAAGGGGATTTTCTGTAAGAGTCATTCTTTTTTGTTGTTGGTTGTGGGGCTTGAACTCCTGGTTTGGGCACTGTCCCTGAGTTTTTTTGCTCAAGACTAGAGAGCTGTATCACTTTGAGGCACACCTCTGCTTCTGGCATTTGGTGATTAAGAGTCTCATGGACTTCCCTGCTTGAGCTGGCTTTGAACTGGAATCCTCAAATCTCAGCTTTCTGAGAAGCTAGGATGGTAGGCATGAGCCACCAGCACTTAGCTAAGAGACAGTCTTTTTTTTTTTCCTTCCAGTCCTGGGGCTTGAACTCAAGGACTGAGCACTGTCCCTGAGCTTCTTTTGCTCAAGGCTAGCGCTCTACCACTTGAGCCACAGCACCACTTCCGACTTTTTCTGTGTATGTGGTACTGAGGAATTGAACCCAGGGCTTCATGCATGTTAGGCAAACACTCTACTACTAAGCCACATTCCCAGCCCTGAATACAAAGTTCAAGGAACATAGTGGTAAATAGGAAATTCTAGGATGGCTAAAGGTATGGACTGTTGAAGCATTATACACAAGAAAAAGTACAAAATACAAAAAGTACAAAAATACAAAGGACTTAAAGAGCAGTTTGTGAAGTAGAAAAAAAAGGCAAAAGAAAAATGTAAATGTATATAATTAAGAGTTACAGGAAAGTGAAAAGTTGAGCAAATTTTATAAATATCTAACAGATCAAGAGCTAGCATCTTTGGTATTTAAAAACACTGCAATACAGAAAGGCATTATATATTGTGATTTTCTATCATCTATCTATCTGTCTGTCTGTCTGTCTGTCTGTCTGTCTGTCTCTATCTATCTATCTATCTATCTATCTATCTATCTATCTATCTATCTATCTATCTATCTATCTATCTATCTATGAATCTATGAATGATAGGCAGCACCTAAACTAATCATCTGAGGTGTTGCTTTATTTATTTATTGTATATTTAAAAATTATGAAGATTATGTTAAATATAAAAATCAGTTATGCTGGGTGCCGGTGGCTCTTGCCTGTCATCCTAGCTACTCAGGAGGCTGAGATCTGAGGATCGTGGTTCAAAGCCAGCTGGGCAGGAAAGTCTGTGAGACTCTTTTTTGTTGTTGTTGTTGCTGGTTGGTTGTGGGGTTTGAACTCTGGGCTTGGGGGCTGTCACTGCACTCTTCAGCTCAAGTCAAGTGCTCTACCTCTTGAGCTACAGCGCCACTTCCAGTATTCTAGTGGTTTATTGGAGATAGGAGTCTCACAGACTTTCCTGCCTGGGATGGCTTTGAACCATGATCCTTAGATCTCAGCCTCCCAAGTAGCTAGGACTACAGGCGTGAGCTATTGGTGCCCAGCTTCTAAGAGCCTCTTATCTCCAATGAAACACCAGAAAACCAGAAGTGGCACTGTGGCTCAAGTGGTAGAATGCAAGGCTTGAGCAAAAGGAGCTCAGGCCAAGTTCAAGTAACACAACAAAAAAATAGTAATTAAGTCTATTATTTCAGAGTTCAGCATCTACTCAAAGTGACTGCACAGATTAGAATTTATAAAAAATTAACATATGTTTAACACACATTTAACATATACATATATATAAATACATTCTTGCATATATTAAAACTTACCCCTTAGTACCCAGAGGGCACCATCCAGGCTTCCAGTTTTTAGAAAAATCTCCGCTGCAATGTTCACAATTTGACATCTTGGTGCTAACTTTGCAGGTCCTGTAAGTCCTTTTAAACTTGTAAAGTGTATTTTTAGTTCGTATAGTTTATCTAAGACCTTTCTTCCCTAGAGTGAAAAACAGGAAGAGAAGCTGAGCAGTAATCACTTGTCACGTTAGAGGGACACAAAAAGTTGACGACTGGTATGCAGAGGGCCAGTTTGCAGTGTGCGCCATCCACCCTACACTTCTGAAGGGAGGGAGGGAAGGAAGGAAGGGGAATTTAGTAACCATAGTAACCAGCCCCTCCCAGCACCAGCAGGAGGCTCTTCTCATCAAGCAACTCTGTATTCTCCGCGTCCTCCCCTTCGCATTTCACTCTTGCCTTAATGCAGAAAACTACCTTTTCTCCTTTTCTGTTGTCCAGTCTGAGATACAAGAGGGAAAGACAATGGGAATGAAGATGGTGGCATCACATCTAGATAGATGCTAGCAGGAAAAAATGATCAAAACAATTGGCTGCAAATAGTTTTTAATCTGTCTGTCTGTCTGTCTGTCTATCGTGCTGGTGCTGGTACTGAGCCTTGACTTCAGGGCCTCGTCAGTCACTTCTCCCTTGACTCCTTTGCTCCAAGCTGGCACTCTACCACTTGAGTCACAGCTCCACCAATGGCTTTTTTGGTGATTCACCATAGGTAAGAGTCTCATGGACTTTCCTGCCCCGCTGCCTTTGAACTGTGATCTTCAGATCTCAACCGTCTGGGTAGCTAGGATGACAAGGTGTGAGCAAGGATGACAACAGTGACTGGCGAAGCTTTTTTTTTTTAAATTCATGCATTCTGTATACATACAAGTGGCCAGGGAATTACATGTTATTGTACCCAGCTATGAAATGACCTCCTTAAAGAAATGAGCAGTAATGAGATGCGCAGTGTACTAATGAGTAGTGCCACATTCCCAATTATTCTATTAACTCTGTAATTCTGCTTCCGTGTTGGATTTCCCTGCCCTCTCTCTGAACTTAATTACTGAGTCTCTAACTCACTTACCACCTCAGGGAAACCTAAGGAGTAGAAAAATGGTATTATCTCAGTCACTACAAGACTACTTTCATTATGAGCTAAAGCTCAGAAAGTTACACATCAAGATGCAAGGATATCCAGGCACCGATGGCTCATGACTATAATTGTAGCTACTCAAGAGGCTGAGATCCAAAGATCGTGGTTTGAAGCCAGCCTGGGCAGAAAAGTCCCTGTGAGACTCTTTTTTGTTGTTGTTGTTGTTGATGGTCTTGAAGCTTGAACTCTGGGCCTGGGCGCTGTCCCTCAGCTCTTCAGCTCATTGAGAGCCCTCTACCAGTTGAACCACAGTGCCACTTCCAGTTTTCTGGTGGCTTATTGGAGATAAGAGTCTTATGGACTTTCCTGCCCAGGGCTGGCCTCGAACCGAGATCATCAGGTGTGAGCCACCAGAGCCTGGCTCTGTGAGACTCTTATCACCAATTAGCCACTTAAAAACCATTAGTGGTGCTGTGGCTCAAGCAGTAGAGCACTAGCCTTGAGCACTCAGGCTGCAGTGCCCAGGCCCTGAGTTCAAGCTCTACAACTGACAAAAAAAAAAAAAAAGAGATATAAGGATATTCTGTCCTAGAGCATTCCAAGAGGTAATTCTAAATGAGTTTTGTTGATTAATCACCCTGAATTAATCTAAGACCCATAATTTATTCACAGTATTTAAGCTAACACTCTGTGCCAATCCAAACATAAAATTTATTTTTTTTGAGGATGTTGCACTTGCTAGACAAGCAATTTGCCACTGAGCTATATTCCAACCCCAAACGTAAAATTTAATAACGTACCTTGCACCACTGCAGTAACTGATGGTAGAAGTACATGGTACTGATTCCAATTCTTCCCAGCAAAGTTCTGTCTACTTCACTGTGCTGTGGGTCTTTGCTAACTGAAACACAACACAGGAATATTCAGGTCAGTGAAAGTCACTTAGGATGCCAGAAAAGGCAAATTAACATACAACTACTGTTAGACAGGACAACAAAGATAAAACTCTGGCTTAGTATGGCTTACTGGCCAAATCTAGTCCGTTGTATATAGCCTGTGAGCTAATTGGTTTATATTTTAGAGACTTGTTTAAAAAGTAAAGCGAATAGCTGGGAATGTGGCTTGGTGGTAGAGTGCTTACCTAGCATGCATGAAACCCTGGGTTCAATTCCTCAGTACCACATACACAGAAAAAGCCATAAATTGCTCTGTGGCTCAAGTGGTAGAGTGCTAGCCTTGAGCAAAAGCAGCTCAGGGACAGTGCTCAGGTCTTGAGTTCAAGCCCCAGGACTGGGGGGAAAACATCTCAAAGCCATACAAATTTTCTTGTCTTGTAACAGTAAATATTGAACACCTCCAGTATACTGGTACAAGGTACTACTAGTTTTAACCATTGTAACCGAAAAGTAATAATAAACATCTGACATTAAAAGCCAGTACATGGTGTTAGTGGCTCATGCCTGTCATCCTAGTGACTCAGGAGGCTGAGATCTGAGGGTCGCAGTTCACAGCCAGCCCAGGCAAGAAAGTTCATGAGACTCTTATCTTCAGTTAACTACCAAAAAGCTGGAAATGAATCTGTGGATCAAAGTGGTAGAGTTCTAGCCTTGAGCAGAAAACTCAAGGATAGTGTCCAGGCCCTGAGTTCAAACCTCAGGACTTGCACATAAGAAAAACAATCATTTGCCCCAGTATAATTGTCGTTCAAGGTAACCATAAGCAGGTGGAAAAATTCATCAAGCAACCTGCCACACTAAACTCTCAGCATGGAGATTGTGAGAACAGTACCCCTTTCAACCAACCAATACACACACCAAGACAGTGACATTTTACCTGTCTCAGCAAATTCACAAAAAGGAACCACTGGTGTTTCTTCTTTATAGTCTTTTGTGAGTGTTTCAGCGATACAAGTACAAAATCTCTGGAAATCTACAAATTTTTCGCAGCTCATTTTGATGTTAATGTATAGGTTTCCCAATTTGGTCCAGTCACATTTTTCCTTACAATCCTATCAACATTACGTTTTGGGGGGCGGTGAGGGGAAGGAAAGAAAAGAAAGGGGAAAACTGTCACTTCTGTAACATAGGTTCTAGTTCAGACACACGGATTAGCTAAGTAGAAATTAGGGGAACGTAAGGTCTAAAACAATCTTATAAGCTTTCAGACATGCATAACATCAACAGTACAGTAATGGGATACTGCTATATCTATAGTAAGTTTTCTGACTAGCAAATCTCTATGAACTTCAGGTAACAACCATTTTTTTAGGGGGGGGGGGAGGAGGTGCTAGTCCTATAGCTTGAACTCAGCTTGGGCATTGTCCCTGAGCTTTTCTTTTTCCTCAAGGTTAGTGATTTACCTCAGTTCCACTTCCCGCTTTTTGGTGGTTAGAGATAAGACTCTCATGGACTTTTCTGCTAGGGTTAGATTCAAACTGTGATCCTCAGATCTCAGCCTCCTGAGTAGCTCGGGATTACAGGCATGAGCCAACAGGACCCAGCCAACCTTCAACTAGTTCCTAGAGTTCTTTTTTTTTTTTTTTTGGTCAGTCCTGGGGCTTAAACTCTGGGCCTGGGAGCTATCCCTCAGCTCTTTAGCTTAAGGCGAGTGCTCTACCACTTGAGCCACAGCGCCACTTCCACTTTTCTGGTGGTTTATTGGAGATAGAGTCTCATGGGCTTTCCTGCCCGGGCTGGCTTTGAACAGCCATCCTCAGATCTCAGCCTCCACAGTAGCCAGGATTACAGGCGTGAGCCATTGGCCCGGCTCCTAGGGTTCTTAATAACGACATCACTGATAAAGCAGAAGTGGACAGAGATGAGTTTCATGAGACAGATGGTAAGCAGCACAGTGCGAGCTTGTCTACCACAATATAGTGTTTTATTCCTTTCATACATTGATTTACTGCCTTTAGGGATTACATTTTACTGTTATTTGACCATTTATGATTGGGGGTCTGCTTAGTATTTTGGGCATTACATTTCTACAAAATGGACTACAAAGCTAATTCCAGTAAATGTGTTCTCTTCTTAGTACTTTCTATTTTAAATTAAGATGTAATTTTCTATAACAAAAAAGTTGTTTCAACGATATAAACACAGCTGGGCACTGGTGGTTCATGCCTGTAATTCTAGCTACTTAGGAGGCTGAGGTCTGAGGATCGCGGTTCAAAGTCAGCCTGGGCAGGAAAGTCCGTGAGACTTTTATCTCCAATGAATCACCAGAAAACTGGAAATGGCACTGTGGCTCAAGTGGCAGAGTACTCACCTTGAGATGAAGAGCTGAGGGACAGCGCCCAGGCCCAGAGTTCAAGCCTCATGACCAACAAAAATAATAAAATAAAAGGATATAAGCACACTAGGTCAGAGCAGACCAATAATTATGAATACAAACAGATATTAAACTTGAAAGACCACAGTTACTTATTTCTGCCAGGAGAGGGCAGCGTGGTCCTGGTGCTGTCAGTCTCACATACCAGAGCTCTACATGGACAAAGTTAGCAGCGCTTGTCTGCCCAGCCACAGAATTAAAGATTCATCTTGGATCATCATTATTTTACCTCAAGCGAATTTTGAAGGCAAACAGTTTTTTGTTTTTGCTGAACCTGGGGCTTGAACTCAGGGCTTGAGCGCTGTCCCTGAGCTTCTTTTGCTCAAGGCTAGTGCTCTACCACTTGAGCCACAGTTCTACTTCCGGCTTCTTATGAATAGTTTACTGGAAGTAAGAGTTTCATAGGCAGTTCATGCCTGGACTGGCTTCAAACTATGGTCCTCAGATCTCAGCCTCCTGAGTTGCTAGGATTTATAGGTGTGAGCTACCAGCACCTGGCGGCAAACTATTATTTAAGAATCAATTTTACTTTTTTGGGGGGGTGAGGGCATTACTGAGGTCTGAACTCAAGGCTTTGTGCTTGCTAGGCAGCCACTCCCCTGCTTAGCCATATCTCCAACCCTTAGTATTAATTTTAGAATAATGTGTAAACCTAGATTTGTTTCTTATAGTACTGGAAACCAAATCCAGGGCCTCATGCTTGCTAGGTAAGTAATCTACCACCAAGCTTCATTCCCAACCCAGAACTCTAGAAATTAAAATATTAATTTTTTTGTATTAGTCCTGGGGCTTGAACTCAGGGTCTGGGAGCCAACCCTGAGCTTTTGTGCTCCAGGCTAGCACACTACTACTTGTGAACCACTTCTGTTTTTTTTTTCAGTAGTTAACTGGAGATAAGAGTCTCACAGACTTTCCTGTCTGGGCTGTCTTTTAACCACAGTTCTCAGATCTCTGCCTACTGAGTAGGTAGGATTACAATAGGTATAAGTCATGGGCAAAATATTAATGTGATAAAAAGTAAGCGTTTTCTCTAGTAGCTCCATTACTAAAATTCTTCCTGAAGTATGATTATGATTCAACTATTTTTGCTATTACTGATCTTCAGAAGTCCCACCAACTATTAAAAAAAAAGTAATGCCATACCTCTACTTCATTCAAGGCTGACTCTAAATCATTCTTCCAGCTCATTTTAAATTGCTTCATCCGTAACCTTTAATGATAGGAAAAGGTTAAATATGTGTATCTTTCTTCACCCTCCACCCCAGAAGTCATTAATGCTTGAAGTCAATTTGTTCTATTTATACCTGAGACTTGAGAAAAATGGATGCAGAAAATATGCCCTAAAAACTTAAGAGTAAAGGGAATTGGCAACTGTTTAGGTATCTACCTACATTACTTCCTCCACAAACCATGGATAGCAAGAGAAGGAAGAAACTTAATCCTCATGCAGTCATACTTCAAAATCACCCAGTACAGGGAAAGGAAGGGCAATCAACTGCTCTCCCCACCCGCACATAACCTTCCCTATTCTACAAAGATCCAGGTCTAAATCAACAAAGCAAGAAGTCCAACAAGGGGACTCATTTGCTCAAGGCAAGTGCTCTACCACTTGAGCCACAGCCCCACGTCCAGTTTACTGGTGGGTCAGTAGAGATGAGAGTCTCGCAGACATTCCTGCCCGGGCTGGCTTTGACCAGTGATCCTCAGATCTCAGCCTCCTGAGTAGCTAGGATGACAGGCGGGAGCCACCGGCACCACGCCATCATGACATTCTTGAGTGGAAGTAGGTAGGCCTACAATAAGAGTGCATTAAGTGGAATCAAGCAAGCAGTAACACAGGAGATTTTATTCCTTTCAGCCTGACTGAAGTAGAATTTTAGGAAAAGATGGCAGAAGGGCTTCTCATGGGAAGCTATGAAGATGCTTTGCCTTCATCCTTCCTAGATCCCTGTCAAAATACGTGTACTTTAGTCTCACCTGGCTTTGATTTCCAGAACAGCGGTGATTTCTTGTTTGGAAGCCTGGGTTTGGTATAAAAGCTCAACGATATAGTTCAAGTGTTCTGGGTCAAGCATTATTCCAGCTTCAACAAACTATAAAAGAGAATTAAAAAAAAAAAAAAAAAAGGTCATTCTTACAAAAACATGAGCGTAAGCAGGTGGCTCATGGCTGAAATCCAGGAGGCTGTGCTCTGAGGATTGTGGTTCAAAGTCAGTCTGGGTGGAAAAGTTCATGAGAGTCATTAGCCAGTAAAAAATGGGAAATGGAGCTGTAGTTCATATGGTAGGGTGTCAGTCTTGAATACATAAAACCAAGTCAGAGCACCTGAGTTGGAGCCCCATACCAGCACAAAACAACAAGAACAAGAAAGAAAACCAATACTTATAATACTTGTAAGTACTATATTATTATTATTATTATTTGGGTGTGTGTGTGTTTATTTATATGGGACCAAGGAATCAAACTCAGGGGCCTCATACATGCTAGGCAAGCACTTTACCACTAAGACACATTCCTTGCTCTATATTTTTAAAATAGTATTTTCAAAACAGTATTTCATACTATTTTTATAAGAGTTGAAAAGCTATTATGTGAAATGATGAGGAGTGAAACATGTATAAAGTAGAATTAAAACAATAATAATATTTCAAAAGTATTTTCTTCAAATGTGAGATGCCCTTGTTTAAGAACTGAAGGAGGGGCTGGGAAGGTGGCTCAGTGGTAGAGTGCTTGCCTTGCATGCATGAGGCCCTGGGTTCGATTCCTCAGCACCATATAAGCAAAAAGAAAAAAGCAGGAAGTGGCGCTGTGGCTCAAGTGGTAGAGCACTCGCCTTGAGTTGAAGAGCTGAGGGACAGCACCCAGGCCCAGAGTTCAGGCCCCATGGCCGACAAAAAACAAAGATTTGAAAGAAAAAAATGGGATAATTATTTTAATATAAAATTGAATTTTCTTTCCATTCTCAGTAATTTCAACCACTTTGTTACTTGTACCTCTTATCTGACATGCAGTGTTCAGATATCATCTCTGCTTGTAATTGTTTTTTTATGCCAGTCCTGGGGCTTGAACCTTAGGGTTTGAGAGCTCTCCCTGAGCTTTTGTGCTCAAGGGCTAGTGCTCTACCACTTTGAGCCAGAGCTCAGGGACAGCACCTAGGCCCCGAGTTCGAGATTGAGCCAGAGCTCAGGGACAGCACCCACACCCCGAGTTCAAGATACGAATTTCATGGATTTTCCTGCCTGGTCTGGCTTGAAATCTCCATCTTAAGATCTTAGCCTTTGAAGTAGCTAGGATTACAAGCATGAGCCACTAGTGCTGGGCTCTATTGTAAATTTTCTGAGAAATATCAACCTTGCAGCTTCCATAGGCGTTAGCCAGGAAAACCTGCTGATTCCTTGTTAAATTAGTAACCTTGGTCATCAGCTGCCTACATAAAAAGGTTTGACTTTAACAAATGAATTCAGGACTGGGAAGGTGGCTTAGTGGTAAAGTGCTTGCCTAGGATGCATGAAGCCCTGAGTTCGATTCCTCAGTACCACATTAACAGAAAAAGCTAGAAGTGGTACTATGGCTCAAAAAAAAAAAAAAAAAAGAATTCAAAGATTTCCCCTCTTAATTCATAAAGTCTTGTGTCTAAAGTTCTTCATTTCCCTCGGCTCAGATGGAGAGAGCTAAGGGAGTATGTCAATGATTTTTTGTGTGTGTGGTGGTCCTGGGGCTTGAACTCAGGCCCTGGTCCTATCCCTGAGCTTCTTTTGCTCAAGGCCAGCACTCTACTACTTGAGCCACAGCACCACTCCCAGTTTTTCCCAAGTCATTTATTGGAGATAAGAGTCTCACTGCCCGGGCAGGCTTTAAACCAGTATCCTCAAATCTCTACCTCCAGAGTAGCTGGGATGATGGGCGTGAACATTCACTGGTTATTTTTGAGATAGGATCTTGATTCTCCCTCCCATATTTGGAGTACACCCCTGAGCTGCAATCCCCCCCTCCCCAAACCCCCTTAAATCTTCCCTTTGTAGCTGAGACGGCACTCCGGCCACCATGGCAACTTATCTGGCTGTGAAGTCTCATATACTTTTCTGCCCAGGCTGGCCTGGGACCATCCTGGTCCTCCTCACCTGAGCTCCCCAAGTAGCTAGGATGATGGGCACATGCCACCACGACCAGCTATTGGTGCAGAAAGGGTCTGGCATGTATGTATACCAGACTAGCCTCAAACTGAAATCCTCCTGACCTCAGCCTCCCAAGCCATTGGCACCTGTCTACTGCACCTGGCTAGCAGTCCTATTGTGGTGTTCTGACTAGGTCTCCCATGTCACTCTGGGAATAAGGTGGCACTGAAGAGGCTGCAATGTTCAGGGTGAGTGTTGAAATACTGAGCTGAGGAATGTTTGAAATTCAGTCGTTTCAGTCACTATTTTCTATATGTTTTGGTATAAATAAAATTGGCACATAAAAATATGTGTCAGTATATAAAATGTATGTGGATATATAAGAATGTATATGTAATTACTCTGTATGTTGTGTGTATCTTTTGGAGAAGATATTTTTATAGTCTATTTCAGAAGAAAAAAAAAAGGATGTTTCTAAAAACAACATGAATAGTTGGGGCGCCGGTGGCTCGCGCCTGTAATCCTATCTACTCAGGAAGCTGAGATCTGAGGATCACGGTTCAAAGCCAGCCTAGGCAAGAAAGTCTGTGGGACTCTTATCTCCAATGAACCACTCAGAAAACTGTGGCTCAAGTGGTAGAGTGCTAGCCTTGAGCTGAAGAGCTGAGGGACAGTGCCCAAGCCCAGAGTTCAAGCCCCACGATGAACAACAACAAAAAGAATAAAAAGGCAGATGAGGGTTATGTGGAAATAATCATTTGTTTGCTTATTCTAAAGAATAAAAGAGACAAATCATACCTTGCAGAAGATATCAATTAGAGCAGGCACCGCATTCCTTAATTTCAAAGTTGCCACATGCTCAAATATTTTTAGGATTATCTGTGGGGCAGGCTGATAAAACAAAAAAAAAATGACATTGATTTTAAAGTTTTTCTTGCAGTATAAAGTTTCTCAAGCTTGTTTATGCTGAAAACTACAAATGTTCACTAGGAAGTGTTTAATAGGTACAGAAATTAAACTGCTAGCTTCAAACAAATATAACAAAAAAGCCCCACCTCACTTAAAATGTTAAAAAATGTTTTCTTGCTGGGTGCTGGTGGCTTACACCTATAATATTAGCTACTCAGGAGGCTGAGACCTGAGGACTGCATTTAAATCCAGCCTGGGCAGGAAAGTCCGTGAGACTCTTATCTCCAATAAACCACAAGAAAATTGGAAATGGCGCGGTGGCTCAAGTGGTAGAGCGCTTGCCTTGAGCTGAAGAGCTCAGGGGCAGCGCCCAGGCCCAGAGTTCAAGCCCTACAACTGCCCCCCCCCCCAAAAAAAAAAACAACAAACCAGAAGTGGCTGCTGTAGCTTTAATGGTAGAGTGCTCCCCTTGAGCAAAAGAGAGCTCAGGGACTGTGCCCAGGCCCCAAGTTCAAGCCCCAGGACCAACCGGAAAAAAAACAAACAAGTTTTCTTGTCACTTACCGGTATTTTAACCATTATGCTGAGGTTCACTACCTGAAATACTTCTTTCAATAAACAATGCTTGAGTAAAGACATTAGAAGCTCATTTAAGACTTGTAAATCAAAGTATATACCCGGAGGAAAATTTCTGTAGAATTCCATAAATAAGTTTACTGCAAGTGAAAACACACAGTCATTGCAGCTACAGTATCCGTGTTTCCCAAATTACATGATTTTCCTATACTCAAAGAACGAGTGTAAATTCACCTATTAAAAGCTACCAGCAATATTGGAGCAGTAGCAGCAGTATTTGATGAAAATTAAAGCAAAAGTCAAAATGGCAAACAGATGTTGGAAGTTAACTGAGCAAGCTCAACCGTTAGATTCATACTATTCACAAAAAGTAATAAAATAAAATCCACTGGGTATGGTGGCTCACGCCTGTCATCCTAGCTACTCAGGAGGCCGAGATGTGAGGATTGAGATTCAAAGCCAGTCCCGGCAGGACAGTCCCCATGAGACTCCTATCTCCAATGAACCATAGAAAACTAGAAGTGGAGCTATGGCTCAAAGTGGTTAGAACGCAAGCTGGGCGCTGGTGGCTCACGCCTGTAATCCTAGCTACTCAGGAGGCTGAGATCTGAGGATCTCAGTTCAAAGCCAGCCCGGGCAGGAGAGACCGTGAGACTCCTATCTCCAATAAACCACCAGAAAACCGGAAGTGGCGCTGTCGCTCAAGTGGTAGAGCGCTCGCCTTGAGCTGAAGAGCTGAGGGACAGCGCCCAGGCCCAGAGTTCAAGCCCCATGACCGACAAAAAAAAAAAAAAAAAAGTGGTTAGAACGCTAGCTGTGAGCAAAAGAGCTCAAAAAAAAATCCAAAATGCCAAATACTGATATTTTTTCAGAGTGAGTCCTGGGGAGTCAACCTACCAGGAAGCCAGGGATGGGGGTGGGGGTGTGTGGGTATGTGGGGAGGCTTGTACGCAGCCTGGTCATGCATAAAGAGTCGTACAATTTGGTGACAGGTGCAAGACTACTCTGACGCATGCTCATTTTTCTCTTTTTTAACCCCTAAAACGGTTCAGTAAAAGTTACTTTTGGATTTATTTTTGCAGAGCTGAGGACCAGACTCAAGGGCTTGCATTTGCTCAAGTGCTCTTCCACCGAGCTAGAGCCCCAGCCCCTTGGATTTACTCTTGTATTCATTATTTCTACTAGAAATACTTATCACTAGGCTGGATTACTTGCAAAAGTCAATCACTCATGACAAGGTTCAGTACCACAACTAAAAAGTTCATGTGGCGCATGCCTGAAATGCAGACACTTGGAAGAGAGAAATAGTGGGGCTGCAGTTCAAAGCCAGCAGGGCAAAGAGTTAGCAAGATCCTACTCAAAAACAGGCCAGGTGAGATGGCCATGCCTGTAATCCCGCCCGTGTGGCAAACGCAGCCCAAGGCTGCTTGTGCAAACTTGGCCCCAGGTCCTGTTTGAAAAGCAATAAAGCAGAAAGACAAGGCCATGGTACAAGTGGTAGAGTGTTTGTCTTAGCAAGTGGGAGGTCCTGAGTTCAAACTCCATATTGAATCAATACTAATAATGTTAAAATTTGTAATTCTTAGCAACCTGAATAATACTACATAATAATATTCAACTTGATTATGCAGCTGTCTTATATACTACATTTTCTCCCCCTTCGGTACATACAGATGAATTCTTGCTGCTGTTTTTTCTTTTCTTCACCATTTCTACATAGTTGCCTATTAAAAAGTCGATCAACTGACACCATACAGAGAATGGCTGGCCACTGGTGGCTCACGCCTGTAAGCCTAGCTACTCAGCAGGCTGAGATCTGAGGATTGTGGTTCAATTCAAGCCCAGGCAGAAAAAAAGCCCATGAGATGTTTATCTCCATCTACCTCTTGAGCCATACCTCCAGCCTAGCTTTTTGCTAATTAATTTGAGATGGAGTCTTCTGGACTTTTCCACCCAGGCTGGCTTTGAACTGTGATCCTCAACAAATTTCATGCATGAGCCACCAGAGCCAAGCTATCTTCTGACAGATTAAAAGGTTAATTAACAATTATCTTTTTCTTTTTTCTGTTTTTTTTCTGGTTGTGGGCCTTAAACTCAGGGCCTGAGCACTATCCCTGAGCCTCTCTGTGCACAAGGCTAGCACTCTACCACTTGGGCCACAGTGCCAATCCTGGTTTTTGAGTGGTTAATTAGAGATAAGACACTCATGGGTACTTTTCTGCCTGGGCTGGCTTTGAATTGTGATCCATAGATCTCAGCCTCCTGAGTAGCTAGGATTACAGGCATGAGCCTGTACATATGAGATATGTAAATAAAATTTCAAACTCATGAAAATATTATTGTATAAGTAAGATATAGTGGCGGGTAGATAGCAGTTTTTTAAATTAAAACAGCATGCTTGCCGGGTGCCGGTGGCTTGTGCCTGTAATCCTAGCTACTCAGGAGGCTGAGATCTGAGGATCACGGTTCAAAGCCAGCTTGGGCAGGAAAGTCCGTGAGACTCTTATCCCCAATAAACCACTAGGAAACCAGAAGTGGCACTGTGGCTCAAGGGGTAGAGCGCTTGCCTTGAGCTGAAGAGCGCAGGGACAGCGCCCAGTGTTCAAGCCCCATGACCGACAAAACAACAACAACAAACAAAAATACCCAGCATTATATTTACCTTTTTTTTTTTTTTAGGTCCGGTCGTGGGGCCTGAACTGTGGGCCTGGGTGCTGTCCCTCAGCTCTTCAGCTCAAGGCTAGTGCTCTACCACTTGAGCCACAGTGCCACTTCCAGCTTTTTTCTTTTTGCTTATGGGGTGCTGAGGAATCGAACCCAGGGCCTCAAGCATGCAAGGCTAGCACTCTACCACTGAGCCACCTTTCCAGCCCCATATTTACTCCTTTCTATGGCCAAGAAAGCCACTCTTAGGTAAGGTACTATTTTCATATTTTAAGAGCACTGAATTAAGATTACACACCAGCACATTATGAAAACACTCTTATTGATAAATTAGAAATAATTACTGAATTGTTTCATACCTGCACGCTGCAGCAAGCATATCTCATTGATGCTTATGTATTTCTTAAACACATCCATGCAAACCTATGAAAATTATGAGAGTATTAAATCACCCTTTTTTCAGACTTTTTTTTTGGTCAGTTGTAGGGCTTGAACTCAGGGCCTGGGTGCTGTCCCTGAGCCTCTTTGCACTCCAAGACAGCACTATACCACTTGAGCCACAGCACCACTTCCAGTTTCTAAGTGGCTAATTAGACTTAAGAGTCTCACAGAGACTTTTCTGCCCGGGCTGGCTTTGAACCATGATTCTCAGATCTCAGCCTCTTGAGTAGCTAGTATCACAGGCATGAGCCACTAGTGCCTGGCCTCTTTCAGACTTTTAAAACTGAGTTTAAGGCACTGGGATAAAGCAGTCAATATACAGCCAGATGAGCAATTTGAAATGTGTGTTGAATTCATTATAATTCTTCCTCTAGGTTGTTTAAAAAAAAATCACTCTTTTTCTCCCCATAAACCTCCCTCCCCAACCTGACTCAAGAGCTAGGGTGCTCATTGTTCCTTTCTTTTTTCACTCAAAACTGGCACTCTACCAACTGAGCCACACCGGTACTTCTGGTTTTTGGTAGCTGACTGGAGAAAAAAGTCTCATGGACTTTTCTGCCTGGGCTGGCTTCAAACCACAGTCCTCAGATCTCAGCTTCCTCAGTAGCTAGGATTACAGGAGTCAGACTTGGGTCACTTTTTCTAGTATCACCCAAATGTCCATCAAACAGCAATATTTAGTCACAAAATTTATTGTGATAAACTCACCTAAAGAAATACTATTATTACAGGGAGAAAACCAATAAACAATTACATAAAAAAATGTACAGATGGGGGCTGGGAAGGTGGCTCAGTGGTAGAGCACTTGCCTTGCATGCGTGAGGCCCTGGGTTTGATTCCCCAGCACCACATAAGCAAAAAGAAAAAAGCCGGAAGTGGCGCTGTGGCTCAAGTGGTAGAGCGCTAGCCTTGAGCTGAAGAGCTGAGGGACAGCGCCCAGGCCCAGAGTTCAGGTCCACGACCGGAACCCCCCCCCCCCCCCCCCGCAAAAACAAAAAGTACAGGTGTGTTGCTAAAATACTGAGTAAAAGTAAGCAAGCTGAGCATGGTGATTATAGGCAAGCACCTATAGTCTCAGCTACTCGGGAGGCTGAGACCGAGGACCACAACTTGGGTGACGTAGCAAGACACTTTTAATTTAAAATTAAAATTTAAGCCAAGTGCCTGTCATCCTAGCTACTCAGGAAGCTGAGATCTGAGGACTGAGGTCCAAAGCCAGCCTGGGCAGGAAAGGCCATGAGACTCTGATCGCCAATGAACCACCAGAAAACTGGAAGCGACGCTGTAGCTCAAGTGGTAGAGTTCTCGCCTTGAGCTGAAAAGCACAGGGACAGCGCCCAGGCCCAGAGTTCAAGCCCCATGACCAAAAATAAATAAATAAAAGCAAGAATAGAGTCAGGCACCGGTGGCTCATGCCTATAATCTTAGCTACTCAGGCTAGGATTGGAGACCTGAGGATCATGGTTCAAAGCTAGCTGGAGCAGGAAAGTCCATAAGACTCTGTTCTCCAATTAACTACTAGAAAATTGGAAGTGGAGCTGCAGTTCAAGTGGTAGAGTGCTAGCTTTGACCAAAAGACACTCAGGGGCAGCACCTAGGCCTTAAATTCCAGCCCCACGGCGGGCAAAATAGAGGCGAAAAAGCCAGGCACAAAAGCATACATATTTTACAAGTCCATTTATGTCAAGTACAAAACTGGGCAAAACTTACCTATGTATCAGAAGAAAATCACAACACATGCGTGACTGAGACAGTCAGACAACTTACACTTCAAAGGCTCTGTCTGGCTTACCTTTTCATCCTCCTGTTCAGGAACATGAGCGAACTTACACTGTGATCGTTCACAACCACGCAAGGTGTTAAAATGAAATTTGCAGTATCTGTGGGGCATCATCAGCCCTAGGGGTTTCTGGAACACCTGGACAAGTAGAAAAACTCCCTCTGTTAACTGGAGAACATGGTCAAGTAAGAAAGCATTTGAAACACACATATTTGATATACAGATATATAAATATACAATTAATATATATAATACGGATTATATAATGTTATGAAAGCTTATATGCTCATCCAGTTTCTGCTTCTGACTCGACTTTAACGAAAATTTAATTTGATTATAATATACAATTCTCTTTAGCCTTTGTGATTAATGGGAAAAGGCATTACACATCGTGCAGCAAACTTTTCCATACACTTGGTTTATTCTGCCAGCTGTCTTTTCAGCAGCAGAAATTACGCATCCTGTGTTTTCTCTTTTGGATATTGTTTTCAACTCCTTTGGTTATTTGTGAGTATCATTGCTTACTTTTTGCTTCCTACCAATTATCCCCATTTCAAAACCTTTATAGCTGGGCACTGGTGGCTCCCGCCTGTCATCCTAGCTACTCAGGAGGCTGAGATTTGAGGATAGTGGTTCAAAGCCAGCCCGGGCAGGAAAATCTGTGAGACTCTTATCTCCAATAAACCACTAGAAAACCAGAAGTGGTTCTGTGGCTCAAGAGGTAGAGCGCTAGCCTTGAGCTGAAGAGTGCAGGGACAGTGCCCAAACCCAGAGTTCAAGCACCACGACCGACAAAAAAAAAAAAAAAAACCTTTATGTCTGGAAGTAGTTAAAAAAAAAAAATAGGAAAGCCAGGCACTGGATCTCAGGCCTGTAATCTATCTTCTCCCGAGATGGAGATCTGAGGTTTCAATTTCAAAGCCAGCCTGGGCAGGAAAGTCTGTAAGACTCTTAACTCTAATTAACTACCAGAAAACCGCAAGTGGAGCTGTGGCTCAAGGGATAGTGTCAGCCTTGAGCAGAAAAAGGGATAGTGCCTAGCTAGGTGCTGAGCGCAAGCCCAGTGTCAACAAGCCCCAGTATCAACACACACACAAAATGGAGAAATACCCCCAGAGGAACCCAAAGTATGGGCTGTAAATTGACTCTACCATTTGAGCCACCCCCAACCCTTTTGATTTTTTTTTTTTTTGGTCGTTCTTGGGGCTTGAACTCTGGGCCTGGGTGCTGACCCCTCAGCTTTTCAGCTCAAGGCTAGCGCTCTACCTCTTGAGCCACAGCACCACTTCTGGTTTTCTGAGTGGTTTACTGGAGATGAGAGTCTCACAGACTTTCCTGCCCGGGCTGGCTTTGAACCATGATCCTCAGATCTCAGCTTCCTGAGTAGCTAGGATTATAGGTATGAGCCACCGATGCCCAGCTCATATTTTTTTGTGTTTCTGAGACAGGTTCTCCTTAACTTCACCCGGGCTAGCTTCATACTCAAGATCCTCTTGCTTCTGCCTTCTGAGTGCATTGGATTACAGGCACAGACCCCCTAGGATCAGCTCAGATAATTTCCTGTGGGGGAGAACTTACCCCCATATTTTTTTCTCTCTTAAATATTTCACAAGCATCAGGACTCTGCAGCTGCGGGACAGGATGTCTTCCTGGAAATCTGAAATCTAGAAGAAGTGATTTAGAATGGCATTACATAGCAGTGTGTTCCTACTTACTTCCTTTCTAACAATCTGTTTTAAAGTTTCCCGTTGGAATATTCATATTCAGCTTACAGACTGTATTACCATGTGTGTTACTATGAAACACATAATGATTTACATCTTGGACACCTGGAATTTAAGCTCTGAGCTTAAATTTTTTAAGTTCACTCTAGGCTGCAGAAAACCTTCCAAAAAGTCTTACAGAGTTGCTCTGAGCAATGCATTCAAATAAATCATCTCTAAGTTAGTCAAATACTGTAAATGATTTTTTATTTTTGTGGTTCTAGTGCTGGGGCTTGAACTCTGTACCTGGGCACTGTCCCTGATCTTTTTGTTTTTTTTGGGTCCGGTTGTAGGGCCTGAACTCTGGGTCTGGCCGCTGTCCCTCAGCTCTTCAGCTCAAGGCTAGCGCTCTACCACTTGAGCCACAGCGCCACTTCCGGCTTTTTTGCTTATGTGGTGCTGAGGAATCGAACCCAGGGCCTCATGCATGCAAGGCAAGCGCTCTACCACTGAGCCACCTTCCCAGCCCTGTCCCTGATCTTTTGTGCTCAAAGACTAGTGCTCTAAACTTGGCTTTTTGGTAGTTAATTGAAAATAAATGTCTCACAGACTTCCTGCCGAGACTGGCTTTGAACTGTGATCCTTACATCTCAGCCTTCTGAGTAGCTGGGATTACAGGTGTGAACCACTGGTACCTGGTTTGTACACAAGCTTTCTTTTTTCTTTTTTGTTAGTCATGAGGCTTGAACTCTGGGCCTGGGTACTGTCCCTCAGCTCTTCAGCTCAAGGTAAGCACTCTACCACTTGAGCTACAGCACCACTTCCAGTTTTCTAGTGGTTTACTGGAGATAGGAGTCTCACGGTCTTTCCTGCCCAGGCTAACTTTGAACTGCGATCCTCCTCCGATCTCAGCCTCCTGAGTAGCTAGGATTACAGGTGTCAGCCACCGTCGCCTGGCTATACACAAGCTTTCTAAAGAAGGAATACTAACAAATCCAGGTGCTACAGGCTCAACTGGCGCCCCTGAAAAATACCCGTATTGACCCTATTGTGACTGTATAAACAGGGCCTCTAGAAGTAACAGTCTAAAAGTAGTTCTAAGGGTAGGAGCTCTTAAAGAACGAATACCTACCTAGAAAGCACAAAGCCCTGAGTTCACATCTCAGTATTACCAAATACACACACTCATACATACATACACACACAGACATACAGATATACAAAAAACTGGCCCAGTGCTGGTGGCTCACACCTTTCATTTAACCACTCAGGAGGCTGAGAACAGGAGGATTACAGTTCAAGGCCAGCCTGTGCAGGAGTTTACAGGACTTCTTTTCAACCCCTTTCTAGGCATGTTCTTGTCAAGTCTAAAAACACAAAACAAAAAACACCAACCCAACCCACTCCGTGCATACACCAAGTAAAGGGTACGTGAACACAGTAAAAGGATAGTTTCTGTGAACCACACACGCTAAGCCAGCCAGGGCCTGGACTTCCAGCCTCCAGGGACAGGAGAAAAACAACTTTTCTTACTTAAGGTCCCCAGCCTGTGGTGTTTTGCTATCTAGCAGCCTGAACTGATTAATATAGACTAATTCAGTTAATCCATTTGAATCACTTCCTCCTTACATGTGACTTCATTTTGAAAAAAGAAAACAACCAAGAAATAGGACATTCAAAATATTGTTTTCTAGAGATAACATGAAAAAATAGGTGTTCATTATTTTTTTTTATCCGCAGTAGTATCCAGATATTATCTGCAACAGGCTAATGTGCTGTTTCGTAGTCACTGGACTCATGAGAACTGAAAGGTTTTAGTGGTCTTGAAGCCAAGGATCCCAACAGCCAGCAGTGAATCACAGAAGAAGCCAGGCACCAGGGGCTCATGCCTGTAATCCCAGCTACTCAGGAGGCTGAGATCTGAGGATCAAGGCTCAAAGCCAGCCTGGGCAGCAAAGTCCACGAGACTCCTCTCTCCAATGGACCACTAGAAAATAGAAAGTGGCACTGTGGCTCAAAGTGACAGAGTGCTAGCCTTGAGCAAAAAGAGCTCAGGGACAGCGCCCAGGCCCTGAGTTCAAGCCCCATGACTAACAAAGAAAAAAAGGTAGGTGGATGATATATGAAATGATTACAATTAAAGCATAAATTAATGCTAAAGCATTAGGATTATATATATTAAAAAACTTCTCAACACAATTTTTTTTTTGTTAGTCCTGGGGCTTGAACTCAGGGCCTGGCCACTGTCCCTGAGCTTTTTTTGCTCAAGGCTAGTGCTCTACCACTTGAGCCACAGTGCCACCTCCAAGTTTTTCTGTTTATGTGGTACTGAGGAATCAAACTCAGGGCTTCATGGATGCTAGCAAGCACTCTACCACTAAACTACATTCCCAGACCCTCAAGACAAATCTTTTTTTTTTGTTGTTATTGTTGTGTTTATTTGCCAGTCCCTGGGGCTTGAACTCAGGGCCTGAGCATTGTCCTTAGGGCTCTCTGTGCTTAACACAAGTGCTCTACCACTTGAGACACAGTGCCACTTCCAGCCTTTTCTGTTTATGTGGTGCTGAGGAATCAAACCCAGTTCCTCATGCATGCAAGGCAAGCACTCTAACTAAGCCACATTCCTAGCCCTCAACACAAATCTTAAACTCACAGATATATCCAATTAAAAAAGAACTATTTTAGGTATTTCCTGTAATATCACTGTCACATAAATAGTTATTCCAGAAACTATACCTTTAATAGTACTAAGGTACACAAATCTTCTAGTTTTATATATACATATATATTTATATTCCATACTGATTTTTTTGTCTTTATTATTTTTCCAATACTGAGGCTTGAACTCAGGGCCTGGGCATGGTCTTGTAGCTTTTACTGCTCAAGACTAATGCTCTTAGCACTTAAGCCACACCTCTATTTATAGCTTTTTGCTAGAGATAAAAGTCTCTGGCTGGTTTCAAACTGTGATCCTCAAAGCTCAGCTTCCTGAGGAGCTAGGATGACAGGTGAGAGCCACTGGTGCCCAACTTATCTTTATTGTTTATTATTTTTCTGAAAACATCTCCTGTACAGTTTCTGTAATAGTAAAAGCCAACAGCATTTCCTAAGAAGGCAAGCATTAGTGGGGCACTGGTGGCTCACACCACCAATTCTGGCTGATACTCAGGAGGCTGAGATCTGAGGATTGCAGTTTAAAGTCAGCCTGGGAAGGAAAATCCATGAGACTCTTATCTCCAATGAACCACCAGAAAACCGAAAGTGGTGCTGTGGCTCAAAGTGGTAGAGCATTAGCCTTGAGCAAAAAGAGCTCAGGGACAGTGCTCAGGCCCTGAGTTCAAGCCCCACCACCGAGAAAAGGGAGGGGGCGGGGGGGGGGGAGAAAAAAAGACAAGCATTACCATTCATCCAGAGCTTTGGAACTTTATCCTCCTTATGCCCACTGTGAGTCAGAGGCCTGGGGCTCAGGAGTGCTAATTGACCTTCAGCCATCACCATCTCTGCATTTCTAGAATCTTTGCTTTATGACCAGAAAACACCACCAACAAGAACCAAAAAAAAAAAGAGTTTTAATTTTTGAGAATATTATTCTGAAGTATTTTAAAAATAAAAACTGAAATAGTTTACCTTTAAAGATACTGAAGTCTCTGGCTGCTGGTGGCTCACGCCTGTCATCCTAGCTACTCAGGAGACTGAGATCTGAGGATCGAGGTTTGAAGCCAGCACCGGCAGAAAAAGTCCCCATGAGACTTTTTATCTCCAATTAATCACTCAAAAACCAGAAGTGGGGCTGTGGCTCAAAGTAGTAGAGTGCTAGCCTTGAGCAAAAAAAGAGCTCAGGGACAGAGCCCAGGCCTCCAGTTCAAGCCTCACGACCAACAAAATAAATAAATAAAAAATAAAAATAAAGCCGGGCGCTGGTGTCTCATGTCTCTAATCCTAGCTACTCAGGAGGCTCTGATCTGAGGATCATCATTCAAAGCCAGCCTGAGCAGGAAAGTCTGTAAGACTCTTAGCTCCAACAAACCACCAGAAACTGAAAGTGGCACTGTGGCTCAAGTGGTAGAGCGCTCACCTTGAGCTGAAGAGCTCCAGGCCCAGAGTTCAAGCTCTATGAGCGACAACAAAAATAAAATAAAAATAAATATTTGTCATATTTGACACATCTAATACTCGGTAGATGCCATCTGGCATAGTATACCATATACGTTATGATACTGCCCTATTTTTAACAGAACATTCCTGTCTTTTGAATAGAAGACCAACATTTATGAAGTAGTTGGTTGGGGTAGAGACAAGAATGGGGAGATAGGGTTAAGTTGCAGGACAGTGTAGGCCACAGGGCAAGACCTTGTCTTAAAAAAAACAAACAAACCCAGAAACAAAATACTAGAGCAAAAAATATAAATGGAGTCTTGCTATGCTGTCCAGCTTGGCCTTGAACTCCAAGCTCCCTTCCTCAACTTCCCGAGTAGCTGAGAGTACGGGTGAAAACCACTCACCATGCCCAAGTTCAAAATGTTTGTGATTATCCAGACAAAAGGTTCCACGAGGAACCAGAAAAGGCTATTTGAATTATTCTACAGATGGCGAAATTCCCAAAATCATTCTTAAGTTTTATTTACTTTTAATTTTGGTGCCAGTACTGAGACTTGAACTCAGAGCCTAGGTGCTGTCTGTTAGCTTTTTTGCTCAAGACTGGTGCTCTACCACGTGCCAGACCTTCACTTCTGGTTTGTTGCTGGATAATGGGAAATAAGAATGCCTTGGACATTTCTGCTTGGGCTGGCTTTGAACCTTGATCATCAAAACTATTTCCAGAATAGCTGATTTATTTTTGTCAGTCATGAGGCTTGAACTCTGGGCCTGGGCACTGTCCCTGAGCTCTTTTTGTTCAAGGCTAGTGCTCTACCACTTTGAGTTACAGCACTACTTGGAGCTAAGAGTCTCATGAACTTTCCTGCCCCAACTGCCTTCAAACTATGATCCACAGATCTCAGCCTCCTAAGTAGATAGGATTACAGGCATGAGACACCAGGGTCCAGCTTCTTTTAAGTTGTGAATTGCATGCTCTTCTTACTCTTTCCTATTCCATCCTGCGTGGCAGGTGAATTACCCTATTTAGTATCCATTTGGCATGAAGTTGGCCACTCAGCAGCCACTTCTGGTATTAGATCATCTGTCCTGGTTTTATTCAAGCATCTATTACAAAACGGCCTGACTGGCATCACAATGTTTACAAATCTCGCTTCCCTTACATCACCCCAAGCAGTGTGAAAACAATCCAGTTACTCCTCATTCACATACCTTTTCCTGCAGTATCCTGTTGTGTTCTATTTATTACTTTTTGGCTACTCATCTCTTACTATGCCTAAGTTAGTTATGAATGAGATCTTACTGTAGATATGCATGCAAAGGAGGAAGTATACTATAGACAGAGGTTGGTACTATGTGTAGTCTCAGACACCACTGCAGGTTTTAGAATGTTGTGTCCTGTGGATAAAAAGGGACTACTGTATAAATTAAGTCTTAAGATGACTTTATAGGATAACCCTACACATTCTATGGAGAGCTTTCTCTGAAGAATCGCACTGAAAATATTGTTGCTAGGTGTTGGTGGCTCACGCCTGTCAGCTACTCAGGAAGCTGAGATCTGAGGATCATGATTCTAAGCCAGCCCAGGCAGGAAAGTCCGTGAGACTCACCTCCAACAAACAAGCCTTATAAGTGACTATTTTAAAGTGATATGTTTAGAAATGTTACAGACCTTTTGAAAACTTCATAATCAGTTTCTTTTTCTTCTTTAATAGTTGCCTTCTCTGAAACTCTACACTGTGAAGAGAGTACAGTTAAGTAAGTACAAGTGAATGTCTCTGTATCACACTTTTTTTTTTTTTTTTTGGTCAGTAGTGGGGCTTGAACTCTGGGCCTGGGCGCTGTCCCTCAGCTCTTCAGCTCAAGGCGCGCGCTCTACCACTTGAGCTACAGCGCCACTTCCGGTTTTCTGGTGGTTTATTGGAGATAAGAGTCTCACGGTCTCTCCTGCCCGGGCTGGCTTTGAACCGCGATCCTCAGATCTCAGCCTCCTGAGTAGCTAGGATTACAGGCGTGAGCCACCAGCGCCCGGCTTTGTATCACACTTTAAACTATGAGGCCAACCTGATTTATTAGAGTGTTGCCAGATTATGGCCAACTCTAAAAATAACTCTAACCTATATAAATTTAAATGACTAATGACTTAAAATAATTTCATGGCTGAAGACAAAAAGCAATGTAAACTAACACACACCCCAGCTTTGATATATTTTACATGAGTTATTTATTATAAGCAATTAAACTTATTTCTTTTTATTCAGAAAAGGAATCGAATCATTTTTACTTATTTATTTTTTTGGTTGGTCATGGGGCTTGAACTCTGGGCCTGGGCACTGTCCCTCAGCTCTTCAGCTCAAGGCAAGCACTATACCACTTGAGCCACAATGCCATTTCCAGTTTCCTGGTGGTTAATTGGAGGTAAGAATCTCATGGACTTCATGCCCAGTATGGCTTTGAACCAGGATCCTCAGATCTCAGCCTCCTGAGTAGCTAGGATTACAGGCATGAGCCATGGGCGCCAACTATTTTTATTTCTTTTTTTTTTTTGGTGGGTCATGGGGCTTGAACTCTGGGCCTGAGTGCTGTCCCTCAACTCTTCAGCTCAAGGCTAGCGCTCTACCACTTGAGTACAGCGCCACTTCCTATTTTTATTTTTAGAGTGGCATGAACACAATAAAATTAACTCTTATTAGGCAACATGTTTTTAAGCATAGTTATATAAAATATTTATAGAAATATGAAATAAAAAATATAAAATGAAAACTAAAAGTCATCTGCAAAATCAGCAAGCAAGACAAAAGTTTAAAAACCTCATCAACTCGTGAGTCTGGGGAGAAAATGGCATCTCACCAATGTAGTTGGAAGTATAAATGAAATTAATCTCTATAAAGGGCAATTTGACAATTCTAGGAATTAATCCAAAGATTTTTGCACATATGCAAAATGCCTTATGCTCAGGGACATATGTAATACAGCAATATTTAAATAGCAAAAAAAAAGTTACACAAACCAAATGTCCATCTATAGTGGAACTTACTAAACGAAGTTTATATTGTCATAGCTATTTATACAACTATACAAACATGACATCATTTTGGACAATGAAAAGAAAAAAATTCATCATATAGTAGGTTAAAAAAAAATGGTTTGCGTTGGGTGCTGGTGGCTCATGCCTGTTATCCTAGCTACATAGGAGGCTGAGATCTGAGGATTGCAGTTCAAAGCCAGCTCAGGCAGGAAACTCTGTTAAGACTCTTAACTCCCATAAGCCACTCAGAAAATGGGAAGTGGCACTGTGGCTCAAGTGGCAGAGCGCTTGCCTTGAGCTGAAGAGCTGAGGGACAGCGCCCAGGCCCAGAGTTCAAACCCCATGACCTATCAAAAAAAAAAAAAGAGAGAGAGAGATGCAAACATTTTGAACTGGGTGGAGATAAAAAGAGAAAGGAGCAAGTGAACCAGTTCTAAGCTCCAACTTTTGTTATGAAGACAGTACAATCATGTCTACATTCCAACTTTTTTTTATGAAGACAATAAAATGAGGTCGAATTCAAAATAAAACAAAAAACCCCGTAGAATTGAAGGCAAGATCAAATAATATTCAGTATTTCATGTTTCATGAGGCAGGGAAGAATGCCTAACATTTTCCTTAGGAAGATTTACAGAGTAATTAGCATGAATTTCAGTGGCTGAAGATATAATCACAGGGTACATCCTGTTTCTCCCAGATTAGGGAAACACTGGGTTTATGCAAAGTGTCAGGAGACACATCCCCTGGCCAGAGCAATATAATTGTTTTATTCAATAATAAGTAGGTATGTTTGCCACCTGACAGCAGTGTGTAGCTGAATTCCTGTTACTATTTAAGACTTAAGAAATAAAAGAGTGCAGACGATCTCCTAGTACCTTTTCGTCCATGTCTGACCCTTTCATTTGTTCACTGAGGTCTCCCAATTTGTCATTCTCAACAGCCTCGCGAGTTACTTCAATGGAAACATCTGCCCCTTTGGCATCACATTTTATCTCATTTGCTGAAAAGACATAATATTCAACTAGAGCATCTTTACGCAAAATAAGCAAGTTATTCAGAGACTCTTCTAAAAGGTGACTTTGCAGGTTCTGCCAAGCCTTACTACCAAAATAATGCTGCTACATGGTATGAAAAGAATTGATAACCAGGTGCCAGTGGCTCACGTCTGTCATCCTAGCTACTCAGGAGAGCTTAGATATGAGGATCACAGTTCAAAGCCAGCCCAGGCAGGAATGTCTGTGAGACTCTTGCCTTCAATTAACTACCCCTCCCCCCAAAAAAAAGCCCAAAGTGGAGATGTGGCTCAAGTGGTAGAGTGCTAGCCTTGAGTACAAAAGCTAGAGACAGTGCCCAGACCCTGAGTTTAAGTTCTAGGACTGGATCTCACACACACACACACACACACACACACACACACACACACACACTCCATAGTAGATATTTAAGAATCTTATGTGTAGTTTATATATATAAAGTCAGTTGGGGGTCTTGAACTCAGGGCCTGGGCAATGTCCCAGAGCCCTTTGGGCTCAAGGCTAGCGGTCTACCACTTTGAGCCTGGCTCCATTTTCAGTTTTCTGGTGGTTCACTGGAGATAAGAGTCTCACAGCCTTTCCTACAAAGGCTGGATTTGAACTGTGATCTTCAGATCTCAGCCTCCTGAGTAGCTAGGATTACAGGTGTGAGCCACAAGTGCCTGGCATTAAAAATATTTTTAAAGCTTGAAAGTTAAAGCAAAACTAATGTTCACATTGTTAAAATTCTATAAAGATTTACATATTTTATGCTTATGATTTGTTGTTTATTATAATTTTTTTTAATGCCAGCCTTGGGGTTTGAATTCTGGGTCTGGGTGCTGTCTCTGAGCTTTTTTGCTCCAGGCTAACTCTGAAGCCAGAACTCCACTTTTAGCTTTTTTGGGTACTTAATTGATGATAAGAATCTCACAGACTTTCCTGCCCAAGATGGCTGTGAATAATGATCCTCAGATTTCAGCCTCTAGAGTAGCTAGGATTACAGGCACGGGCCACCAATGTCTGGCTATTATACATTTTTCATGACTCAGAATTGAAAAGGTGATAAATTTGAAACACATTTCAATTTCAAGATTGTAAAAATTGCTGAGGTCAGTTACCTACCTTCTTTAAAGCATACAAAGTTATATATTAGACAAACGGAAAAGCTCTCAAAAATCAAATCTGTGAAAATGGACAAACAGCAAATGCGGTGAATAGGGTAAACTGTCGATGTGCACATGGACTTTAAATGAAAAGCTTCATATTCTCTAATGAATTCATCTTTATGAGGCTATAATGGGAACATGTAGATATTTCATTACTGCTAGTTCTGAAAATATCCAATTTTACCTTTTGACAAAGCAACACAGGTCTCTGACTTCGTCAATCCAGGGTCCAATACAGGAAGCTCTCTATCAGGAAACAAACACAGCTCAAACATCGTAACAGTCTCTGAAAACCATCTACTTCTCTTTAAATCCTGTTCAACACTAGCTTTGTGTGTGTGCTAGTCCTGGGGCTTGACCTCTGGGCCTGGGCACTATCTCTCAGCTCTTCAGCTCAAGGTGAGCACTCTACCACTTGAGCCACAGCTCCACTTCTGGTTTTCTGGTGCTTCACTGGAGATGAGAGTCTCACGGACTTTCCTGCCTGGGCTGGCTTTGAACTGTGATCCTTAGATCTCAGCCTCCTGAGTAGCTAGGATGACAGCCACCAATGCCTGGCTTCCAACACTAGCTTTTGTGGTTAATGGCATCCTCATTTCCTCCAGGGCGGGGTTAGTATTCTGGGGCCCAGTGTCTAGCTCCTCTGTAGACCTCACACTTGGTTTTTAGCCTAGTCACGGGGTCAGGGAGTCCTGCCACTCCATGTAAGTTCCTTCGAAAGGATGTGACATGATGCACCAAGCATTTCAACAAGTTGTAAAGCATTACACCAACAAGAGTGTTCCAGCTTCTGCTTTCACATGTGTGTGTGTGTCTCACTGGCAAAGTCAAAGGAAGGCAGACTGGAACAGTTTGTGTTTACTTTTTTGTTGGTTTGCTAGTTATTGTGTGGTCTCATAAGACAGACTATAATCTGAAAGTTAAGGTGGCTGGGCGCCAGTGGCTCATGCCTTAAACCCTAGCTACTCAGGAGGCTGAGCTGTGAGAATAGTGGTTCAAAGCCAGCCAGGGCAGAAAAGTCCCCATGAGACTCTTATCTCCAATGAACCACTCAAAAACCAGAAGTGGCACTGTGGGTCAAGTGGTAGAGTGCTAGCCTGGAGCACAAAAAGGCTCAGGGACAGCACCCAGGCCCTGAGTTCAAGCCCCAAACCACACACACACACACAAAAGCTAAGGTAACAGAGATCAGAGTTAGACCAACCTGCATTCAGATACTCTTCTATTACTTACTGTGTCAACTGGGACAAATAGGACTTCTTTGTTTAGTCGTAACTATAAAATGAGAATAACACCTACTCATAGGTTGAGGACTAAGCATTTTTATATCCAACAGGCTCAACAAATGAAAACCATGTATATAGGAGAAACTCAAATTCAAATGATTACCAACCATTCCATTTTTGCAAATTTAGCAATTTTAGCTACACAGGAGTCTGAGATCTAAGGATTGTGGTTCAAAGCCAGCCCAGGAAAGAAAGTCTGTGAGACTCTTATTTCCAATCAACTAGCATAAAGCTGGAAGTGGAGCTATGGCTCAAGTGGTAGAGCGCCAACCCCTAGTTCAAATGCTAAATAAAGCACAGCACTCAGGTCCTGAGTTCAAGTCCCAGTATTAGCACGTGTGTGTGTGTCTGTGTGTGTGCGTGTGCAGACACACATAAATGTAGTATGTGTTCTCCGTATTCCAAAGGAGACTTTTTGTGTGTGCGTGCAACTCCTGAGGCTTGAACTTAGGAACACTGGGATGCTGTCTCTGACCATTTTTTTTGCTCAAGGCTAATGCTCTACCACTTGAGCCACACCTCTATGTGTGACTCTTTGGTGGTTAACTAGAGTTAAGAATCTTATGGACTTCCTGCCCTTGATGGCTTCAAACTACAATACTCAGATCTCAGCCTCCTGAGTAGGCAGAAACCTTAAAAAAAAAAAAAACTCCTTCAATAATGTCTTTTCCTTTTGGGGGGAAAAAATTCAAGGCTTCCTACTTAGTAGGCAGGTGCTTGACCACGTGCGCCGTACTCTCAGCTTCAACAGATTACTTTATGGTTTGATAGGAAGTGTCTGACAAAAGCCTCAGGTTTTGAAGACTTGGTCCTCAGCTGGTAGAGCCATTCACTGAGAAGTGATTAGTGCATGATAGCTCTGGTCTAATTCATGATTGGATCCACTGATGAATTCATAACCTTATGTCATGATGGAGAAGGGGTGGGAAATGAGGAAGTGAGCCTGGCTGGAGTAAAGTAGGTCACTTGAGGTGTATCCTTGCCCCAGGCCTCCTTCCGGTTTTTCTCTCTCTGCTTTCTGGCTGCGCAGAGGTGAGCAGCCTCCACTATCACAAGCAGATGTCACCTTATTTTGCCTTGCCTCTGGCTCCGCGTAGTAAAGCCAGCTGATTTCAGAATGAAACCTCTCCAATTGTGCATCAAAAGAAGTCCTTCTTCCTTTAATCAACAGTTTCTCCAAGGTATCCATCGCAGAGATTAAAACAGCAACAACAACAAAACCAAACCAGGCTAAAACAAGCTCTCACAGAGCTTCCCCTTTGGTATGCTAAAACTCCTTTCAATTATCCTTTGATTTAATCCTCACAACCTTGGGGGAAGTACTTTCTCTGCTCACAGATTAAGGTTAAATAATTTGCCTAAAATGTTTACTTGGCAAGCTGAGCAACTGTGGGTGACGCCTGTAATCCTACCTACTCAGGGGGCTGAGATCTGAGGATTGCAGGTCAATGCCAGCCCGGACAGGAAAGTCTACAAGACTCTTACCTCCAATGAACCACCAGAAAACTGAAGTAGAACTGTAGATCGAAAGTGGTAGAGCTCTAGATATGGGCGAAAGAGCTCAGGGACAGTGCCCAGGACCCAAATTCAAGCTGTACAACCAATTTCAAACAAAGTTTATGTGGCTCTTCAGTTGTAATGAGAAGATTCCAAAACCTAGATTCAAACAATACTGATAAAGTACTAAACTACTAGATTTATCATCAAGATAAGCTCAGATCCAGACTCTAGTACTGAAGTTTGGCCTTGGAAAAAAAATGACTATTTGACATTTTCTTTTTTCCTATCTGTACTATCGACACATTTACCTACCTCAGTTGAAAATGTCATTTTTACCTTTCCATTTGGGACACAGAAACACTTATCTGAGGAAGAGCCCTAAGTTTCTGAAGCATAAATTTAAGTCCTGCACCACTGAATCTTAGTGGGAAGTTTCTTTTTTTTTTTTTCTTTTGAACTGCTCATAAGATATTTCAGAAATTATTATAATGTAGAAATAAAAACAAGAGCTTGAAGAATTGTAAAAGTTGAACAAAACATGCTATTAAATGAATTTCATACCAACCAGAATAGATGAAATTCCTAAGCAAGAAAATTCCTACTTTGCTCCATTAAAGTTATGTTAGGCAAAGCAGCCCTATAGGGGGAGGATAAAATGATCATTTAAAACAATCACCTTCATTGGGCGCTGTTGGCTCACACCTGTAATCCTAACTACTCAGGAGGCATCTGGGGATCACAGTTCAAACCTAGCCCGGGCAGGAAAATCCATGAGACTCTTGATCTCCAATTATCCACCAAAATAAAGTCAGAAGTAGAGCTATGGCTCAAGTGGTAGAGCACTAGCCTTGAGCGAAAAAGCTTACAGACAGCACCAAAGCTCTGAGTTCAAGTCCCAGGACTAACAAAACAATAATAGAAAAACAAAATTCTTTAAAAATCACCTTAAAAAAAATGAAAACTTTCGTGCTGTTTTCCAGTAAAAATTAACTTTCGATTCTACTTTTAAGTCTAAATTGTAAAGATGTCCAAAGGGAAAGTAAAGTAAATGTCCAAGACTTCTCTGTCCCCTGTAAAGTGATTTTTTTTTTTTTTTTTTGCCAGTCTTGGGGCTTGAACTTAGGATCTGGGCACTGTCCCTGAGCTTTTCTGTTCAAGGCTAGTGCTCTACCACTTGAACCACAGCGCCACTTCTGGCTTTTTCTGTGTATGTGGTACTGAGGAATCAAACCCAAGGCTTCATGCATGTTGTACATGCACTCTACCACTAGGCTACATTCCCAGCCTAAGTGAAATTTTTTTAATGTAACATGCAAACAATAGAAAATGAGTTAAAGCCAGGCACTGGTGGCTCACGCCTGACATCCTAGCTACTCAAGAGGCTCAGATCTGGAGATTCAAAGCCAGCCTAGGCAGGAAAGTCTGTGAGATTCATATCTCCAATGAACTATTAGAAAATTGGAATTTGGAGCTGTGGCTCAAAGTGGTAGAGTGCTATCCCTGAGCAAAAGAGCTGAGAGGCAGCACCCCGGCCCTGAGTTCAAGCCCGACAGATGACAAAAAGGGTTAAAATACACAGCAATAATCTTTGTAACTTGGCTAAAAGTTTATCTGCATATTTATAATAATGAACCTATGAAACAAACCCAACTGACACTTGAAAGAAGCAGTCTCTAATTTAAAAAGCAGTTCTAGGGCTGGGAAATGTGGCTTGGTGGTAGAGTGCTTGCCTAGCATGCATGAAGCCCTAGGTTCCATTCCTTAGTACCATGTAAGCAGAAAAAAAACAGAAGTCAGGCTGTGGCTCAAGTGGTAGAGTGCTAGCCTAGAGTAAAAGAGCTGAGGGACAGCACCCAGGCCTTGAGTTCAAGCTATTCCACAAATCACTTGGGTTCTGAAGGCTATGTTTTGTTCTGTTACACACACGCATATGTATTTATGTCTATATATATATGTATGTATATACACATACATACACGTGTGTTGAGCATAGTTCTGGTTTCAGCAGTATGTTTACTATATAAATACATGTAATAAAGAACTAGATTAAAAATAACAGAGCTCCAGTAATAGCTGGATCAACAAGTGATTTTTTTTGTCAGTCAGGGGACTTGAACTCTGGGCCTGGGTGCTGTCCCTCAGCTCTTATGCTCAAGGCTAATGCTCTACCTCTTGAGCCACAGCACCAGTTCTGGTTTTCTAGTGGTTTACTGGAGATAAAGAGTCTCACAAACTTTCCTGTCCAGGCTGGCTTTGAACCGAGTTCCTCAGATCTCAGCCTCCTGAGTAGCTAGTATTACAGGTGTGAGCCACCAGCGCCCGGCTCAAGTGATTTTTAACTTAAGGTTATAGTGATTTTGAAACCCCAACAATCATCTGTCCAAAAGACATGCGTACCTCAGTTCACTTGGTTTTCTCTCTGGAAGTTCCACATGCTTGGAGTCTGATTGTTGTTCTTCAGCAACTTTGGGTTCCTGGCTTACTTTGGGGACCTCTGAAGCAAATGAGAGGTCCCCTTCATTGGAGACTCCAAAGAGGTCTGGGTCATCTTGAATGACATCAATTAAGAGGACATCGTCTTCATATGCTTTCAAAATGTCTGGAAATCCCACTTTGTCTGAAATGTTTTTAGTTGTTTTCCTACCACTAACTTTAGTGGCTATTGGCTCGAAGGTCACTTGTTTCTTAGAGCAGAATGAACTAGCTTCTCTACACCCAGGATCGCATGAAAAGGTATTCTTTTCAATGGTGAGAGAAACAGGTTCCTTAGGAGGAACAATATTGCCTGCTTCAGAGATGTGCTTGGGTGGTTTATGATTATCACCTTTCTTTGGAAAGCTTGGAGGAATACTACAAGAATTCTTATTGTAGAGCAAGTTTGAACAAGCTGGCCCTGGAGCCCCACTTGTTTGTGTGCTCAAAGGTGCTAAAGTTGCTGTGGAGATGTTTTCTTTATTCCTATTCTGCCTTGTCTCTGTTCCAGACAGATTGTCCAGCAGTTCCAGGGGACTGTAAGCCTCTCTCTCTGATGTCTTGGCATTGACTTCTTTGCTTCTGCCTCTCTTATTCTTCAGTAAAGGAATTTTAAAATTGGTCAGCCGTCCGGTGTTTAATATTTTCACCAGGTCCGGAATTACAAGCGTTTGCTTAGCAATGCAGGCTTTTCGATGAAAACTTTTGCTGGTAGAATGACTGGCTTCCTGGCCCTCCTGGGAGGTGCCAGTCACAGTAGGTTTCGTTAAATTTCCCCTCTCCTTTTTCTTATTTCCTGTGGAGCTTTGAGTCCCGGTAGGTAACTGAGGGTCTTCAGTTGTACTAGAAACCACCTCTGACCCATTTCTGCCACTTGGTTCCTCCGACTTGATCTTTTTATCACTGACCCCAGGGTCCTTGGTAACTTCTAGGACAGGTTCTTCCGCTGAAACCGCTGGAACCCAAGCCAGGCAATCTAAAGGAGAATCTGATTTTTCTTTACTTGGGGGCTCTGTGTTGTTTTCTGTTGAGGAACTTTCTAACAATGATGGGGAGTCAGTGAATGGAGTTTGCCTTGTGTAATGTTTAAGGAAATCACCTTGCCTACTACTCTTCACAAACCCAGGAAAGGAATAATCTGAGGAGTCTGGGAAGGAAGCTGTTTTCCAACTGTAGGCAGATGTTCTAGCACAAGAATAACAAGGCCAAATTCTTTTGCCAGCCATCGGGATGGTTCGTTGGCAACTTGTCTTTGATTCTTCGGCTTCGCCTCTCTTATCTTCCCAGGAAGGTCTCTTTTCGGTACGATGGTGATGGGTAGGTAATTTCACCAGAGAGCCGGTCCCTGATTTGAAATACACTTCTGGCTCCATTTTTTTACTTCCTGAGGCATCTGAAGTGTGTTTTGTTTCATCTGAAATGTGTTTGTTTTCTTCTTTTAAAGAAAGGGGTTCAAGGGTTCCCTGAAATACAGCACTTATGTGAGGTCTGGGACTTCTGGGTTTTTTTTCTCCTGGTTCTGGGAGACTGAGTAAGTGACCTCCTTGAGAATGTGTGTTATGGTTTATCTTCTTCACAACTTTGCAAGAACTCTTTTTCGATTCTGTGGTGGGCTCTGTGTCTTTCCTCTCCGTAGTGAGATTTTCTTGTGATATCAACTGAGACTTGTTACACATCTTAGAGACATTCATGTCAAGAACTGTTTGTTCCTTTTCACATAACTTCATCTTTTTCCTGGGTCTTTTCCCAACATTGTTCTCCTCTATTGCATGTTTAGTTTTTTCACTTTGAAGGCAGGAAAGTAAGCCATTATTTTTCCCTTGGTACAAATCGCTTTCTTCAAGCAGTAATTTATTTACCCCTGTCAGATTCTCTGCAATTTGTGAGAGCTTAAGAATACTGTCTGTGTCGTTCTTTTCTGTAAGACTCCTAAGATTTTCTTTCTTTAACTTGGAGGGATTTTTTGCTACATGTACATATCCAACATCAGAATTATATGCAAGGTCATTTTCATTATGATGGGGGAAACTATTGGAATCATGTAGCTTTAAAATGGAACTACTTTCTATTCCCGGCGACAAGCTGTTACAAGAATATTTTGCAGTACTCATGTACAGATCATCTTGGAGTCCAACCTTCATATTTTGTGTGGACTCATTTTCAGTTATTGTGAGAGGTGGGTTTTCTGAACTTTTACTTTTTTTTATTCGAATTTTTCTTTTAATACCTTCTATCAAACCATCCCTAGCCACAGGCTCAAAGATAGTCATACCTTCTAATTCACTGCACTCCACTGTTTGTGAAGATTCGGAACTGGTTAATGGTTCTTTTTTGACCAGGTCTACTCCTGGCTGTGGATCATCGCTTGAGGTTTCAGTAACATTTGCTTTTCCCTTGGCTGAATCAAACAACAAAACAGACCAGAAATTATTTTATTTTGGGGGAGGAAAACAACAACAATAACAAATCGTTTTAAAATTTAGAAGAAAAAAAATTATGAAGACATCTATTTTTATTTCCCTTAGTAGCTATTTAGCTATTTTTGAAGTGAAAGAAGACATCATTTGCATTAAGGAACCCCATATAAACCTACATAAATTCTTAAAAAAAAAAAAAAAAAAGCTGAAAAACCCTTAAAACCACTACTATTTCACATTAGTTTAAATGGACTAGTAGGAATTATTTAGATAGTAAATGAAAGAAAAAATGGAGAGGAGGGAAGAAAGGAGCCAGAAAGGGGGGGGGGGGGCGGTTGATAAGGGAGCAGTAAAAGAGAGGGAGAGGGAGGGAGCAAGAAGGGGGAGGGAGAGGAGAGGTGAGGGGGAGAGGAGAAAGGGTAGGGAGGGGTACAGGGGGAAGGAGAGGGGAAGAGAGGGGGAAGAGATGAGGGAGGGAGAAGAAGGGAGAGGGGGAGAGAGGGAGGAGGGGATGGGAAGTGTGGAGGAAGGAAGAATTGAGAAGCAAAGGGAGGAAGAAAGGGAAAAGGATGGCGAATAGGGAGAGGAGAGGAGAGAGGGAAGGGGAGACAGGGGGAGGGTAAGGGGGTGGTGGTGTCTGGCTGGCAAGTCAGAGATGCTCCTGCCTCGGCTTCTCAAGCGCCCAGGGTCCCAGGTGTGCTCCACCATACCCGATCACCTCCAAATGGATGAGTAGCTTTTTTTATTTTTTCTTTTGTCAGTCGTGGGGCTTGAACCCTGGGTGGGCCTGGGCCCTGAGCCCTTCAGCTCTACCACTTGAAGCCATTTTCCGGGTTTTCTGAGTGGGTTCATTGGAGATCAAAAAGGTCTCACAGGAGGCTTTTTATCCCCCCCCCTGCCCAGGGGCTGACCTTTGAACCAAGATCCATAGACCTCAGCCTCCTGAGAAGCTGGGATGACAGGCGTGAGCCCCAGGGGCGCAGGCCGGGTAGCTCCTGATACACCCAACCCCTCCCACCCTGCCCCTCCTCATCAAGCAGGCCCATTGGACTCATCAAGGCGGCCTCGGGGGTGGGGGTGGGGGTGGAGATCGAGGGGGAGGAAGCAAAGGGAGCGGGTGGGGGGGGGGCCAGGGAGGTTTGGAGGCCAGCCCCCCCTCCACGCCCCCCCACCCCTCCACGCCCCCCCATCCACGCCCCCCCACCCCTCCACGCCCCCCCCATCCTTACCGTGTCTCCCAGGCTCGGCCTCCCTGGCCGCTTCCACGCCTCCCGGGCCCGACAGGATCCCCACGGGTTCCCCACGCGCCTCGGCTCTTCTTCGGGGGGGCCCCTCACCGGGCTGGCGGTGGTCACCATCCACCTGGTCTCCCGCACAGGTCCAGGCCCCCATCCGCCTCCTGGCTCTGCCCCACTCGCGTGCCGGGGCCTCGGGGCTGTGGCTGCCTGCCCCGCCGCCGCCGCCGGGCCCCGAGGCCAGCCTCCGGCCGCCGCTGCGCTTCCTCAGGCCTCGGGCCTCCCCTTCGCGCCCAGGGGCATTGGCGGGGCCCGGCGGTGGCGGCGGGGGCCGCATCCGCACCCTCCCGGGCTCCCCAACCTGCTCCGGCTGCTGCTGCTGCTGCTGCTGCCGCCCGGCTCCGCCCCCCGCGCGCGCCTGCGCGCTGCGCGCCCGCCTGCGGGAAGCGGAAGTGGCGTGCGAAGGGCGTGGCCGGAAGCCCCGCCCCTCCGCGCCGCCGGAAGCGCAAGTGGCGCGCGAATCGCACGGCCGGAAGCCCTCGAAGAGCACCTGCCCTGGGCCGCGGCTGTCTGGAACCGGGGAGATGGCTGGGAGAGTCTCTCCCCCGTCCTCCCCTCTCCCCGCCACCCCTTGGACCTGCCTTGTGAGTGGCACTCGGCCAGAACTTTCCAGAAGCTTCCAGGCACCCTCTCCCAAGGGTGGGTTTGTGTGTGTGATCCCCACCTGGGGGCCCCGGCTCCACCCAGGCCTGAGCCCCCCCGTGCCCCGGAGTTCCCGCTCTCCACCCAGACCCCACTCCCTCCTCCCCACCCCAGACGGGGCAGAGGCCCTGGGCCTCCCTTCCTGGAGGGGAGACGGCCCCTCTAATGACCCTCCTCTGCTTGCCTGCCTGTGTGTGGGCCCTGGGATGGTCATGGAGGATTCTCACACCAACCATTGGCTTCTAAGTGCTCACCAGGGGCCTGCAGTGTGTGTGTGTGTGTGTGTGTGTGTTGTGGTGTGGTGTGCCAGTACTGGAGCCTTGAACTCAGGGCTTTGAGCTCTTGCTTTGGCTTTTTCACTCAAGGCTTGGCAGCCTTACTTCGTGACTTCCAGGTTTGTTTGTTTCGGTCCAATTGTGGGGCCTGAACTCTGGGCCTGGGCGCTGTCCCTCAGCTCTTCAGCTCAAGGCTAGCGCTCTACCGCTTGAACCACAGCTCCACTTCTGGCTTTTTTCTGTTTGCTTATGTGGTGCTGAGGAATGGAACGCCAGGGCCTCAGGCATGCAAGGCAAGCGCTCTACCACTGAGCCACCTTCCCAGCCCCTGTTTGTTTGTTTGTTTGTTTTGTCTGGTTAACTGGAGATAAGTCTCATGGAGGTTGTGCTGAGTTTGCATATGTATAGCAACATGCTGAGACTTAATACGTTTTACTTAGTTTATTTGGACACTTCAAACACAAATACACACCAATAACTAACGCTCCATAGCCTACCCTGTCAATGTTCAATAACACACCATATCAGTAGTCAATAACACACACATTATGTCAATATGCCATAATACTCACTACAGACTTTTCTGTCTGAGCTGGCTTCAAACTGCCACCCTTCGATCTCAGAATCTTGAGTAACTGGAGTTACAGGTGTGAGTTACCAGTGTTGGGTTCCTGGGGCTGCTTTCCAATTTCCTTCCTGGTATGTTCAGCCAGATATCCTAAGACACTGCACGCTTAAACATTCAAAACTTAGCTTGCATTTCCTCTCAAGGTAGTTACTCTACTGGGGTGGGGAGGATATATCAGCGTCACCTAAAGTCTTATTTCTCAACTATTCTTTAAGTCAGATATCTATAGACTCTCAGACACCCTTCTTCTGTTGTACAGGAATTCAATGAGATATGGAGATGCCACAATTTAAGAGGTTATGGGAGACTTTATTGGAAAGCAGGCAACCCAGGTAGACTCTTGTCACAAAGACCCACAGCCATGAACAGATGTAGCACATAGCTTTTAAAGACATGTTGGCATGGAGACCAACCCTTAATAGCCTTAACAAAAGGTTATACATAAAACAAAGCCAGCTAGATGAGGGCATGTATTCCTAATAAAAGTGTTATACATAGGTAGAGCAAACTATCCAGGGGGACAATAAGGGGCAATCAGGACCCCAATTATCTAGGGGAAGCATGAGCTTCCGCGAGCCCAACCATCTATTTGCAATCCAAAGAATGTCCTTTGTAACCTCTAGAGTTCTCAGAAAGTCCTCATCTTCTATCAAGATGCCAAGATGGCATTACTTCGATCCAGAATCCACATTGCACTTCTGGACTAAGGTCAAGAATCTTGGTCCCTGAGTCCAACAAGAGAAGAATTCAGGCAAGACATGAACATAAGTAAAGATGATAGAAAAGTTCATTAGAATAGAAATATGGCCGGATGCTGGTAGCTCACACCTGTCATCCTAGCTACTCAGGAGTCTGAGGATCTGAGGATCATGGTTCAAAGCCAGCCTGAGAGGGAAACTCCATGAGACTCTTACCTCCAATTAACCATTAAAAAAAAAAAGCCAGAAGTGGAGTTATGGCTCAATGGCTCAATGGTAGAGTGCTAGCCTTGAGAAAGAAAGAAAGTGCTCAGGAATAGTGCCCTGAGTTAAAGCCCCAGAACACGTGCACAGGTGCATGCCTGCACATGCACACACACACACACACACACATATAACACACACACACACAGCCCAATGAGCTCCCTTGCCATAGCTTAGTATGCTCCTTCCACTTTCCACAGCTGAGCACGCTCCTTTCCTATACAACACTAGGCCCATGTAGTAAAGGCAGTCAATAATTAACCTCCAGCCTCCTTGTCCTTGGGATGGCAGCTACCACCATATAAGGCAACAAGAACCCCTTAGAGTGACTTTCAGGTCTCAGCAGCTAGAGGGCCGTTTATCTACTATTTGGGCAGCAGCCATAAGTACTAGTAGCAGCCATAAGTACTAGTCCACCATGATGAAACCCCTGGCCCACATGTCCACACCAGAGTCTCCACCTCCTAGCCCCTCCTAAACCTCCTAGGTTATATAAGTCACCTCAGACACTAGCTGGTGCTTCTTCTCACTTCTCCTTTGTGAGAAAGGGTCTTCCTGGCTCCTTTCCTGGCAATAAACCTTTCTTTGTTCTCTGTACCTGGATGTCTGCATGGTTTTCTGGCAAAGTCTAAATATACACACAAAGTATGGTAGAGGATGAAAGCACCCATCCCAGAAGACCACACAGACATAGTCACGTACATATAGGAAAAGGAGTTTATTGTCAATGGAGGCTGACAAGGCCACCTCCCCGACAAGAGAGGGAGGAATGGCGCTTTTTTTTCCCAGGGGCATCGTTTTGTTTTTTGCTTTTTGTTTTTGGTCAGTCATTCGGCTTGAGCTCTGGGTCTGGGCCCTGTCCCTCAGCTCTTCAGCTCAAGGCTAGCACTCTATCACTTGAGCCACAGCGCTCCTTTGGTGTTCTGGTGGTTCATTGGAGATAAGAGGATCACAGACTTTCTTGCCTGGACTGGCCTTGAACCACGGTCCTCAGATCTCAGCCTTCTGAGTAGCTAGGCGTGAACTACAAGCACCTGCTTTCCAAGGGCATTTTTATACCATCTGGACTAGAGTAGGAGGTTCTCTGCATACACAGCTGGTCACTAGAAACATCAGGTAGGTAGGGCAGAGTTTAGGTGTGGGCTGAGAGCAGGAATGGGGACCAATCCTGCTCTCCAAGAGTTCTTTTTTCTTCGTTGGAGTTTGGGTCTGGGTGGAGGGTGTTCTGCTAATGCAGCTGGGGGTAGAGATATGTATGGCAGGCCTGGCAAGCCCCAAATGCAAGAGGAGACATACCAACGGAGAAAGAGCACGCGCTATAGATTTACCATGGAAGAGACACTTCAGCCTACCCCTGCCATCTTGGGCCATTCTCACCTGTCTTCCTCATTTCAGAGCCTGGCCTCGTGTTAACCAGTGAGAATTGGATGGCTTGCTGATTAGTGAGTCTCCTTTCTGTTGTGATGCCAAAGATTTAGAACCATTACTTCCTCATTCTTTTATAGCAGGGCCCCCGTTCAGTTGTCAGGTGGATTTTGGTTTCTCAGCTTATCCTTCCATCTACAGGTTTTAGAGACCACAATTTTTTGATTGGCTGATTTCCTCCTAAGTTGGATCGTCGGATGATATAGGCAGGCTTTGGCTTTCAGTCTCTAGCCTCTTGCCAGGCCGTGGCTCTTCAACAGAAGGCATGCTTCACATTTTCCAGCTTGACCTTTTGTATTGTCTCCTTCATGTGTTATTTATGATCCTGTTTGACATGGCTTTTATATGGATATTTAAGTGGTACTTTTCCTGCCACTAAAGAGGAAACCGGAACTTTAATGGGAAACCACACATCTCTAATTGTTCCTTTCTGATTCTGAGAGAGCTATTTGCACAGTTCTATAGGTGCTAAGTGTCAGAAACTCAACATAATGCCCTATACACATGCAAATTATATCCTATAGAAAGTTAATTGACCTCCCACCTCTACTCAGGAAGAACCCTCCATTTCCATATTCATTTAAATTCCACATTTTACATTTTCACCTCCATTTCCACAAATTCATTACAATGCTCCTGACCTGTGTAGAAAACTGATAATGGGGTTGTGGCTCAAGTGATAGAGTATCAACCTTGAGCCTAAAAAAAGCACTAGGCCCAGAATTCCAGCCTTAGTACTGCACCAAAAACAAAACAAAACAATTTGATTCTCAAAAACTTGGAGCTGGGCACCAGTGCCTCACATCTGTCATCCTAGCTGCTCAGGAGGCTGAGATCTGAGGATCGAGGTTCAAAGCCAGCCCGGGCAGGAGAGACTGTGATCTTCTTATCTCTGCAAATGGTGCTGTGGCTCTAGTGGTAGAGCACTAGCCTTGAGCTGAAGAGCTGAGGGACAGCGCCCAGGCCCAGAGTTCAAGCCCCACGACTGACAAAAAAAGAAAAATAAAAAAGAAGGGCAGGGGCATACTCTTCAGTGTGTGGGTGATTTCCTAGGGAGATAGAGAGACACCCAGCACTTTGGTCAGGGCTATTTATAGGATAAAAGTAGGGGGTTTAGCCCCAAAGTTAAGCAAACATGACTATTTTGTCTTCGTTCTGATCTTACCTGGTGCTACTTTCTGAGTTTCCAGGTAGGAATGCATTCTGCCAAAACAAAACAAACAGAACCTTATCTGTGAAATAAGGAGGTGCCCTGCTATCTGCATTTTGGGCAAGAGGTTGCTTCAGTTTGGGGGAAACAATATTTTCAAGAAGGCACACATCCTGTCAGTGTCTGTTCTTGGGGTGAGAAATGTATCCCTCAGGAAGGAATGCATCCTGTTGTCTCTCTTTCGAAGCAAAGATGCCCTTTCTGTATTTCTAAGTACCATATTTCGCCAGGTCTCCTTTTCCTCAAGTTATCTAGCTCCAATTTCACATAAAAGGAAGAAACAAACAAGTCATATTCTTAGAATCATAAAAGCGTAACTCCGACATTTCTCAAGATATTATAACAATCTCCTAGGCGGAAGCCATCAGGATATGATTGATTGTATACGTTGGCCAATGTGGAAGTCAAATGCAAGTTCTACCTGTATGAACAAGTAAAATGAGCCTTTCCCTACTTCAATATACTTAATGATGCAGGTGTGAGAGGCAGGAAAAACAGGTAATCAGTTGGAGGAATGATGCCAGCGTCCTGTGTTTACCATGTATTTGTAAGGTCTGCTCCTGGAGGGGGGGCCAGGCTCCTCCCTCCTCTCAGCCAAGTCTCCACCCAGTACCTGTGTTACCTAGGCAACTGGCACACCTGGAGGAGATTACACCTGCATCAGCTGAGGTCACAGATGAATCCGATGTGGCCACACCCCTCTCCCACCTGATTTCACCTCCCTTTACCTGGCCACACCTTCTCTCCCCCACCCCAAACTCCTCAACCTAGATAAGGCATGGACCTTTTCCAGCCATGTGGAGTGCCAACTACACCTGGCACCAGCCGGGTCCAGCAAATAAGCCTATCCCTTGCCTGAATACTACATGCGTGGTGTTCTCCTTACTCTGCAGCCGCTTTAATTACCTACCAGCTTTCAGCTTGGTTAGGCTGCCATTGCCTTTCATATTTCCAGCAAATCATTAGAACCCCATTCAGCCAAAGCAGCACACCAACTTGGTGGTTCTTGCTTTTGAACACTAAATCCCGTGTCTTCCATACTTGCTTTATTTAACCTTCCTCAAATAAACTATTGACTTAAAAGTTCAAGCCGGGTGCTGGTGGCTCACATCTGTCATCCTAGCTACTCAGGAGGCTGAGATCTGAGGATCTTGGTTCAAAGCCAGTCCAGGCATAAAAGTCCCCGTGAGACTCTTATCTCTAATAAACCAGTCAAAAACTGGAAATGGCACTGTGGCTCAAATGGTAGATCACTCGCCTTGAGCTGAAGAGCTCAGGGACAGTGCCCAGGCCCCGAGTTCAAGCCGTACAACCAACAATAAATAAATAGTTCAACAATTTCATCCAGTTGCTGGGAATTCATCCCTGTAATCCTAGTTACTTAGGAGGCTGAGATCTGAGGATTCTTTCAAGCCAGTCCAGGCAGGCAAACCCATGAGACTCTTAGCTCCAATGAACTGGCAAAAAGCCAGAAATGGAGGTGTGGTTCATGTGGTAGAGCACCAACCCTGAATGAAGAAAGTTAAGTGAGAATGGAAGGCCTTGAGTTCAAGCCTCAGTGTCAGCACACACACACACACACACACACACACACACACACACACACACACACATTTTCTCCCTCTCTCTCCCTCCCTCTCTCTCCCTCCCTCTCTCTCCCTCCCTCTCTCTCCCTCCCTCTCTCTCCCTCCCTCTCTCTCCCTCCCTCTCCCTCCCTCCCTCTCCCTCCCTCTCCCTCTCCCTCTCCCTCTCTCTCTCTCTCTCTCTCTCTCTCTCTCTCTAAGTGAGGAGCTCCCTGACATAAATATATCAGCTGTTAGTTCCTATGGGTCAACAGCTTTGATAGCCCAGGTCTCCCACCTAACCCTGTCCCCTTCTTCATCAAAGCAATAAGGAATTGGGGACCCATGGAATAACTTTGAGGTGCTTATTTGCTTCCATCTCCCCTCTTCTTATTTTCTTTTTGGCAGTTGTGAGGCTTGAACTCAGGGCCGAGGCGCTGTCGCTGAGTTCTTCAGCTCAAGGCTGGGCACTCTACCACTTGAACCACAGCACCACTTCCGGCCTTTTCTGCTTATGTGGTGCTGAGGAATGGAACCCAGGGCCTCATGCATGCGAGGCAAGCGCTCTACCACTGAGCCACCTTCTCAGCCCCTCTTTTTAATTTTCTTAGGAAGCCTGAGAAATGGGTTCTTTGGCTGGTTTTGTTTCCCCCCTGGATGACTGGGCTGGATCAGAGCTTCCGGGAGAAGCAGCTGGCCCCTGATGGGATAAGGTCAGCCTGCCTTCCTCACCCCTCACCTCTAAGAGGCTGACCTCAGGGCCTGGGCATTGTCCCTTTGCCATTTTGCTCAAGGCTGGCACTCTAACACTTGAGCTGTACCTTTACTTCTGGCTTTTTGGTGGCTAATGGGCTTTGCTGCCCAGGCTGGCTTCGAACCACTATGCTCCGATCTCAGCCTCCGATGTAGGTAGAATTACAGGTGTGAGCCCACCCATGCCTGGCTTGAATGCAAAGACTCCTTCTGATTCAGCAGTGTTCAATCACTTAGACATTTTAGGCAGCCTCCTCTGTGTGTGTGTGTGTGTGTGTGTGTGTGTGTGTGTGTGTGTGTGTGTGTGTGTGTGTGTGTGTCTGTCTGTCTGTCTGTCTGTCTCTGTCTGTCTGTCTGTCTGTCTGTCTGTCTGTCTGTGTGTGCGTGCGCACTAGTCTTTGGGCTTGAATTCACAATCTGGATGCTATCCCTGAGCTGTTTTTCCCCTCCACACACCACTCTACCACTTGAGTCACACTTCTACTTCCAGCTTTTTTTTTTTTTTTTTTTTTGGTAGTTCATTGGACCTAAGAATCTCTTGGGCTTTTTGCCCAGGCTGGATTTGAACCTGTAAATCCTCAGCTCTCAGCCGGTTTATTGCTGGGATTACAATAGGCTTGAGCCACAGGTGCTTTGGTCCATCCCACGTCCTTCCTTCCTTCCTTCCTTCCTTCCTTCCTTCCTCTCTCCCTCCCTCCCTCCCTCTCTCCCTCCCTCTCTCCCTCCCTCCCTCTCTCCCCTCCCTCTCTCCCTCCCTCCCTCTCTCCCTCTCCCTCTCTCTCTCTCTCTCTCTCTCTCTCTCTCTCTCTCTCTCTCTCTCTCTCTCTCTTTTTGTCATGGGCCTTGAACTCTGGGTCTGGGAGCTGTCCCTGAGCACTTCAGCTCAAGGCTAGCACTCTATCCCTCTGAGCCACAGTGCCACTCCCAGTTTTCTGGTGGTTTATTGGAGATAAGAGTCTCGTGGCCTTTCCTGCCTGGGCTGGCTTTGAACCGTGATCCTCAGACTCAGCCTCCTGAGTAGCTAGGATGACAGGTGTGAGCTACCACCACCTGGAGATCCCACATTTTCTTTTTCTTTCATTGTGAAAATACTGTACAGAGGGGTTACCATTACATGGGCAAGATAATAAGTACATTTCTTATCAAGCATTGTAGGCTCCTCCTTTGTTTCCCCTTCCCATCCCTTCCCAGCCTCCCCCTGCCCATCCCACATTTTCTAAAGAACCCAACTACTTTTTTTTTTTTTTTTGTCCTACAAATTGACTGCTGATTGGAAATCCATGCCCTGATTGCATGCAAAGAGATTTCACCTGGGCAGGCTGGCTTAGCTACACCTACATTTCTTGACGGTGGCCTCAGTTTCTTCAGACAGTGAAGGAGAGTCATCTTTTCATGAAGCCTGCTGCTTGCATAACTATGCCAGAGAACTGGTGAGCCATGGGAGCCTAGGAATAGCGAAATCTCTGGAAGATGAAACCCAAGGTTAGTTCTGTGTCTCCCAGGTTCTGAGGGATGGGGGCCTCTGGGTCTTCAGTTGAATTTTTGGAGAGTAGGATCTCTAGGCTGCTGCCCCTTCTAACCCCCTTTTCCTTGAAAAACACTGGTTTTCTACACCATTTTAAGGGGGGGGGTGGAATGCAGTTGGAAGGCACCTTTTATTTTGTGGGATGTTGGAAAAGCCTTGGGGGCCTAGATTCACGACTGCCTCTGTGCAGTTATGTTTTTATTTTGCCAGTGCTGAGGCTTGAACTCAGGGACTGGACACTGTCCTTGAGCTTCTTTTGCTCAAGGCTAGCGCTCTACCACTTGAGCCACAGCTCCGGCTTTTCTGGTGCTTCATTCGAGAGTCTCACAGACTTTGCCGCCTAGGCTGGTTTCCAACTATGATCCTCAGATCTCAGCCTCCTGAGTAGCTAGGATAGCTGGTGTGAGCTACTGGGTCCTGGCTTATTTTTTAGTGTGCGCATGTGCTAGTACTGTGACTTGAGCTCAGGGTCTAGGCCATGTTCCTGAGCTTGTTTTATTCAAAGCTAGTGCTCTACTAATTTAGTCATAATTCTACCTCTTGGCTTTTTGCTGGTTAATTGGAGATAAGTCTCACGGACTTTTCCTGTCCGGGCTGGGTTCAAACTTCAATCTATAGATATTTCAGTTTTTTGAGTAGTTTAAGATTACAGACATGAGCAAGTGGCGCTGTGGTTCAAGTGGTAGAGCGCTAGCCATGAGCTGAAGAGCTGAGGGACAGCGCCCAGGCCCAGAGTTCAAGCCCCGACGACTGACAAAAAAAAAAAAAAATTAGACATGAACCAGTGCTTTTCCCACTTAACATTTGACTTTAAGCTACTTTTCCCCCCTTAGATGTAAAGATTTTCTAAAACATCACAGTTTAGGTTGAAATCCAGTGTTTTTTTTCAGCTCCTAAGTGGGGGGGGGGGAGGGGGAGGTAGGAGTTCTGATTTTTTTTTTTTTTTTTTTAATATTAGGGACATTTCTAAAAGGCTGGTAGTATTAGAGTTCTAGAATCTATGCAGTCTGCCTGGGACTATGCACTTGACAAGAAACAGAACTGCTAATGTATTTTGTGGATCCACTAGGCTTTAGTTCAGTGAGCAACAGAAGTTTGCCATTGACCTCTAATGAATCTCCCGAAGGAATCAAGAACAGAGTCACGCAAAACTCAGCTGGGCCTGCCCTTGTTTCTCTCAAGAGACAGGGTGGGCCGCAAGGGTAATCAGATCTCCATAGCAACACCACCCAGTGACTTAAATTATACTTGTCGCCTATGTGAAGGCCAGATGAATGCTATTTTAGCTAGAATGTAGTCCTGGATTTCAAGTGTGTGTGTGTGTGTGTGTGTATGTGTGTGTGTATGTATGTGAGAGGGAGAAAGAGAGAGAGAGGTGGGGGAGGAGTTCTGAGGCTTGAACTCAGGGCCCTGAGCACTGTCTCTGAGCTTTTTTGTTTGTTTTGGTCAGTCCTGGGGCTTAAACTCCGGGCTTGGGCGCTGTCCCTCACCTCTTCAGCTCAAGGAGAGTGCTCTACCACTCGAGCCACAGCACCACTTCTAGTTTTCTGAGTGATTTATTGGAGATAAGAGTCTCATGGACTTTCCTGCCCTGGCCGGCTTTGAACCATGATCCTCAGATCTCAGCCTCCTGAGTAGTTAGGATGATAGGTGTGAACTATCAGTGGCTGGTGTGGGTTTTAATTTGTTTTTGCTCCACTTCAAGTATTATTAGGTCTTCATTCTATCTCATGGCCATCATTTGTCTATAGATAAGCTAGGATTAGGGCATGCTCAGTGAGCTAATTTCTAAAGGAAGATTTTCCTTCTATGGGTATCTAGTCTGGTTTTTTTAGACCTTGCTTTAGGATACTGTGTATGTGCGTAAAGGATGTCCTGGGGTTTGAACGCAGGGCCTAGTACTTGTTATGCAGCTGCTCTGATACCTATGCCATGCTGCTTAGCCCTTTTCTGTGTGTGTGTTTGTGTGTGTTTACACACGCTAGTCCCTGGGCTTGAGCTCAGGGCTTGGGCACTGTCCCTTAGCTTTTTACCGCTCAAAACCGGCACTCTACCACTTGAACCATAGTTCCATTTCCAGCTTTTTGCTTGGTTCATTGGAGATGAGTCTCACAGACTTTCCAACCTGGGCTGGCTTTGAATCAGGATCCTCAGGTCTCAGTTTCCTGAGAAGCTAGGATTACAGGCATCATCATTGGCACCTGGCTGACTGGGGTTCTTCCCCCCCCACCCCCACCCCCCAGTTCTGGGCCTTGAACTCAGGACCTGGACACTGTCCCTGAGCTTCTTTTACTCAAGGCTAGCGCTATACCACTTGAGCCACAGCGCCACTTCTGGCCTTTTCTGTGTATTTGGATTCTTCTAATGCCAGTGCCTTTCAGTCTTTGCTTGTAGTTTTCATAGTTGAAAAGGGTGGGCTTTAAGCATCTTTTCTCAGCTTGGAGGAAGGAGCCCAGATAGTCTGAAAACCAACACCAGTGGCTCTATCAGCCTTCCTCTGAGCAATGCTCATTTGTGTATGGATTACAGTAAGCAAATGGTTTTGACTAAGCAGGCTGATTTGGAGGTGAGGAGCAATAAAACATCCTAAACTTTATGGTGGACACCGGTGGCTCACGTCTGTCATCCTAGCTACTCAGGAGGCTGAGATCTGAGTTCAGAGCCAGCCTGGACTGGAAAGTTAGTGAGACTCTTAACTCCAATGAAACACACACACACACACACACACAGAGCCAGAAGTGGAGCTGTGGCTCCAGTGGCAGAGTGCTAAGCTTGAGTAAAAAGAAACTCAGGGACAGTGCCCAGGTCCTGAGTTCAAGACCCAGGACTGGCACCAAAATAAAGGCTTGTTACAAACTCACTCCATTGACTTTTTGAAAACAGGAGAGACCAGCATCTTGAGTTTTCATTTCCGTGTTTAGCACTAGATGGCGATATGCCAAAGGCTATTTCCTCCCAGGTTGCTAGCTGCCAGGAAGGAAACGCATCTTGCAGGGCCCTTCAGGGCGTTTACCAGTTTGCCAAGGAATTGTAGCACTGAACACAACACAACTCAACACAACACAAAATTCATCTTAAATGCTGCGTATTTCGGGTTTATAGGTGCAGCTCCTAAGGCCATACATCCTACCTGTTTCTGTGCCCTGCCCCCCAATTTTCTCCTCCTCCTCCTCCTCCTCCTCCTCCTCCTCCTCCTCCTCCTCCTCCTCCTCCTCCTCCTCCTCTGCCCCTCTCCCCCCCTCCTCCTCCTCCTCCTCCTCCCCCCCTTCCCCCCTCCTCCTCCTCCTCCTCCCCCCCCTCCTCCTCCTCCTCCCCCCTCCTCCCCCTCCTCCTCCCTCCCCCCCCTCCTCCTCCTCCTCCTCCCCCCCCCCTCCTCCTCCTCCTCCTCCTCCCCCCCCTCCTCCTCCTCCTCCTCCCCCCCTCCTCCCCCTCCTCCTCCTCCTCCTCCCCCCCCTCCTCCTCCTCCTCCTCCTCCCCCCCCCTCCTCCTCCTCCTCCTCCCCCCCTCCTCCCCCTCCTCCTCCCTCCCCCCTCCTCCTCCTCCTCCTCCTTCTCCTCCTCCTCCTCCTCCTCCCCCCTCCCCCTCCCCCTCCCCCTCCCCCTCCCCCTCCCCCTCCCCCCTCCTCCTCCCCCCTCCTTCCCCTCCCCCTCCTCCCCCTCCCCCTCCCCCTCCTCCCATGTTGTCCATGAGCTCTTCAGCTCAAGGCAGGCACTCTACCACTTCAGCCACAGCACCACTTCTGGTTTTCTGAGTGGTTTATTGGAGATAAGAGTCTCATAGGGGGCTGGGAAGGTGGCTCAGTGGCAGAGTGCTTGCCTTGCATGCCTGAGGCCCTGGGTTCGATTCCTCAGCACCACATAAGCAAAAAGAAAAAAGCCGGAAGTGGCTCTGTGGCTCAAGTGGTAGAGCGTTCGCCTTCAGCTGAAGAGCTGAGGGACAGCGCCCAGGCCCAGAGTTCAAGCCCCACGACCAGACCCCCCCTCCCAAAAAAAAAAAAAAGTCTCATAGACTTTCCTGCCCAGGCTGGCTTTGAACCGTGATCCTCCGATCTCAGCCTCCTGAGTAGCTAGGATGACAGGCATGAGCCACGGGCATCCAGCACTCCAATTCTGTCTTTAAAAAAAATTTTTTTTTTTAATTTGCAGAGTACCTGCAGTGCAACATGACTATCTTCAGCATATCACCACAATTACTGCAGTCAAGGTAGGACATTTTTCATCCTAGAGATTTTTATTGTTGTTTGCTTGATTTTTGCAAGCAATATTGTGACCCAGTTTATACTGTACAGCCATCTTGAGAAAGACAGAAGTAATAGAGACCACATTTTATTGGTGAAATTGGTAACGAATCAAGAATATCATTGCTCTGTATTTTCTGTCTGAACTCCTTTGTCATCTTGAAAATGATCTGTAAGTTGGCTGGGAAGGTGATTTCGTGGTAGAGTGCTTGCCCTGCAAGCATGAAGCCCTGAGTTCGATTCCTCAATACCACATACACAGAAAAAGCCAGAAGTGGCGCTGTGGCTCAAGTGATGGAATGCTAGTCTTGAGCAAAAGAAGCTTAGAGACAGTGCCCAGGCCCTGAGTTCAAGTTCCAGGACAGGCAACAATGAGAAAACAAATTTATCTTTAGTTACACAAAAGAATGTATATTTAACAAAGCAGTTTATGAATACAGTATGTCTGGATCAATGTCATCTCTTTCAACATAGTTACCCAGTGTATGTATTCGTTCTGGGACTTGAACTCAGGACCTGGGCTCTATCCCTGGCCTTTCTTGCTCAAGGCTAGCACTCTACCACTTGAGCCACCCCTCTACCTCCAAGTTTTTGGTAGTTTATTGGAGATCTGAGTCTCAGGGACTTTTCCTATAAGACTGGCTTCAAACCATGATCCTCATATCCCAACCTCCTTTAAATAGTTAGGATTACAGGTGTGAGCCATTGGCACCCAGCTGAATTTTTGGGAAACTATATATGAATGGACTGTATTCCACTTTATAATTTTGCTTTCTGTAGTTCCTGCTACCTGCGACAAGCCATGATGAAACAGAAAACACCAGAAATAAAAACTGCTTAAATTTGAAATATCTTTATACTGTAACCTTTGTTACTGTTTGTCTTTTACTGTGCTTAATTTGTAAATGAGAGTATAGCTCTGTGTGTGTGTGTGTGTGTGTGTGTGTGTGTGTGTGTTTGTGTTTGTGTGTGTATGTATTTGTGGCTTGGTACAGTGTGAGATTTCAAACACCCAGGAGTATTCCCTGAGGATCAGGAAAGAACTTTCTCCAATGATACCCCCATGTAATCTCATTCAATTATGAGTTTTTCCTTAATCAGTAGTACAACCCTAATGGCGTGTGCTATTTCTGTGTAGTTGTAAATGTATTTTTATTGCACCATTCCCGGCACTTAGACACAAAGATGAGTCTCTCGTCTGCAGAGTTTCTCTTAATCATATATAATTCACATACTAAATAGCTATCCTGGAGCTGTGCCTCTTTTCTCTTACATAGGAATTCAAAGTATGATCAGATTTATTTTTAAATGGTTGGATCTTCTCGCTTTTCATATATGCCCCAATAAAAAAAAATGTCCTCCTGCCCGGTGCCAGTGGCTCACACCTCTAAATGTAGCTACTCAGGAGTCTGAGATCTGAGGAGCATGGCTCAAAGCCAACCACAGGCAAGAAAGTCTGTGAGACTCTTTATTTCCAATTAACGACTAAAACGCCAGAATTGGAGTCGTGGCTCAAGGGGTTGAGCACTAGCCTTGAGCAAAATCAGCTCAGGGGTAGTGCTTAGGCTTTGAGTTCAAGCCCCAAGACCTACTTAGAAGAAAAAAAGTCCTTCAGTCCTGAAGTGGAGAATAAAAGGTAGGTTCGGGGCAGTTTGCAGTTGCTTTACACACCTAGAGCAAAAGGAGTTTTTTTTCTTTTTTTGGTCCAGTCGTGGGGTCTGAACTCTGGGCCTGGGTGCTGTCCCTCAGCTCTTCAGCTCAAGGCTAGCGCTCTACCACTTGAGCCATAGCGCCACTACTGGCTTTTTTCATTTTGCTTATGTGGTGCTGAGGAATCGAACCCAGGGCCTCAGGCATGCAAGGCAAGCACTACCACTGAGCCACCTTCCCAGCCCCAGCCACCTTCCCAGCCCCCAAAAGGAGTTTTTAGTTGAATGGAAACTAGTTCCAATTGAAACTGCTCTGTAAAGTTCTTGTTGGTGGTGGTCTTTTTATTTTATTTTCATTTTATTCTTTGGTGCCATTCCTAGGGCTTGAACTCAGGACCTGGGCGCTGTCCCTCAGCTCTTCAGCTCAAGGCAAGTGCTCTACCACTTGAGCCACAGTGCCACCTCCAGTTTTCTGAGTGGTTTATTGGAGATAAGAGTCTCACAGACTTTCCTGCTCAGACTGGCTTTGAATCTTGATCCTCAGATCTCAGCCTCCTGAGTAGCTAGGATGACAGGCGTGAGCCACTGGTGCCCGGCTTGCCATAGCTCTTAAGTGCTTTCCCTACTCAGATCGTAGTGCCAAGAGCAGAGCTATCAGTGATCACCTCTAGCCCCTCCCTGGTCTGCTTGCTCCTCATCTTGTCTGCCAAAGTTCTTTTAGCTATGAAGCAAAAAAACTACCTACGGGTGCTAAGAAAGAGGCTTTGCTCTGGACCTCATGCCAGGCCCCATAGCTGGCCTGACAAGTGTAGGCGATGCTCACAAGCCTTCCTTCTCCTAGAGATGTGAGCCCAACCACCGGTGACGGTCCACAGTGCCTGGCGTCTTGCCATAGGTCAAAATGGAGAGGCATCAGAGTAGAGATTTTGGGAGAAGAACTCCTGTACTTGGGAGTCCTTTTTTTGGTTTGATTTCGGTGCCAGTACTGGGGCTTGAACTTAGGGCCTGGCTACTGTCCCTTAGCTACTTTTACTCAAGGCTCTGGTGCTCTGACACTTGAATCACAGCTCTACTTCTGGCTTTTTATTGGTGGTTTATTGGAGATAAGTCTCCCAGACTTTCCTGCCTGTATATGTATACACACACACATATATGTATGTAACACGTGTATATTATATATACATATAACATACTATATTAATATGTAGTGTGATACATATATACTTTATATATGCTTATATAGACTGTATATACTTGTGCATGTTATATATACTTACACATAAGTATAATAGATACATAATGCATATAATATATAATATGTGAAATTATACATATATTTAACATATAACTATACATATATTTATATATAAATAAATATTTTTTTATTTGGCTTGCCACTCATTATTCAAATGATAACATGTTCACTGAGGCAGATTTAGAAAACAGAGCCAGAAAAATCTATACCCACACAGAATTACAATTAATATTTTGATGTGTTGTGTGTGTGTGTGTGTGTGTGTATTGATCCTGGGGCTTGAACTCAGAGCCTGCGTATTGTCCCTGAACTTTTTTTTTGCTCAAGGCTGGTACTTTGCTACTTGAGCCATAACTCCATTTCTGGATTTTTGGTAGTTAATTGGAGATAAAAGTCTCAAAAGGCTTTCTTGCCCAGGCTGGTTTCAAACCATGATCCTCAGATCTCAGCCTCCTGAGTAGCTAGGATGACCATCCGGAAACCCCCGCACCTGGCTAAGGCTTGGGTCCTTAAAAGTGAAGCCATGGGAAAAGTCACGGGGTGTCTCCCATTGAAAAGGATGTACATATGAAAAGACTTAGGGGCTGTGGGAAAAGAAAAGAATCTCTCCAGAGAGTAGGGGCCGGATGGGGGGCTCTCCCAACCCAGCATATCTCTTGGATTTCTAGGGCCTCTTTCATTGATGCTCACTAGATTCAGGCCAGAAGGAAACATTAGCCAAGTAGAGACAAAGCACTGGGCTAACCTTATGCAGTGCTTCAGCACTTACGAATCAAAGAATCTCCATCTAAGGCTGGGAAGGTGGCTCAGTGGTAGAGTGTTTGCATGAGGCCCTGGGTTCGATTCCTCAGCACCACATAAGCACAAAAAGCCAGAAATAGCCCTGTGGCTTCAGTGGTAGGGTGCTAGCCTTGAGCTGAATTGCTGAGGGACAGCGCCCAGGTCCAGAGTTCAAGCCCCACAACTGACCAAAAAAAAAAAAAGTCAGTAGGCACTGTAATAATGCAATTCCCACTTGACAAGCAGGGCAGATGAGAAGGCTTTTAGCGTGCGCACACACACACACAACTCGCCCCCCCCTCCCTCCGCCGCCCCCCCCCCCCCCGCGCCCAGCAAATGTTCTCCTTCTGTGTTTAAAAAAAAAAAAAAGACAGAATGTGGGAGGAAAGTGGAGTGACTTGCAGAGATTTACTGCTCTTGAAAACTCGGCTGTTACCTCAAATCACCCAGCTCCTGCTTTTGCCCCGATCTTTTTGGGGACTGGAGCTTGACTCTGCAACCCTGCAGCTTCTCAATGGCTAGAACCCATCCAGGCCAGCTTCCCCCCCCCTCCCAGCCCCTGGCGGATGTGCCAACCAATACCCAGATATTTGTGCTGTTAAGGGCCAGAGGTGCTTGCTCCGGGGCCTGGCTCAGCTTTGATCCCTAACCTTGCACCCGAATCTCATCTCGTGTGATGAGAACGGTGGATCTGAGGACGGTGGATCTTTGGTCTAAGCAGTCACAGGATCTCCTAGATTTATGTCTTCATCTATGAACATGCACGCCAACTGGCTGGCAATTGCTCTGTTGTAAGTGACCCCCTAAAACATAACAGCTTAATGCATCCCACAGGGCTTCTAAGAGGCCAGGAGGCTTAATGCGAGGCCTGGGAGCTGCAGTCAAGGTCATTATCTAACTTTTACCCAAAGGCTCTGTGGAAGATGGGAGGATGGGTTTGCAGGTTCGCTGGCTTCATCATTGTTAGCTCTGAGTGACTTGCAGAATACTGGACTCCAGGGCCTCCATCACTTACAGGTGGGGAGGCTGGAGGCCTCGCTGCTTTTGCTCAAGGCTAGCACTCTCACCACCTGAGCCACAGCACCACTCCTGGCTTTTTCTGCTTATGAGGTACTGAGGAATCGAACCCAGGGCTTCATGCATGCAAGGCGAGCGCTCTACCACTGAGCCACCTTCCTGCCTCTGTCACTTGACTTCTTGTTCTTTTCTTCCTTCCTTCCTTCCTTCCTTCCTTCCTTCCTTCCTTCCTTCCTTCCTTCCCACGCTCTACCACTTGAGCCACAGTTCCACTTCTGGCTTTTTGGTAGTTAAGAGATTTAAACAAAAAAAAAGTCTCATAGACTTTTCCTGCCCAGGCTGGTCTTGAACCACGATCCTCAGATCTCCCCCTCCTGGGTAAGTTAGGATGACAGGTGTGAATCACTGGTGCCACGCCCCTCTGAGCAATGTCTCCCAAGTTCATCTGTGAGGATTTTCCTCGGAGGAGATAGGTTTTATTTTGCTTTCCAGAGCTTTCCTGTCACCCTCTTTGCAGAGTACCAAACAAAGCCCAAGCTTAGGGTTTGGGCAACCTCGAAGCAGGACTGTTAGAATTTTTGCTCTTGGTTGTGCCCAATGCTGCTAGCTGTGAGAGTGATCTAAGCGGAGAGAAAATTGTTGTCAGTGCTGGGACTTGAACTCGGGGCCTTGTATTCTGCCTTCACGTTTCCCACAAGGCTACAGCTTCAAGCCACACTCCCTACTTCCAGCTTTTGGCTGGTCCTTTGGAGATTAGAGTCTCACAGCCTTTTCCACCCTGGACTGGATTTGAACCTCGAACCTCAGATCTCAGCCTCAGGAGTAGCTGTAATGGCAGGCATGAGCGATTCTTGTCTCTCCCCTCCGCTGACTCTTCAGAGCAAGCTGGCAGAGGTATAGGCCCTGGTGTTCTTGATTCCTCGCCCTCATTGCCTCCTGCCCAGTTCTGTCTACGCCTCCTGCTTGTGATATTTCCTCTGTGTTCGACTAGGGATGAGTGACTTTGGCTTTGGGAGAGGCTATTTTGCAAATCAAAATTAAGAGCCTGCTTTGACAAGGCTGAAGGGAAACGCTGCGAGCCAGCTTTCCAAACAGCATTTGCTGTTCATTCAGTCCCAGACTGACACACACACACCCTCCACAAAAAACCAGGGTCACACATGCTTAGAGAGGCCTGTCCTCCAAGCTACCCAGCAAGCAGCCAGTTAATCTCAATTGCTCCCCACAGCTTGAGTCAATTAGAGGGAGCCAGCCGAGCAGAGCAAGGTTCGCCCTGAATCTTTTGATGGAAAGAGACCTCCAGGCAGCCTTGCCAAAGGCTTTCCCCTTCCATTCACACGTGCTCACGTGCTGTGCACAAGAATGTAAACAGGGATGGGACCAGTAGGGATGGAACTGTGGCCCAGAAACAGGAGCTGGGGTGTGTTCCAGATGGCAGAACCACAGAATACCGTCCCCGGGGCTAGAAACTTCCAAAAGGGAATGTATAATTCTGGCCCATTCTCTTGATTTGTATTTCTTCTTCTTTTGTGCCTGTCCTGAGTCTTGAACTCAGGGCTTGAGGTGCTGTCCCTGAGCTTTGAAAAAGCACTCAAGCATCTGATACCAGTACCATCTGGTACTGGTGGCTCACACCTGTCATCCTGACTACTCAGGGGGCTGAGATCTGAGGATCCGTGGTTCAAAGCCAGCCAGGGCAGGAAAGTCCGTGAGACTCGTCTCCAGCAGAAAGATGGAGATTAGAGACTCTTGTCTCCATGATCCAGCTGAAAGCTATCAGAAGTGATTCTGGGGTGCAAGCTGGTAGAGCACAAGCCTTGAGAGAAAAAAAGCTCAGGGACAGCGCTTAGGCCCAGAGTTCAAGCCCCAAGACTGAACGAAATAGAACTAAAAGCACTGAAGCCTAGGGAGATAGTTTCACGGACTATGTTGTTGCTCAGGCTGGCTTTGAACCACAGTTCTCAGATCTCAGCCTCCTGAGAAGCTAGGATGACAGGCGTGAGCCACCTGGTACCTGGCTCTTTTTTATTTTTGGAGGGGGAGGAGGAAAACGCCTGCTCTAGCAGCTGTCAATTGGTCCTTTTATTGTCAACTTCTGCACCCATCAGATTTTTTTTTTTCCTTCAGCTAAGAAGAGCTTGGTGTGAAATAAAAGCTATTTTAAGGTGAAAGGAGTTAGCAGCTTTTTCCTCTTTGAATTTTTGTGCCTCAATTAATTTCTCTTTAATCCTTTGTCTCCAGGATGCTTTGCTTCCATGACTCCTCTCCCTTTTGCATTTCTTTGCCTGTCTCAAATGTTCCAAATGTGCTTTGGAGACCAATCCCGGGCTTCGTAGTGGTTTCCAGACCCTCCGACTCAACTCAGCCACCCACAGCGCACAGATAACCATGTCTAAGGCCACTGTCCAGGCCTCTTAAATCACAGTCTGGGGAGGGGGATGGGCAGAGCCCTGGCTTAGGAAAAAGAGTCTCTGCACTGATGCTAATCTATGACTGCACTTCGCAAGTGCTGGCCATCCACAGATGCGAAAAAGACAAGAGAATGACTGTGCAGTCCACTGGAGCTAGCTTAATGCCCGTAAATGGCTTCCCAAAGGGCCTGGGAAGGTGGCTCAGCCGCAGAGTGCTTGCCTTGCATGCAGGAGGCCCTGGGTTCGATTCCTCAGCACCACATCAACAGAAAAGGCCAGAAGTAGCACTGTGGCTCAAGCGGTAGAGCACTGGCTTTGAGCTGAAGAGCTGAGGGGCAGTGCCCAGGCCCAGAGTTCAGGCCCCATGACTGACAAAAAAAAAAGATAAACTGTGGCTATATGTGTGTGTGTGTGTGTGAATATATTTTTATTTGTATATAAATGTTCAAATATGCATAAATATATAAATTATATATTGTATATATACTATTCACTTATATAATATATATCGTGTTATATATTATAAATTATAGAAGTATATACTATATATAATATGTGCATATAATATACACTATACAGTATATAGTATATGTACTATATATAATATATGCACATATCATATGTATTACATACTATATAGTATTATATATTATATGGTGTACTATATATACTATGTATACTACATAGTATACTATATATTATATGTATGTAATGTATACTTATATACTTATACATATTGTATATACATGTATACTATACATATACAGTATATATACTGTATACTATATATAATAAATGCACATATTATATGTATTATATACTATATATGCTTATATTGTATATAAGTATATGTATAAATATTTATGTATGTACTTGTATAACGTACATAAGTATAGGTATATACATATATTATGTAGTATGTATGTACTTGTATATAACTTATGTATGTACTTATAGTATATACTTTATATCATACATACTTATATACTATATGTTGTATACTTAGTATATACATGAAATATATACATAAATATATATAAACATATAAATATAATTTTTATTTGGTTTGCCTCTCATTATGCAAATGATAACATGTTCACTGAAGATTTAGAAAACGGGGCCACAAAAAATCTATATCCAGACAGAATTATAGTTAATTTTTTTTGTTGGCCTACAGTTAATATTTTGCTGTGTATTGTGCGTGTGCGTGTTGATCCCGGGGTTTGAACTCAGGGCCTGGGTGCTGTCCCTGAGCTTTTTTCTCAAGGCTGGCTCTCCACCACTTGAACCACAGCTCCACTTCTGGCGTTTTGGTCGTTAACTGGAGACGAGTCTCACAGACTTTCCTGCCCTGGCTGGCTTTGAGCTGCGATCCTCAGATCTCAGCCTCCTGAGCAGCTAGGATTAGGGGTGTGAGCCGCCAGCCTGTAGTCATGTGTAATGTTTTGAGGACTCTACATACCACTTCTATAGTAGTTGTACTTGTTTGCTTTTCCAACAGTCTATTAGGTGCCTTCTACCTTAACCTTTACCAGCATTTGTCAATGCTTGTTTTCTCTCTCTATTCCTCCTTCCCTCTTTCCTTCCTTTTTTTTTTCTTTTTTTTGTGGCAGTACTGGGGCTTGAACTCAGGGACTCACATTCTTCCTTAGCTTTTTATCTGTATCTTTTTTGTGCTCAAAGCCAGCACTGCACCTGTGTGAACCACCCTTCACTGCTGGGCTGGCTTTTTGTTATTTGGAGATAATCTTTTGTTGTTGTTGTTGCGGGTCTTGAACTCAGGGCCTGGGCGCTGTCCCTGAGCTCTTCAGCTCAAGGCTAGCGTTCTACCATTTGAGTCACAGCGCCACTTAGTTTTCTGGTGGTTCACTGGAGATAAGAGTGTCACAGACTTTCCTGCCCAGGCTGGCTTTGAACCTCGATCTTCAGATCCTCAGATCTCAGCCTCCTGAGTAGCTAGGATGACAGGCGTGAGCCACTGGCGCCCGGCTGAGATAATGAATCTTAATGGATTTGCCTGCCTAGGCCGGCTTCAAACCATGGTCCTCAGCCCCAGATATTCACTTTGGAATAAAATCGCTTCTTTCTCCTTTTTCCCCCTGACTACTAAGCCTACTCTATTGCAAGTGCTGAACAGTGATGCGTGAAGACATTGCAGCTTTAATGAAATACATGGGAAAATCAGGAGTGATCAGCTCTTTCTAACAGTCCCACGTGTCTCTTAGACCCTGATGTTTGCCGTCGTATCTCTTTATTTAGCTGGACACAATGGGACTGTTTAGAGGAAGTCCAACTGGAAAGTTGATACTGACTTGCTTTGCTACACTAATGTGGGAAGGGAGCCAGGCATAATTTGTTGTTTTATGGGCAGGAATTCAGAATCTATCCGTGGCTTTCTAGTGTGGGTACCTAAATTCTGCAGTGAATGCCCACAATCTGGTGAGAGGAGTTCAGATTGGAGTTTCATCAAAAGTAAGCTGATTTTCATAGGGATGACTTTCTGGATGGTTTTCAGAGGAACATGGAAGCAGGAGGGGAGGGGGCAGAGGAAGGAGGAAAAGGAGGATCAGAGACCTTCATCCGCACATAGGATCAGCTAAAGGTTAAGATAGAAGGTGTCCCAGATGGGTCCTAGTGCCTCATGCCTGTCATCCTAGCTACTAGAAGCTGAGATCTGAGGATCACGGTTCAAAGCCAGCCCAGGTAGGAAACTCCTAGAGATTCTTTATCTCCAGTGAATCACCAGAAAACTGGAAGTGGAGCCATGGCTCCAAGTGGTGGTGCCCTCTCTCGTCCAGTAACCCTAAGCAAATTTGGGGTGCTGGATGAAGTTTCCCAGTGTCTCCTGTGCACGTCTCTCCGAACCCAGGTCCAGGTGGCTAACGATTTGTCGTTATCCTCACATGATCCATTTAAAAGCGTTTCCTTCTTAGTTGATGGACTTTAATTCATAGCCATAATGTCTGACATTTGCTTTGTAGCCATGATGAAGGGTGGGATGGAAATCTGGAAACGTGAGTCCCACTGGCGTCCGGATAGATAGCAGCTAAAAGAGAATGCCTCCCATCAGCCCCCTGATGCACTTAGTTGAGATCTTTTTCTTTTTTTTTTTGCCGGTCATGGGGCCTGAACTCTGGGTCTGGGCGCTGTCCCTCAGCTCTTCAGCTCAAGGCGAGCGCTCTACCACTTGAGCCACAGCGCCACTTCCGGTTTTCTGGTGGTTTATTGGAGATAGGAGTCTCACGGTCTCTCCTGCCTGGGCTGGCTTTGAACCGCGATCCTCAGATCTCAGCCTCCATCTCTCAAGCAAGCAGTGCTAAAGAGAACGACCCACCGAAAATGACTCCATGTCGGCTTTTCTGTTTATTGGCAGTAAATCCTATCCACATCTGGCCAGGTGTTATTTGAGAGAACTGCTTTGCAAATAGCATCGGAAACCTCTTCTCTCTGGTTGTGTCCTTTGCCGCCAACAACAAAGCCACAAAGGTTGGAAATAAGTAAGGTGTCTGTCCCTCTTTGTCCTGACTAGTGTCTCGTTGCTGGGCCTTTGCCAGGTGCAGGAATGGGTGGTGGAATTCCCTTAGTGGGCCTTTGGTATGTTAGTGATGTCGCACTTGCCTGAGTGGCTTCTAGAGAGCTTCCCCAAGAAGCCACATGCTAGAAAGATCCACGACAGGCTCACAGGATTGGAACTTGCAGCCCTTTTCAGAGCCAATGACTTAATCAAGCCTGGTGAAATAACACTCAAATGGCCAGGCATGGTAGCTCATGCCTATAATCCTTGCTACTTGGGATGCTGAAGCTGGGTCTCGGGGTGGGGGTGGGGGTGGGCGGGGGGAGGAACAGGGGTGAAGGGGGTAAGGAAGTCACCGTTTAAGGGCAGTCTTGACCAGAAAAGTTTGCAGAGACCCCCAGTAAGAGAAAAATCTTGTCATATAGCTTTCATCCCAGCGATGCCCTTCCCCCAAACAAAATGCAAATAGGGGGATTGCAGTCCAAGTCTGTTGGGACATTAAGATGCTGTCTCTCAAATAACAAAAGCAAAAAAAGGGCTAGAGGCATGGCTCAGGTGGTAGAACGCCTGCCTAACAAATGCAGGATCCTAAGTTCAGACTCTAGTTCTGCCTGTAAACAAGTAAAAATGGCCAGAAACAAACAAACCAAAACCCCAACCCAACAACAACCTTAAATGACAGGGTTTAGGGAGTTTCAGGTTGGCACACGCATCCTCTCGCCAGCAGTATACTAGACCCCCAAATTCTTCTGCTCTGGTCTCCTCTCGTCCCCACCTTACACATCTCTCTGTTCATGTGCATACTTTAAACTAGCATTTGCTTACTGTCGGTCATGGGGCTTGAACTCAGGGCCTGGGTGCTCGGGCGCTGTACCATTTTGAGCCACAGCGCCACTTCCGGTTTTCTGGTGGCTCATTGGAGAGAAGAGTCTCATGGACTTTCCTGCCTGGGCTGGCTTTGAACTGCGATCCTCTAGATCTCAGCCTCCTGAGTAGCTAGGATGACAGGCGTGAGCCTGTCTTGGGGCTCTACTTTGAAAGGATGCTACACATCTTTTTTCTCCCCATTTCTGGCGGGCTATAAGTCTTCCGCAGCACATCTGCTTGTTGCTTTTCTAGCTCTTCTGGAATATGAGTAACTGGAATAATTGGTGGAATAAGAAGGAAATACTTGCTTTGAGAGAATGCATGCTACGTACCAATTTTTTTTTTTTCCCCAGCCAAAAGCTGGAAAAATCTTGAATGAGTTTGAAAGAAGTACTTAAAATCATGATGAAGCAATCAAATCCACTCAGATCTGAGTGTAAATAAAGTAGTTTGTGGGAGAAAATAGTAGGACTGGGCACTGGTGGTTCACACCCGTTATCCTAGCTAAAGACGCCGAGTTCTGAGGATCACAGTTTGAAGTCAGCCCAGGCGGAAAAATCCAAGAGACTCTTAACCCCCACCATAAAGCAGGAAGTGGAGGCCTGGGAAGGTGGCTCAGTGGTAGAGCGCTCGCCGAACATGCATGAAGCCCTGGGTTTGATTCCTCAGTACCACATACACAGAAAAAGACAGAAGTGGTGCTGTGGCTCAAGTGGTAGAGCGCTAGCCTTGAACAAAAGGAAGCTCAGGGACAGTACCCAGGCCCTGAGTTCAAGGCTCAGGACTGGCAAAAAACAAAAATCAGGAAGTAGAGCTGCTGCTTAAGTGATAAAGCTTAGGGGCAATAGCCAGGCCCTGAGTTCAAGCCCTAGTAATACCACACACACACACACACACACACACACACACACACACACACACACACACACACACACACACACACACACACACACACACACACACACACACACACACACACACACACACACACACACACACACACACACACACACACACGATTACATTTATTTCTTTACAGGGCTGGCTGACTTTTTATTTTTATTCACAGAGATTAAGCAAAGGTCATTACATCCCAATCCAGGTACATCTCATCAGACAAAGCAGATGCCGATAACAGCTTCGCCGACTCTCCCAACTGGCTGTTTGTAGGGATTATAGCCTTGAAAATGAGTTGTTGCTTAAATTAGTAACCGTTTACTTTTAATATTCTTCTCTCGAAGCAGCCAGGCACAATTTCAATCAGGCAGATTATTAATATGCACAAAAATGATTTGTTTTGATTTTGGTCTAGTGGGTGTTTTATTATTTTTTTTTTCTTTGCCAGACAACTTTATCAAAGTTCCTCTGCTTCAAAAGAATGAGAAGAGCCTGGCACCGGTGGCTCACGCCTGTCATCCTAGCTACTCAGGAGGTGAGAGCTTAGGATCATTGTTCGAAGCCAGCCTGGGCAGGAAAGTCCCGTGAGACTCTAATCTCCAATAAACCACTCAGAAAACTGGAAGTGGTGTTGTGGCTCAAATGGTAGAGCTGAAGAGCTGAGGGACAGCGCCCAGGCCCAGAGTTCAAGCCCCACAACTGACAAAAAAAAGATAAAAATAGGCTAGTGTAGTTGGTGTTTCTTAACTATGCTGTCATCCTGGGTCTCCGGATTATTGCAGATTGCAGTCTTTCCCTTGCTGATGTCCAGAATATTCTCCAAGATCACTTACCTCAGAGTGCATCTCTACCCCTGGCTGGCTTTGCATCTTTCAGTTGGAGGAGGAGTTGCGTGCTAGGTGTTATTTATTCAGTCAGCTAGCCACTCCCTTTTGGTGATTGATTGATTGGTCCTGGGACTTGAACTCAGGGCCTGGGCACCATCCCTGAGCAACTTTGCTCAAGGCTAGCAGTGGCTCTACCACTTTGAGCCACAGCGCCACTTCCTGTTTTCTGGTGGCTTCATTGGAGATGAGAGTCTCAGGGGCTTTCCTGCTGGGGCTGGCTTTGAACCACAATCTTCAGATCTCAGCCTCCTGAGGAGCTAGGATAATAGGTGTGAGCCACCAGCACCCAGCTTATTTGTGTGTGCGCGCTGGTGCCAAAAATAAGGCTTGAACTCAGGGCCTGGGCACTGTCCCTTAGCTTTTTCACTCAAGGCTAGTGCTCTACCACTTGGGCCACAGCTAAATTTCCAGTGATTACTTGGAGATGAGTCTCATGGGCTTTTGAACCAGTTCTTGCTTCAAACAGAGATCCTTAGCTCTCAGCCTCCCGAGTAGCTAGGCTGACAGGCTGTCTCAAATTTGTATTTGAAGCTAGTCAGGGAACCTGAAAAGTAGTTCCTGAAGCCAGGCTGGGCTTTTCTCTCCACCCAGACCCCCCTCACTGGCCCATGGAGATAAAACCTTGGGGTTCTCTAGGGTTCCCTTCAGAGCACTGTTGGAGAATCTCTGGTTTAATGGAACCCAGGCTTTTTGCCAAGGCTCAGAGGGGTCACGTTCCTGGGTGGATGTCACACAGCTAGCTCCTGGCAGGAGTTGGTAAGATCGAAATTGTCCTCAGCTTACCTCACCCAGCCCTGGGGGGGGGTCACAGAACCCCCCACCCCCACAGCTGTGTTGCCTGACCCCTACCCCAGCATCGCCCTGTCTGCTGACCCCAGTCCTCCTATTCATCTTTCCCATTGGGTTCTGGGCAGGCTTTTTTTTTTTTGCCAGTATGGGAGGTGCTTGGTGGGGGAGGGGGCGATGCACCTGCTCCTATTTCTAGAGCCTGCGGGGCCTCCGCGCTCCAGCAGCGTTGATATTTCTAGGCCGGTGCCTATGGAAACAGCCCGTGTGACAGTGTGACAGTCCTCCCAGCCCACCCCCGGCTTCACACAGCCCACGAGAGCACCGCCAGCTCGCCCTGACCCAAGAGAACCGGGCATGGCCCCTCCACACAGCAGAGACCAGGCCTGGAGCATCACAAACATGTAATGCGTCACAGAATGTAATAATACACAATACACTATACATCAATACGCAGCACATACAACATATGACATATACTACATATCATATAACGCATATACAATAACATAGGGTATGTATGTGGTAATATATATGATATATGATACTATATAACATTATATGATATAGAGCCAGGTACTAGTTGGCTCACACCTGTCATCCTTGCTACTCAGGAGGCAGAGAGCTGAGGATCAAGGTTCAAAACCAGCCCGGTCGGGAAAGTCTGTGAGATTCTTATCTCCAATAAACTACCAGAAACCCGGAAATGGCGCTGTGGCTCAAGTGGTAGAGCGCTCATCTTGAGCTGAAGAGCTGAGGGACAGCGCCCAGGCCCAGAGTTCAAGCCCCACGACCAAAAAGAAAACCATGATATGATGATATATGGTATGATGTGATATTACATAATACATCCTAATTATATTTATATTATAATTATTGTATTTACTTATATATTTATATTTTAATCTATATGATATATAATTATGTTTATATTACTTATACAAAATTATATATATTTAATGTTTACATATTTTATTCTAGATCCTATATCATATATTTTCTACTATATATTATGTGTTATATATGATATATGAGTGTATATTATATGCACATATATATGTAATATATATAATGTTTATATCCCATCTTCCTGGCGTTGATTTCAGCACCACAGCAATGGACAGTTCCAAGCCAACTGCAGGCAAGCAAGGAGAAAGTCGGTTATCTTTTGTTTCTGCATCCTATTTCCCTGGCCTTTTGTTTCCTGATTTCAGCACCAGAGCCACGGACAGCTCCAAAAGCCACCTGAAGTTGTTGGCTGAAAATGTTGCAGTATAGGTAAACAAGAGCTTAATCAAAGAAATAACCTAAGCTGGGCGCTGGTGGCTCGCGCCTGTCATCCTAGCTACTCAGGAGGCTGAGATCTGAGGATCGCAGTTTAAAGCCAGCCTAGGCAGGAAAGTTGGTGAGACTTTTTTTTTTTTTGGGGGGGTCTGGTCAGGGGCCTGAACTCTGGGCCTGGGCGCTGTCCCTCAGCTCTTCAGCTCAAGGCTAGCGCTCTACCACTTGAGCCACAGCGCCACTTCCAGCTTTTTTCTTTTTGCTTATTTGGTGCTGAGGAATCGAACCCAGGACCTCTCGCATGCAAGGCAAGCGCTCTACCACTGAGCCACCTTCCCAGCCCTCGGTGAGACTCTTAACTCCAGTGAACCACCAGAAAACCAGAAGTGGCGCTGTGGCTCAAAGTGTTAGAGCCCAAGTCTTGAGCAAAAGAGCTCAGAGACAATACCCAGGCCCAGAGTTCAAACCCCATGACCAACAATAACAATAATAATAATAATAAATCTGTGATGGATGGAAGGTGAGGAAGCAAAGCAGATAGTGTCAGACCTCTCTCATTGTTCTGGCTTTGGCACAGCAAGGGACGGGTGAGGGCGGGCTTGTCTTTCCCAAAAGGATCTTGCAGGTGGACTTGCATAGCTCGGCTCCGGTACCCTTGTTAAGTGAGGACATCCAGGAAACAGGAAGCTCATTTGTGAGCACCAAGGGGCTCACCCTGAGTGACACACATTCTCGATCTTTCCTTGAGAGCTTTCTCCCAAGTTGATGAACCCTTTGGTCTAAAAAAGGCAAGAAAAGACCTGGTCTGTGAGGAATGGAGATGTCTTTTGTGTGTGTGTATGTGTGTGTGTGTTTGTGTGTGTGTGTGTGATTCCTCTTCTAAGGTCAAGTAACCCCCAGGGGTTCCCATACGTAGCTCATACACCTGTCGGGCTCACACGCAACACCTCCAAGAAGAGGGCAGCGTGTATCTTATTTCTTCTCTTCCTAATTTATGGGAAAACATTTTTCTCTTCAGAGGGTGTGTCTTCCAGCAAGCTCACACTCCTGGAATGTCTATAAATAATCACAGATTTCAAACTATGTTCATGCTGTAGAACAGGGTTTGGTGATGGAATTCCTGATCTCTTTGGCGCGTGAGATTTCTCGCACTGTTTGTCTCTGATGAGCGGCAGAATTGTCTGATCTGTTCGGCTACCTGCGGGAGCTTAAGGCCAAGGGAGTGACCTTGGCTTGTACAAGAAAATTTTCAGAGAAGGTGGCTCAGTGGTAGAGTGCTTGCCTCACATGCATGAGGCCCTGGGTTCGATTCCTCAGCACCACATAAGCAGAAAAAGCCAGAAGTGGCGCTGTGGCTCAAGTGGTAGAGCACTAGCCTTGAGCTGAAGAGCTGAGGGACAGCACCCAGGCCCAGAGTTCAGGCCCCACGACTGACAAAAAAAAAAAAAAAAAATAGCACTATAAAAAAAAAAGAAAATTCTCAAGGCCTACTCTAGACCAAAGACATCTGCCTCTTGGGGTTATGTTTTACAGATCTCCTCCCCTCCTTCCCGACTCCTCTGTATATTAAAAATTAGAGAATTTCTGCTGTAAAGGGGAAAGGTGTCATGGGAACAAGAGGCAGAATTCACTTTTTTTTTTCTTTCTTCCTCATTCACTCTGTTGCCTGTGTCACATTCTCTTGCTTTCTTCTTCCTGAAAAGCACACAAGGCAATCCTATAGAATTAGATGACTCAAAAGCTCCTGACACACACCCCGCTGGCTCACACCTGTCATCCTAGCTACTCAAGGAGGCTGAGATCTGAGGATTGCAGTTTGAAGCCAGTCTGGGCAAGAAAGTCTGTGAGACTTTTTTTTTTTTTTGTCGGTCATGGGGCCTGAACTCTGGGCCTGGGCGCTGTCCCTCAGCTCTTCAGCTCAAGGCTAGTGCTCTACCACTGGAGCCACAGCGCCACTTTAGGCATTTTTTCTGCTTAGGTGGTGCTGAGGAATCGAACCCAGGGCCTCATGCATGCGAGGCAAGCACTCTACCACTGAGCCACCTTCCCAGCCCGAGATAAGAATCTTACAAACTTTTTTTTTTCTGTCCAGTCTGTCTTTGAACTATGCTTTCCTCCGGATCTCTGCTTCCCAGCCAGCTAGGATTACAGGTATGAGACACCAGCACCCTAGCTCATTGTGAGTTCTTAGGAGCAGCTGGTGAAAGGCGTATTTTTGTATTCAGGCCACAGAGATGAACCGTAGCTCAGCCCTGAGAAGTAACAGGCCTCACTCAGCCCAAGCAGAGCTCCCTGAAGCCAGGCCGGACCAAACCACTGTCAGCCCTTTCTCCAAAGCCCTACAGCGCATTCACCAGAGGCCGCTGGAGCCTCTGGGTTGGACCCAGAAGCGCTGTTGGCATTTCTAGTCCTGAACTTCTGCTGGTGGATACAGGATGACCGTGGCCAGGGAGGGACATGGGGTCTATGATGGATGTGTTCGCTCTGACTCTTGCCAGCCAACTCCTTCTGGATCTTTCTTTTTCCTTCTTTTCTCCGTTCCTCCCTCCTTTCCTTCCTGCCCCTTTTCTTTCTACCGTTCTTTTTTCTTTTTCTTTCATTCCTTTCTTATTCCTGTCTTCTTTTCCTTCTTCATTCTCTCCTTTCCATTTCCTCTTTCCTTCCTTTCCCCCTTTTCCATCCTTTCTCTTTTCTTCATTTCCTTCTTTGCTCTTTCCATTTCTTTTCTGCCTTTCCCCTTCTATCCTTTTCTTCCTTCATTTTCTTCTTCCTTCCTGTTTCCTGTTTCCCTCCCTCCTTCCCTCCTTCTCTTTCTCCCTTTCTTCCCTTCCTTCCTCTTTCCTTCCTTTTCTCTGTCAGTCTGTCTGTCTGTCATGAGGCTTGATCTCAGGGCCTGGGCTCTATCCATGAGCTTTATGTGTTTTCCCTTCAAAGCTAGCACGCTACCACTTGAGCCACAGCTCCACTTCTGGCTTTTAAGTGGTTCACTGAAGTGCAGAGTCTCCCAGACTGTCCTGTCCAGGCTGGCTTTGAACCTCGATCCTCAGATCTCAGCCTCCTGAGTAGCTGGGATGACAGGCGTGAGCGCCCCCTCCCCTCCTCTCCCCTCCCCTCCCCTCCCCTCCCCTCCCCTTCCCTTCCCTTCCCTCCCCTCCCCTGGCACGTGGCTCTTCCCCCTCTTTTCTTGGAGGTGTTCTCCAGGGCCTTTCCTCCTGGCTTAGTCTAACAAGGGTCCAGCCTCCTTTCTGCAGAACTGTGGGGATTTGAACTCCCTACCGGCGATCTGAAGGCCGTCATGGGGGGCCTCCTGGCCACTTCGATCACCTCATACCCAGAGTGGTGCCCAGGACTCAAACCCCCAAGAAGTTGCCACCAGGGTCCAAGGAAGAAGAGCTGTCCACTCACCAGGCTGCTCGGGCAGACACACCACATGGTCCAGGAAGTCTCTGAATCAGGTTTGGATCCATGGTAAAGCAAGGCCAGCAGGTGGGTGGCAGCCTGGGCCCCTCCCATGCCAGGCATGACCAGCGCTCTCCCCGCCTCAGGGCTGTGGGGAGGGAGCATCGGGGCTGCTCTCTCCCCCCTCCCCTTTCCCAAGGGTATTCTGTATGACTTAAAATAAGTATCAGGTCGGGTGGATTGTTACCATGGCAACTGGAGGCTTAAATAAAAATAGTGTTACACCCTTCCCCTCCCCACCACCCCCCTGCACTCCCCTCAGCCCAGAGCCTGTCGGTGGGAAAAATGTGTCTAGAGGTAACGAACGGCTGGTGGCAGCCGTATCCCCGGACTCTCCTCCTGGTACCCCCCTCACCCCTTCTTCCTGGAGGGAAGATAACTGCTCATCGGATGCAGAGGGCTGGGCTTCCAGGTTCTTTCTGGAAGGAGAAAGGTGGGGGGGGGGACTTGGATGGGCAATTTCTTCCCCTCAGCCAGCCAAGGGGGGGCTTTGTGCCCACTTACTTCCTGCCCTGATTACAGAGGGAGGGAGGGAGGTTTCATAAGTCTTCCTGGAGAGAGAGAGAGAGAGAGAGTGCGTGTGTGTGTGCGCGCGCGCAAGCGTGTGTGCCATTCCTGGGGCTCGAACTCAGGTCCCAAAGCGCTATCCTTGAGCTCTACCCCTTGAGCCACAGCCCCACTTCTGGCTTTCTGGTGGTTCATTGAAGATAAGAGTCTCATGGACCGTCCTGCCCAAGACTGGCTTTGAACCACGCTCCTCCGATCTCAGCCTCCTGAGTAGCTAGGATGACAGGCACGCAACTGTTTTATGTATTTTTTTTTAAAAATTTAGTTGTACAAAGAAGTTTCAACTCAGCATACCAATGTATGAATACAACTCACCTGACCGACCTCGCCCCTTCCACCCAACTCCACCCCCTCTCCCAACGCCTCTCAGCTTACCTGGTTCCATCTTCAATTAAGTACCATAAACATCATGACCGTCTCTCGCTCTCTCCACTCACCAATTATTCAACATTTTCCTTCAACTCTTTTGATTATCCCAGAGCATCGCACTGCACCATTTCTTAGTAGCATCTGTTTCTATCACTTGCAATGGAGAGAGCTAATAACCCTAGTGGATCCTGGTTCCTTTTGGAAGGGGGGGAAAAAATCTTGAGACCCTCAAGTTCCACCAAAACCTGTCACTGCTATTTTGAGCAGAAGGAAGAGATGTATTATTAGCATCTTAAAAAAAAATCACCAGAGGATCTCATGAAAAGGGGAAGGGGGGAGGTGCAAGAAGCTAAGAACAGAAAGTCAGATGCCTATGGAATGTAAAAATGGAAGGGAGCCGAGCGCCGGTGGCTCACGCCTGTCGTCCTAGCTACTCAGGAGGCTGAGATCTAGAGGATCGCAGTTCGAAGCCAGCCAGGGCAGGAAAGTCCGTGAGACTCTTTATCTCCAAGGAACTACCAGAAAACCAGAAGTGGTGCTGTGGCTCAATATGGTAGAGCACTAACCTTGGGCCAAAAGAGCTCAGGGACAGCACCCAGGCCCTGAGTTCAAGCCCCATGCTGACCAAAATAAAAAGTTCCGATCAGGGAGAACTTCCACTTCAAATCTTGGTTTGGGATGGAAGTGGCAGAGTCCTGGCTGTCTGCTGGGCACAGTCATTAGCCTATGATTCTCAGATCTCAGTCTCCTGAATAGCTAGGATTCTAGGTGTGAACCACCAACTCCTGGCTGTATGTGTGTGGCAGTACTAGGATTTGAACTCAGGACCGTAACACTTGCTAGGCAACCTGTGCTATCAATTTGATCCACACTCATCCCCCCCACCCCTTGGTTTAGATGTTTTTCAGGTGAGGTTCAGGTACTTTGCCTGGAGCCAGCGATGGAGACCACGATCTTCCTACTTACACCTCCTGTGCAGCCGGAACTACAGTCATGTGCCACCATGCCCAACTTGGAGGGCTGGCCTCAAACCACATCGTTCTCTAGCTCTACCTCCTGAGTAGCAGGTATTACCGATGTGACCCACAGCACGACCTCATTGGTCTACCTTTCGTGAGGTGTCTACGCAGGTCTTGGGCCCATTTAAAAGTTGAATAGTTTGTTGTCTTGAGCCATAGCTCCATTCCTGACTTTTTGGTGGTTCACTGGGAGATCTGTCTCCCGGGACTTTCCTTCCCCGGGCTGGCTTTGAACCGCGATCCTCAGATCTCAGCCTTCTGAGAGCTAGGATGACGGGTGTGAGCCACGCACCTGGTGCTTAGTTTGCTCCCAGCTAGCTTGCCACGTGTGCGGCTTTTGTCGCTGTAGGAAATGTTTACGTTGTAACAAGAAAGAACAAACTGTTTCTCTCTCTGCAAAGAGGATTCTAAGGGAAAATCACGGCAGCCAGTACATCTGTAGTCGGTGCTACTTGGAACAGTTTTGGCTCTTGAGTAGTGTTGTATTTCCTATTGTTTTCTGTCTCTAAATATCCACAAGTACTCCACACATCCCCGCCTCTTCCTCTTGACTCAGGCCTGAGGAAACAACCTGGAAGGTCTCATCCTGAAGAACTTGAGTTATTTTTTATATATATCATATGTATACCTATATGTATATATGTATGTATGTATATATATGTATGTATGTGTGTGTGTGTGTATATATATATATATATATATACATATATATTGTGTGTATTCTAGAGCGGGAACTCAAGGCCTTACACTCATGTTTCTCTTTTATCTCTTGAAAACTTCAGTGCTCTACCACTCGAACCATGCCACCCCTTCCAGCTTTTTTTTTGCTGTTGAAAGGAAGAGTCTCACAGACTTTTCCCTGACCCCGGGGTTGGTTTGCAATCAATGATCCTCAGCTCTCAGCCTCCTGAGTAGCTAGGATGACAGGCCTGAGCCACCGGCGCCCAGATTGGGAGCCTTTATAAGTGATGGTTTCTCACTCCCAACGCTGCTGCCCTAAGCCCAAGGTAGAAGTTGCCCAGGCAGGAAAGTCTTGTGAGATTCTTCTCTCCAATGAAGGCACCAAAAGACAAAGTGGAGCTGTGAATGAAGTGGTAAGAGTGCCAACCTTGAAAGAAAAAGAAAAAGGTAAAGAGGCAGCATCTGGTCCTGAGTTCAAATCCCAACACTGGTGTACCCAAGTTACCCAAAGCTCAGTAAAAGACCAAAATGTGACCATTGCTACACACGTCATTCACAGAAACTTTAAATTTACTGAGAATTTTTTATTTTTTAATGAATTGCCAGTCCTGGGGCTTGAACTCAGGGCCTGGGCACTGTCCCTGAGCTGCTTTTGCTCAAGGCTAGCACTCTACCACTTGAGCCCAAGCACCACTTCTGGCTTTTTCTGTGTCTAATGCTACTGAGGAATCAAACTCGGGGCTTCATGAATGCTAGGCAAGCAGTTGACCATTAAAGACACATTCCCAGCCTGAGACTGTTTTAACCTCTTTTTTTTTTTTATTATTGTCTTTAAGTAGTTGTACAGAGGAGCTGCAGTTAAAGCCATTTCTGAACACTACATCTGGATCAATGTCCATCCCTTTCCCAATCTCCCCCCTCCCTCATCCCCTCCCATTTTCACCCACCTTTTTGTGATGCTTGCGAACCCAGATCATGCTGGGCAAGCGCTCTACCACTAAGCCACCTTCCCAGGACTTCATTTGAAGTAGCTAGCATGCTAAAGGCAGATTATAGAGAAGGGGGCGGCTGAGTCAGGCACCGGTGGCTCACACCTGTCACCCTCACTACTCAGCGGGGCTGAGAGCTGAGGCTTGTGGTTCGAAGCTAGCCTGGGCAGGTTAAGTCTGGGTGTCACTCAAATGGTACAGCATCAAACGTGGGCAAAAATAGCTAAGGGAGACTGCCCAGGCCCTGAGTTCAAGACTCAGTCCTGACACATACGCACAGTAGTGGAGAGGCTGTACTCTCCTCTCTAGTGGGTAGCTTCCTCAGACATGAGGATGAAGTGGTTGTCTGTGATGCCGGATGCATGCTGGGAAATCATAGTGCGGACAGAACAGAGCTAGGGAGATGAGAACTGGGGATAGGAGACTCACAGGATTGGGTTCCCCAAAAGTTACATGGGATTGTGTGTGTGTCGGGGTGGGGGGTGGGGATACTCAGATCTGTCTCTGGAGCCTTTCTTTTCCCTTTTTTAGGTCCAAGACCAGGACTTGAACTCGGTATCTGCCACCTCTGCTCACTGGCTGGCGCTCTACCAGCTGAGCCACGCCTCCAGCCCCTGTCTCCAGAGTTTTGACCTCTGGCAGGTTGCCAGTGCTAACTGCAGAAGGATTTCACAGGTTCAATACCAAAATTAATTAGGGCTTCCTCTCAAGTGCTTAAGCTCATTCTCTCTGGATGTGACCCCATTTTGTGTGTTACACATTTTTAAAATCAGGTTCCGTTATGAAGTGCTTGAAACAAGGTTAGAATCTAGACTTTTAAACAATTAGCACCAAAGAAGAGGTCCTTTGTTCTTCTTGAGTTTTTGTTTTTTTTTCTTGGCTGGTCCTGGCGCCTGAACTCTGGGCCTGGGCGCTGTCCCTCAGCTCTTCAGCTCAAAGCAAGTGCTCTACCATGGAGCCACAGCACTGGTTTTCTGGTGGTTCACTGGAGATCAGAGTCTCAAGGTCTTTCCTGCCCCGGCTAGCTTTGGACCGCAATCCTCTAGATCTCAGCCTCCTGAGTAGTTCTCTCAATTCTCCGTTCTTCCAAAAGGTTGGTTGGCAACACTGCTACCCTGTCTTAAGAATCCCGCCTGGACTCTGAAATCTTAGGTTAATATGATCATAGTTAAGTCTGGAGCTATCTCATCTTTTTTCCAATTTGGCAGGGTGTCCCTGGCTCTGAGGACCTGGGTGTGTGTGGGGGGGGGGGGGGGGGGGGGGAACATGGGAAGCTGTCTGCGAGCACAGGGGACAAGGGCCTGGAGAGAAGCTGCAGTTTTTCCCTTTCAAAGGAGGAAACTCGCCAGGAGCCACAATCATTAAGCCAAGGGTGTCAACTCCTAGTGAGTTTCTGGCAGGAAATGTCCAGTTGAGAGGCTCTTTACCCCCACAAAGGACCGGCAATCCCATTCTCCCGGTGGGCAGTCTGTCTGGGAGCCCGGCGGCGACAGGATCTGTCAGAGATGAATAATGTTCGTCACGAGTGGCTTTTGTTTTTCCTTTTCAAGTGGAGCTATTTAGGTTGGGATAAACAGGAGCCTGGGGAGGCCCTATCAGCAAGATGGGAAGCGGAGAGCCGTGGGCCTTGGCGGGGGGGGGGGGGGGGGGTGCTGGTCTGGTAGGTATGGAGGTGTCTTCCTCTCACTATCTCCCTGTGGGCCCAGTGGGCAGTGTCCCCCGATGGTCATGGTGCCCGAGCGCTGCCCGTGGTACAAGGCGACCCTGGTGTTGTGAAGTAGCCGGTCTTTGATTGGCGACGGCCTGATTCACAACACCAGCTGCCGCCACTGCACCAGGCCAAGAGGTTTTGGTGGTGATGGTGCTGTTTCAGGGCTGACCTCTGCCACGCTGCTGCCAGAGAGAGAAGAGCACGGAGCATCAAAGGTAGGACGGAGATACACACACACATCTGACATCCCCTCCCGCTCATCTCCCATCCAGGACACTCTTTGCTGTGTGGGACTGGGTTTGAACTCAGGGTCGCACGGCTGCTAAGCAGTTAAGTGCTCTACCGCTTAAGTCAGGCCCCAGCTTTGTCAATTGTGGCTCAGAGCCTGAGTGCTGTCCCTTGAACCACTGTCCCTGAGCTCCTTTTGCTCAAGGCTAGCGCTCTACCACTTGAGCCACAATGCTGCTTCTGGCTTTTTCTGTGGATGTGGTACAGAGGACTCGAACCCAGGGCTTCATGAATGCTAGGCAAGCACTCTACCACTGAGCCACCTTCCCAGTCCTCCCTGACCTATTTTGCTCCGGACAATAGCACTCTACCACTTTGAGCCACAGCACCACTTCCAGTTTTCTGGTGATTAATCTGAGATGTGTTTCACAGACTTTGCTGCTCAGGCTGGCTGGCTTTGAACTGTGATCCTCAGGTCTCAGCCTCCTGAGTAGCTAGGATCACAGGTGTGAGCCACCAGCACCCAGCATCCTGCCTTTTTTGTTCCTTTTAAGACAGGATCTGTCACTTTTTTGGGGGGGGGGGCCGGTTGTGGGGCCTGAACTCTGGGCCTGGGTGCTGTCCCTCAGCTCTTCAGCTCAAGGCGAGCGCTCTACCACTTGAGCCACAGCACCACTTCCGGCTTTTTTCTTTTTGCTAATGTGGTGCTGAGGAATCGAACCCAGGGCCTCATGCATGCAAGGCAAGCGCTCTACCACTGAGCCACCTTCCCAGCCCCGTGGATCTGTCACTTTTGACTCAGTTAACACCTAACTTGATCCTGCCACCTGGGAGGCTGGGATGATCGACCTGTCTCACCATGCCAAGGGATTTTTTTTTTTTGTCGGTCATGGGTCTTGAACTCTGAGCCTGGGAGCTGTTCCTCAGCTTCAGCTCAAGGCTAGCACTCTACCACTTGAGCCACAGCACCACTTCTGGCTTTTTCTGCTTATGTGGTGCTGAGGACTCGAACCCAGGGCCTCATGCACGGGAGGCAAGCGCTCTACCACTGAGCCACCTTCCCAGCCCCATGGGTTGTGTTTCCTGCCACCTCTTCTAGCCCATAGGATCGTAAGCAACAATCAGTGAGTCCACGAAACTCTAGACCTGGGATGCAAACTTCTTATGTGGGCCTTACACAAACCGTCAGAAGAAAGTATCTGTCACAGCTTGAGTATCTCTGCCATGAATAATGCAGTGGTTGTTGAATATTTATAAGGCTCATTAGCATGCAAAAAAACCCATTTCTTCCCTCCACTGATGTTTGGGAGGAAGGCCGAGAATTCCCATTATTCCATTACCAAAGGCAGAAAACAAGACGTTCGCACGTGACGTTCTTCAGTGGTGACTTGTCCATTCCCCTACCCCCCTTTTTTGTGGTAGGTCACGAGGCTTGAACTCAGGGCCTGGGTCTTTGTTCCCTTTTTCTTCCTTCCTTCCTTTCTTTTGTCTTTCTTTGCTCAAGGCTGGCACTCTACTACTTGAGCCACAGTTCCACCTCCAGCATTTGGCTGGTTTGTTGGCAAGCATAGCCTCACAGACGTTTCCTACCTGGGCTGACCTCAAACCAGGATCCTTCCATCTCCGCCTCCAGTAGCTGGGATGACAGGCGTGAGCCACGCGTGCCCAGGGCCTGGTTGGGAGTTGGTTTCTAACTATGTGAAACAGGGAGGGAGGGTTCCTCACCAGCCGCGTGCAATTACAACATGAAGGTCAGGAGTCCCTTTGAGACTCAGTGACTTAAAGATCCAGGAACACAAGCAGGAAGGATGGGTGGGCGTCAGAATGGAGCCCCAACCCCAGTCTCCTCCCACAGTCCTGGAGCTTAGCCACCCAGTCGACCTGCAGCCAGCAGAGCTAAGGACGCAGATCTTTTCTTTGGTCAGGTCTGGGGCTTGAACTCAGGGCCTGGGCGCTGTCCCTGAGCTGCTTTTCACTCAAGGCCAGCGCTCTACCAGTTGAACTACAGTGCCACTTCCGGTTTTCGGGTGGTTCATTGGACATCAAGATGCTCATGGCCTTTCCTGCCGGGGCTGGCTTTGAACCACGATCCTCAGGTCTCAGCCTCCCGAGTAGCTAGGATGACAGGCGTGAGCCACCGACACCCTGCTGAAAATGGGATGGTTTTAAGGACACAAAGCAACCATCTTCCACAGAGTAAGGGCTCTGATGCCAAGGACTCAGAGCAGACAGACAGGAAGCTGGGATCAGCCACAGTCCTTGGGCAGTAGACACACAAATGGTGTGCCTGGCCTATCAGCAGCTGGCCCTGGAGCTCTGCTTTTGGTATCTGCCTGGATTTCTTACAAAAATCACCATTATGAAATTACATAGCCCCAAACTGATGCTAAAAAATAGCACGATTGCTGGGCGCTGGTGGCTCAGGCCTGTCATCCTAGCTACTCGGGAGGCTGAGACCTGAGGATCGTGGTTCAAAGCCAGCCTGGGCAGGAAAGGCCATGAAACTCTTACCTCCAAGGAACCACCAGAAAACCGGAAGTGGTGCTGTGGCTCAAGTGGTAGAGCACCAACTTGGAGCAAAGAAAAAAAAAAGGGGACAGAGTCCAGACAGTTCAAACTCCAGTAACAGCACACAGGCACACACAGAGAATTGCTTAATTTCTATTTCCAGGCATTGCTAAACAGTTTTTAAGTGAGCAGCTCTATGGCCCTAAATGGCTCTTCCCTGCCGAGTAGTTCTTAGGCAATCAAGAAAAATCATGTTTTTTTACTTCCTGCCATCCATCTCGAAGCCTGCTGTATTTTAAGGACATTTACTTGGCAAGTTCCTTATACTACATGCGGAGCAGAAGTTCTACCACAGTTCTTGCTAGAGTTGGGGGAAGCACACACACATGTCATTCTGAGATTTGAGCGCAAGGCTTGGGCGCTGTCCCTTCGATTTTTTTTCTGCTCAAGGCTAGTGCTCTACCACCTGAGTCGCACCTCCGCTTCCAGCTTTTTGGTAGTTCGCTGGCGAGAAGAGCCTCCGATTTGTGTGCCTGGAGTGGCTTCGAATTGTGATCCTCAGATCTCAGCCTCCTGAGTGGCTGGGGTGACAGGCGTGATCCCCAGGGCCCGACTGAAAGTTGTGATTCATCCGTCACAACCCAATACACCAGGCCTAATGCAAACCACCAGGAACCAAGAGTTCAGAAACGCCTGTGATCTCTCTACCTTGGGGCTCCTGGGGCTCAGAGAATAGTCAAGCTGGAGTTCCTGCCAAATGTCCATTGCGTGTCTCTCTCAAAACCATTATGGCAAAGAGCAAGGGAAAGAGCAGGAGGAGGTGGAGGGGAGCTGGAGCTAGCCAGACTGGGGAGCCCCACCCCACTCAGCTACGTACCTATCTGTGGAATGAGGGCCCAGCTGTCCCCTGACCTGGGCGTCGATGCCTGTCATCCTAGCTACTCAGGAGGCTGAGATCTAGAGGATTGCTGGTTCGAAGCCAGCCCAGCCTTGGGACATGTGTGAGAGTCTTCTCTCCAATAAATCACAAAACAATAAAAAAATAAAGCCGAGGCTCAAGTTGGTAGAGCGCTGGCTTGGAGCAAAAGCAGCTCAGGGACGGCGCCCAGGCCCTGAGTTCAAGCCCCAGGCCTGACCAAAGAAAAGATCTGCGTCCTTAGCTCTGCTGGCTGCAGGTCGACTGGGTGGCTAAGCTCCAGGACTGTGGGAGGAGACTGGGGTTGGGACTCCATTCTGACGCCCACCCATCCTTCCTGCTTGTGTTCCTGGATCTTTAAGTCACTGAGTCTCAAAGGGACTCCTGACCTTCATGTTGTAATTGCACGTGGCTGGTGAGGAACCCTCCCTCCCTGTTTCACATAGTTAGAAACCAACTCCCAACCAGGCCCTGGGCACGCGTGGCTCACGCCTGTCATCCCAGCTACTGGAGGCGGAGATGGAAGGATCCTGGTTTGAGGTCAGCCCAGGTAGGAAATGTCTGTGAGGCTATGCTTGCCAACAAACCAGCCAAATGCTGGAGGTGGAACTGTGGCTCAAGTGGTAGAGTGCCAGCCTTGAGCAAAGGAAAAAAAAGTCTCCTGGACTTTCCTGCCCGGGCTGGCTTTGAACTGTGATCCTCAGGTCTCAGCCTCCCGAGTAGCGTCCTGCTGCCTCTCCTCTCCAATCTCTGCCTGCCTCTTCCTTTCTTGTCTCCATTTTTCTTCTCTCTTCTTCCACTTTCCTCCTCTCTTCTTTCTCGCCCATCTCCTCTTTTCTCGTCTCCCTTTTTGCTCTCACCCATCTCTCCTCCTTTAACCCTCTCCTGACTGTCTCTTGCTTCTTTTCTCTCTCCCTTCTTACACCTCTGTCTTGTTCTTTTGCCACTTTTTTTTTTGGTCGGTGGTGGGGTTTGAACTCTGGGCTTGGGCGCTGTCCCTCAGCTCTTCAGCTCAAGGCGAGCGCTCTACCACTTGAGCCACAGTGCCACTTCTGGCTTTTTCTGCTTCTGTGGTGCTGAGGAATCGAACCCAGGGCCTCACGCATTCGAGGCAAGCGCTCTACCACTGAGCCACCTTCCCAGCCCATTGCCTATTTCTTTTCTCACCCCTTTCTTCTTTCCTCTCCTCTCTCTCTCCATCGTAACACAATGGAATCAGCTATTTCTCCCAACTGCTCTGTTTTGTGGGAGGGGGGTAGGAGGGTCCCAGTGGATGGATGGGGTAGGGGTCCTGGGGGAGCCCCCCTCCCTCCCAGAGGCCGAGCTGGAGCTAGGAAGACACTCCCTGGGCCCCAGGTCTGGAAGGAGTCCGGCTTACTAGATTAAAATTTCCTCTTGCATCAGGGATCCAAGGGAATGCGCATGTGCGTGTTCCCTGCTGGTGATGAACAGGGGAGGGCGTAGCTTGGCGCCAGCCGTGATGGATGCGGGGCTGTATCTGGGGGTCCGCTTTCTGCAGGGGAGGGGCAGGAGGAAATGAGAGCTGGGAGCAGAATGATAGCAGTAATACCCTTCCCCCCCTTTCTTTTAGTGCTTGTTCACTGTCAGCAAAACCACTTTGTGCAACCCCCTCCCCACCTCATCCCCCATGCTCCTCAGCACCCGGGATTGAGTGGCTGATCGCTCTCCTGTAGTGTCTGCAGAGTCCCTTAGCTGCGGTGGCAGTGTACGCGTGGATCTGTGTTTGTCTTTGGGTTTTGTCTGTGTGTGTATAAATACTGGGGTTCGAACCCAGGCCCCACATTTCCTGGGCAGACACTCTGGCCCTGGAGCCACTAAGCCTTCTATGCCTTTTTTTTTGCGGGGGGGGGGGGGGGGGGGCGTTGGTCATGGAACTTGAACTCAGGCCTACGTGCTCGTCCCTGAGCTTCTCTGCTCAAGGATGGTGCTCTACCACTTGAACCATCCCTCTACTTCCAGCTGTTTTTGGTGGTCCATGAGAAATGAGTCTCAGGGACTTTTTTTTTTTTAAAACCTGTCAGCGCCTTGTTTTTCTATGAACAATGTGGTTTGTTACTAGTCATAGCACAGACACCTGCCCTTAAAAACTCCATCTTCACTGGGCACCGGTGGGCTCACGCCTGTCACCCTAGCTACTCAGGAGGCTGAGATCTGAGGATCTTGGTTCAAAGCCAGCCCGGGCAGGAAAGTCCGTGAGACTCTGATCTCCAATGAACCACTAGAAAACCAGAAGTGGAGTTGTGGCTCAAGTGGTAGAGCGCTCGCCTTGAGCTGAAGAGCTGAGGGACAGTGCGCAGGCCCAGAGTTCAAGCCCCATGACCGAAAAATTCCATCTTCACCAGCTGGGAAGGTGGCTCAGTGGTAGAGTGCTTGCCTTGCATGCATGAGGCCCTGGGTTTGAGTCCTCAGTACCACATACACAGAAAAAGCCAGAGGTGGCGCTGTGGCTCAAGTGGTAGAGCACTTGCCTTGAGCCAAAGAAGCTCAGGGACAGCGCCCAGGCCCTGAGTTCAAGGCCCAGGACTGGGGGAAAAAACAAGCAAAGACAACATCTTCCATTCCCCAGCCTCCTGCCCGCCAAGTTCTCCTACCTCCAAACCCTTCCATGACGGATGTCTCGTATGAGATGTGATCTCAGAAACTACATCTCTCTCTCAACTACAGGAGGATTAAGACATAGCCACAACACAGGGTTAATGAATAACTAGCTCAAAATGCTCTTACCTGAGCCATAGGCCACCAGAACTCAGAGCCCGCCCATCTGCCAGGCCCCGCCCCAGGGCAGGCAAGGTGGGCGGGGCCTTGGCAATTCCGCTCCTGAAGGGACCAAAAAATCCGCAATGAGGAAGATCAACCAAGCCAGAGTTCCCAGAGCAATCATCTCAGAAGTCCTCGACGCTGCCACACACTTCCACCAATCAGCAAAAGACCTTTACAAAAATGTTATTTTTGCCAGGCACCCAGTGGCTCACAGCAGAAATCTCAGCACCACGGGAAGCTGAGATGTTGAGAATCGCGGTTCAAAGCCAGCCCCAGGCGGGAAATTCCACAAGACCTGATCTCTGATAAACCACCAGGAAAGCCGGGTGTGGTGCTGTGTGTCTCAGTGGTAGCTGTGCCCAGCCGTGAGAGGACTGAACTCAGGCACGCATGCGTGCATGCGTTTGAGCATATACTCTTGAGCCTCAGTTCCAACTAAATCTCTTCTATGCTCACTAAGCCTTGTATGCGGAGTCTTTACTCCTCGTTTCCTGTAGAGGAACCAAAACATGTTTCCCGTTCTCTCTCCTTTAACGTGTTAGACTAAAATAAATCCTTGAACACAGAATCCACAACACTCCTTCTGAGAAGGGTCTCTGGCTGTGGGAAACCCCCAGGACTCCCTCCTTAACCCTGTGATCTGGAACTTGAAGAGCAGGGGCAAGGCAGCATGTTAATCAAGGCACATCTCTCCCAAGACGGGCACTGTGGCAACTCCCTGTAGTACCAGCTGCCAGGAGGATTACAAGTTAAGAGGTCAGCCTGGGTTACCCAGTGAGACCTCACGTCCCTTCCTGCAGAGCAGATTTCCCACGCAACCTTGTGCTGCACGTTGCAGGCTTATCGTGCTGGCCAGCGGCTCCACCACTGTGCCTCAGTTTCCTTGATCATTAACAAGGGAACACCAACACCTTTTGGGCTTCTAGTTTAGACCCGGGGCCGGGGCCAAAACATCCCATCTAAACCACCAACCAACCTACTGACCTGTTCCTAAACTCAGGAACCTGTCGTCCATCCATGCGCGGCTGCACACCCCAGTGCTAGGTCCAGACTCCTTCCTGCTGCAAGAAAGTTCCAGAAATTAGTCATCCCTTGCTGGCGGCCATCTCCTTTCTGACTCAGCATGCCCGTGGGGGTGGGAAGTGTCATTCATCACCAAGCCGCTGTCCGGGCTCCAGGGGAGGCCGGGGGAGGGAGGATCACAGGCCCCTCCACGGCCTTTGTAGCTCCTCCGCACCCACGGCCCTCCTGGTGACATAGGTCTGTGGTCACACAAGTCTAGGGACTGCAATGATTAGGAGTTGGCCCGATCCAGCCCTCGGTGCCGTGCACCGTACACAACACGTATCCTGTCTCTACCAGTCCTTGCGGAGAAGAAAGCTGAACCATACAGATGTATCTGTACACCCCATATACATATACCAATATACACACATGTATATGCACATACATGGACATATGTATATATACACACCCACACATATATGGGTGTATATATACAGATGTGTGCACATATATACATGTATACATAGATGAGACACATGAACACACATGCCACACCTATGCATAAGTACACATCCCATATATACTCATGCTCTATATACATAGATCCCATATGCATGCATGTATATATGCAGTGCATATCCCATATGCGGTATCTGTACATACACATGCACGTATATGCCATGCATGTACACACGCCTGAATATATGGTATATATGTAGTATACATGTAGTAAATGTATATGTGGTATATCGTACATATATGGTATATGTATATGTGGTATATAGTATATATGTGATGTGTATCTGTGGTACTGTGTTTTTGTTTTTAACTTCAGACACCAAAGGTCTCAGGTGTGTATCACTTTTCTGGACACCGTAAATGAAAGCTTTCTCACAAAGGACAATTCAATGTTAAAATTTATGAAGGGAAAGGAAAGCAAGAAAAAGAAAAAAATATATATGGGGCAAAGCCAGTGGTGGTTCAAGCCTGCCATCCTAGCTGTATGCGGCATAGGTATCTGTGGTATGTGTATATATGGTGTATGCATATATGGTATACATACATCGTATATACACATATATACCTATATATGCCGTGTGTGTGTGTGTGTGAATGGGATATGTAGGTTTTGTGTGTGTGTGTGTTCCTGGAGATTAAAGCCAAGGCCCCAAGCTTATACTTTACCATCCAAACAATGCCTCCAGTTGTTTATACCTTTGTTTTTCAGACAGGATTTTCTGGGAAGGGGTCGGCTTGGACCCTGATTCTCCTGTCTCTGCTTCTCTCATAACTGTGATTACAGGCACATACAATCACACCTAGGTTTTTGTTTTTTTTTTTAAATGCGTGTGTGCTGGTCCTGGGGCTTGAACTCTGGGCCTGAATGCTGTCCCTGAGCATTTTTGCTCAAGGCCAGCCAACTCCCAATTGAGCCACAGCCCCAAATCTGGTTCTTTTGGTGACTAATTGGAGATGAGTCTCACAGACTTTCCTGCCTAGGCTGGCTTTGAACCATAATCCTTAGATCATGAGAAGTTAGGATGACCGGCATGAGCCACCAATGGCTTTGCCCCATATATATATATATATATATATATATATATATATATTCTCGCTTTCCTTCCCCTGACCTTCATAAATCTCAACACTGAATGGTCTTTGTGAGGAGTGCTTTCATTGCAGTGTCCAGAAAAATGATAAATACACACCTGAGACCTCTGAACGGGTGTTTGAGGTTAAAAACACAAGCTGGACACCGACGGTTCACACCTGTCAGCCCAGGTACTCTGGGAGGTTGAGATCTGAGGATCACAGTTCAAAGCCAGCCAGCCTGGGCAGGAAAGTCTATGAGATTGTTATCTCCAATGAACCACCAGGAAACTGGAAGTGGAGCACCAGCCTCAAGTGAAAAATCTCAGGGACAGTGCCTGGGTTTTGAATTCAAGTCTTAGTACCCATACGTGTGCATGCACACACAAATCAAAGGGAATTCACACTGAGCCACGAAGTTAGCAATACGAATGTCCCTTCTTGGATCTCACCCCCCCCCCCAAAAAAAAATTCAATTTGCACTGATCAAAAGGATGGGAGCGAGAATATTTTGCTTGGCGTGTGGCCTAAGAGTTCTAAATTTATGCCTTCTATTTTCTGCTTCCTCCTCAGACTGCATTAGTTACTAGGCAACTCAAGTGTTTAATTTCATTTGCTAATAAAGCACAAGGCCCAGCCGGGGTGTGTGCGTGTGTGTGTGTGCGTGTGTGAGTGTGGGAATGAGTATGAACACGTGTGTGAGTGGCTGTGCGTGTGAGCAGTGGGTACAAGTGGGGGTGTGGGTGGGTGTGAGTTGGAAGAGCATGTGAGCATGTGGATGAGTGAGTAAGTGTGAGCCCATGAGTGAGGACGAGTGTGTGGATGGGTGTGAAGTGTGTGCCGTGGTGTGCAAATGGGTGAACGTGTGTAACGTGTGTGTGCGAGTGTGTGTAGGTGTGTGTGCACGAATGTAAGTATGCGTGTGTGGGACTGTGCATAACTGTAAATGAATGTAAGTATGTGTGTGAGTGTGCAAGTGCGTGACTATGTGTGTGTCTCCAATACACACAGCTGCACCCAGCCCGGGCCGGGCAGGAGAAGCCAGCGCTCCAACGCCATTTATCCTCCCAGCTTTTACTTAGCTGACGTAGGCTTTTAGGGAGTGTCAGCGTGCGCGCCCGCCCGCCTGCTCACCGCTCACTCACTCTCAATTATTTACAGTAATAGTATAGGCTCTCAGTGTTGGCCTGGCTCAGAACAGCAACCCACGGTAGCACCTCCAACCCCCTCGTTAGAGTTCTGTCTCAAGATGGCAGAACAAGGGTACAGGGTTTATTCCCTGGATGGATGCATGGATGCATGGATGGATGCATGGATGGGTAGGTGGATGGATGGATGGATGGATGGGTGGGTGGGATGGGTGGGTGGGTGGATGGGTGGGTGGGTGGGTGGGTGGGTGGGTGGGTGGGTGGGTGGGTGGGTGGGTGGGTGGGTGGATGGATGGATTGAAGGGAGGGAGGGAAAGAAAGGAGGGAGGTAGAGATAGGAAGGAAGGAAGGATAGATAACAGAAAGTACAGAAGGAAGGAAGGAGAGATGGAAGAAAAGATGGATAGAAGGAAGAAAGGAAGGGGGCTGGGAAGGTGGCTCAGTGGTAGAGCGCTTGCCTTGCATGCCTGAGGCCCTGGGTTCGATTCCTCAGCACCACATAAGAAAAAAAAGCCGGAAGTGGTGCTGTGGCTCAAGTGGTAGAGCGCTAGCCTTGAGCTGAAGAGCTGAGGGACAGCGCCCAGGCCCAGAGTTCAGGTCTCATGACCGGACCAAAAAAAAAAAAAAGAAAAGAAAGGAAGGAAGGAAGGAGAGATGGAAGGAAGGAAGGAAAGGAAAGAAAGAAGGAAGAGGTGGAAGGAAGGAAAGAAGGAAGGAAGAAGGAAGGAAGGAAAGACAGAAGAAAGGAGGAAGGAAGGAAGGAGAGATGGAAGGAAGGATGGAAGGAAAGAAATATTCAGAAATAGAAGACCCCACTGGGACAAGAAAGCCCAGGCTTGGTGAGAACACCAAGAGATGAAGCCAGCAAGAGAAAAGAGGCCTTGGAGCTGGGCGCTGGTGGCTCACGCCTGTCATCCTAGCTACTCAGGAGGCTGAGATCTGAGGATTGAGGTTCAAGGCCAGCCCAGGCCAGGAAAAGTTGGTGAGACTCTTTATCTCCCACAAACTACCAGAAAACCAGAAGTGGCGCTGTGGCTCAAGTGGTAGAGCCTTGAGCAAAAGAAGCTCAGTATTAGTGCCTAGGCCATGAGTTCAAGCCCCAGTACACACACGTCACTGTGTGTTTAATAAGGCGGTCAGCCTTGGGATTGCTGATAAGGGTGTGTGTGTGTGTGTGTGTGTGTGTGTGTGTGTGTGAGAGAGAGAGAGAGAGAGAGAGAGAGAGAGAGAGAGAGAGAGAGAGAGAGAGAGAGAGAGAGAGAGAGAGCGCTCTGTTTCTCATTCTGCCTTCAGGAGTTGAGAGAGATGACTGCTGTCTTGCTTTTTTTTTTTTTTTTCATTCTCAGCAAATGAAACTTTCTTCCAAAAATGGATGTTAAACCACCCAAGGAATTCAGTATTTCAGAAGACAGGGTGATTAACAGAAGAAGGAGGAAGAGGAGAAAGAGGAGGAGGAGGAGGGAGAAGACACAAAGGAAGAAAAGAAAGAAAGAAGAGAAAGGAAGGAAGGAAGGAAGGAGAAGAAAGGAGGAAAAAGAAAGGAGGAAGGAGAAAGGAGAAAAAGGAGAAGAAAAGAAAGAAAGGAAGGAGGAGGAGAAGAAAGAAGAGGAAGGAAGAAGGAGGAAGGAGGAGAAGGAAGGAGGGAGAAGTAGAAGGAGAAAGAAGGAAGGAAGAAGGAGGAAGGGGGAAGAGGGAGAAGAAGGAGAAGGAGGAGGAGGAGGGAGGAGGAGGAGGAGGGAGGAGGAAGAAGGAAGAGAGAGGAGGAGAAGAGGAGAAAGGAGGAGGAGAAGTAGGAAAGAAAAGAAAGGAAGAGGAAGGAAGAGGAGGAGGAAGAGGAGGCGGCAAGTGCTAGTTTAGATTCTTGGAAAATCTAAGCAGAAAAGCCCCATAAATAGGACAGGCAGCCGGTATTAGGTAGGGTGGATCGAAGCTCTACTTTAGCGATGGAGTCTTACACACACACACACACACACACACACACACACACACACACACACACACACACACACACACACACACACACACACACACACACACACACACACACACACACACGCCTGTCATCCCAGCTCCTTAGGAGGAGGTTGAGAAGGGAGGATCTCGGTTCTGAGCCCAGCTTGGGCGGGAAAAGTCTGGAAGAGACTCTTTTTTTGAATCTCCAAGGAAGCGCCCAAAAGCTGCAAGTGGAGCTGTGGCTCAAGTGGTAGAGCACCCACACCTTCCCCCCCCAAAAAAACACCCCAACAAAACCCAGAGAGGAGAGGGGACGGCTCCGGTGGAGGGGGGGTCCTGGAGTTTGGGGGTGGGGATGGGGAGGGGGACAGTGTCCAGAGATCTTTTTGCTAGAATTCTCTCCGGGATGGGAGTGGAAATGCAATTATGAAACATTGACCCTTTCCCTTCTCCCAGGAATAGAACAAAAGCGAAACTGGAACCCTTGAGAAATGGGGGCCCTGGACTCATATCAAGTTAGGTTGAGTCCTGTAGCTGCCATCCACAACTCTCTGATGTCCGTCCATCTGTCCTTCCTTTCCTTTCTCTTCCTTCCTTTGTTCCCTCCCTCCCTCCCTCCCTCCCTCCCTTCCTTCCTCCCTCCCTTCTTTTGTACTAAGGTCTGAACTTAGTACCTTGTGTGCTCTGGCTTAGATTTGTTGTTTCCTTCCTTCCTCAAGGCTGACGCTCTACCACCTGAGCCACAGCTCCACTTCTACCTTTTTGCTGGGTCACTGAAGGTAAAGAGTCTCAGGGACTCTTCTCCTTGGGCTGGCTTCGAATTATGATCCTCATATCTCAGCCTCCTGAGCAGCTGGACGTTTGTTCAAGGCGGGCACTCTACCCCTTAGCCACGGCGCCACTTCTGGTGTTCTGGTGGTTCATGGAGAGAAGAGTCTCTCGGACTTTCCTACCTGGGCTGGCTTTGAACTGCCATCCTCAGATCTCAGCCTCCTGAGTAGCTCGGATGACAGGCGTGAGCCACCGGCTTGAATCTCCCTCTTGGTCTCCCTCACCCCTGATGAGGCGCAGTCCACCACAAAGTGTTTACTAAACAACTACTAAGTGATAGCCATCATCCGTCTGATAGGCCGGACGAAGGGGGGTAGGGGGGAGAGATCTAGAAAGGCACAGCATGGCCCTAGTGGCTTCCAAAGGCCTCACAGAAGGTTCTAGAAGGCATCTTGGCATACATTTGCATCTCGCCCATGTAGCATAGCTGGTGGAGGGGAGGCCTAGATTTCATGTCCCCCCCACGGATTTCTTGTCGATCTCACAAACCCCCCAAGATTCCAGATAACCTAATTCAAGCGCCTCATTTATTTGTATTTCTTTCTTTCTTCAGAGAAGACGTTGAGGCCCCCAGGGTACCCGGAGGGGGAGGACAGGATGAGAAGGAAGGATCTAGAAGAAGAAATGGGGCTGGGCGTGCTGGGGGCTCACGCCTGCGTCATCCTACAGCTAGCTTCTTAAGGAGGCTGAGATCTAGAGGATCGCGGTTCAAAGCCAGGCCCAGGGGAAGTCTGTGAGACTCTGATCTCCAAGGAGCCACCCTGAAAAACCGCAGTGGGGCTGCGGCTCAATGCGGTAGGGCCCTACAGAGAGCCCAGGCACGGCGCCCAGGCCGCCAGTTCAAGTCCCCTCTAAGGGGACACCCCCGCCCCCATTCTCGGGCGCCATCTGGTGGCCATGGCGAGAATGACACAGAAGACGCAAATCGGCGTGAACTGGGGGGTGACAGGTGATCTGGGTGTGGGGTGGGGGTGGGACCCCACTGTCCGTCTCTATCTGAAAAGACTAACCCCATCTGAGATGAGGAGGGGGGGCCCGACAAATAAGCAGCCAGCAGATGACACCAACCGGTGGGTGTTGAGGCTGGCGCGCTACCACTTTGGGCTTCTTTTTTCTTTCCTTCAGTGATGATTTATTTTGCTGCCGCCCTGGAGATCGGAGTCTCACGGCCTTTCCTGGCCTTGGCTGGCGGCTTTGAACCTCCATCCTCGGGTCTCAGGCTGCAGAGACGCTGGGATTACAGGCGTGCGCTACCAGCACCTCCCCTGGAGACTGATGGCAGGTTACCTGCTTCTCCAAGGCGGGGGAAGCCTCAGAAACCCATCCTCCACCAGCCGGAGGCCCCAGACATCTACCAAGAGAGGCAGCTGCCAGTCAACCACTGGAGGGCACCCAAGCCGTGTTGTCTTCCACGAATGGCTGGCCCTTAGACGGGACTTGAACTCTGCTGGACATCCAACCTCGACCAGCTCACTGGTGGCTGCAACCCCTACCATCCTAACTGCTCAGGAGGCTGAGAGCCGAGGATGGAAGGAAAAGGCCAGGAGACCCTGCTGTCCCAGGAACCACCACAAAAGCCTACACCTAACCCCCCCCCCCCCCCGTTCTTGTTAACAAGAGTGAGTTCGTGGAAAAAGAGTTTCTCAGCCAGGAAAACTCAGGCATGCCAGCTGGGCCTGGGCAGGAGGAGGCAGCTTGGAGGGTGGGCTGTGTGCTTGGCATCCAAGTGCTTGATGCGCACTAATGAGATGCAAAAGGGCATCTCACGAGTTGCTTTCTGACCGGCTTCATAGGAGTTAATCGTGGGAAGGGGAAGAAGAAAATGGCGTGGGCTGTTTCTGTACCAAGACCACCTCATCTGCCTGCTACGTTTCTCTTGCAAGGAGGGGAGGAGACCCACACTTGAGACCGAACCCAACAGCGACGACATCTTTCTTAACAAAAATTAATGATCAAGAAGACAGCAGAAGAGGCCCCCAAGCCTGGAGAATTGGTTCCATGTCTGCCTCATTCAGACTGGGAGAAATCCAGTCTCTTGGATGAAAGCCCAAACGATTTGCCAACGTCCACAGAAGCTCTTCAAGAAAACCATCTTGGTGCCAGGATACTGCATCAACAACAACAACAACAAAGTCATCACAGCTTCTAGAAAGCCAGCCAGCTGCCTTTGGGTGGGATATGCCCAGGTTGGGGGGGGGGGGGGGACATGAAACAAAACGGAAGCCGGTCGCCCTCTGGGGGTAAGGGAGGGCCTGGCCGGGGCTTCCTCCCATGGCCGGAAAGAAATCACACCCAAGAGGGTTGGGTTGGCCAGGCCGAGCGCCGCCAGTCACGCCTTTAATCCCAGCTACTCAGAAAGCGGAGAGCTGAAGGGCGGAGTTCAAAGCCAGCCGGGGCAGGAAAAGTCCGGGAGACTCTCATCTCCAATGAGCCACTCAAAAAAGCCAGGGAGTGGAGCTGTGGTTCAAATGGTACGGGCGCCAGCCTTGAGTGGAAAGTCAAGCTAGAGTGTGTGAGGTCCTGAGTTCAAGTCTCGGTTCTGGCACAACAACAACAAAAAATCCTGTTCACCAAATGTCCTTTCAGCCCTGTTTTTTCCTTTTTAAAAGAATTTTTTTTTTGGTCGGTCATGGGGCTTGAACTCAGGGCCTGGGTGCTATTCCTCAGCTCTTCAGCTCAAGGCTAGTGCTCTACTGCTTGAGCCACAGCGCCACTTGCGGTTTTCTGGTGGTTCATTGGGGATAAAGAGTCTCACGGACTTTCCTTCCCGGGCTGGCTTTGAACTGTGATCCTCAGATCTCAGCCTCCTGAGGAGCTAGGATTACAGGCGTGAGCCACAGCGCTGGGCTGTACATTTCATATGTGGCTCTAGACTTGATGTGAGCCAGCTGGTGGTCCCTGGCAAAAAATAAAGCAGATGCGGGCAGGAAGGAGGGAAGCAGCCCGAGAGGCAGCCTGGGAGTTACTGAGCAAGAACTAGCAGTTTGAAAGGAAGAAAGCAAACACAAATAAGAGGGGTCAAAAGCCGTTCTGCTGGTTGAACTGCCACATACCACGGACGGTCCCGAGACAGGGGGGAGAGGAGGATTAATCTCCCTCCATTTCCTTCTCTCCACCAACCACCGTCAATGAACAAAGAACGAAGAAGACAGAGCAATGCTACAATGAACCCGCGGGGAGATTTCACCCTGGAAATTTCCTTCTGACCACTCAGATGAGTATTTGATACATATATATATATATTATATATACGTATATTTACATATATACTTAATATATAAAATATATCATGTCTATATATGTTACATATTATCATATATTTTAATAATCACATATGCATAATATATACTGGGTATATTATATATACATAATACATATGCTAGGTATATATGTATATATATATAATATTATACATATAATATACTTTTAATATCTTTTGTATAGATCTCTCATATATATGATATGACACCTATATATAAGTGTTAGAAGGTAGGTTAAAAATCTAGGAAAGCGGTCGGGAAGGTGGCTTAGTGGTAGACGCTTGCCTAGCATGCATGAAGCCCCGGGTTCCATTCCTCAGCACCACATACACAGAAAAAGCCGGAAGTAGCTCAAGTGGTAGAGTGCTAGCCTTGAGCAAAAGAAGCTCAGGGACAGTGCCCAGGCTCTGAGTTCAAGTCCCAGGACTGATACCTTGACACACACACACACACACACACACACACACACACACACTATATTTACTATGTTTATATTTCTCACACTATAATTTGTATATACATATAGTGTTTTTATACACACACACACACACACACACACACATATATATGTGTCGCTACATTTTATGGTTGGGTGCTGGTGGCTCACGCCTGTCATCCTAGCTACTCAGGAGGCTGAGATCTGAGGATCACAGTTCAAAGCCAGCCCGGGCAGGAACATCCATGAGACTCTTATCTTCAATGAACCACTAGAAAACCAGAAGTGGCGCTGTGGCTCAAAGTGGTAGAGTGCTCACTTTGGGTAGAAAGAAGCTCAGGAACAATGCCCAGGCCCTGAGTTCAAACTCCACAACTTACACTGATACACACACACACACACACACACACACATGGTCTTAAAATTTCCCAATAGAGTTCATGAATTATTTTTAGTTCCAGAGGGTTAAAAAAAAAAGTCACTCTGATATTGAGGCGAAAAAAAGGAGAGATAAATTATGTCCACATTTGCCTGGTCTGTCTTTCGGATGGCACAGCCACTAAATAAGTCATGAGAGGGATGAGTCGGAGCCTAGGGTAATAATTTCCTGGAGAAATAACCTGTACATCTCATTATTCTTTTAAAAATATATATAATGTTGTTGTTGTTATTATTATTTTGTTGGTCATGGGGCCTGAACTCTGGGCCTGGGCGCTGTCCCTCAGCTCTTCAGCTCAAGGCTGGCGCTCTACCACTTGAGCCACAGCGCCACTTCCGGCTTTTTCTGCTTATGTGGTCCTGAGGAATCGAACCCAGGGCCTCCTGCATGCAAGGCAAGCGCCCTACCACTGAGCCACCTTCCCAGCCCCATTATATTATTATTATTATTATTATTATTATGGGGTTGTACAGAAGGGTTACCATATATATGTGTGATATATACTTATTTTTTTTGGTACCTGCCCTAGGTCTTGAACTCAGGGCCTGGGCGCTGTCCCTGAGCTTCTTTTTTGGTTCCAAGCTAGTGCTCTACCACTTGAGCCACAGCTCCGCTTCAGGGCTCCCCCGCCACCCCCCACTCCCACCCAGTTCATAGGAGACCAGAGTCTCAGGGTCTTTCCTGTCCCGAGGACTGGCCTCCAACCACGATCCTCAGATCTCAGCCTCCGAAGCAGCTCCTCAGGTGTGAGCCACCCAGGCGGCTGGAAAAAGTAAAAATCTGCTCTCACAGGGGTTTGTTTCTCTCAGCTCCTCAGCCTGCCTGGGGGGGACCCTGCTGCTCACCCGTGCCCAGGGCCCCAGCTGGCAAACAAACCCACTGGGAGCCAGGAGGACCCAGCAGGGTTGGGCCACGGGGCCCAGGAAGTTGGTCATGGCTGGAAGGTAAGGCAAGGGCCGACCAAGACAGGCCAGCTCGGCTGCTGTCCAAGGTGCTGAAATGCCCATCCAGCCCACGACTCCAGCCTCCACTGGCTTCTTGCCCTGAGATTCCTCCACGCCGTTCATCTGCCACATCTGACATGCGCAAGTCCATGTGTGTGGTCTGGGCGCCGGTGGCCCACGCCTGTCAGCCCAGCTACACAGGAGGCTGAGATCCGAGGATCACGGGTTCGAATCCAGCCCGGGCAGGAAAGTCCATGAGACTCTTCATGTCCAATGAACCATCAAGAAAAAGAAAAAGCCCAGAGGTGGCGCTGTGGCTCAAGTGGTAGAGCGCTCAGCCTTGACCCAAAGAGCTCAGCGCCCAGGCCCCGAGTTCAAGCCCCATGACCGACACCAGCAAAAGTCCATTTTTCTCACTTAAAGACAATCAAAAGCCCACACCTGCCTGCCTCCAACGGCTTCTGCGGAAAGGGAGAGTTTTCCCCTCATCTCTGGGCTCCCGTCTCCCCAGCTTTAAGAGGAGAAAAGTTTGAGAAGGACTTTGGAGCGGATCTGTGGAGCAGACATGCTGCCAGCCAGAGGGAGGAGGAGAGGGAGAGAGGGAGGGAGGGAGGGAGGGCAGGGAGGGAGGGAGGGAGGGAGGGAGGGAGGGAGGGGAGGGGAGGGAAGGAAGAAAAGAGGGAGGGAGGGAGGGAAGGAAGGAAGGAAGGAAGGAAGGAAGGAAGGAAGGAAGGGAGGGAGGGAGGGAGGGAGGGAGGGAGGGAGGGAGGGAGGGAGGGAGGGAGGGAGGGAGGGGAGGGGAGGGAAGGAAGAAAAGAGGGAGGGAGGGAGGGAAGGAAGGAAGGAAGGAAGGAAGGAAGGAAGGAAGGGAGGGAGGGAGGGAGGGAGGGAGGGAGGGAGAAGAGGGCAGGGAAGGAAGAAAGGAGGGAGGGAATGAAGCAAAGAAGGAAGGGAAGGAGGGAATGAGGGCAGGAGAAAAAAGGGAGGTGGAAGGGAGGGAGGGAGAACAGGAAGATGAAAGAGGAGGTAGAAGGTACCAGAAATAAGCAAATAAATAATTGCAAATGAGGCGCTGGTGGCTCCCGCCGGAGGGTGAGATCGGAGGATCGCGGTTCAAAGCCAGCCTCAGGCGGGCAAAGCCATGAGACTCAAGTCTCCAGGAAGCCACCAGAAAACCAGAAGAGGTGTGTGTCTCAAAGTGACAGAGCTCTAGTCTTGAACACAAGCACCCAGGTCCTGAGTTCAAGCCCCAGGACCACCACATACATACATAAAACCATAGACCCAAAGTGGGTACAACCTTCAAGCCACACATGAAAAAAAAAGGCACCAGAAACCATTTTCACACACACACACACACACACCATCTCAAAAGCCTGGCATCTCACAACCAAGGCTGGGAGACGAGGCACCAACCTGTAGTCTAGGAATGTGATTTTCTTCTCCACATGGAGGAAAGCAGCTATGGGGGTGCCCCGGAAGATGGGGGGTAGCGGGGATAAAAGGCACAGGGAAAGCATCTTCAGCAAGCACCGAGCGCTTTCCACATCTTATTTTTAGATTAATATGACGACGTTTATTAATATCAACCAGGCTCCTAGCAAGGAAGGCGTTCTAGCAACCAGGTGCATTTGCTGTCTGGTCTGAGACTCAACAACCAGCCTGACATGGTCTCATCTGTCTGCATTATTATTATTATTATTATTATTATTATTATTGTATGTGTACTGTATTTTTGTGCCAGTCCTGGGGCTTGAACTCAGGGCCTGGGCGCTGTCCCCGAGATTTGTTTTACTTGTTCAAGGCTGGCGCTCTACCACTTTGAGCCACAGCGCCACATCCCATTTTCTGGTGGTTCACTGGAGAGAAGAGGCTCATGGACTTTCCTGCCCCGGGCTGGCTTTGAACCCTGATCCTCAGATCTCAGCCTCCTGAGTAAGCTGGGATTACAGGCGTGAGCCACAGTGTCCGGCTCATCTCTCTACTTTAAAGCTGCCACCTCTACCCCTATTAACACGCCACACAGACCCCATGGAGGGGGGGCTGTGTCACAGGCCTTGGGCACGAAGCGATCCACACACAATAAAACAATCAAGCTTCTTCACTGACAAAGGAGGAAAGCGAGAAGTATCACAACTCAGCTCCTCCTGGCACTCGCCGGGCTCTTGGTGGATTCAATGGGTCTGTTCTCCTTTCTGAAGAGTGGAGGGGGTTGGGGGGTGGCGACAACTAATAAAAGATGACAATGTCACCTCACAACTTGCGTTTTCTAACAAGCGCGGTCTTTGTGCGTCTCTGTATGGATGTGTGTTGGTCCTGGGGCTTGAACTCAGGGCCCGGGCGCTGTCCCTGAGCAATTGTGCTCAAGGTTCGCGCTCTATTACTTGAGCCACAGCTCCACATCTGGCTTTTTTTTTTCTGGGATTCATTGGAGATAAGCATCTCACAGACTTCTCTGCCCCGGGCTGGCTTTGAACCACGATCCTCAGATCTCAGCCTCCTGAGTAGCTAGGATGACAGGCTGAGCCACCGGTGCCCAGCTGCAAAAATCATTGCTTTTTTGGGGGTGGGGGAAGTCAAAGAATCTGGCATTTTTTGTTGTTGTTGTCGTCAGTCATGGGGCCTGAACTCTGGGCCTGGGTGCTGTCCCTCAGCTGTTCAGCTCAAGGCAAGCTCTACCACTTGAGCCACAGCGCCACTTCCAGCTTTTTCTGCTTTTATGTGGTGCTGAGGAATAGAACCCAGGGCCTCAGGCATGCAAGGCAAGCGCTCTACCACTGAGCCACCTTCCCAGCCCCATATAGGGCTGGCTATATGTCCCCCTTTTCACCTTAATGAACATCTTCTGGGTGGGAGGTGGGCAGGGGGGGAAGAGGGGAGGGAACGAGAGAATTTGGAAAAGACAGGCAAGATGGCAGACCCAGGTCACCTGAGCGCACAGCCTCTCTTCTCTGTGCGTGCCCTTGGCAGACATGAACAATCGATAACCAAACTCTTGCCTCCTAGGAGAGCTTGAATTTCTTGGAGATGCCAGCCTCCCTCCCCCAGATGTCCTAAACGGCTGTCCAGACAACAAGGATCCATTTCTTGAGTTCTGTGTGGGATGCAGCACTTTAGAAGCAAACCAATGCTGAATCAAGACGCCAAGGTCATTCCTCTGGTTCTTGAGCTCTTAAATTCTTAAACACCTCTTCCTTCCTGCATTGATTTTTTCCCTCCTCTCTTCCCCCTGGCAGATATTCTATCCTCTTCTTATTGGGAGACCGCTGTGTCTGATAATCTAGCTGTCTTTCTGTGCGAACTCTTGGCTTCGGTCGAGTGCTTAGCCATGCCTCTTTTCATTTTTCTTTCTTTTTTTGCCAGTCTTGGGGCTTGAACTCTGGGCCTGGGTGCTGTCCCTCAGCTCTTCAGCTCAAGGCGAGCGCTCTACCACTCGAGCCACAGCGCCACCTCCGGCTTTTTCTGCTTATGTGGTGCTTAGGAATCGAACCCAGGGCCTCATGCATGCAAGGCAAGCGCTCTACCACGGAGCCACCTTCCCAGCCCCCCCATCCTCCTTACTATATACGATGATTTGTGTGTGTGTGTCCTGGGGCTTGAACTCAGGGCCTTGGTGCTGTCCCAGAGCTTTTTTTCTTTTTCCACCCTCAAAGCTAATACTCTACCACTTGAACCCACAGCTCCACTTCGACCTCTCCAGTGGCTACTTGGTGATAATGAATCACAATAGCATTTCCTTCCCTTGGGCCGGCCTCAAATCTCCATCCTCCCTTCTCAGCCTCCTGCGTGTAAGTAGCTAAGCTGACAAGGTTAAGAAACTCCCCCCCCACACACACACAAGCTGCAGGGGCTGTGGATTTCTCTTTTAGAGCGAGCTGGGAATTAGCCAGGCCGCCTTCGCAGAGCGCTGGACACAGAGCTCAAGCTGGGATTCAAACTCACATTGTACGGGGGCTTGGAATTCAACACTACCGATCTCCCTCCCAGCTGGTGGCGGACAGCGAGGGGTTTGTTGGGAGAAGACGGCTCTAGATTCCCTCCGGGAGCCGCCCTGTCTTGCTTTCCGTGCCAGGAACAAGGCAGATGTCCCGAGCGGCAGGGAGGGTGACACATTACGCAGCAGTACTGGAAAATGTCGTCTTCAGAGGCGTCGGGGCACTCAACCCTTTGGGACAGCCTTATCACCTCCGGCCGGGACTCAGGAGCAATGAGGTAAAATGAGGCACAATCCTTGGCAGCAGGAGATTCCAAAGCTCAGCTGAAAGCCAACACCAGAGACCGATCATCTTCGGCCATCAGCTTCCCTTTTAAGATTAAGGGATTGGCCAGCACTGGCGGCTCCCGCCTGTCATCCTAGCTACTCAGGAGGCTGAGATCTGGAGGATCTCAGTTCAAAGCCAGCCCCGGGCAGGAAAAGTCCATGAGACTCTATGGCCAATGACCCACCAAAAAGCCAGAAGTGGAGCTGTGGTTCAAGTGGTAGAACGTATAACCTTGAGCACAAAAGCTTAGGGACAGCACTCAGGCCCTGAGTTCAGGCCCCAGGACCAGCAAGGAAGGAAGGAAGGAAGGAAGGAAGGAAGGAAGGAAGGAAGGAAGGAAGGAAGGAAGGAAGGAAGGAAGGAAGGAAGGAAGGAAGGAAGGAAGGAAGGAAGGAAGGAAGGAAGGAAGGAAGGAAGGAAGGGGAAGGAAGGGGAGGGAAGGGGAGGGAAGGGAGGGGGAGGGAAGGAAGGAAGACAAGAATAGAAGGAAAGAAGGAAAAGAAAGAGGGAAGAAAATGTAGCTGCTAAAAGATCTTACAGTTGATTTCTCAACACGCAACCAGGCCCTTCTGGTTGTATATTATTATTAATAATAATATCTAATTCATAATAAGAGATTTTCCCCATCCAGACATTTGGAGGTGTGGCACGGTACCCAGGGTAACTTCAGACTACTCAAGAGTTAACAAGGTGGGTTTGTTTTTTAATAAAAAGGAGATGGGGAAAAAGAATATGAATTCTTTTGTATTTAAATCACAAAATGAAACCAAAAAAGCATCCTTAGGTCTAGCATATAATCCTGATTCCTTGCATCCTAATGAGCAGGGTAGGGAGAGAGGAGCTTGTATTCTAATGAATCTGAGTGGGCAGGGCTTATATTCTAATGAGCCAGGGCAGGGGTGGTGCTTATATTCTAACAGGGCAGGGCAGGGGTGGAGCTTGTATTCTAATGAGCCAGGGCAGGGGTGGAGCTTGCATTCTAATGAGCAGGTGCTCTACCACTTGAGCCACAGCTCCACTTCTGTTTCTTGTTTTTGGTTATGTTTTTTTTTGGGGGGGGTAATCCATTGGAGATAAAATGTCTCACAGACTTTTCCTCTCCCCGGCTGGTCTCGAACCACGATCCTCTCAGATCTCAGCCTCCTGAGTAGCTAGGGTAACCGGCGGGAGCCGCCACCAGGCATCTGGGCTTTTCCTGCCTGGCCTGTGATTTTCAATGTTTTTTTGCTGGAAATATGCGGGTGCGACCTAATGCTTGGGCTCGGGGTGGGGGTGGGTGGAGGAGCAGGAAGAATGTTCTGGGAACACTCAAGAAATCCTTTCATGGGGAACTTGAAGCTGGAGGAAGTAGGTCAGCCTGGATAGTGCTGGATCTCACCTGGCTGGGGAGATTTCCACATCTGCGTGGGTCAGGGCGGCGTTTCTAAAGCTCCTCTCCAGACAAGAAAGTCCACCAGAGCCTGATCTCCCCAAACCAGCCAAAAACCAGAAGTGGCGCCGTGGCTCAAGTGGTAGAGCGCTCGCCTTGAGCTGAAGAGCTGAGGGACAGCGCCCAGGCCCAGAGTTCAAGCCCCACGACCGACCAAAGGGAAAAAAGAATGTCCTGGATAAAGCTGGGCATCAGTGGCTCTGGCCTGTCATCCCAGCTACCCAAGAGGAAGCTGAAATGGGAGGATCGTGGTCTGAAGGCCAGTGTGGATGGGAAGTTCCATGAGACTCTTACCACCAGTGAAGGAGAGCAAAAATCCGGAAGTGGGACTATGGCTCAATTGCTAGCCTTGAGGGGGAAAAGCTAAGGGTCAGCCCCTAGGTCCTGAGTTCAAATCCTAGTACACACACACACACACACACAGTATTTGTAAAGACTAACTTATAAAGGCTGGCTCCGGAAGAAGCCATGTCCCATATTGGGAGAGATCTGTGTGCCTCAGGTAGGTAGTTTCATGGGCCGACTCGATCCGTAGGATCGCGGTCCACTGGGGCAGGCCTCGGAGGAGGAGAGTGGGGAAGTTCCTCCCGTTGTCTCTCTCTCTCTCCGCCTTGGCAACAGACAACTTGCGAAGTGATTTGTCATCAGGTTCTGGGCTCGAAGCGCGCAGCTGTCTCTTGGTAACAGACCCGGGAAAGCCCGAGTCTGTGGGAGGAATGAGATGGGGGGGTGTGGGCTGGGGGGGACCTGTTCTTCTCTGTCAGCTGGGGTGCCTTCCAATTCGGAGCAGAATGTACGTGCCAACGCCGCCATCCAAACCAAGTAGCTCTTCGCTGTTGATCTCTTTTTTTTGTTTCCTCCTCTTTTAGTGGGTCGTGGGCCTTGAACTCAGGGCCTGGGTGCTGTCCCTGAGCTCTTTTGTTCAAGGCGAGCGCTCTACGGCTTGAGCCACAGCGCCACTTCTGGTTTTCTGGTGGTTTTATTGGAGATCAGAGTCTCATGGACTTTCCTGCCCGGGCTGGCTTTGAACCATGATCCTCAGATCTCAGCCTCCTGAGTAGCTAGGATGGGGGGGGGGGGCCTCCATCCAATAGTAGGTGAACAAGAAATCCACTTTCTCCTATGTGGTAGGATCCTGTCTGGGTTCTGGAAAAGTCTAGGAGCTTTGGAGCTTGTTTGGTCATCTTGAGCATCTGCGCAAGAGAATGAGCAGAAATGAGCCGGGTGCCGGCGGCTCACGTGTGTCATCAGGAGGCTGAGATCTAGAGGATCGCGGTTCAAAGCCAGCCCGGCACAGGAAAAGTTCCCTGAGAGACTCTTCTCTCCAATGAATCACAAAAAAACCCCAGAAGTGGCGCCGTGGCTCAAGGGGTAGAGCGCCGCCAGCCTTGAGTCAAAGGAGCTCAGGGGCAGCGCCCAGGCCCTGAGTTCAAGCCCCACGACCCACAACAAGGAAAGAAAACCAGAAGTGGAGGAAGGAAGGCCGGCTACAGCAGAAGCCAGCCCTAGCTACTGCGCACAAAGCCGAGAGCGAGCGCGGAGGCTGGAGGCCGGAGGCTGGAGGCCGGAGGCCGGAGCACGGCGCACCTACAGCAGCGAAGGCGGCAGCGTTGGTTTTCCCTCTACGCTTCGCTTTTCTGGACTTTTCCAACTGTCTCAAAGGGACGACGCTTACTTTTAGAATCAGAAGGGAGAGAAGGAGGAGGAGGAAGAGGAGGAGGAGGAGGGAAGGAAGGAAGGAGAAAGAAGTAGGAGGAGGGGGGAGAGAGAAAGGGGGAGGGGAGGAGAAAAGTAGGAGATGAAGGAGAAAGAGGAGGAGGAGGAGAAGAAAAGAAGGAGGAAGAGGAGGAGGAGGAGGAAGGGGGAGTGGGGAGAAGGAGGAGAAGGAGGAAAAGGAAGGAAAGAAGGGAGGAGGAGGAAGGAAGAAAAGAGGAGGAGGGGGAGGAGGAGGAGGAGGAGGAGGAGGAGGAAGCATGGGGAACAGGAGGAAAGCTGCTCAAAAGTCAACACCAGAGAAAAGAGAGCCTTCCCAGGCCAGAGCCCTGTGCTGCATGCCTGTAATCCCGGCTACTCAGGAGGCTGAGGCTGGCAGTTCAAAGCCAGCCAGCCCTGGGCCCTGGCCCCCCCCCCCCCCCACACCACAGGTAAATCCCACTGAGATGCTAATCTTCCTTGAGCTAGCCAAAAAAAAAAGCCAAAAGGGAAGCCGTGGCTCAAGGGGTAGAGCACCAGCCTTGGGTAGGGAAAATGGGCTTGGGGACAGCTCCCAGGCCCTGAGTTCAAGCCCCAAGACAGGTGCACACACGCGTGAGACCCCCTGGCCCTCTCGACTCTTTGTTCACCCTCATTCATTCATTCATTCATTCATTCATCTTCTCATGACCCAGCCATGAGCCAGACACCAGGACTTAGTATACACAGACAGCCACGCAATGATTCCTTCCTACGGGAAGTCTGTAGAAGGTTCCATGAGCCACATTCCCATCCCCACTTGAGATCTAGAGGATCGCGGTTCAAAGCCAGCTCGGGCAGGAAAGTCCCAGAGACTCTTATCTCCAATGAACGACTCGGAAAAATCTAGAATTGAAGATAGCGCCCAGGCCCCGAGCCCAAGCCCCAATACCAGCACCACAATAAATAAAATTAAAACTGCCCCACCTGGTGCCAGTGACTCACGCCTGTCTTCCCAGCTACTCAGGAGGCTGAGATCTAGAGGATCATGGTTCAAAGCCAGCCCCAGGCAGAAAAGGCTGTGAGACTCAGCTCCAATCAACCACCAGAAAAGCCAGAAGTGGAGCTGTGGCTCAAAGAGGTAGAGCGCTCGCCTTGAGCACACAAGCTCAGGGCTTGTGCCCCGGGGCCCTGAGTTCAAGTCCCGCAACGGACACAAATATAAGGAAATAAAAAGAAAAAATGCCTCTAACCAGAAGCACAAGACTCGACCACCTCCAGCTGAACCTGAACTAAAGGAGAAAGCAAATGGATCCATTCTGGATGCGAGTGGCATTTCTGGGGATTTCCACGGGTGTGTTCCCTTCTTGGTAATTTTACACACACACACACAGAGCAAAAGATCACAAACGCTTGACCAAGTTCTCTCGTGGGACTTAACAGCCCAGGTGCCATTTCAGCAAGTGAGACAGAAGACGGAAATCAACTGCAACTATACCGCCTAGAAAGATCTGACTTATGGGGCTTTAGATTATATGGGAATTTCACTCACCCCTTGGCCGGTCATCCCCGCTTCTCTGGAGGCTGAGATGGGAGGATCGCAGTTCGAGGCCGGCTGCGCCAGGTGGAGGCTAGGTTGCATTTTTTCCCCCCATCCCCGCAGGCTTGGCTTTGAACCCTGACCCTCAGTCAGCACTCAGTCTCAGGAGAAGCTGGGATCACAGGATCGTTTCGTTCTTTCTTGTCTTTTGGGCAGGAGGCGGACACGATCTGGTTGCTGTTGCGGAGAAGCGGATTCAGAGTGACAGGGAGAAAGTTGGATTGCTATTTTTGTAGGTCAGGAATGGCGAGGCCGAGCTCGTTCAGCTTTGATTCCAACCCCTTGTGGGTCTTGGCTTGAAACACAAGAACGGGGGGGGGGGGGGGGGGGGGCGAGGGAGGAGGGAGGGAGGAAGGGAGGAGGGGCAGAGGGAGGAAGGAAGGAGGAGGAGGAGGAAGGAAGGAGGAGGAGGAAGGAAGGAGGAGGAGGGAGGAAGAGTACTCCCCGTATGAAGTCCTCAGAGTACCTCCCAGCTGCACAGGAGGCTGAGATCTAGAGGATCACGGTTCGAAGCCAGCTCCGGGGAAGGAAAGCCTAGAAGACTCTGATCTCCAATGGACAGCCCCAAACTGGGCGTGGCACTGTGGCTCAAGGGGTAGAGCGCCAGCCTTGAGCAAAAAGAGCTCAGAGACAGCGGCCAGGGAGCCACCTAGAGATGCTGATGGAGGAAAATTCCACGGATGGGAAGGGGGAGACACGGCCACAAAGCAGAGGCGCTGAGGATCAAGCCTGGGCTAAAACTTCAGGAGAGGCTCAGAGCTGTTCTCAACACGCCTTCCCCTCTTCCGACGGCTCAGAAACTAGTTCCTGAGGGTCTCTGGGGAGAGCACGGGAGGGTGTCTCCGGGTCCCATTCTTAATTTATTCTTTCCAAGGTAACGTGGGCTTGTTAGCATGGGTCAATTATCTCTCGCTCCAAATAGGCCAAGGGCCCTGAAATAAAGTTGCTTAAAATACCCAAATTACATAAAGAAAAAAACCTGCCACTCTTCCTGGTGCTATATTCTGCAAAACTGCATCGAAACCCAATCGTGTGTGTGTGTGTGTTCACTAGTCCTAGGAGGGTTTGAACTCATGGCCTAGACACTGTCCCTTAACTTGTTTTCTACTCAGGGCTACCGGTTGAAGCTCAGCTCCAACCTCCAGCTTCTTGTTGGGGTTCACTGGAGATAAAAAAAAAAAAAGTCTTGACTGCCCAGGCTGACCTCCGATCTCCATCCTCCAATCTCAGCCTCCTGAGCAGCTAGGATGACAGGTGTGAGCCACCGGGCGCCCGGCCTAAAATAGGATTTACCAAAACAAATTCCAGAAGATGGAAACGTGGGATTTGTTGTCGTTGTTGTCGGTGTTGGTGGTGTTTTTGCTTTGAGATTGGTGGTTGTTATTTGGCTCTGATTGCTTTTTGTCTTTTGAAATGCCACCTTATTCCCCTCCTCCCGGCTGCCAGGCTTGCTGGCCTCGAACTGCGATCCTCCCAATCTCAGCCTCCAGAGTCCAACAGAGTCCACCATGCCTGGTTTAGAAAGCACATGGGAACAGGTGCATCTCAGTGAGCTTCTAGGAGCACTGAGAACTAAAAACAGATCGATTGGGATGGGCCAAGACATTCCTGCCCCCCACTTACCGGCCAATGGACATTACCTCTGAAAAATCAACTCAGGTGATTTGTCTAAGACACACTGCCATTTCCCAGATGGCAGGACAAACGCGCTAATTACACCACCCAAGTCGCTTTGATAGGCAGAATGAAAAGATCCTGGGGAAAATAATAATAATACTACTACATGGGAGTGTGTGGCAGTGATTTTTTTTTTCCCTAGGCCCAACAACAACAACAATACAAACACTATCACTGTGAGCCTTCTGGCTTTTGTAATGAAGAAAACACGCGTTTTCTTCTGTGTAATGAAAACGATCACTTATTTCCAAGGTACCCTGATTTAAAAGACCAAAAAACACCCCCCTGGCAGCTCCCTCAAACTTACGATTATCATCCTTAAAATTGAAATTGAACGCATCTAAAGCAGTTGTGGTCAAATGTGAGTTTAGGAGGAAAAAAAAGAGAGAGGAAGAGAAAGAACTGTATGCTTTTTTGTTTTTCCAGTGATTTCTCTGGGGGGTGGGATCAATGCATATGCTATTCCTAATTAGACCTCCGTTAAAACAAACCAGCAGCCGGTGGTTCACATCTGTCATCCTAGCTACTCAGGAGGCTGAGATCTGAGGATCATGGTTCAAAGCCAGCCAGGGCAGGAAAGTCCGTGAGACTCTGATCTCCAATTAAACCATCAGAAAACTGGAAGTGGCACTGTGGCTCCAGTGGTAGAGCACTCGCCTTGAGCTGAAGAGTTCAGGGACAGCGCCCAGGCCCTGAGTTCAAGCCCCACAACCGACAAAAATGAAAACACAAAAACAAAGCAGAGGATACTTAGGAAATAATTCTGTTGGAATTTTCCAGTGATCTTCTATTAGTAAAACACCAAAAACCCTACACACGTATACGCACATATACACAGAAAGGCACCAATTGCTCAGAGCACAATCATAAAATTCCACGAAATTAAATTACTTAGGAATTTACTTTTTGTAAATCCACGTTAAAAAAAAATATATCGGTGACTAGCATTTATATTTGCTTGTTTTTCAAGAGCTTTGGGCCAAAGCTGGGTTTCAATTCAATGCCTTTGACTTTCTAATTTGCTTTCCAGGAATAGTTGTAAACACATGCAAATTTTTAATTTATCAAGCCTTTTTTTAAATATTTTTTATTTTTATTTTTTGCTTATCCTGGGGCTTGAACTCAGGGCCCGGGCGCTGTCCCTGAGCTTCTTTGTGCTCCAGGCTAGTGCTCTACCACTTGAACCACAGCACCATTTCTGGCTTTTGGTGGTTCATTGGAGGTAAGAGTTCCATGATCTTTCCTGGCCGAGGCTGGGTTGGAACCCCGATCCTCTCGATCTCGGCCTAGCTAGGGTGACAGGCGTGAGCCACTGGTGCCTGGCTAGAATTTTTCTTTATTTTTCTCTTGTACCCCATGTCAAAACAAAACCCTCTTGGCATGCCGAGTGCAAATCTGCAGCTGTTCAAACACTGGCAGCATTTTATTGTTGTTGTTTTCAGCCACACCTGTCTATCCTTAAACCAAACACCTATTTTGTTCACCTGAAATGGCTAACAGCCCTTCCTCTCGCTCATAACCCCGAGGTAGAATTTCTCCTCTTCACCAAACAGAACAAAAATACGAAGTTATTGAAATAATGATTCGTCCAGACAAGGTAAGAACAGATAAAGGCAGACTACCAAGCATAAAAGAACTATCCGTGGATGTTTCTTTTTGCCAGTCCGGGGGCTTGAACTCAGGGCCTGGGCGCTGTCCCTCAGCTTCTTTTAGCTCCAGGCTAGCCCTCTACCACTTGAGCCACAGCGCCACTTCCGGCTTTTTTCTGTGTCTGTGGTACCGAGGACTCGAACCCAGGGCCTCATGCATGCTAGGCAAGCGCTCTGCCACTGAGCCACCTTCCCAGCCCAGATCTGTAGATTTAAAACAGTAAAATAAAACAAACCTCGAAGATGGTCACACCAGTGGCTCACGCCTGTCATCCTAGCTACTTAGGAGGCCGAGATCTAGAGGATCGTGGTTCAAAGCCAGCCGGGGCAGGAGAGTCCATGAGACTCTTATCTCCAATGAACCAGCCAAATAGCTGAAGTGGAGGTGTAGTTCAAGTGGTTAGACCCCTCCTAGCATCAAGGGGGAAAAAATAAAGCGAAGGGACAGCGCCCAAGGCCCCGAGTTCAAGCCCCAGGACCAGCACAAAATAAAAAAGAAAGTTCTAGATGGATCTAGATGCTTCTTTGGTCCTTTCCATAGCAGAGTGGACCGTGAGCCTCTTTTGGAGGCTGGACTCCCTTCTAAACCAGAGGCTTGTCCTCAATGGATGGAGGGTGGAGGGTTGAAAGCAGTAGTTCAACCCACACCCAGTGTCTTTTCCAACATGGCATCCGTCAAACATGAAGAGGCCCAGGGCTCTGGGCCGTGTCATGCTACACACTGCTGAGGCTGAGCTGAGCTGGGCTGGTCTCTTAAGCTACAAGCAGGTGCCCCCCCCCCCCCCCGCCATCTTCCCACCCCCAGTCGGTGCCAGCCAGAGCCACCCCTGCCCCCCTCCCATAACCACCGGTGCCAGCGTAGAAGACCATCATCCATTCACAAGCCTCTAAGGCTCCGGCCGGGCCCGTTACCCTGCTGGACACAGTCAGGCCTGTCAGCGTGCCTGCCATCCAAGGACCAAAACCCCTCCTCCTCTTTGCTTTCTTGGCCCCATGTCAAGCATAGAACCTTCTAGAAATAAAACGCGACATGGCACTAGGGTCGACCATTCTGCTGTCATTCTTCTGCATGAACAGAACAGACCACCCTGGAGAGGCCTGTGTGAATAATTCTCTGTGTGTGTGTGTGTGTGAGAGAGAGGGAGAGAGGGAGAGAGAGAGTCTGTGTGTGTGTGTCCTGGGGCTTGAACTCAGGGCCTGGGTGCAACTGTCCTTGAGCAGCAACTCCTCCTCCTCCTCTTCTTCTTCTTCTGGTGCTCTACCACTTGAGCCATGGCCCCTACTTCCAGCTTTTTGGTGGTTGATGGGAGATCAAGAGTCTCAGATTTTTCCCCCCGTCTGGGCTGGCCTCACTCCGTGATCCTCTAGATCTCAGCCTCCAGATGAGTTAGGATGACAGGGAGTTTATGTCACTCCCTCCCTCTCTCCCTCCCTCCCACACACTGAAGTTGTTTTTCCTTTCTAGTGAGTTGAAACTCTAGTCTCAAGCTGGACGTGGTGGCTCACTACTCAGGAGGCTGAGATCTGAGGATTGAGGTTCAAAGCCAGCCCCTGCAGGAAAGCCCAGAAAGTCCACGAGACTCTTACCTCCAATAAACCACTCAGAAAACCAGAAGTGGCGCTGTGGCTCAAGTAGTAGAGCACTCGCCTTGAGCTGAAGAGCTGAGGGACAGCGCCCAGGCCCTGAGTTCAAGCCCTACGACCAACAACAACAACAAAAAAAAACCACCAAAACTCTAGTCTCAGAGGGAGTTTGTCTATGTTTTCACAACATCCATCCCCTGGCTCTGTAAAAATACTGGTCTACGATTTCTCTAAGAACGTTCTGGAGATTTCATACTATGGCTAGACTGAGGGTCAACCATTGTGTGATCACAAAATTATCTCCTGGGGATGATGGTCCCAAGAAAAGACGTCGACAAGGCGGGTCTGTAACAGGGTTCGTGGTTTTAAGCTGCAGCCGTATAAAAGAAAAAGTATCTTGGAAGAAACTCCCATGGAAAGGGAAGAGCTGCTGGCTGGAGTAGAGAAAAACAAACCACATGGAGGTAGGACACCGCCGTTCACGCCTGTAATCCCAGATATTCAGGAGCGCAGAGACCCATGTGGTCCACACCACCAACTTAACATAACGGACATATATTATTTATAATCTAATATAGATGTAAAATATAACTATATTACGTATCTAAAATAAATGTGTGATATAAAATATCATTAGTATAAATGAGCTCGGGACTAGCACCTGGGTCCTGAGTTCAAGTTCCACCACCACCACCACCAAAAAAGCCAATTATCATCTGAATTCATTACATCAACCTCCTTCTTATTCTTCTTTAAGTCATGGATGGAAGAAAAACTAGTTCTACTGCTTTTTCCCCCTCTCCTGGTGGTGGATTATACTATCTTGCATGAATATTTGCCAATTACAAGGAAACCTAGGTATCTTGTGGTTTTTGTTGCTTTAATTGTTTTTGTTGTTAGGGTATATGCCAGTCCTGGGGTTTGATCTCAGGGCCTGGGCCCTGTCCCTGAGTTTTTCAGATCAAGGTGGGCGCTCTACCACTTGAGCCACAGCACCACTTCCAGTTTTCTGAGTGGTTCATTGGAGATCAGAGTCTCATGGACTTTCCTACCCGGGCTGGCTTTGAACTTTGATCCTCAGATCTCAGTCTCCTGAGTAGCTAGGATGACAGGCATGAGTTTATACTAGCGAGTGTCTTTAGGAAAAGTGATTTTAAAGAACTGTATAGAAAAAGAAGAAGATTAAAAGAGAGTTCTTCATTTACCATTCAATAAGAAGCTTTAAAAAAAGAAGAAAAAAATTAAATTTTGGTTTTCCTTTTGGTTTTTTTTTTTTTGGTCTGGTCGTGGGGCCTGAACTCAGGGCCTGGGCGCTGTCCCTCAGCTCTTCAGCTCAAGGCTAGCGCTCTACCACTTGAGCCACAGCGCCACTTCCGGCTTTTTTTTTCTTTTTCCTTATGTGGTGCTGAGGAATCGAACCCGGGCCTCAGGCATGCAAGGCAAGCGCTCTACCACTGAGCCACCTTCCCAGCCCCAAATTTTGGTTTTCCTAATGCTTGGCTGTATTCCTCCGTTCAGTCCTTCTTAAGAAAATAATGGATGGTTCGTCACCCTAGCTACTCAGGAGGCTGAGATCTAGAGGATCGCAGTTCAAAGCCAGCCTGGGTAAGAAAAGCCCATGAGACTCTTATCTCCAGTGAATCACCAAAACACCGGAAGTGGCGCTGTGGCTCAAAGTGGTAGAGCACTAGCCTTGAGCTGAAGAGCTGAGGGACAGCGCCCAGGCCCAGAGTCCAAGCCTCAAGACCAATGTGTGTGTATACATACACATATATATATATATATATATAATATCTAGTATATATGCATACACATACATATATATATATTATTATATAATATATATGTATATACATATATTTATTTAACTTTATTTTTACAGGAAAAAAAGCTTGTTTTACTATATATTAAATTAAATCTCAAAAATTAAATTATATATTTACATTAAATAGATATTAAAACAAGCTTTTTTTATTCTGTAAAAAATAAAGTCAAATAAAAGGACTACCACCAGGCCTTCCCTTACCCCTTCCTTCCTACACCAACTCCAAACTGCAACAGAGCTGTTTTGCAATTTCTGAATGCCTGCCTCAGGGAGAAAAGATCTTTCTGGTTGCTTGGGGTTCTAGGAGATGTTTACGGTGGCGTAATAGGAAAAGGGCAAAACCCAAAATGCACTAAGAAAGGCAGGTGGCAGGAGGCTGGTATTGGAGGCCGGCTTTCCAAATTCCATCTCCAGCCAGCCTAGAAGACACCATTTCAATCGGCCATGCCACGGTAAACCTGGTATTTCATGTGCTATTCGGGACTTTTTTTTGCCCTTTTCTTAAAAAAAAAAAAATGGTTTTCCTCCTCGTGACTTTGACATGTCTGAGGAGCATTTATTATTTTTTTCTCTCCTCTTGATAGACATGTCATTATGGATATCCAGTCAAGCTCAAAGGTGATTGCAAATAATCAATATGTACCATGCGGGCTGGAAAGTTCTATTAGCAACTCCAGCTATACGCCGGTGCAGAGAAACAAAAAAATGCAACTGGAAGGAAATGGACGGAATGTTCTAGGTAACGGGGTGGGAGGGTGGAGACGGAGCAGAAAAAATCAAGGAAAAAGACAGATGGTGTTTCGTATGAAAATCAGCTTGCTAGATCTAGCCATTGGTGAAAGACATCACCGTGTTATGGTTTATTTATTTTTGCCCTTCCAGGGGCTTGAACTCAGGGCCTGGGCGCTGTCCCTCAGCTCTTCAGCTCAAGGCGAGCGCTCTACCGCTTGAGCCACAGCACCACTTCTGGTTTTCTAGTGGTTTATTGGAGATCAGAGTCTCACAGACTTTCCTGCCCGGGCTGCCTTTGAACCACGATCCTCAGATCTCAGCCTCCTGAGTTGCTAGGATGACAGGCGTGAGCCACCAGCGCCCGGCTTTCTCACAGTGAATTATATAACCCAGGCTGGCCTCCAACTTGTGATCCTCCAACCTCAGTGTCCAACGTGCTGGGATTACAGGGATGTATCACCATGCTCAGCTTTCAGAAAAAAAAAAAAGTCATAAATGATACACTTGAGGTCCACCAAGGATAAGAAGAGATCTCGACACGGGTCCGTTTCTGCTTGAAGAGGCACAGTGGAGCTTAGGAGACGGCCGGGCAACGGCGGCTCACGCCTGTCATCCTAGTTACTCGGGAGGCTGAGAGCTGAGGATCGCATTTCGAAGCCCAAATCCAGAAGTGGAGTTTGGGTTCAAACGGGAAAACACGAGCCTTGAGCACAAAAAGCTTAGGGACAGCGCCCAGGCCCTGAGTTCAAGTCCTAGCATGTATGCGTGCACAAGTGTGTGTGTGTGTGTGTGTGTGTGTGTGTGTGTGTGTGTGTGTGTGTGTGTGTGTGTGTGTGTGTGTGTGTGTGTATGCGTGCACACACCATAATCACACATGGAAGAATTTCACGTCAATCAACTGCAGAAGGCAGATCTAACCCCAGAAATCCTGGAGAATTCCTACCCAACCCACCCACTCACCCAGCCAGCTACCTGTTCTGTTGGAGACTTGAACACATAACCTTGCTAAAGGCAAGGATTGGGGGCAGCTAGAATGATCACGTTTGGGGTGACTGTATTCCACCGATCACCATGGAACTGCATTGAACCAGAAAAGGATTCTATTCTTGAAGCTGGGAAGTGGGGATGGCGCTTTCAAATAGGATTTGAACAAACAGGGCTGCACTGAAGAGAGCTGTCCATTCAGTACTCCTACATCCCCCCACCCCAGCCACCCCCCCAAAATACCAACACCTCATATCCTATGACTGTGCGTGGGAAGGGGTGTAGCAGAGAAGGTAAAGATACCAATCGATGGCTGACCTGGCGTGCAGGTGACAAAAATCACAATGACACAATGCCAACTTCACCCACCCACCCAGCCAGCCCATCTTCGCCACCCCTAGGATGCTGAAGTCTTGGGGTGATCTCGGGGGGTGATAGTCAGTTGGCTGAACTTACGTGTTTTGGCTTGCTGAATTGCTCGCGCAGGCTGGCAAACAAGAAGTCCGCAGAAGTGCTCAGAGTAGCAGAATCCACCTGCAAGACGGAAGGAGACAATCGTTAGCAGACATTGGGTGAGTTGGCACATTCTAGAAGCAGCCAGGATGAGGTTGAGGTCAAAGGAGATGAATTCTGAGCGGAAGCGAGGCCTAAGAACTGGAGCCTCGCTACTTAGGACTAAGCTGCTTTGACTAGAACAGCAGGTACCTCGTGGCTCACGCCTGTAATCCCAGCTACTCCGGAGGCTGAGATCTGAGGATTTGGGGTTTGAAGCTATCCTGGGCAGGGACGGCACCCAGGCCCAGAGTTCAAGTCCCTAGGAGCAGCAGTTAAGAGCTTTCGTGAGCATCCTCAGAAAGAAGCACTGGATGAACTGTAAATACCATTTCCATTTTGTGTAGGACATCCTATGGATGTGGCAGAATGTGCACACTAAAGCACATTCTGGAATTGTGCACACAAAAAAAGCTGTGTGGAAGTATGGACTGTTACCGAGATTTAAAGGAGCAACAATCTCCAAAATTTGTGTGTGTGTCTGTCTGTGAGTGTGTGTGCTGGTACTGGGATTTGAACTCAGGGCCTGGGCACTGTCTCAGAGTTATTCAGCTCAAGGCTAGTGCTCTACCACCAGTTTTATGGTGGTTCATTGGAGATTAGAGTCTCACAGATTTTCCTGCCCGGGCTGACTTTGAACCACGATCCTCAGATCTCAAGCCTCCTGATTAGCTAGGATGACAGGCAGGAGCCGCCAATATCTGGCTCAGCCAATCATTATCATGTGAGAAGCTTCAGTAATCCGTGAAGGGCAACTGTATTCTGCTCTCTATTCTGCAAGTCTCTCCGTGTCCTAAGGGTGGGGGGTGGGGGAGATAAAAGAAAAAGATATGCTGGACGCTAGTGGCTCACACCTGTCACCCTAGCTACTCAAGAGGCTGAGATCCGGAGGATCGCAGTTCCAAACCAGCTCCAACTGGAAAGCCTGGGAGATTGGTATCTCCAATGAACCACCTAAAAAAAAACAACCTAAAACAGAAGTGGTGTTGTGGCTCCAAGTGGTATTACCCTAACCTTGAAGGAAAAAATAAAAATAAAAAAGCTCAGTGGACATTAAGATCACCTACACTCCAAAACTCAAGTGTTACCGATTTGATTCCTGAAGCAGCTGAGTTTTAATTTAATATAAAATAGTTTTGGTGCCGGGCCTGGGACTTGAACTCGTGACCTGGGCGTTGTCCTTGAAGCTTTTATTTCTTTTTTGCACCAAGTTCTATAGCTCTACCACTTGAGTCACAGGTTTGTTTTTTTTAATGCAGCTTTTTGGGGTACTTCATTGGAGATAAAGAGTCGCATAGACTTTCCTGCCTTGGATGGCTTTGAACCATGGTTCGTAAGTAACTAGGATGACAGGTCGTGAGCTACGGCGCCTGGTCTGAAATCTATTTTGAGATTAGAATGAGCTACCATCACAGGCAATTTCACTGGATTGGATGTTCCTAGTGACTCAGTCTCTGTCTGTGTCTCTTTGCAGGTGGGTTGGCTTTTTTTTAATTTTTTTTTTGTCGGCCGTGGGGCTTGAACTCTGGGCCTGGGCGCTGTCCCTCAGCTCTTCAGCTCCAGGCGAGCGCTCTACCACTTGAGCTACAGCGCCACTTCCGGTTTTCTGGTGGTTTATTGGAGATAGGAGTCTCACGGTCTCTCCTGCCCGGGCTGGCTTTGAACCGCGATCCTCAGATCTCAGCCTCCTGAGTAGCTAGGATGACAGGCGTGAGCCACCAGCGCCCGGCTGGGTTGGCTTTTTTTTTAAATAAAAAAAAAAAAAAAAAAAAAAAGGAAAAAAAAAGTAGATCACCGGTTGCAGCAGCTCTGATTTCTTTTTTTCAATCTGGAGGATTTTTTTTTCATATTACCTACCAATATGCTAACGGCTCACTGTATTGTGATTTGAAAAATCATGCAGTCTTTTTAGCACTCAGGTAAAAAAAATATATATATAAATACCTTTTTTCCCCTTCTCTCTAGCACTTTCCAGGTGCTAGGATTTGTAAATGCAGTGAATTTAAAGCAAGGTGGTGGGCTATTAAATAAAAAAACTAAAGCCAGGTCCAGTGGCTCATGCCTGTTAGCTTCTCAGAAAGCTGAGATCTGAAGATTGTAGCTCGAGGGCAGAGCCCAGGCCCCGAGATCAGGTCCCAGGACCAGCATAGAAAATAAATCAATAATCAATCATCTATCTATCTATAATAAAAGTAGACCTCTGGCTAGAGCAGGTCTGATTTTTCTTTGCATCTGGAGAAATTTTCACATTAACTACCAATATGCTAACTGCTCGATGTATTACGATTTGAAAAAGCAGGCGGTCCTTTGAGCAATCAGTTTTTTTTAAATACCATTTTTCCCTTAAGTATTTTTTTTTAAAGATGCTATCAATTTGGCATCTCTCTCTGATTTTATTTTTTTACATAATGCTTCCTAGCGCTCTTCCTCTTGGTCAAACCTGCTTGTCTTGTAATAAATGGCGTGAGTAAGCGCAGTGATACGATGGAATGGCGAATTCATCACGTCTTTTCAGAGAAGCTAAAATGGGGGGTGTTTTGTTGCTTTTGGTGCCAATGTGAGGGCTTGAACTCAGGGACTGGGCGCTGTCCCTGAGCTTTCCCCCACCACCCCCAGTTAAAGGTAGTGCTCTACCACTCAAACCACAGCTCCACTTCTGGCTTTTTGGGTGGTTTGTGGAATGAGAAGAATCTCACAGATTTTCCTTCCCCAGGCTGGGTTTTGAAGCCATGATCCTCAGATCTCTGCTTCCTGAGTAGCTAGGATGTTCTTATATATGGCTTTTGCCGTGTCCTTTCAATCATGACTCTATTCCAAGAACCCAGCAATAATGGGAGATCCACCCTTCTATTTCCTATTCCAGCCAGCAACCTCTGCTGTAGAATGTGCTGGTTTATTCTATGCATTGCCTGAAAATGACCCCTGACTTTCCCCAAAAAAAGAAAACAAAACAACAAAAAACAACTTTATCATAGAATATTATGGATATATTCATCCCAAAGCAGAAACAAAACCGAATTCTTCTTTCGGACTTTCCGTTATGCTATGATCATTTTGTCTCCCCCGCCCCGCTCCCAAATCATGACTTTTATTCTGAGTAGCTGAAAATGTAGAAGCCGTTCTCATTTCTCTCTCTTTTTTTCTTCCCCCAAACCAATTCCTCAAAGTTAAATGGCTATTTTCACACACGCACAGGTTAAAAACCCCAAGGACCCCAGTGCTTTTATTTTATTTTTTAAGATAAGACGATCTTGCAGATCCTTAGTAATTATTTCACTAAAGACAGGACAAGAAGCCTAGAAATAAATCCCCACCCCCACCCCGTACTATAGCAATTATCTGATTTTCCTTCCCTGGTCTTGCAGAGGTTCCGAAATTGGGTGGGGCACCCCCCAGGTCTTGCTAATGGAATATTAAGGAGAATGCTGGCTGTCAAGAAAACTCGAGAAAGCATGCTCTTCAATTCCCTCCTAAAATAGCCGTGCAATTCAAGAGTGCCACTATTTCTCCACGGCACCACTGCAAATGGGAAAAAAAGAAACCTTTGTGTCACACAGGTGACAGGTGTAGGTAATCAAAGGTAACAAGCCCAGGAGACATGAGCTGGTAAGATGCTTACCGTGTGTTCCTTTTATTTGCCAAGTACAGGTGAAGTGTCGGAGGAAAATTCCTAGCCTCCCATGCCCTATGAATCAGCAGGTAATGAGCAACGGAAATGTAAGCGCTTTGGGACACACCCATTCATTTTATTTTATCTATCTATATAATTTTTAAAAATCAATCTTGATTTTTTTTTTAAAAAAAAAAAAGAAATATCTCCTGGATGCTACTTGGTGTGTGACCTCTCAATTTGTCTTCAAAACGGCACCTTCCCACCCCAAAAAAAATCGACCAAGAAAGACGTTAGGTTAATAAAGGAAAACTGCTACTTGCACTGAGTGCAATTTGATGAAGGCTTTTTTTTTTTTTTAATGTCCTTCCCACCTACCCACCCACCCCATGGGCAACTCCTGCTTCATTTGATTTGATTTTTTTTTTTCTCCCCTTCTTTTCATTCTGCAGTGTTAGCAGGTTTGTTTTTTTTTTTTTCCTCTTCAGTGGCATATGACAAATCAAATTGGTCATATCCTTCTACTCATCGAAAGAGCATGTCCTCTACTTCTTGGCCAGCTTTTTCCTCTCTATTCCAGTTTGCACAGACAGACTCAGGACACGGACACACACACACACACACACACACACACACACACACACACATGTACGTATAACATCTTAAGATATTCCCCCCCCCTTTTGGTTTTTTTGTTTCAATCAGAATATGGTTAAAGAAAGAGGAAAGAAAAAAAAAAAATCAATGCCTCCCACTTGCCACCAACCCAAGCAAACTGACAAATCCTAAAGCCAGAGACACCCTGTCCTCCACATTAACCATTTAAATACCGACGCCTTAACTTTAAACACATTCACCTGCAAAGGCAGACATGGAGGAGTCTTTTTTTGGGTGTGTGTGTGGAGGGGGGGGGAAACACCCAACTTTACCAAAACACCCACTCAATTTTTCCCATCTTTTCTTTTTTTTCCCACATGATTCAGCACTTTTAAGACTAGTTTCTACCCCCAAAAGTTAAAAAAAAAAAGAAAAAGAAAAAGGAAAAAAAAAAAAAAAAGAACTCTTTTCTAGATAATCTTAAAAAAAAAAAAATCTCTTCGACTCTTTCCTGGATCCTTCTGCAGACTACAGAGGAACTTGGTTGGTTGTGTGTATGTGGGGGGGTGGGGGTGTCCTCAGAAATACCAGATTATTCTGGGGGGGGTGTGGAGAAGGGGAAGGGAGGGGGGAGGAAGGAAGAAGGGATGTCTCCTTCCAGATGAACACCCTCACCCACCTACCACTCCCTAAAATGTCTCAATTTTTTTTTTTGCCTCCTCAGCTTTTTTTGGGGGGGGAAGGTTGGAAGGGGGGGAGGTTTTTTTTCAGAGGTGCTGGGTGGGAGTTGGGAAGGGGGTGGGTGGGTGGGAATGGAATGGCACCCCCTTCCCCAGTCTCTGCAGGAAGCTTTCTTATTTTGGGGGGGGAGGGCCAGAGCCCCACTTGCTAACCAGCTCCCCCCATCTTTACACTCTCACCCCACTTTTTTTTTTTAAATTTCCTCCCCTTCCCCCCCCCCCCCCTCCATTCCCACCTTTTGTCAAGTTCTCTCTCCAGACAGGCAAAGGGGTTGTTCCCACACAGGGGAAAGCTCTCCCCCCCCCCCACACCCCACCCAGTCCACACCCCAGTGGGAACACACGGATCCCTCCTCCTCCTCCTCGCATTCGGGGGACAGTCATCCATCCATCCGAGGAAGATAAAGCCCATGACCAATCACATCCTCTTTTTTTTCTGCCTTTGCAAGCTTCGATCTCGGCTCCCCGGGGGACTCCTGTCGGCCCCCCCCACCCTCCCCAGGCTCAGTGACCCCCCCCCCACCTTTCAGCCCCCCCATCCCGCAGCTCACCTCCGAACCCCATCCATCCACAGACGTCTCGGCGTGGTCCGCACGGTCCCCCATCCACACACGCACCCCTCCCCTCTCCCACTTCACGTCGAGGAGGGGGGGGATAGACACCGCACCCCAACACCAGCCGGCGGGATCGCGGAGCCCCGGGAGCGGCGGCTCAGCCCCGGGGAAGCCGCGCGCTGCTCCCGCGGCCGCCGCCGCTGCAGCGCGAAGCCCCGGCGCCTGTCAACCCGGCGCTCCGCCGCCGGGGCGGGGCCCTTTATAGCCCAGCGGACGCTACCACCACGCCTTTTCGTACTCGCCGGAGGGGGGGCGACGGGCGGGGGGAAGCCGATTGGAGGACGGGGAGACCCAGGGGCGGGTGACAGCGGTTCACCCTCCGCCGCCGTGCTGAATGGTTCCTTCCAGGCCACGCCCCCTCTCTGCTCTCAGGACTCCCTCCGCCCACTTCCCCCCGCCCCTCCCGCACCCTCCACACCACACACACACACACACACACACACACACACACACAGACACACACACACACACACCCCCGGCGCGCTCTGATTGGAAGTTCCCTCTGCAGTGTTGGGAATGGGTGGTGATGGTGGGGGGGAGTTAGGGGGACGCGGGACGGCCGGACTACGCGGCACTGGGCGCCCCACCCACGAATGGAAAGTGGGGGGGGGGGAAGAGAGGGGGGACGGGGAAACCAGGGAGGGGGGGCAAGTGGGGAGCATAGAGGGTTGGATGGGTAGGTGTGTGTGTGTGGGGGGGTGACCTGTCAATCAAATCCCTTTTAGCTGCAATGCTGGGTGATCCCAGGTTTTAATTCCTGGGGGGGGGGGGAGGGAGGGGAGGAAGGTTCCCCCCCATAATTAGCATACCTGCATTTGTGTGCCCACCCCTTACACACACACACACACACACACACACACACACACACACACACACACACACACACACACACACCGTCCAAGGCCTGGATGGACCCCCCCCTCCCTTCCCATTTGCTATGGATCATCAGTTAGCAAGAGTTGATTTTGTAAAAAAAAAAAATCCTGATTATTCTCTCTCTCCATTTTCATTTTTTTAGGATCTTTCTCTCTCTCGCCAGTGATTTTTTATGCTTTTTATAATTTTCCTCTCCCCGTCTTTCTAGTGATTTTTTTTTATTTGATCTATTTGCTCCCTCTCAAGAGTGATTTTTATGATTTCCCCCCTCTCTCTTTCCTTCTCTCCAGTGACTTTTAGTTCTGTAGGATTTGCTATACGAGTTATTTCCATAGGATTGTCCATAGTTTCGATATGACTTGTTTTATTTCTAGATGATCTTCCCCTCCCTCGCTCACAAGCATGATTCCTGTGAATCTCTAGTGATTTTTACTTCTCTGTGATTTTTCCTCTCTAGTGATTTTTAAAATGATTTTTTTTCTCTCTCAAGAGTGATTTTTATGATTCTTTTCTTCCTCTCTCATGATTGGTATTTTTCTGTGATTTTTTCCCTCTCTCTCCATCCTTGTGTCTCTCTGGTCTCTCTCTCGCTGTCTCTCTGTCTCTGTCTGTCTCTCTGACACACACACACACACACACACACACACACACACACACATTGGCATATTGCAATATTCCCCCCACAACTCTAGGCCATACAGTGTATGACACCCCAACCCCCATGACCACACCCCAGGAGATGCTTTGATGACTCCCTCTCTAGGTTTGTGGGATGGAGGGGATATCTCAGACTTGAGACCCCCCCCCAAGTTGGTGCATTGACTACAGCTAAGCATCCACATCCCTCCCCATACCAGAGCCCCCCCCCCCCACACACAAGAAGCCAGCCAGATGGATGCACATTCACAGTGTCTAGAACTGCATGCGGGTAATCAATTGATCGCATTAATCACACGTCATCTGGAGGTGCCGGCTAGTGGTAGTTGCTGGAGGGGTGGGGTGAGGGGTTATAAAGCTCCACTGTTAGTTATCCATAATGAACCCCACTTCTGTGATAGCGTGAGACTATTGGAAAGACACCCCCTCTCCCCACTCTCCATCCACACACACACACACACAGACCCCAGGAACTCTGCACAGCTCTGATTCCTGACACAGAGTGTGGGGTTGCCACTTCCTTGTGCCCACCCCAACTCTCCAAGGCTGCACCCCCCACTTCCCCTACCTAGATCGCAGGAATTCGGAGGCTGGGGGGGGGGGAATAAAACTGCGGTGTCACGTCCAACCGTCCGCCTTCTGCGGTCAGCCTCGCCCAGCAACACGTGGGTTATTTAATATTCCAACCACATGGTTGGAAGGACAAGTAGTTTGATTTCTCCTACGGGGGGGGGTGGGGGGGGGGGGTTCCTCTCCAAACTTCTAGGCAAGAGGGTTTGGTGGGGTTTTTATGTTGTGGTTTTGTTTGTTTGTTTGTTCAGTTGGTTGGGTCTTAGGGGCTTTTTTAATTTTAATTTTTTTTTTTTTTTGATTTGGGGCGTGGATGTCATTTCAAGACAAAACCACCGCCGCAGCGCAGGGAAACAGCCCAGCCCAACATACAGAGAGGGGAAGAAGCAGAACAGGCAGGAAGACACCGGCCCTTGGTTTTTAGATGACTTGACATCTCTCTCTCTCTCTCTCTCACACACACACACACACACACACTCACCCTGGATCATTCTAGCAACATAACTTTCACCCCCCCCCACACACACCCAGAGGGTTTTCTCCACCTTCTTAGACAACGTTGAGATGGAAAACTGGATGTGTTTGTACTTGGGCTGTGTGAGTTTATTTGAAAAGAGCACGAAAGTTTCAAGGAGCCTTTGAAGATAGAAGCAGTTTTATAAATGGAGAGCTGAGGAATGATGTGATTTTTTAAAAAATAGAAAATTATATATATATATATATACATATAATTTCTCAGGTGGCCGGTGGCTCATGCCTGTCATCCTAGCTACTCAGGAAGTCGAGATCTAAGGGTCACAGTTCCCAGGCAGGGAAAAAAAAAAAATCAGTTAAGACTTTTCATCGCTAATGAACCCCCAAAAAGCCAGAAGGAGAGGGTGTGGTTCAAGTGGTAAAGCACTAGCCTTGAGCAAAAAATAAATAAAAGCTCAGGGACAGACAGCACCCAGGTCCTGAGTTCAAGCCCCAGTATCAGCACAGGCTCATGAAAAGATCCTGTAATTTTTTTTAAAAAAATGTAATAAAATAGTCATTTTAAAAGTCCTATTTTCTAGGTGGACATCTCTGTCACGCGTGGACATTGCAGATACTCTGGGCACAAATAATAATAATAATAAACAACTTCTTTAATTAAAAAGTTGGGCAAGTTTTCCATTTCCAGGTGTTCATTTTGATCTCAATAGAAGGTGATGACAAGAGACTATTCCAGTGCGTGAGGACACACACTGAGTTATCACCACTAAAAAGAAATAAAACTTCCTAACTGGGTACTTGGAAAGTTGAGGAGCTGGTGGGCGGGGGGGGGGGGTGGGGGGAGACCCTCTCATAGGCACCCTACTAGCAGGCAGAGGTCATTTCCTAACACATCTGCTCCTGGTGTTGAAAAAAATCCTTTCTGCAGCTGCTCCAGAGCCAGGACAGACAGACACACAGACACACAGACACACAGGCGCACCAACTCAGAGCCTGCAGAGGGTTTGTTGTTGTTATTTTGTTTTGTTTTGTTTCCCCTGAAATGTTTTGTGAGCAGTTGTGGGAATTCCTGTGCATGGTTAAATGCACAAAAGAGAGAGAGAGACAGACAGACAGACAGACAAGGGGAGAGGGAGACAGACAGACATGCAGAGACAGAGATGGAGACACAGAGAGAGAGAGAGAGAGGGAGTGCATAACATGGGAATCAGACTCTCATGGGGATCTCTATCCTTGGACCGCATGGATTAGGAAGAAAGCCGCCCTGCCCTGGATTTCTGCAATTTGGGGGTTCGCTGAGCTGCGGGTGGGGGTGCAGGGAGCTAGCCACCCACCTATCTAGGTGAAATGGGTGCAGGGCAGGAGGGTCCTCTGGCCCTGCGTAGAACACGCAGGAGCCCCGGCTAGGGGTGTTTTGAGGTTTGCACGCTGTTGGGGTACAGGGAGGGGTGTCCCCAGTAGCTGGCTGGGCACTGATCCATGCATGGCCTTCCACTGTTGCCTGGTGTGAGATTCTCGCCAGCAGATAGAGAGCCTAAGTGCTTTGGGTTTGAAGGGCTGGGGGCCTTGGGCTGTGACTTGGGGAAAGGGGGGGAGGGTGGAAAAGGGCGGATCGTGGGTCCTGGGTGGTTTTTTTTTTCTCCAAAATCTAAAAGGAAGAAGCTATCTGGACTGGGTGGATTTTTTTTTTGGCCAGACTGTGCTAGAAAGACCTTGGAGATCATTTGTGGGGGTGAGCAGGGGGCGGGGTCTGGTTTTTTTGGGGGGGGATGTGTCCCATTTGAGGATATTCCCCCTACACCCCATCTTTCTTTCTTGGGGGGGTGCTCTACCCCCCATGGTACCAGGAGGTCAGATCTCACCCAGGACAGGGCAGACATTGCCCACGCCCCCCCTCTTCCTCCACCACCAAATCTCTCCATGCCCCAACGGGTACCAGCAAGACACTGGGGTACCCCACTTCCCACCACACACACCCACAAAACCCAGCTGTCCCCCCCATTCATTCAAAGGGAGGCTTTGGCTTATTTTTTTTTCTTCCTCCCCTTTATTTCCTCACAGCAAGTGAACATCACACAGGGACACCCCTAAAACACTCCCCCCAAAACACACACACACACACACACACACACACACACACACACACACACACACACACCCTGTGCTCCACGCAGGGCTGAGGTGATGCTGATCAGGAAGTCAGGGAAGACATGAACCCCATCCCCCTTCAGCCACACCTCAATGGCTCCCCGACACCCCCAGACCTTCCCCCCCTTCCCTTCTCTTTCCACTCCCCCAGAACCCAGCCAACACCCCCCTGCCCCTACACACACACACACACACACACACACACACCCCAGCCGAGGGCACCCCAAGACATCAGGTGGGCATTTAGGGTTTAGAAGGGGTAGTGGCTGTCCCAGATTTTGTGGGGGAAGGGATGGTTCACCCCACTTGGAACCCCACCCCCCTTCCAAGGAGTAAGGGGGGGGGTTCCCCCAGAAACCCTGGCTAGTTCTTTAGAAATCTCTTCCCTTCCTCTTCCCTCACCATCCCCCCCCCAAAAAAAACCCACCACCCAAGATCACCCCCACATTGGGGTCCCGTGTCTACTCAGTCTTTGCCTGAGGATTCTGACCAGTTTGGGGAAGGGTGGAGGGGCAGGGGAGGGAGGGAGGGCCGGGAGACCCCCACCTCATCTTTCTTTGATCCCCAAATCACCCCCACCACCTCCCCTTGCACCCCAGACAAAGCCAAGCTTTTTAGGGTTCCCATACTCAGAGGGGAGGGGGGGCCGGTGTGGGGTGCTATGGCTGAGCATCTCCGGATTTCCCGGGGATCCCTGGGTTCCCTCCCTCCTTCCCTCCGCCTCCCCCTGCTGGTCCTAGGGGCTGGAATGTGGGGTGCCCCTTGGGATGTGGGGGTGGGGCAGCCACCCCCCCCCACTCCCCTAGCTACAAGGATGGATGGAGGCCTGGCTGCCGGCTCCTTCCATACCCACGTGTCCTTGCTCTCTGCATGGGAAGGGGGGGCTCCCCCCAAAAACACACACCTCACCAGTTGGGATTTCCAAGGGACCCCCCCCACACCCCTACACCCACATCACGTACACACACACACACACACACACACACACACACACACGCCCTTTTCCCACGGCTGATCCGGGATGCTCCCCCCTCCGGGGGAGTCTGTCCTGCAGCACCCCAAACCTCCTCCGCATTGCACACTCTGCACCCCAGCACACACACACACACACACACACACACACACACCCAACGCGGCCTCCTCTCCCCACCTCACCCCTGCACTCACCTTTCTTAAAAGGTGTGTGTGTGTGTGTGTGTGTGTGTGTGGGATTGAGCCGGTGCACCCCAAATTGTTCATCCTGTCACCTTGTGGTCTCCTGGGGGTGGGGGTGGTGCAGCGGGGAAGGCGTGTCCTCCTGGGGTGCGGACAGCCCCCTCCTTCCCAAACGCGGCCCCCCTCCTTCCCTCCTTCCCTCCCTCCCTCCCAGCTTCTGCATACAGAACTCGCTCTCTTCCTGATCCTGATCGCAGCTGCAGATGGAGACCCAGCTCAGACTCGCTCCTTCCCCGGCATGCGCTCTCCCTCTCTCTCCCTCTCTCTCTCTCTCTCTCTCTCTCTCTCTCTCTCTCTCTAGCTTGCACCAACGCCCACCTAGACACACACACACCTAAGTACTAGAGGCCAGGGGACCCCTCCCCCCCCGACTTCACTCTCTTCCCATCTTCCCACCCCCAACTCCTGCGGCAGGGGTGGGGTTGGCCAGGATGGGGGGGGGAGGACGAGGTGGCCCCCCTCAAATTCTAAGAACCAGTTGTCTGCCCCCCAGAGGTTAAAGGAGTGAACCCGCATTGTCCTTTCCTATAGGTGCGACTGTATGGGCTTCTGTGTGTATGTGTGCGTATATCCCATACATCCCGTAATATCCTATGTATCCATCTACCCCTATATGCTATAGACAACATACACACCATATATATATATATATATATATATATATACTATATGTAACACATAGAAAACATATATACTGGGGCTGGGAAGGTGGCTCAGTGGTAGAGTGCTTGCCTCGCATGCATAAGGCCCTGGGTTCGATTTCTCAGCACCACATAAACAGAAAAAGCCAGAGGTGGCACTGTGGCTCAAGTGGTAGAGCGCTCGCCTTGAGCTGAAGAGCTGAGGGACAGCGCCCAGGCCCAGAGTTCAGGCCCCATGAATGGCAAAAAAAAAAGAAAACATATATACTATATGTTCACCCCATATACATCCCATCTGTAAATGCGATATTTATATCTCCCATCTATCTCCTGCATACATATACATACATATCCATATATCCATATATATCTATACATCTCATAGTATATGTGCACATAGGTATATGCATATATGTGCGCACATATATACATATGCATGTCCAGATATATGCAGATACACTCATATATACATTTGTATGCGTATTGCATATGTAGATATATACCTACATATATATCCATATGCACACATATGTACATGGGTGTAGATACATATAGCTGTGTATATACATTCATATACATGTACATATGTAAATACACATACAGCCATACAGACCTGCGTATAAATACAGACCCAGACCCAGACATGGTGTCTATATACACATAGACGTACATAAATGTGTCTCTTTGCACACAGATGACAAGTGTGTTTATTCACACATGAGAATGTATGCACACATATCTGCACAGATTAGCACACGCATATGAGTGTGTTGGTGATGCAGAAAACCAGAAGTGGCGCTGTGGCTCAAGTGGTAGAGTGCTTGCCTTGAGCTGAAGAGCATAGGGACAGCGCCCAGGCCCAGAATCAGGGTTCAAAGCCAGTCCAGGCAGGAAAGTCCATGACTTTCTTTTTGTTGTTGTTGTTTTTGGTCGTGGGTCTTGAATTCAGGGCCTGGACTGTCCGTCAGCTCTTCAGCTCAAGGCGAGCGCTCTACCACTTGAGCCACAGCACCACTTCTGGTTTTTTGGTGGTTCATTGAAGATCAGAGTCTCAAGGTCTTTCCTGCCCGGGCTGGCTTTGAACCATGATCCTCAGATCTGTCTTAAATGTCACCATCTGAGTATCTGAGTACAGGAAGCCGGATGGTTGCAAATCAAACGCAACCCAAGAAGGAGTTCAGTAAGACACGTAATAACAAAACTATTGAAAAATCAAACACAAGCTGGGCCCCGGTGGCTCAAACCTATACTCCTAGCTACTCAGAAAGCTAACATCTGAGGACCAGGGTTCAAAGCCAGCCAGGGCAGGAAAGTCTTCTTAGAGTCTCATCTTCAAGGAACCACCAAAAAGCTGGAAGAAGAGCTGTGGCTCAAGTGGTAGAGCACCAACACTCGGGTGAAAAAAGTTCAGGGACACAACATCCAGGCCCTGAGTTCAAGCCCCAGGAGTGGTGTGCACGTATGTGCATGCACACACGCACACACACACACACACACACACACACACACACACGCACGCACACACACGCACATTCACACCTCTGAAGCATCAGATTTCGTTCAGGTCAGCACGTAGACATGTCAGCCATTGAAGAAATATTTATCCAAGATTACAACCCAGGGTTTGCTTGTCCTAGTTCCCGTCAGGAATGAATAGGGACTTCTCCTTCCTGTCCTAGTTTGGTAATTTTTTTCCCCTCCATAACTTAGGCCTGGAAAGCCATTCAGCCTTGTCATAAGGCCAGGATGTTTATGATACATAATAACGCACCTGCTCCAGAACGTAACGGACTGCTTTGGACCTGGTCGAGTTCAAGTTCAAAGTCAGGATGCTTGCACACTTCCTGGATGGCGGGTGACTCTTCCCTTGTGCCCCTGGGCTTGTGCAAAAGAAGGAAGAGAAATCTTGATTTAATTTATTTAGTCTGATGGACAAGTGCCAAATGTTTAGTTCTCCTCCTCCCTCCCTCCCTCCCTCCCCAATCAATAAAAGCTTATTATCCTCTTTTTGGTCCAGGAAATAATA